>NC_064928.1:152019478-152660549 GCF_023897955.1 Schistocerca gregaria | reverse complement strand
TCGTTTAGGATATCAGTTTGCTAAAAGTAAATGGTTCAAATGGCTCTGAGTACTATGGGACTCAACTTCAGAAGTCATCAGTCCCCTAGAACTTAGAACTACTGAAACCTAACTATCTAAGGACATCACACACATCCATGCCCGAGGCAGGATTCGAACCTGCCATCGTAGCGGTCGCGGTTCCAGACTGTAGCGTCTAGAACCGCATCGACACTGCAGCCGGCGCTAAAAGTCATGGCATAAACTAGCTGTTTAATAAAGAAACCCATGTGGCAGTTGAAGACTGGACTCGCACATTCATAATTTTAGTTTGAGGCAAACGGAGAAAATCGGTATCGGCGGGATAACAGTGTTCAATAAAGCGCAAATATAACTCCTATTCAGCAACTTAGAAACATTGCAATCTAAATATATTTCTCCGCCCCTTCCAGTTTACAATGAACACGAAACACGAATACAAGCGTACTGAGAAAATTGCAGAAAAGTGTGCCAAGAAAAAGGCCTAATAACAATAATAATAATACCACAATGTGTCTTGTTGTGTTAAAATGTTTTGTACTTAAATTATTCATATGTTTCCGTTATGTTTTGATGTTTAATGCGATATGAATGATGGAGAGAGAGATGATGATAGTGATGGCTGTGATGATTTCGATCCAGTAAACCGTTACATAAGTTAATAACGGCAGTACCTGACAAATACCGTAATTCTCCTTTAGTTCATTATAATAACTTCTTTTTGTGTGGAATTTTGTTCCATACGAATATGGTTCAAATGGCTCTAAGCTCTATGGGACTTAACATCTTAGGTCATCAGTCCCCTAGATTTAGAACTACTAAAACGTAACTTAACCTAAGGACATCACACACATCCATGCCCGAGGCAGGATTCGAACCTGCGACCGTAGTAGCAGCGTGGTTGCGGACTGAGGCACCAAGAGCCGCTCGGCCACAGCGGCCGGCTCCATAAGAATAGGATGTTCGACCCAGGCCTGGTGCGAACATCAGCTTTCTACATTTGTAACGTTTAGTGGCATACAATTTTAATATATCATGAAAGTAATATGAACTTACGGCATCGTGTAAATTTTGATGCTAGGTGTATTGTGTAAAATTTTCATTGTCATTTAACCAGAAAAGCAGAAGAGAAAAGTAGGAAAGGGTTAAGTGCACACCTCCCCCCCTCCCCCCCCCCCCCACTCCCTATCCTAAAGGCAGCCTCTATGACTATTTTTATATCAGGAAAAATTTAGTTTCGGACTGTCGTGGTGACTAGTCTCCGCCGCTGCGTACTTTTATATCTTGGAGAGGGACGGCCCTTTTGTCGCAGCGGGACGGCAGAGGTGGGCAGAGCGTCGCGAGAGACTGTGACATAGACGTGTGCGGCTATTGAAATATCTCGTGACGCGGCACTGCGAGAAATAATGGACGCCGCTTTTCATTTCTGGCCCGCGAGGACTGCAAGAAAAGAGACTGCGCCTAAAAAGAAAAAGCGAAAAAAAAAGAAAGGGAAGAAGAGCAGGCAGGGTGCAGAATGACAGCGAGCGAGCACCTCGCTGGAAAAAATAACATGGCGAGGAGGGGAGGGGCCGTGGGGGGGGGGGGGGGAGGGGATACCATAGAGGTGGTGGCCCCGAAGAGGTGGCGGCCCTGCAGGGCGGCGGCTGCCCTGTTGAAGGGCCGCGCGTGGCCCTAAAGGGCTCGCCTGCAGGGCCCGCAGGAATGGAGCCTGCAGTGCGGTGCAAAGTAGATGCCACCCAAGGGACGCGCGGTGCAGCTACAAGTCTGGGAAGCCACTGCGAGCGGTTAGCGACTGAGCGATAATAGAAAGGTATATTTGCGCTACCACTTAAATATCGTGCAATGTACGTAATGGGTGAATGGTGGCGAACTGACACAGGTTATGCAACAGTTCTAATGAAAAAAATAATTAAAATTTGCTCTTGAGTTTGGCAATATTATCCAAATAAGAAAAATATTATAAGGTGTTACAGGCTGTGAGGAATCGGAGGGCATGTAAAGGATATAATGAAAAGTTTTCTCTAACTGGGTGGCATTAAATACTTTTTAATACATTATGGGAGTGGCAGTGATCAATGTGTTACAAATATTTACTATTAAAAACACTCATAATTTATTTATCAAGGTGACCGGTTTCGACCTCTGCTGTGGTCATCTTCAGACCACTGTGTAGGAACCTCTTTCTATTGGAGAATCACAGATTCTAACCTGAATCACTGATTCTCCAACAGAAAGAGGTTCCTATGGTCTGAAGATGACCACAGCAGTGGTCGAAACCGCTCAGTCCGCAGCTCGTGGTCGTGTGGTAGAGTTCTCGCTTCCCGCGCTCAGGTTCCCGGGTTCGATTCCCGGCGGGTTCAGTGATTTTCTCTGCCCCGTGATGACTGGGTGTCGTGTGCTGTCCTTAGGTTAGTTAGGTTTAAGTAGTTCTAAGTTCTAGGGGACTGATGACCCTGATTTCGCCTAAAATAATGTGTATCGCGCTCGTAGAAAAGTTGCGGTTTCTGGATACTGTAGTACCCACGGGAAACGGCCAATTCTTGTAAGTTGGTAACATCACAAAGGGGATACATGCATTCGCGGTTGCTGATGTGTCCCGCCATCAGCTGTATAATGGAATTACGACCACCAAAATTTGTGCCGGTCTTGGACTCGAACCCGGATTTCCCACTTACCTTGAGCGTTCGCCTTACCATTAGACTATGCGAGCACACATCGTAGCTAGACCCGAACTTGCATATGCCGTCAGTTTGGGGCTGACCTAATGTTAAGGTGACTGTGCACGATAAACGGAATATCAGGGTTCGAATCCCGGCCCGACACAATTTTTTATCGTCGTTTCCATTACTCAGCTGATAGTTGGCCATATTTGTGACTGTGAATAATTTTCATGCATTTCATAACGGTCGTAGCTCTCGCAGTGCCCATCGCTTCGGAAATGCATGCATTGTATGATACTTCTAAGCAACAGTCGGCCTGTGTGGCCGAGCGGTTCTAGGCGCTTCAGTTTGGAACCACGCGACCGCTACGGTCGCAGGTTAGAGTATTGGCTCGGGCATGGATGTGTGTGATGTCCTTAGGTTAGTTAGGTTTAAGCAGTTCTAAGTTCTAGGCTAGTGATGACCTGACATGTTAAGTCCCATATTGATCAGAGTCATTTGAAACGTTTTTTGTAAGGAACATAAGCACTGCAATATCGCAAAACAAAGGGGAAGCTACGAGGCAAGGGACAACAACGGTCAGACCTTGCGGGGAGATTACATAAAATATCTACTGCTCCTACAGGCATCAGGGAACACACTGACCAGAGGTGCCAGGTCACGTACAGCGATAACTTCGTAAAAATAAGTGTCAAATAATTGCAGAATGGAGTCTGGGTAAGAGATGGAGAAAGGGAGAGAGTCTTTGGAAGGGGTTCCTGTACGTTATGGAGAGCCTATAGGAGGCCTAACACACGGAGTTGACAATACATGCCTCCCTCTCTCCACTAAGTATATGTAGAATAGTGTACAATTAGAGCCAGTGAGACGGTGAGGGACTTTCGGCGAAACACCGTGTCAGGGACTGGCGAAGGTAAAGAGGGAAAAGTGAATCAAACTGGGAAGCGCGATTCTCCGAGACGTCTACTGCAGTAAGAGTACGAAGCTGGTAGTAGCATTAGCAGAGGCAGACGAAGAGAGTAGCCAGACAGGGAAAAGCGAAATTATCTGGAGCAGCCGAAGAAAGCTGATTGAATACCAGTAGTTCAAAGAAAGGGTTCAAATGGCTCTGTGCACTATGGGACTTAACATCTGAGGTCATCAGTCCCCTAGAACTTAGAACTACTTAAACCTAACTGACCTAAGGACATCACAGTTACGGAATTCTGCATGTCGTGTCATGGGCTTAGGTTCAGTTAGTACTGACAGTTCCAAGTACTAGTTACTCACCGTCTCCGTATATTGAAAGACTCGGTGTCTTTGTGGGTACAATTGTTTCAGAGTAAGTAAATATACTTGAATAAAGTCAGAGGTTGTAAAGCTTTCATAGCGTTTGTTATTTCAGGACTTATTCTAATCCTTATCTTTTGTAAGAAGCGAATTTCAACAATGTTTTCAAGTCAAGATTCTCTCTCGCTTAGTCCAAAGGGCTATTTCCCGAACATTGTCGTCCATTCCTAAGCAGCACTCACGCTTAGGACACGACATCTCTCTCACCCAACTGTAGAAACGACAGATTACCGACGGTAATTGACCGGGATAAGGGGAGCCAAATGTTAACGAGGAACGACATGTGCTACGAATTTCACGTTAAACTGTATGTCTACTTCCCCCAGTAGGATAAGGTGACACGTAAGCCGCCGAAGTTACGTTCAGTTTGGCACCTGGCTGTTGAGCCATGCCAAAACACTCTTCCTTGAATCAAACAGACTTGTGAAATTACGTGTTGCCCTTCTCTGCATGCGATCAATATCACCTATTAAATACACTCCTGGAAATTGAAATAAGAACACCGTGAATTCATTGTCCCAGGAAGGGGAAACTTTATTGACACATTCCTGGGGTCAGATACATCACATGATCACACTGACAGAACCACAGGCACATAGACACAGGCAACAGAGCATCCACAATGTCGGCACTAGTACAGTGTATATCCACCTTTCGCAGCAATGCAGGCTGCTATTATCCCATGGAGACGATCGTAGAGATGCTGAATGTAGTCCTGTGGAACGGCTTGCCATGCCATTTCCACCTGGCGCCTCAGTTGGACCAGCGTTCGTGCTGGACGTGCAGACCGCGTGAGACGACGCTTCATCCAGTCCCAAACATGCTCAATGGGGGACAGATCCGGAGATCTTGCTGGCCAGGGTAGTTGACTTACACCTTCTAGAGCACGTTGGGTGGCACGGGATACATGCGGACGTGCATTGTCCTGTTGGAACAGCAAGTTCCCTTGCCGGTCTAGGAATGGTAGAACGATGGGTTCGATGACGGTTTGGATGTACCGTGCACCATTCAGTGTCCCCTCGACGATCACCAGAGGTGTACGGCCAGTATAGGAGATCGCTCCCCACACCATGATGCCGGGTGTTGGCCCTGTGTGCCTCGGTCGTATGCAGTCCTGATTGTGGCGCTCACCTGCACGGCGCCAAACACGCATACGACCATCATTGGCACCAAGGCAGAAGCGACTCTCATCGCTGAAGACGACACGTCTCCATTCGTCCCTCCATTCACGCCTGTCGCGACACCACTGGAGGCGGGCTGCACGATGTTGGGGCGTGAGCGGAAGACGGCCTAACGGTGTGCGGGACCGTAGCCCAGCTTCATGGAGACGATTGCGAATGGTCCTCGCCGATACACCAGGAGCAACAGTGTCCCTAATTTGGTGGGAAGTGGCGGTGCGGTCCCCTACGGCACTGTGTAGGATCCTACGGTCTTGGCGTGCATCCGTACGTCGCTGCGGTCCGGTCCAAGATCGACGGGCACGTGCACCTTCCGCCGACCACTGGCAACAACATCGATGTACTGTGGAGACCTGACGCCCCACGTGTTGAGCAATTCGGCGGTACGTCCACCCGGCCTCCCGCATGCCCACTATACGCCCTCGCTCAAAGTCCGTCAACCGCACATACGGTTCACGTCCACGCTGTCGCGGCATGCTACCAGTGTTAAAGACTGCGATGGAGCTCCGTATGCCACCGCAAACTGGCTGACACTGACGGCGGCGGTGCACAAATGCTGCGCAGCTAGCGCCATTCGACGGCCAACACCGCGGTTCCTGGTGTGTCCGCTGTGCCGTGCGTGTGATCATTGCTTGTACAGCCCTCCCGCAGTGTCCGGAGCAAGTATGGTGGGTCTGACACACCGGTGTCAATGTGTTCTTTTTTCCATTTCCAGGAGTGTATATCTGGTATGGGTCGGACACACTTGAGCAGTATGGGATGAGCCGCGCCGTTTGAGGCGCCATCCACGGATTGCGCGGCTCCTCCCGCCGGAGGTTCGAGTCCCTTCTCGGACATGGGTGTATGTGTTGTTCTTATCATAGGTTAGTTTAAGTAGTGTGTAAGTCTAGGGACTGATGATCTCAGCAGCTTTGTTCCTTAGAAATTCAAACACATTTGAACATTTTTAGTATGGGACGAATCGGACGAGTGTAAACAACAGCCTTTGTAGACTCTAGCATTTCCCTAGTATTCTACTGATGGACCGAAATCTATCACTTGTTTTGCCTACGACTTTTATAGAAATTATACGCCCAGGTATTCGTATGTGTTGACTAACGCATATTGTAGCTCACTGACATTGTGGTCATAAGACACTATGCTACTGCGTTTCTTCAGATCCTCAGTTTCACATTTTTGAATATTTATAGCGAGGTTCCATTTTTTAAACCATCTTGAAGCATGATTATGATCTTACTTCACACACGGTGGGGCGAATAAAAGTTACAACGAAATGAATACCCGTAGCTGCATACAGGCGTTGATATAAGTCAGCGGAGACAGTTGAAAATGTGTGCCCCGACCGGGACTCGAACCCGGGAACTTCTGCTTGCATGGCAGACGCTCTATCCATCTCAGCCACCGAGGACACAGAGGATAGTGCGACTGCAGGGACTTATCTTTGGCACGTCTCCCCTGAGCCTCACATTCGCAACGTATTGTCCCGCACTACATGCATAGCACCCATGCCCGTTATACTCATTACTTGCAACTTTACTGCCGCTTCCCATTAGGTTTTGGGCACTGATTGTGCATCGGAAAAGAAGAAGATGGTCAAATGGCCTGTGAGCCTTAACTACATATATCAATATGGTATCTGTTCTTTCTGACATGTCCCTAAGAACAGATACCATCTTATATATTTGCAAATAAAAGTAGCCAAGACGAGTAGATTTGACTGGACGCGAATTTGTGGCAGCATTAACAGAGGAGGGAAAAATGCGCATACAGCCGGGCTAACCTCGAAGGAAATTTAGACAATCTGCGTGCCTAACAGAGTTGTTAGTAAAGTTCAGTGTGGTCGCGGCCCTAGGTGGCCACCCAGGTCACCTGATCAGTGAGCGATTACTTTGTGTGGGGAGCCCTCAAGTCTAAGGCGCATCGCAACAACCCTCATAGTCTTCAAGAACTACAGCAGAGCATTTCGGAAGAGACTGCAGCAGTTCCTGCGGACCAGCCTCGACCCGACTTCAGCAACTTGCTGAGCAAGGTCGAAAAATGTCAAGAGATGGCTGGTGGTGATTTTCTACACCTGCTATAGTCAGGTTAGTTTCTTTGTACCCTGGGACTATGTAGTCTGGGCCACTTTCATATCCTCCACCCTGTATTTATGTGGCTTTTCTCAGGCCGTACTTCAGTTCACATAACTATCATCTGGAAAATGTCTAAGTTTACTGTAAATATTGTCCACCAGGTCTTCAATGAAGTATAAGACCTGTCAGATTCCTAACTCACTTTCCCAAGCAGCTCAGGAACTAGTAATTCAGTTTTGGATCTCCTGAATGTGAAATATATGTAAATATACATGGATAATACATGGATGATATGGTTTGTGTTTCACTTTACATTACAATAAACTCACAAATGTTATCTAGCTGGATGTTAGATGAATCTGTTTTAGCTTTATCATACACCCTAAGATAAAAGAAACGACGCATAACCAAGGAATTATCCCAATGGGAAAGTGTGCAGGCAAGCAAATCATTACAGTTTCTGAAAAAAACTGGATGATTTATTCAAGAAAAACAGCTTCACAAACTGAGCAAGTCAGTAAAGAGCTGGTTCCCTTCAGATCCTTATGCAAGCAGTTATTTCGCTTGACATAGATTGATACAGTTGTTGGATGTCCTTCTAGGAGATACAGTACCAAATTCTGCCCAGTTGGCGCTTTAGAATGACAAAATGCCAGCTGGTTGGAGTACACTGCAAGGTCACCGGATCACTCCCCAACTGGGAACACTTGGAGGCTTATCTGCAGGATCCTCCAAACAGGCCGGGATTTTGAAGGTCAAACGCACCAGCTGGACGTGATTTGGCGCCATGTTCCACAAGAGGACGTTCAATAATGCTATCAGTACCAAGCCGATAACTGCTTGCATAAGGTTCTGAGGTGGAGACCAACGAGTTTTTGACTTTATCAATTAATAAATCATTCAAGTTTTCCAGAAATTGTAATAACTTTCTTGTCTGTGCATGTCTAGCGTACCTACCGATCTCCGTCCCATTCGGATAATTCCTTCGGGATGCGTGATTTTAGTTTTTTTTTTTTGTCTGCGACTATATCTAATACCAGGATGAGGAATGAATCTGTTTTAGCTTTACCATGCTACTAATATTATGACTGGATTATAACAACCGTCCGTTTTTCAATCTCGTAAAAAAATTAACTGTTAACAGTTCATAAACTTCCGAGACCAAATACAGCTGAGTTTGCGACGAGTGAACTAGCAGGCCACTGCGTGAATTAAGTTATTGTTAACAAGCGCAATATA
The DNA here is from genome assembly GCF_023897955.1 of Schistocerca gregaria. NCBI lineage: Eukaryota > Metazoa > Arthropoda > Insecta > Orthoptera > Acrididae > Schistocerca > Schistocerca gregaria. The sequence continues at coordinate 152,652,050 of NC_064928.1, read as the reverse complement.
CCGGACTGAAGCACTCCAGAAAAGGACTTATTAGCGTAACACATAGTTGCTCTACTTGTTTTCACAAGGTGAAATAGAGAAAAAGGTCCCTATGACGTTGGGACTGGTTGACAATTATCTAACTGCATTTCATGATTTACATCGTTCCCGAATATCAGCACACGGCCCTTTCAAGAGTGAGTGGCCTTGTAAGGCTCTGGCCGCTGTATTGTACTCAAAACTCAACGCTGCACAGTTCCAGAAGGGTGTTCCACGGTGACTTATTTCTCAATGACTCACTCCAACAACGAGTCGATCTTCGGTCTTCGCTGTATCGCTGTTTGCAGTTCAGCTAGTTACTGTCATATTAGGAGCAGACAAGGTTAAGAACTGGAATCACCTTTTGATCAGAGCAACTGGCTGAAATGTGAGGCTAAATACCATCTGACAGCTAGCAATGAAAGAACGCAGTGACACAGGATATGCGTTGGTACTAGAATATGCTCGGATCGGATGTAGTTAGCGCAGTCGGTGTAAGGTTTATGTTCTTCCGTGATTCGCTACACCTCTCCAGACAAATTCCTGGATGGTTCCTCTCAGAAGAACGCGGCCGATATCCAGCCCCAACTTGAGATACACCACGAGTTGGCGCTCAGCCTGAAATGACATCGATGTAGATGGGACGTTCAATACTAACTTTCCTTCCATCCTCCCATCTTTCCTTCCACAGATGACAGCTACTTCAGTCTAAATAGAGTCCTGAAGGCACAAGGGTAGGATTTATGTGGATCAGTAATTAGCTCTTTATGCTGCAGTCTTAACAGGGGGAAAGAAAGAAACAGGTGGTTGATATCGTCAACCGTTTCACCGAACGATGTCCAAGCCACAGTCGCGAATAAGGACAGTGAACCAGGAAGCTCAGATTTGTTTCTTTTTAATTGCAGTCAACTATCACGTCTAAATTTTCGTCCGACTATAGCTTTTTGTCCATAACACCCATATTCAGATCTGAAACAAAATGGGAAACAAAACACAAGGAACAAGTTATAAAATGACGCATGGGCACTAATTCCATATTTGTAGATAATACGAGCTTAAAACGTGACGAAACGGATCCGATTAAAACAGAAGAAGCCAAAGCGGCACGAACTACATAGCATTATGTTTACTCTTACCACTGCTGACGAACTGTACATACAGTACGAGATCTGAAGATTATGTGCTATTCAATTCTAATTCTGTCATAATTAACAAATAAACAAATATCGAGATAGTGTTTTTCATATATTCCGGTTTAGTTTCATCCGTATTGATTAGTACATGCTCCTGCTGCTAACCTTGACTTTATACAAGCGAGATTTCAATACGACTGTGCAGGAACTGTTATCTAATTGCCATGATGTGTTCCACTCAGTCTTATTGCCAAACGGGTTGAATCAAAGACGACGAGGTCATGTTCCCGATAAATTTATATTTAAAGTTTTCCCCGCTAATTTCGCTTGCTTTACGAATACCTTGTTGTAACACTATTTTTGGTCTCGAAACTAGCTCGCAGATTTTCTGCTCCGCCTAGTTAGCGTTTTCTGTTTTAACAGGATGCATTTCATCAGATGTCTCAACGCTCCTTCACCGAGTCTTCTGGAAGCAGGCCAAGAGGACTGTTAACCATGTCCTGCAATTATTCACTAAGTCAGGAATGTGGTCGCCTTTTATTGGTTTCTACGATTTACGCAGTTCTGCGCTCACTAACAGATAAAGAACTCTAGTGAGAGTAACACAAAACGATGTGAAACGCAACCAACACGTGACGTCTGCAGTAAGTGAGCCAAACGTAAGCATCGAAGTAGCGTCAGCAACAATAATGTTCTGATATACGAAGAGAAAATTCACCATCTGTTATACGAGGATCACTTTCGGCTTTCGAAACGCAAGGGCATCAAGGAGACCATTCTGACGCGGTGATTGATAATGGAAGCAAGAAATGATAGAAATCTTACGATTTATCGACACAATGGAAAATATGGTAGTGGTAGATGGAGCAGTATGTTCGAAGTTCTGAGAAAAATAGGAGTAAGCTATAGAAAAACACGAATAACATACAGTCTCTACAAGAACTGAGAGAGAGCATTAAAAATTGGAAGACCAAGAAAGAACGTCTGACATTAAAATGTGCGGTAGACACGAATGTAGTATTTTGCCCCTAATGCAATGACGGAAATAAAAGAATGGTTCAAAATTGGAATTAAAATACAGGGTGGAAGTGTATTAGTGATAAGCTACGCTGACGACATTACCTTTCTCAAAGAAAGTGAAAAAGAATTAACAGTACTCCTTGAAATGAGTGAACAATCTAATGTACCTGCCATTTCTGCTATTAAACTTAAAGTTCCGTGGAGAAACGATCTTCAGTTTTAGTTTTAATTTCGCCAGACAAGTCCCCATCTTTAGACCAATTTGCTCGACTTTATCTTTAGCGTAACCCTTCAGAGTTCTTACCAAAATGTTCTCAATGAGATACTAAAACACCGAACATCTTAGTGACGATGAGGATAGCTATTTAACGTATCTGAAGTAAATTCACAGGGTAGTACAAAGAAACAAACTTATTCGACTGAGGTACAACAGCTGGCGGCATAGATTCAGAAACAGACTAACCATAGTTCACTGATTACCGTAAGTATGTATTTTAAGATGACGTTAATACGTCTTAATACCTTGGATCATGCAGGTCAAGAGTATGCTATAGAGGGAGACAGAAAATTTCAGCATTCCGAACGGACTAAATCCTTTCTTCTTGATACATCTAAGTGACAGTTTGTCGCTGTAATAATTCACCAACAGTTCCGTGTTTCGTGGAGTATTAGAGGCTCTATAAGAGTCATATTTGTTCATTGTAAGCTTTATTAAGTCAGTAGCTGCCTCTGTTCGGGGTAGCCGGTACAAACTGTGAAAAAGCCAAGGGCAGGGGAGAAGATGACAGCCAAGGGGGCTTGTAACTGGAGCAATGTACCACCTGCTGGAAAAAGTAACAGAGCAGCAAGTTGGGATTGAATAGGGGATGGCCGTATAAAGGGAATGTGCGGCACCTGGAGGGTGCTGGCAGCCCTGCAGAGGGCTGACGCCTCTATTGAAGGGCGGACTCATTGTGCCACGGCCGTAGACCGCTGCCCTCTGCGCTGAGTGCGTAGGACATGGCCATAATGGAGCGACCGACATACCACTGCGACCGTACCTTACGTAAATGGATTCTAACACCTGGTCTCTCCTTAACAGAGGGTAGACTTCGCGGGTCCGGCCGAGTCAGAGCAAATATATATACCTTGGGCAACGCTAAAGAGCTTAACGACAACATCCTTTTACTTCTTACGCAAGTTCTGGACTTAAATGTGCATTTCCTTGTCTTTTTGAAGGGCTTACTTCGTGCATCATGTGACAATAAATTATTATCATAAAACAGGACTGCATCAAACTCACAGCGTGAAGAGAAGTTGCTACCCAGCAAGACTAAAAAAAAAAAATCCAAATATGTGTGAAATCTTAAGGGACTTAACTGCTAAGGATATCAGTCCCTAAGATTAAAAAAAAAAAAAACGAGCGAGGTGGCGCAGTGGTTAGCACACTGGACTCGCATTCGGGAGGACGACGGTTCAATCCCGTCTCCGGCCATCCTGATTTAGGTTTTCCGTGATTTTCCTAAATCGTTTCAGGCAAATGCCGGGATGGTTCCTTTGAAAGGGCACGGCCGATTTGCTTCCCAATCTTTCACTAATACGAGCTTGCGCTCCGTCTCTAATGACCTCGTTGTCGACGGGACGTTAAACACTACCCACCACCACCACCTAAGATTAAACACTACTTAACATAATTTATACTAAGGACAAAAAAACACACACACACCCATGCCCGAGGGAGGACTCGAACCTCCGCCAGGTCCAGCCGCACAGTCCATGACTGCAGCTCCTGAGACCGGTCGGCTAATCCCGCGCGACAGCAAGACTGCATGATTTGTTCAGAATGACAACGCCAATGATTCGGTCTGAAAGGAGGAGAGAAGATCGCAGTTTATCATCTGTCTACGCCTTTGTCTGCTCCGATAGCTGAGTGGTCAGCGTGAAGGATTGCCGTCCTAAGGGGCCCGGGTTAGTTTTCCGGCTGGGGCGGAGATTTTCTCAGCTCAGGGACCGGGTGTTGTGTTGTTTTCATCATCATTTCATCCCACTTGGCCCACAGGTAGCTCAATGGGGCGTCGAATGTAATAAGACCTGCACCAAGGCGGCCGGGCCTGTCCCGTACGTGATGACTGGATGTCGTGAGATGTCCTTAGGTTAGTTAGGTTTAAGTAGTTCTCAGTTCTAGGGGACTGATGACCATAGATGTTAAGTCCCATAGTGCTCAGAGCCATTTGAACCAATCTGTCCCGTAAGGGGCCTCCCGGCCAATGACGCCAAACGCTCATTTCATTTCTGTCCACGCCCTTACAGCCTAGGGAGTCTATACTGTCAAGATCAAACAGTAGTACTCTGAGCAGCATGACTTGAACAGAGCTTCTTGTGTGACATGATAGTTCGTCTACGTATTACCCACACACCGCTCTTGTTGTGTTGAAAATGCAGTTACGGAAGTCGAGAACGGATGGACAAGAAGATGGGAGGTGAACTTCGCGGCGATTATAGAAATATTCAAGAGAATTGGATTCCTAATTCTTTTCGAAGTTTCCTGTTGCACTTTTCCACTGTTTCACTTGACGCACATCTCGGAATGGTACTATAACAAAAATCACGAGCGATTGCTTTTCTCTTCGGCGCTTCGGCGATTACTTATTATTTCTAACAAGGGAACCTCGGACTTTCCCTCGCTGATTCATACTGACGGTATATATAGGGTACGAGTGGGAATTAGCGTTTGTAAACAGGAATACACAACTCTCACCGCTATCGAGAAAATCGTGTCTGAAAATTTGAGCGTGCTTGTATACTTTGTATGGTCGCTGGTATTAACAGAGCTCGCAGCCGAGCGAGTAAGATGCTTAATTTTGTAAGCCAGAGGTTTCTGGATCAGGTGTCACTGCCAGTGCTGATCCCGCTTTTCATTCTCACTTCAGCTTTATAAGATGGAGATGATCTGCGGCCGCCCACGGTGGCCGAGCGGTTCTAGGCGCTTCAGTCTGGAACCACGTGGCTGCTGTGGTCGCAGGTTCGAATCCTGCCTAGGGCATGGATGTGTGTGACGTCATTAGGTTAGTTAGGTTTAAGTAGTTCTATGTCTAGGGGACTGATGACCTCAGATGTTAAGTTCCATGGTGCATAGAGCCATTTGAACCATTTGATGATCTGCGAACGTGCAGTGTTAAAGTAATTTCTCCAAAATATACTCTCATGGTGCAGCCTTGTGACTTTTCTTTTTACAGGAAATTCAAGAACTTTGTAAAAAGCTTGCAAAATAGTGCGTTAATTACTGGACAAAGATTCTACACACGGCCTCACAAACATTTAATAAAAAGTACACCATGATTTATTTGCAGCAATATATGCTTGGTACGCAGCGAAATTATGCGGTGACAGAACCATTTATGAATGTAAGCCAAGTTTCCTTTGCAATAGATACAATGAAGAAGAGGGGCGTTCATTACATGCTCTGTATGTTGCCATAACTCCTGTTTTACATCTTCCTGGGATCAGTATCATACCGATTCGTGGAGTGCTCTGAAGGTAACGCGTTGTCCTAGCCACTAATGTAGATACAAAGTTATCAATAGAATTACTGCACTGAACTGACCGAGCGGGGCAGCGCATTGGGTAGCACACTGGATTCGCATTCGGTAAGACGACGGCTTAAACCCACGTCCGGCCATCCTGATTTGGATTTTCCACGATTTCCCTGCAACGCATAAGTCAAATGCTGGGTAGATTCCTTGGGAAACGCACAGCCGCTCTCTTTTCTCCATCTTTCTATAATCCGAGCTTGTGATCCGTCTCTAATGACCTCTTTGCCGACGAGACGTTAAATACTGATCTCGTGCTCCTGTAGTGATTTGATTGAAAATTCTCATGTATCCATTTTTTACAAAAACTATTTTTCTCCTTTTTAGGATAAAAATTTTGAAAAAAGTTACTGATTCATTAGATACTGACAATTAGCACAGTCACTATAAATCTGCTGATAGAAATACATGGGAATGGAGAAAAGTACCACCAACGAGATTTGGTGCGGGTTCATTGCACTTACGGCACTAAACGCATAGTTTCTCACCAGCGGAGTCCTTGAATACTAGCAGCCATAGGAAGTATTCAGGCTGGTCCAGCTGCCAACACCAGAGGATTTTTTGCAGCCCATTACATCTGCAGAAACCATTCACCAGATTTTCATAATCTCTAGCTCGTTATGCGCAAACTATTGATCTCATAGACCTTTTTACAAAAATTTGAATGTAGTTAAATTTTGTTCTGGAGTTCATTTTCGCTGGAAGAATCCTAAGGAAATGCAATCCGAAAACAAAGGAAGTAGGTTACAGTACGCTTGTTGGCCCACTGCTTGAATACTGCTCAACAGTGTGGGATCCGTACCAGATAGGGTTGATAGAAGAGATAGAGAAGATCCAACGGAGAGCAGCGCGCTTCGTTACAGGATCATTTAGTAATCGCGAAAGCGTTACGGAGATGATAGATCAACTCCAGTGGAAAGCTGTGCAGGAGAGACGCCCAGCAGCTCGGTACGGGCTGTTGTTAAAGTTTCGAGAACATACGTCGACCGAAGAGTCAAGCAGTATGTTGCTCCCTCCTACGTATATCTCGCGAAGAGACCATGAGGACAAAATCAGAGAGATTAGAGCCCACACAGAAGCATACCGACAATCCTTCTTTCCACGAACAATACGAGACTGGAATAGAACGGAGAACCGATAGAGGTACTCAGGGTACCCTCCGCCACACACCGTCAGGTGGCTTGCGGAGTATCGATGTAGATGTAGATGTAGAGGCCGCACTTTTCGAGTTACTCAAGAAAAACTCGTTTGAAAGTCGCTTTTGTACTTTTTTCTGGGATAATTCGAAATCTTCAGACTCTAGGGAAAACGTATCCCAGCACAGAATTTAAATACAGTAAACTTCCTACAAGATATTGTTCATTTCTTCTGAAGGACTAACAAACAGTCTGCACATAGCTAGCAAGAAATGTTAAAATCTTGTACGTGGTAATTCAAGGTTTTCTGGGTTGCATAAAACTCATCAGTAGCGGCATCTGAATCACCCTGTACAAATATGCCTGAATTTTGAAACCCAAATTACTCGAAAAAATGTTGAGAATTTCGTCATCCTGTTTGCATATGTTGACGCTTAGTTGTGTCCTGCACACTCCGTCATTATGAATAAAATAGGTGATGCGAAGTTAGAGACTTAGTAGACAGGCAAGACTCAGGATAGGACAAGAGAAAGGTGAAACGTGCCGGCAGAATAAGACTGCGTGCCGAGCCGAGACTCGAACTCGGGACATTTACCTTTCGCGGGTAAGTGCTCTACCGACAGAGCTACCCAAGCGCGACTCAGTTCTTTACTTCTGCCAGTATTTCGTCTGCTATCTTCCAGATCAGTACACACTCCACTGCGGAGTGAAAATTTCATGCATGAGAAAGGTTTCACGCGTAACTGATGAAACATTTATTGCTACACGGGTGGATCTCTAGGCGCCTCAGTGGAAACTGCCAGGAAACGGTCCGTGTCAGAAGTGCGGCAACATGAAACGGAACGCCCCTCTCGAGTTCCAGTCACAACACGCGTGTGAGAGCACCGCTACTTCTGAACGCTGCTGCGTGCCAGGTGTCCGGAAGACAGATGTTCATCTCGCACAACCTCCTGGCTAACTGCCCACGGCTGCTTACCAGAAAGAATTTCTACCGCATTTCGTTCCCCTGCATTCGCCACTGTTACAAAGCGGACAGAAAGATCAAATTTCTACATCTGCGTCTATACTCTGTGAAACGCCCCGCTTAACCCCCATTACAGAACAGGTAGTTTAAATTGTAGGAAGGGGCCAAAATAACTGGCTGTCAGTCACACTCGAACATACCACTTTATTATTTGATCAAACACTACAAGAGCCCAAAAAACATTTTTTTATCACACAGCTTTAATCTTTGAGACTTAACTTAAAAACGGCTGGAGGCTAATAACTTATAACGCAAGCATAATCAGAAATTTAAAAGTCAGCAGTTCTTTAGTTAGGGCGAAGGCCAAAAGAATCAGACACTTCAAGAGCAAACAAGTTAAATTCAAATTGACTGAAGCCCTAACACTGAAAACACCATAAAAAAATTTCTAAATACCAAACGCCTTACGTGAAACAACTCTTTAATAAGACCTTAAGAGCAAAACAACTCAAACTCACAATTGGCTGAAGGCCCAACACTTAAAATTCACTAACATTAAAATTTTTAAAATGCCAAAGGTCTTACGTGAAACAGCTCTTTAAATTAGGCTGAAGGCCTAAAGAATCTTACGCCTTAAGGGCAAAACATCCTTAATTAAAGAAAAAAAATCGGCTAGAAGCCATACAAACCGGCCGTTGTGGCCGAGCGGTTCTAGACGCTTCAGTCCGGATACGACTGTCGTACATCCCACATCGATTTTAGCGGTTATTTCACGCAGTGCTGCTTGTCTGTTAGCACCGACAACTTTACGCAAGCGCCACTGCTTTCGGTCGATAAGCGAAGACCGTCGGCTACTGTGTTGTCCGTGATGGGAGATAATGCCTGAAATTTGATACCCTCTGCGCACTCTTGAAACTGTCGAACTCGGAATAATGGATTCCCTAAAGATTTTCGAACTGCGATGTCCCAAGCGCATAGCTCCAACTACCATTTCACGTTCGAGGTCTTTTAATTCCCATCGTGGGACCATAATCAGCTCGGAATCACCTCAATACAAATGACACCTCCGCGAATTCACTGCTGTTTTATACACTGTGCTCGCGATATTATCACCGTCTGTATCTGTGCACGTTGCTATCCCACGAATTCTCTCACCTCAGTGTAAGTAAATCTTCGTTAATTGATACACATTTTTGTGCTTCAATTTCAATGTGTAGTGGTGTATCTACGAGGGTAATCCCACAAGTAAGCCACCTAATGTGGCCGAGCCGTTCTAGGCGCTACAGTCTGGAACCGATCGACTGATACGATGTCAGGTTCGACTCCTGCCTTGGACATGGATGTGATGATCTTAGGTTAGTTAGGTCTAGGGGACTGATGACCTCAGATGTTATGTCCCATAATAGTCATAGTTTTTTTTTAGAAGCCATACAAGCACAAACAACAAGAACATATTAAAAAAAGGGTAGTAGACCCAAGGGTGCTCAGATGTTAGATGATCGGCCTGGAATTATAACACTAATGCTCGCTTACGTGAGACAGGCAGTCGGGCCAACCATTCACGATCCGACGACAACCCAAACAACAGTCAGTCAACGGACCAAGCGACAAGATAACTAATTCAAGCGACACAATGTGACCGGTTGGAGCTGGCTGGTAGATTAAGTAAAGACCTAACCTTCGTGTCCGGGATGGGTGAGCCACGGACGTCGTAGCAGTGGGAACAGCTCCTCACACTCCGACCGCGCTGGATGCCGCCAGGTCCCGGCCAGACACACGCCACGGACATTTCCTCGCTGCTCCACGCCAACCGACCAACTGCCCAGACCCGGAAACGGTGAAAGGACCAAATATACGTCGGCCGATGAGACGACCAACCGAACGACCAGCCAACGGTCGTCCCACTCCAGTCTCCCTCCGTCTGGCAGTTCACGTGTTTCGCCAGCGGTCGGCGAGCACTGTCTGTCCGCGCCTCACCGGCGCTCCGTCCCCGACTTCACTGCTGCTGCGTCCCGACTGCATTGCTGGTCCGTCCCGAACTGACTGCCAGACACACGACGGCCCGGAAATATTATCGTTCGCTCCAGAGATGGTACGACAGTGCGCTTATCGATACGAGCTGCTGGTGCCGCTCACGGGCAAGTAAGGCAGGAAGTTAGTGACGCCAGTAACTGCAGTAATAAAACGAGGCGGCAGTGCAGTAATAGAAGATGACAATAGATGGCATCAACATTACTGTGCACGGCTAAGCTATCACACCTTATTAACGAAATTTGTGGCTGTTTTGAGGTTTTCGTGGAAGGGGGAACGCTTCATACCTTAGATGGAGAGTCACGAACACAAATAAACTTCTGGTATGCCAACAAAAAAAAAAAAAGAAGAAGAAATGTGATGGGACTCCCGGAGTTCACGGTCTGTATTAATAATTCGGCAGGTAATATCAGTAGTAACCCAAAAAATTCTACTGACGATTTAGTTGTCTACAGAAAGAGTCAGGGTTAAAGGTACATGCTTCCATGGGTGATAGTATTACTGATTCTGAACATAAAGCTTCATATGGACATAGGCCCTCTTCCGAATGATTTCCGAGATAGAACACATTTTATGGACATTGTTGTTTACTTTCCGTGTTATTCAAATATTGTCACCATTTGCAACGTGCCACGTTACTGTAGAGAAAGTTCAGTAGAACAATTTGATACAGTGCACTTGAGGTATGTCAAGTCGGGAAACTACCTCAAATGACATACAAAATCTACCTAAGGAACAGAGCGTGTGTTTAGAACGAACTTTTCAATATTCTCGCGCTCTCTTCACGCAACCTGTTTACCCCAGAGAAAATGAATAGAACCTTTTTCGAACAGTGGCATGTTTTCGCTGGAGGGTGTGGTTTTCGAGTTATTCAAGTGATATTAAATCTATTATAGCTCGGAAACCATTCAGAAAAGGGCATACGCTTATATTAAGTTCTTTTGTTCACAGTCACTAGTATTGTCACCCATCATAGCATGTTTCTTTCCACCTGACTCACCCTTCATAATGGGGTACTGTCTAAAAAAAGGTCAGGCCGCATACATATTTAGTTACGTCATGGTGATGTTTCAAAGAGGGAAAAATTTTACCAAAGACGTTTAATATCGTGGTATTTTCAAAATCCATAACGGAGTTTAGTCCTGTGACTGTTACACCAATAAGTCATAATCGAAAATTTTGTAGGGATATAGAATGAAATGCTCATATAGACCTGGACGTTGGTATGGCAGACGGTAGAATTCGGTTCATTGCAGAGATATTTGAAAAGCTGTATCAGCCTACAAAGGAGATCGTTCACAAAGTACTCGTACATGGCACCATGAAATACTGTCCATATGAGGAGAATGGCAAGGCTAGTCATCACAGGTTTGTTTCTCACAGGAGAGAGACATGGAAATACTGTGAAACCAGACATTGACACCCTTGAAAGCGGTCGCCAATCATTTTGTCAAAGCCAAATTAATACGTTTCAAGAACCAGTATTAAGAGAGTTATCTGTTAAGCACATTTCAGTTCGCCACCAAATATTCTCGTAACGACCGTGGAGAGAATGTGATAATTACAGAACATACTTCAGCAGTTAATGGAAAGAGAAGAAACCGTAATAAGTGGTGCAGTAGTAGACGCACTTCTCGGTAGTCCGTCAAGTATGGATCTCGTAGTAGGTATAGAAATCTGGATGCAGTTATTTCCCATTCAACAGCCTCTCCTCAAAATCCCAGCAGTGGAGTAAGAATGACCACAATATCCTGTTCATTTTGAGAGCCGCACTACAGAATTACACGCGAATCTCACAGGTAGACTCTCACGTACCATGGTCAATAAACAACAAAAACGTTTTCTTTCGAGTGTTCTATACTTCCAATTAGGACTCATCAGTTTCGAGCACAGCAGAGAGGGGAAACGAAAGTCGCACTTGGGTAGCCCGTCGACTTCGTTTTTCCTTAGGAGAGGCCACGGTGATGAATCGTAACAGGGAGTCTCACAGAGGCCTGCCGAACTCTGAAACTAAATAGCTCGTGGCCTGTGAACGGTACGAGGGCTGCAACAAGTGGTCTCCTTGCTGGGAATGCCGTAAAATTGATTGCTGAAGTTTCTCAATTAGTTCCAAATGTCGCCGACAACTGTCGTGGAGCAGTGCCGTCGCCAAACTGACACAGACAGGGCCAAACGGCTACACATAGAGTTTGTCGAACCTCAATTTAGTGTTATATGGACACTCGTAAGTAACTGCTTTGTAATGCCTTAGGTAAGCACGTTTCTGTTCGCGAAATATACTGAGGTACAATAAATTATTGACGCAGGTCGCTTCTCGAACGAGGTGGTACCCATAGAACAAATGAAAATAAGAAAACGGTAATTTATTCACGCGACCTAAGTTGTTCGACATACCTTCAATTAGTTGTTTCGTTACATGGTAGACATACAGGCAGCAAAGCTGACACTAAATAGGGTGGTAGACGGTGACACCAGCCATACATTAAGATCGCTGTCAACTTGCGTGAGCTAGTTTTCACTCCGTGCTGCGTAAGGTTGTGGATTATATCAATAACCAGTCTTATATCTGTGTGGTAAGGCACAAAAAGGCTTGTGACAAACTTCGTGGTTGTGATTACGAAAGACCTGAAAGTAGTTAGAGCAGTCCGAGAAATTCATTAGAATGAATAGGGTAAAGTGCGCTATTATCGGGTACCATTCTTAAGTTTAAGATTACCAGTAAATTATCACTCTTCAAACTATGAAACATCTGCTGTACTACTAATAGCGAATACTTATGTATTACCTTTGAAAAAAATCTTCCAATATTTTCTTATTCTCTAATTGCTGAACAAAGAATTAAAACATATAATTTTTATCTCCTGAAAATATAGTTCCCAGTTTCGTGTTTTCAGGCTTCCTACTTCCAGATGTAAGAAAAAATTATGAGTTAGTATCATAGCGTTTATTCGCAACAAATGTTTGTTTCGAAAGTAGAGTGTCGCAAAACTGTCGGGTGCCGTGCAGAAGTTTCAGCCATAATGCTATTTGATATACAACTCACGTACCAAAAATGTCCAAATGCGTGTTAAATCTTATGGGACTTAACTGCTAAGGTCATCAGTCTCCAAGCTTACACACTACGTAACCTAAATTATCCTAAGGACAAACACACACACCCATGCCCGAGGGAGGACTCGATCCTCCGCCGGGACCAACCACACACAACTCACGTTTAAAAACATTCCAGTTATCATCGTCGACACCTGCACAAAGCTCGTAACACCAGCGAAAGCAACCGAGGGCTTAATTCGAGTCTCTATAGAGATGTCAGCGGAACGCATTTGGCCTTTCAACATGGTTTCATCAACGCTTGAACCTGAGCCTTTCTTATCATGATCCTGATCCGTGATCTCTGGTTCTGTCCAACGAGGAGCTTTCTTTTGATAGCCCCAAGTGCTGAAGGTCTATCGTGTGCATCAAATGGAGTTGTTGTAGGTTTCGCTGAAGGCACTGTCTTCCCTGTAGTCTTGGTACTAGCTTCCTTTTGCCTTTGTAAGGGACTGCTGCAAAGCTGTTTTGAAAAGCGGGTAACTACAACACTATTGCTTTGCCTACTCTTCGTGTTGTATTTGATGGTGGAGGAGCAGGATGAGAGGCTTTTCGCAGATTACTAACCGCTATATCTCACATTCCATGAAATGCAGTTCACAGTGGCCCTGCTGTGCCTTCTGAGGTCTTATCTGCATCTGCTGAAAATTCCCGAGGAGGGAAATCCGTAGACGAAGGAATCATGAGTCTCAAGAATAGGCCGCATATTTTTTGAAACCATATGCATCAACTTCCATCGTTACTATTCTGCAGTATACCCAACCCACCAATGGTCCGATGTCTTTGTCTCTCCAACACTGGAATACACATCATCACTTTGTATAAACTGGCCCCAAATTTCGGGTTCAAATTGTTTCAAATGGCTCTGAGCACTATGGGACTTAACATCTGAGGTCCTAACCTAAGGACATCACACACATCCATGCCCGAGGCAGGATGCGAACCTGCGACCGTAGCAGTCGCGCGGTTCCGGAATGAAGTGCCTAGAACCGCTCGGGCACAATAGCCGGCCAAATTTCGGGTACCCGAAAGAGTGCAACGTATTACTAGCCCCTATTAGGATCCATGCTTTACTCCTGTTTCGGCACAGCGCAACCCTAAAGTGAACGCTGGACATATACTTTTTCTATTAGATAAGAAAGAGCATGTCTCAAACTTGTGTCTTACAAGAATTACTTTGAAAGTAAGTCGTACTTGGGTAGAGAAAGGACTTCCTACTGAAATCTGTAAAAAAGGTTTCTTTTGACCATAATTCAAAAACAGCTGTAGAGAACGGAGCAGCCGGCCGCTGTGGCTGAGCGGTTCTAGGCACTTCAGTCCGGAACCGCGCGACTGCTACGGTCGCAGGTTCGCATCCTGCCTCGGCCATGGGTGTGTGTGATGTCCTTAGGTTAGTTAGGTTTAAGTAGTTCTAAGTCTAGGGAACTGATGACCTCAGATGTTAAGTCCCATAGTGCTCAGAGCCATTTTAACCATTTTTTATGAGCCCCATTGTGCCATACAATTTTTCTTTCGCAAACTTTTCAGCTCCTATCATACTTTTGGAATTATTCTAGTTGACAATAGTTATTGATTCACCCTGTATATGCAGTTTGAAGCGACGAATGAAAATTTGTCCCGGCCATTGTGGTCGAGCGGTTCAAGGCGCTACAGTCTGGAATCGCGCGACCGCTACGGTCTTAGGTTCGAATCCTGCCTCGGGTATGTATGTGTGTGATGTCATTAGGTTGGTTAGGTTTAGGTAGTTCTAAGTTCTAGGGGACTGATGACCTCAGAGATTGAGTGCCGTAGTGCTCAGAGCCATATGAACCGTTTTTTTTTTTAAATTTGTACCAAGGCCGGAACTTGACCCCGGGTTCTCTGCTCACTTGGCACATCTGCTGACCCAGGCTTTGCACATCAGCATATACTACCCTAGCACACTCCCTCCTCAATACAAATTCTCAAAGGAGGGAGGTACAAACCTGGCGCACAATTACCGGAATAGCAAGTGCTCAGTGACAATTTCATCCAACAGAGATGTGCCCAGGATTGCAAGTGACTGCTGAGTTTCGTGAATGTGATGCGTCGACGCTGCATACTGTAGAATTAAAACAATTACAGCCCTCATTCGCAAAAATGAAGTCCTTTTCACCTACGTTTCGGCCACTTCCAAGACTGCTTTTATCATAAATAAAACATTTAAGAGTGGTATGTCACCTATAAAATTAATATGAAGCGGTAACGCTTTAGTCACAAAATACTAAAATAGAAAACATAGAAGGTGGACCAGTAAGGGGTGCACCACATACCGAGCTGCGGAAGCATCAGACTGAGGTTCACTTAATTAATTTAAATCTAATTTTTTTATTTCTATTCATTTGTCACATTATTTTGACCACCATATGAACTTGTTCATTTGTTGCATTTTTTCTTTAAATCGTTCTTCTTCTAGTCGGAATTTTTGTGACTATGAATTTCATTATATTTATCTATTATAATGCTCGGTTATTTGAAAATTTCTAATATATCAATTAAAGAACAAAACACGAAATAATCTATCTATACTTCTTCATTGGTAACCGGTCAGGTTAGCCGAGAACACTAACGCGCTGCTTCCTGGACACGGGTAGGCGCGCCGGACCGGGTCGAATCCACCCAGCGGATTTATGACGAGGGCCGGTGTGCCAGACAGCCTGTATGTGGCTTTTAGGCGGTTTTCCAGATCCCAAGGTGAATTCCGGGCTAGTCCCCACATCCCGCCTCAGTCACACGCTCCACAAATATTTGCAACACGTTTGCACGCAGAGAGCTGGGGTACACTAATTCCGTCGTGGGGGGGGGGGGGGGGGGGGGGTATTGGATGGCGGCAAGAAGAGCATCCGGCCATCCCTTAAAATTAACCATGCCAGATCCGCTCTTAACCATGCCGACCCTGCGCAAAATGCGAGACAAAGGCATTAGCCAACAAAGAAGACTTGTCCAATGGTGTGAAAAACGTACTTCTGTGACCGGCAGTGCCATTTTTAGTACGGTAATCATCATACAAACATTTAAAACACAAATAAAATACGTAATGCACTATCAATAAAATACGGCAGATGAATATTTATTTGAGAGACGGGTTTATAAGTTCAACAAAATTCAAGAAAAATGAGAAATAGACATAACGAACGCAGAAATGTGGATGAAAATACAGGGTGATAAAATGAATGATATCAAAATCAGTACATAACTAAAAACACATGAACAAAGGTTTAAAGAGGTGACAGAATAATAGGAAGAAAAATAAGAGGAAAGAAGAATCTGATAGATATTATGATTAGAATGATGTGACAAGGGAATGGAATTAAAAAATACATGCAGATTAATTAGTTGAATAAAGATGATGATTAAAGTCATTTAGATAAAGATTTAAAAATAAAAAAACCTACTGCCCGTGACGAGACTCGAACACACAACCTCCTGCATGTGAAGCTGTTGTCCTATCCAATATACCACGCAACAAGATTATTTAATGCAACGTTTTTAACGCTACTGAGTTTGACACAAAACTCCGATTTTTTTTTTCATCGATTACTCGCAAACGATGACCCACCAGACTGAATGGTTGCAGTTTGTGACACCTGTAATCTTAACCTGCACCACCATATAGTTTTAAAAAAATGTATCATACCTCTCCTTGTCAGTTTTAATCTTAGAAGAAAGCTTCAAATGAGCCCATGCTCTGCTACAGAGTGAAAATCCATTCTGGACCCCAACCAAACGGTAACTTGCCACCCGAAAATGTAGATGTATCTGAAGTTCTAATAGTCTCCACAGGCGAGAACAGTGTCAGGAAGTCGTTTCTACCTAACAGGCGCCTCCAGTGCTCAGCCGTACGATGATTTGCATCACAGTGGTCCGTTTATAACTTGCATTGTAATCGAGAGACGGAGTACAAAGACGGAGAGCGGGACCAGACACGGGTGCTGCCTGCTATCTGATCCTCCCCTGTGAGACTTGGGAAGGTTATCCTTTCGGCTGGGCTCCCGCACCATTCATTGCCCTTGGGACTGCCTGACAGCTCCATTTAATCGCGCGCCCCCAGCATCCAGGGCTGAGGGCTGAGGGCTGAGGGATGGAGACAGGCCCACTGTGTCGCCCTTGCGAAGGGCTGCCTGTCGGCTCCGAGGGCGGAACCCTTTGTGTCTTCCTCTTCCATCCAGCGGCATCGACGCGGCGTGTTGCTTTTAGCCGACAACCGGCGTTCCTACCCTACCCCTACTGATTTCTGACGTCCTGCCTTACAATTCGCTACAGCTCTTCACCTACATCTCCTTGTTTCTCCATACTCTCCATTTCGCAACATGTAGCATTGCGAAGAGTATCAGAAGCCATTCTTGGCTTAGTAACTTCTCCTTCTAAAGCGTAGACACTAGCGAAACGTTTTGATTAAGAAAAATTCAGTTTTTTTTATTGTGTTCTTTAGTGCAAGACCTGTTTGATGCAGCAGCCCATTCTAGCCTATCCCAAACCAAACTCTTCATCTAGGCCTACATAACTACTAAAATTACATCCGCTCGAACCATCTTTCTGTACACAAACGTTGTTCTCGCCCTGCAGTTTTTACCCCCATACTTCCATTACTAAACTGACACAGTTTTTACCCCCATACTTCCATTACTAAACTGACACAGTTTTTACCCCCATACTTCCATTACTAAACTGACACAGTTTTTATCCCCATACTACCATTACTAAACTGACACAGCTTTTACCCCCATACTTCCATTACTAAACTGACACAGTTTTACGCCCATACTTCCATTACTAAACTGACACAGTTGTTACCCCCATACTTCCATTACTAAACTGACACAGTTTTTACCCCCATACTTCCATTACTAAACTGACACAGTTTTTACCCCCATACGTCCATTACTAAACTGACACAGTTTTTACCCCCACACTTCCACTACTAAACTGACAATTCCTTGATGCCTCAGGATGTGTTCTATCAATTGATACACTCCTTCTATCAAGTTTTGCCCTATATTTCTTTCCTCCACATTTCGATTAAATACATTCTTATTAGCTATCCACACTCTCCATCTAATCTGGAGCATTCTCCTATACCATCACGTTACTGAAACTACCCTGTTTTACAGCATTCTGATCTGTTTATCAAAATGTTTCACTTTGCTGTAAGACTACACTACAGACGAACACCTTTGGTCAAAACTCCCAAGCACATATCTTCATATTCGGCGGTAAATAATTCCTATTTTTAGACTTCCTTATCTAGCAAATACCAGCATGCATTTTATGTCCTGTTTCTCATACCGTTATTTTTTAACTTATCTACTACTTTTAGTATCTCATTTCATAATCAAAATCCATCATTACTGCTTATTTTAATATGGTTTAATATGGGCTCAACTTCAGATTAAGAGGGATGACACATGCCCTACATTACCTTCCTTAATTTTCATTTTATAATCTGTTTTCGCGATGCTACGCACTCGGTTCAATTGCTCTTGCAAGTCCTTTGCGTTTCTAACAAAATTACAATGGCATCGACAAACTTCAAGACTTTTTTATCTCTTCTCCGTGAACATTAATTCCGTTTCGTGTTTTCTCTTTAATTTTCCTTACAGCCTGCCCAACGTACATACTGCATAACCTCAGGTTTATGATACAACTATGGTTTACTCCCATCAACTGCTGCTTCCAGTACCACGTCCGTCGATAATTGTACCTTCAGCTTTGTGTTAGTACAAGTAGCATATAATCTGTTGCACTATATCTCTTTTCCCTTTCATTTTTAGAGTGTCAGAGCGCTTATTCCAGAGAATACTGTCAAAAGCTTTCTCTAAATTTACAAAAATTGTAGCCGCAGGTTTGCACTTCTTCACCTTATCTTCGAAGGTCGGTCTTTCCTCTCTTCTTGTTACATTTCACCTAAAACCAAACTGAGTTTTCCCCGATATCTGCTTCCACTATCTTTTCCATATTTCTGTAAATTGTTCATCTCACTATTTGGTAACTATGCCCGTCTAAAGCGATGTTTAAGTAATATTCACGCCTGTTTTCACTGCCTTAATTGGATTACCGATTATTATTTTGTTCTTGAAGTCCTGATTCGTTCTCCCCAGGATCTCCGTCATTCTGAAAGAATGTCGTTTACTCCAGGTGGTTTGTTTCCAGTCAGCTCTTCCAGCGCTGTCAAATTAGTATTGCGTTATCACATATCATCATCTATTTCATCTTCTATAGTATTGTCTTCAAGCTTCATTCCTTTGTCTAACCTTCATATATGTTAATTCACGTTTTAACGATTCCATTCCTTGCTTTGATGGCTATTCGTTGATGTTCTGTGCTCTTGATATACAGGTGCCTGATTCTCATTTGTCCAAATGTTTCTTCAGTTTTCCTAGAGGAGGCAATTGTCTATCCCATGGTCATATCTGCCTCTACTGCTTTGTATTAATCCTGTAGCCACTCCTGCTTTGCCATTTTTCCCTCATGTCAGCCTCCTTTTTTTAGACATTTATTGTCCATTTTGCATGCTTCATATCTGCATTTTTGCAATTTCTTCACAGAACCCTAAATTTGGATGGCAAGACACGGAATAGAACCACAGTCTCCTTGATTGAAAACCCACTGCAATATGCAATACGCCTCCCCTCTGGGCAGTGAAGCAGCTGTAAGTAAAACCGGCAGAGAGATACGTATAGTGATCATAACAGTTAGGTAGTTCGATCTCGAAATCAGTGAGGATAATTTCCAACTGCGGTGTCCACCACGATGCCCTACGCCGATAAACAACAAAACTATCCCCGGCATTCCTGAGTCAAGTGATATGGTACTTAAGACTCTGCCAATTTATTAAAGCGTTTTTACTGCTGGAACGTTTCTGGGTCATTGCATCGGACGCTGTGTTGGAAATTTCACAATATTTGTTCGAACAAGCTGCCTGCCATATTCGTGTCACATCGAAGCCGCCGTGTTTCAGTGAACCCTCTATAACACCTAATGGGGCTAGCGTCTAGTACTGTGGGTTCATACAGAAGTAACTGCAGTATTCATTCTTGTTTAAAGTGGTCTCAAATCTATGCCAAGATTACTTCTAATTAATCTCGAGTCCAAATTATAACAGAGTACTTCCTGAACTTTCAACAGTCCCGAACAGTCGTCTGCGTTCCCACTACTTATCCCTTTCAGCAGAAGTCAAAGTCAACATCGTTCCATTATGTAGTAGCGAATAAATGAATGTGTCACTTAAAATCCCTAATTATATCTCAGTTTCAGCAGTGTTCAGCAATACCAGGTGTAGAAGTATGCCGGCCGCGGTGGTCTCGCGGCTAAGGCACTCAGTCCGGAACCGTGCGACTGCTACGGTCGCAGGTTCGAATCCTACCTCGGGCATGGATGTGTGTGACGTCATTAGGTTAGTTAAGTTTAAGTAGTTCTAAGTTCTAGGGGACTGATGACCACAGCTGTTAAGTCCCATAGTGCTCAGAGCCATTTGAACCATTTTCTTTGTGTGTAGAAGTATGAAATAGGAATAATTAAATGTCGTTATTCGAAACTCATGAACAATATTTTTTGTTCAAAATAAACTCCAGTGCTAATTATACATTTCTCCCACCTCCCTGGCCGATTACGAATTCCACTCCAAAAAAAACAGTTCCTCTTTTGAAGCGAACTAGTCAGCGAGCCATTTTAGTACATTTTCATACGAGTAGGAGTGCTGTTCAGTGAGAACATGTCCGGGTGTTACAAATAGATGATAACTGGACGGAGTCAAGTCTAGAGAAGAAGCCGCATGCCCAAGTATTTCTCAGTCGATCGTTTCGCTAATCCGTTTTGCTGTGTCTGATTATCATGGAGCAATATGACTTTGTGTTGCATTTTTCCATATTCCAGTCCTCTTTTACGTAATGCTAAATTTAAATATCGATCATTCGGTGTTCGTATCGATTAGTGTCAATTGTTTCACCAGGTTTTAGCAGCTCGTACTAGATGTCACGCTTCTGATCCCACCGAACACAGAGCACTGTCTTGTTTCCAAAGCGATTTGGTCTTCCAGTGGTCGTCGATGGTTTGCCTGGATTCACCCATGATTTACGACGCTTAGGATTCTCAGAATATATCCATTTTTGATCACCTGTCACTATTCGATGGCGAAACGACTTTCTTTCGTATCTGGCGAGCAGCATTTCACAAGTGGTATTCCGGTTTGCTTGCCGTCTTTCATTCAGTCCTTGACGAACCCATTTTCTCACTTTCTGCCCCTTTCTCATAGCTTTCAACGGAAGAGAAGCGGCTTTTCTGGTCACGATCAATTGATACTCGAGTTTCTGTTGAGTTTGATCATCATCTGCAACCAGTAAAGCCTGCAATTCGCTCTCTTCTAACGTTTTCGGTGGTTTCCGCGCTCGTCGTTGCTCACGTCAAAATCACCAGTTTTGAATTTTTTGAAACACTCGAAACACTGTGTTTTCCCAAGAGCATGTTTCGCTGAAAGCTTCGACAAGCATTCTATGCGATTCTGCAGCAGTTTTCTTCAAATGATAACAGAAAACCAATGCTGTCTGCAAAAAGGTTGGTCGTAGGCACAAAATTCGTCATGTTTACAGGTGTGAAACAGATGCCGATGTATGTAACTTGGGTTACTGTGTGTTGACTTTCGTAGTGAGCCGTTACAGGAAGCAGATGGCGCTGCAGACGCGGTCTCACGTTCCCTACACTGACGGCTAGCATCATCTATAGGGAAATTCCGCTTTCGTACTTTTACAACTGCTAAGTCCACAATTCTATGATCGCTGCTGTATAGCTTGTACATGACAAATTCTAACATATAACTATTTTTTTATCGTTTTATGTAGGTTCAAACTTGAGCCGACGCGTTTATTTGTTCTTTGACGCCTGCCTCATTCTCGCCCGGCCACCGGCTATCCGCTGTTAGGTGCCGCAATAATGACATAGCTGAATACACATCCGCTGTCTGCAGCGTATTTTTCACAATGAATGAATACAGATCTACCGACATTTTGATCATGGCTGCACTCTCAGCGATCTCTTTATCAATCATCATCTTCAGGCGAGCGGGCCGTGGACTTGGCTTGAACTGTTATCAGTGTCGCGATAACCGATATCTTTCCTACTTTATATACCTGTGGAAGCTATGGCCTATTATGAGGTGTACTACAAGGTATGATACGCATACCCGGTCCCTGTCGGTTAGGAGTTTTTACCACAGCTCTTACGCCTTGTTGCAATGTTGCGAGTAATACACCATTTGCTGCAGACAAGTTCGACAGTTGATTCTGATGTACCAACAAATTAGGCTATTTCACTGTTAGCCACGAACACGGCTAAACCCGATAGCTCCTTTCTGTTATCCACCAAATCTCGACGTTCGACCCATGTTACTGCGCTGATTCAATTCTACTATTTCCCAGATAGCTCCTTTCTGTTATCCACCACATCTCGACGTTCGACCCATGTTATTGCGCTGATTCAATTCTACTGTCCCCCCCACACACACACACAGATACACAAAAGTCAGCACAAGACGTTGTTAACGCAGTACTCTGAACTGATAACTGTGCAGAATTACATTTGAACACTGAGTTTATCGAACGCTTTGGTAACGATGTGACGTGTGTCACTTCTCACTCACCTTGGCATTTTAATAACTACACATGTTTAACAGCTTCAGGCTATGTAGGTAGCACAGTTTGCGACAGCCCCGTCACAGTATTCTAGATGGCTTACAGGCTACTTCAAAGAACAGTCTTGCACGAAAGTACGACAAACGATCTGTCGGCATAGATCATCATTCATCTCCACCATCATATCGTCCGCCCCCGGTAGCTGAGTCGTCGCCGGCACGGTAGCTCAGCGTGTTCGATCAGAGAGTTAGTTGCCCTCTGTAATAAAAAAAAAAAACTGAGTTAATCGATTAACAACGAACTTAAACGGATGTCCTACGACGTCCACCCCGAGCTGATGCAACAAACAAAACCGAAAAAAACATGAGATTTAAAAAAGTGGTCAGCTTGATAGAATGTCAATTCTAAGGGTCCGGGTTCGATTCCCGGCTGAATCGGAGATTTTCTCCGCTTAGGGACTGGGTGTTGGTTTGTCCTAATCACCATCATCGACGAGCAAGTAGCCGAATTGGCGTCAAATCGAAAGACATACACCAGGTGAACCGTCTACCCGACAGGAGGCCCTAGCCACCCGTCATTTACATTTTTTTTACCATCATATCATTTTCCTACTTGTGCATCTACTCTTCTTAAGCCACCTTACTGCGTGTGGTGGAATGTACACCAGTCCCACAAGCACCGTATCCTTCCACTTCCGTGAACGGTAGGCGCGAACAGATACTACCCGCGAGACAGTAATTTCTGAATTGCTGTAGTTAATACTACCACGGTGATTCCGCGAGGTACGTGTACGAGGAATCAGTGCGTTTCCGCAAATACAGCGAAGAGCCTAAGAAACTGGCACACCTGCCTAATATCGTCTAGGGCTCCCGTTAGCACACAGAAGTGCCGCAAGGTGGCATGGACTCGACTAATGTCTGAAATAGTGCTGGGGGGAACTGACACCATGAATCCTGCAGGGCTGTCCATCAATTCGTAAGAGTTCCAGTAGGTGAGTATTGTGTTGGCAGAAGAGCCAACACCGTGTTACTACAGGAGGCCGAAATGTACGCGTTTTAGCTCACGAATGCTGGCGTGAGGTGGGAAGGACTATACTGACATGAGGTCTGGAACACGACAAGGAATGAGAATTCATAAAGCGGACGCAAGTAGTTTCATACTTAACTTTAATCCATTAATGATGAACTTCGCTCTTGACAGTATATGAGACAATATTATCTGTTTCAGAATAGTAACTGAATATGGCGCCTTGCTAGGTCGTAGCTGAAGGCTATACTAAACTGCCGTCTCGGCAAATGAGAGAGTATGTAGTCAGTGAATAATCGCTGGCAAAGTCGGCTGTAGAACTGGGGCGAGTGTTATGGAGTGTCTCTAGACTAGACCTAGCGTTTGGCGGCGCTCGGTCTGCAGTCACTGATAGTGGCGACACGCGGGTCCGACGTATACTAACGGACCGCGGCCGATTTAAAGGCTACCACATAGCAAGTGTGGTGTCTGGCGGTGACACCACAGAAGCTATGGCCTATTTTGAGGTGTACTACAAGTTACGATACGCTTACCCGGTCCCTGTCGGTTAGGATTTATTACCACCACAGTTATTATGCCGTGCTACACTACTGTGAGTAATACACCATTTGCTGCAAACAAGTTCGACAGTTGATTCTGATGTACCACCAAATAAGGCTATTTCATTGTATGGCCACGAGCACGGCTAAACCCGATAATTCCTTTCTGTCACACACAGCCACACACACACACACACACACACACACACACACACACACACACACACAAAAGTCAGCACAAGACGTTGTGTTGTTGTGTTACCAGTTGCTAACCCAGTACTCTGAAACGATCAGTGTGCCAAGTTAAATTTGGCCGCTGAGCTTATCGAACCCTTTGGTAATGATGTGACGTATGTCACTCCTCACTCACCTCGACAGTGTACTAGCTACACCTGTTTACCAGCCTCAGGTTTATTTAGGCAATGCAATTAGCACAGTTTGCGACAGCTCTGTCACAGTAGTCAGATGGCTTACAGAGTACTTCAAAGAACAAGCCTGCGCGTAGTACGACAAACGATCTGTCGGCATAGATCATCATTCATCCCCATCGTCATATCACTCTTCTACTTCTGCATCTACTCTTCTTAAGCCACCTTACAACATGTGTACACCGGTCCCACTAGCATCGCATCCTTCCATTTCCGTTCGTGAAAGGTAGGCGGGAATAGCGACTATTCGTCAGACATTAATTAACGCTCAATTACTGTAGTTAATACCACCACGGTGATTCCGCGAGGTACGTGGGCGAGGAATCAACGCGTTTCCGCAAATACAGTGAAGAGCCTAAGAAACTGGCACGCGTACCTAATATCCTGTAGCCCCCCGAGGACGCAGAAGAGCCGCAACACGACGTGACAATTACTCAACTAATGTCTGAAATAGTGCTGGACGGAACAGACAACATGACTTCTGCAGGGCTATTCACAAATCCGTAAGAGGACGATCTCTTCTGAATAGCATGTTGGAAGGCATCCCAGATAGCTCAATAATGTTCATGTCTGGGGATTTTCCTGGAGCCACTCTGTAGCAATTCTGCACGTGTAAGGTGTCGCATTGTACTGTTGGAATTTCCCCAGTCTGTCGAGATGCACAGTGGACTTGAACGGATGCAATCGATCAGACAGGATGCTTACGTACGTGTCACCTGTCACAGTCGTATCTAAACCTATCAGGAGTCCCATACCTCTCCAATTGCACATGCCCCACACCATTACAGAACCTCCACCAGCTTCAGAGTCCCCTGCTGACGTGCAGGGTCCATCGATTCATGAGGTTGTATCCATATTAGTACTCCTCCATCTACTCGATACAATTTGAAACGAGACTCGTCCGACCAGGCAACATGCTTCCAGTCATCAACAGTCCAGTCTCGATGTTAACGGGCTCAGCCGAGGCGTGAAGCTTTGAGTCGTGCAGTGGTCAAGGGGACACGAATGGCCCTCGGCTCCGAAAGCCCATCTCGATGAAGTTTTGTTGAATGGTTTGCACGCTGACATTGATATCTTTTTCCGGGCGCAGCCATGTCAGAGATTTGATGTTTTGCCGTATTCCTGATATTCACGAATCACTCTTGAAATGGTTGTACGGGAAAGTCTTTATTTCGTTGCTACCTCGGAGATGCTGGGTCACATCGCTCTTCCGCCGACTATAACTCCTCGTTCAAACTCACTTAAACCATGATAACCTGCCATTGTAGCAGCAGTAACTGATCTAACAACTGCACGAGACACTTGTCTTATATAGGCGTTGCCGAGCGTAGCGCCGTATTCTGAATTTGAATGCATACGCCTATACCAGTTTCTTTGGCGCTTCAATGTAGATACGTCGGATGGACACCTCAAGGTAGTAGCCACCATAGGGCCACTCAAGGGGAGTAGACTTATTGCTGGCACTGGTTTTCATCCTCTTCCTCCAAGTCTGACATAAAGCCAAGCACACAACACAACACAGTATAAGGAGTCACAGTTACACACACGATACAGATAACGTTAGGCATTTCATATTAGGTGAGAGAAAGGTGACGATAAACCGTCTCAACCACTGTCTCGCTACAACGGCTATGAGGACTTACACGACGCTCGCTTCCTGAGTATGGGACTGACGTGTGATTCTCTTTCATTGGGCCGTCAGACTTCTGAATGGTTTCATGTGTCTCGTCATGAATCCGTCTCAAGTGCCAACTTCTTCATCGCAAAGTTGCGCTTGCACCCTACGTCCTCCATTATTTGTTGACTATATTACACTCTCTGATTTATTCCTAGAGTTATTACCCTCCAGACTTCCATCTATTACTATGGAAGCTATTTTTTGATATATTGACAAGTGACGAATCGCTCTATTCCTTCTTCTTTTCAATTTATTCGACATTTTCTTGTCCCCGCGGATTCATTTGAGAATCTCCACATTTCATAGCAGTACATCCAGTTTTCAGTATCCTATAACTCCACATTTCCAACGTTCTGACTTTCTTGTCTACTGATGTTCCCATAGTGCATGATTGACTTCTTCTTCTCCAAACTTAGATTCTCAGAAATTTATTCCTCAAAATAATGCGATTGCATGATACTACTAGACATCATCTGGCAAGTATGACCTCTTTGTCTGTGCTCTCTTGCTTATAATGTCTTTCTTGGTAAGTCTTTCTTGTGTTGTTTTGTTTCCAAAGTAGCAGAATTCATTTACTTTTTCTACTTCGTGATCGCCAGTTATGTTGTTAATATTGTCGCTAATCTGTTTTCTACTATTCCTCATTAATGTCATCATTCTTCAATTTACTTTCAATGGCGTGTGTTCACTAAGCTGTTCGTGCAGTTCAGTAGTTCTTTCTCACACTCTGAGCACTGTAAATCATCATCGAATCTTATCAGCGATACCGTTTCATCGTAAATTTTGATCCTATTCCTGAACCATCATTTAATTTTCATCTATACTTTTTCGATTTATAGATCAAAACAACAGAGGCGAAAGACTACATCGCTGTCATATACCCTGGTCTTTTGTTACTTATTTTTCCTCTTTGTTCCTGCACACATTGTATATTTTCAGTAATTTCCTGCATCACACACTCATGTCCAGAGAATACCGAAAATGTTACAGTAGTTTACATCTGAGCGCTTTTACAGTGTCTACAAATACTCTGAATGTGTGTTTATTGCTACGGTGGCAGGTTCGAATCCTGCCTCGGGCATGGATGTGTGTGATGTCCTTAGGTTAGTTAGGTTTAACTAGTTCTAAGTCTAAGGGACTGTTGACCTCGGATGTTAAGACTCATAGTGCTTAGAGCCATTTGTGTCCCTATTTTAATTGCCTCGAATCAATGCAGCAAGCGGCTGCTTGAGTGACGCTTGTATGTAGCGTCCAGTACTATGCTTTCGGGGCCACATAGGGCGGAATATTCATCACTGAGTTTGGACAGATATGCGGTTACCAACGTAGATGGTCATTCTTAAAAGAGAGAGTTCAATAAGTAATGCAGCGTATTCTTCTTTCTCGGCCGATTTCTGTTGAGAAACTGTAGAATCTGTTGTGGGATACAGTCCAATATTCTGGCTTTATCCCCTCCAGTTTAGTTCTGATAGTTGGCGGCTCTATTCATGGCCTTCAAAGTAGTCCCTATAATTGAGGTGGATTCCAAGTAAAGAGCTGCCATTTGGTTCGTTTTTTCCAGAAAATACAGAAATCCAGATATCCGTAGTCACTTGCAGAATGTCTATGGAGACGTGGCAGTGAGTATAATGCACGGTGAGTCGTTGTGTGAAGCGTCTGTTACCATCGCAAGAAGGTCGCGCAACTTGTTCGATCTCCTGCCTGCCACACACAGCTGTGACTCCCGCTATGTTGGAACGTGCGGACACTCTCATTCGACGTGACCAACGGATCACATACAAACACCTCGCTGATCAATTGGACGCCTCTGTTGGTAGTGCTGACACACTCGTCCACCATTTGGTGACTCCGTGGTGAGTACCCATTGGGTTCCTCGCTGCCTATTAGAAAACGTAAGGAGCCGTGAAGGACCACTCGTGTCAAAGCACCTACACGTTACGAGACCAAGAGCGACAATTTTTTGTCGTACATCGTCACAGGTGACGATACATGTTCGAATAGGAAACGAAACGGAAATCCAAGGACTGGACCCCCAAAATCTCATCCCGGAAGAAAAAAATTCAAAGCCGCACTATCGGCAGGTAAAATTATGGCGACGGGCTTGTGGGACTCTGAAGGGGTTATTCTGTTTGGTGGTTTCCCTCGTGGTGCAACGATCAACTCTGAAGTGTACTGTGCTACCCTCAAGGAATTGAAGAAACGACTTCAGCGTGTTCGTCGCCAAAAATGGATACGAGCTTCTCCTTCTTCACAACAACCCAAATATTCACAGAAATCTGCGCACCCGAGAGGATCTCATAAAACTTCGTTGGACTGTTGTTCCTCCTTCACCCTACAGACAGGATCTCGCAACTTCCGACGTCCATTTGTTTGGCCCAATGAAGGATGCACTCCGAAGAAACCAGTAAGTGGATTAGTTTGTTAATGCTGCGAGAAGTGGGCTGTGACATCGACCAGTAGAGAGCAAAAATTTCTTCCTTGTAAAGTGGCTTACCATCGTCGCATTGAACGGAGATTGTTTTGGAAAATACGTTTTTGTAGCGCAAAGATGGGGGAATTGTGCTGGCATAAGCTGCCGCCAACACGCCATGCGGCATAGAGGTCATAAGAAGATTGATCGAGTCCAGCGACAAACTCACTCATAGGAAACAGGCCGCCAATGCCCTCTCGGCCCCAAGTGTGTAGACAGCCGCCGCGGACCCGAGGATTACTTAGTTCGTTGTAGCTAGCTGGAGTTAGTTGGAGTCTATTACACATAGTGAGTTCCAGTCGGAACTGTAGACGTGGCCTCTCGCACAGCGACCGGCAGCATATAAAAACCTTATAGTGAGGCTAAACTGGACTAAATAGGAGAGTATGTACCACAGCAAATGGAAGCTTAAGTTCAGAAGCTCTTTGTTTATGAATAACTCAGTTACTAATTGTGTCCGGCCGCGGTGGTCTCGCGGTTCTAGGCGCGCAGTCCGGAACCGTGCGGCTGCTACGGTCGCAGGTTCGAATCCTGCCTCGGGCATGGATGTGTGTGATGTCCTTAGGTTAGTTAGGTTTAAGTAGTTCTAAGTTCTAGGGGACTAATGACCACAGTAGTTGAGTCCCATAGTGCTCAGAGCCATTTGAACTAATTGTGTGCAGATTGTGTTATCTCCTTGCTTCCCATGGTACAGCTCGACAGCGACAAGGAGACGATGTAAAAGCTGGTGACGATGATTCAACAGTAATAATATGGAGTACTGGAGTCCTGAACAAAATCAACTTGCATTCAGAAAAAAGGTGTGTTTCATTATTTATTGAACGCACCTCGTAATTCGGGCAAGAGGACAAACTTAATTATTTAAACAGCCGCCAGAGACCGTGTGCCGCTTGTAACAAAATAGTGAGAAGGTATTGCTGGACAACGTCTGTAAGTTTGCTGCTGGAGTTCCAGTTGACCCTGTATAAATGACTCCTAGATTATAACTAACAAACTTTATATACAAATTGAAGTTGGAGGGAGGAGGGCGGGGAGAAAGGAAACGAAAGGGGGGAGATTGCTGATGTCAATTGAATCGGTACATTGCACGGAATCAGGGGTGACTAATGAAATTTGTACCAGACAGGTATTCGAACCCAGAATCTCCTGCTTACAAGACAGGTGCATAACCTCCGCGTCGTCTGTCACACAGGGTTGTCGCAGCTGCGTGGGCCATCTCGGCAAGCCTCAAGGCCTACCCACATTTCCACTGATGGCCACCTATCCACAGACCTGTCAATTTCCTCCTTGCTCGTTTCTCAGAGATTCAAGGAGGAGGTCGGTCGCACATGTGCATCCGCAGTGAAGAAGATGTCTCTATTGCCCGTCTAGGCGAATCGGATATATGAACAAGTGGTGTCCACGTAGAATCTGCAGCTGTGGTACATGCAAAGTAATGATAGAGTGTGGGGGAGGGGGGGGAGGGGGGCAGAGAGAACGGAAAGGGAAGGGAAGGGATTAATGATGTCAGCTGCACCAGGATCAGCGGCGACGAATGAAAATCGGTACTGGACTGGGATTCGAACCAGGGATCTGCTGATTACTAGGTAGGTGCGCAAACCACCGTGCATTCATACACTAAACCACCAAGGAAACTAATATAGGAATGCTCCCCCCAGAGATATGTAAAGAGGCAGAGTACGGCGCTGCAGCCGACAACGCCTATGTACAACTGTCTGGAGCAATTGTTAAATCGATTACTGCTCTTACAATGGCATCGTTATCAAGATTTAAGTGAGTCTGAACTTGATGTTATAGCTGGCGCACGAGCAATTGGACACAGGATCACCGAGGTAACGACAGAGTGGGGATTTTGCGTGATGAACACTTCACGAGTGTACTATGTGTATCAGGAATCGGGTAAAACATCAAATCTCCGACATCGCTGTTGGCGGAGAAAGATCCTGCACGAACGGGACGAACGACGACTGAAGAGAATCGTACATCGAATCATCATCGATATGCACTTTAGGAGCCGAAGGCCCACTCGTGTACTCTTGATGACTGCAAGACACAAAGCTTTACGCCTCACCTGGACCCGTCAACATCAACATTGCGCTACTGATGACTGGAAACATGTTTCCTGGTCGGATGAGTCTCTTTTCAAATTTTATTGAGCGAATAGACGTGTATGGGTGTGGAGACAGCCTCTTGAACCCACGGACCCTGCATGCGAGCAGGGGCTGTTCAAGGTGGTGGAGGCTCTGTAATGTTGTGGGGAGTGTGCAATTGGAGTGATATGGGACTCCTGATACGTCTAGATACGATTCTGACAGGTGACACGTACGTCAGCATCCTCTCTGATCATCTGCATCCATTCATGTCCATTGTGCATTCCGATGGACTTGGCCAATTCCAGCAGGACAATGCGACACCCTACACGTCCATATTTGCTACCCAGTGGCTCCAGAAACACTCTTCTGAGCGTAAGCACTTCCCGCTGGTGACCTGACTTCCCAGACATGAACATTATTGATCGTGTCTGTGAAACCTTGCAACGTGCTGTTCAAAAGAGATTTCTACTCTCTCGTACTCTTACGGATTTACGGACAGACCTGTAGGATTCATGGCGTCACATTTTCACACAGTATCACTGATTCCACGTGATGTCCCGACGCAGCTGATGTCAGTAATCCCTTCCCTTTCCTCCCCCCCCCCCCCCACACCAGAAAAAAAACAGACGTCACATATTTATGTAACTAAGAAACTCTCCGCAAGATCATTTCTACAAGGGGAACGAGATCAGCAGCATGTGAAGTTTTGAAGGCATAACTGAGATACTGAACAAATGAAGAGGTAATGCGCGAAAGGAAGCATAGTAGATGGCTCAGCTGGTAAGAGTGTTTACGATGAAAGGGAAGGACGGGGTTGGAGTCTCCCTCCGTCAAGCATGTTAATTGCAGCTGAATTTCCATTACAAGACATTAGTCCGCTGTAGATAAATTTTCATTTGTTTAATTACTTCCTTTTTCTTTAAAAAAAAGATTCAGTATTAAATGAAGCACAGTATGGCTCAAAACTTCTTTCGTCGTCTGCAATGTCGTAAAAGCATATGAAATTGTTTACTGAGTGACTGATCTATGACTGTGCGTCTTCATTGTTTAGTGTTTTATATTTCAATTTCAACCATACTTGTATACTGACTTCGAAACCTGTGTGCTTCACGTAAATTCGGAGTATTCCTAAACACTTGAAAAATCTCGCTGCAAACCATTCTACAGGTAGCTAGACAGAAAAAGGAATTGCTAGTTTACGTATTGTTCACGACAATAAAGTTGCTCACTTACTTTTCTCGAGCAGGCGAAAACAGGCACCACGTAGATTCCTGAAACAAAAAGAGATTCCCTTTATTTTGTGATCAGTAACAGGTTCTAGTATAAAAACAGAAAGTTCTGACGTGCATCACCGTCAGGTTTGGAGTTTTACTTTCATACGGAATAGGTATGCATAAAATACATATGACTGACCTAATAATACAGAGATTATAGAGTAGTGAAGGATTACGTAAGGCAGTCTACTTGGTAATAGGTACAGAATTCTCACAATTCGACAACGACAAACTGTGCACAGGTTCACTACAGTGTAATTTTGTGTAGAAATACAAATACAGTACAGAACTAGAACAAGAGCATAATGCAACCCGCACTCTGTTTAACGATTAGATCAACTGCAACATACCATGGTTTTTTGGTCTTCAGTGTATATATTTTTGTGGCAGTGTGATCTATTAGACGTCGTTAATTAGTTTAGACAACTTTCTAAGTTGTCGCCACTGTTAACGAAAAGCCGGCCGAAGTGGCCGAGCGGTTCGGGGCGGTACACTCTGGAACCGCACGACCGCTACGGTCGCAGGTTCGAATCCTGCCTCGGGCATTGATGTGTGTGATGTCCTTAGCTTAGTTAGGTTTAAGTAGTTCTCAGTTCTAGGGGACTGATGGCCTCAGAAGTTAAGTTCCATAGTGCTCAGAGCCATTTGAACCATTTGTTAACGAAAATATTTTATTTTGAATAAAGTGAAAACTATGAAATATGATGTCAAAGTAGAGGGAAGAGAGCAGTTTGTGTAGAGTAGTATCGTATATATGTGAAGTAGGAAAGAAGTTATTATTGTTATTCATAACAAAAAAAGTACAAGTAGCTGTAAATGGCAAGTACCATATTAGCTCCTAAGAAAATGTATAAGTTCCTCGTCGTGTGTGTTTGATATCACCTGCTGGCTCACATACTCTCTCACAATGAAGCGACGTACTGTAGCAGTTCTAGCTGACGATTTGAACACTGGCCGTCAAAATATGGCTTCTCAACTTACCTTCTTTCATTTTTCTCTCAAGAATATTAGAAAAGGATGTCAAATAACTTCCCAAATGTACGATTACTCTATGATTAGAGAGCTGCACTCAGAAAATCAGCCTTTACATCAATAAAACAAAAAAGGGAACAACTATCAAACATTTGAAAAGTCAGGAGGCAGATGTGGAACAAGTAACGCACGCAACAGTTTCCTCTCATACCTGTAGGAGTAACTTATCTTGGACTCTCGGTTAAACGCTGTGGTTATGCTAGATCTGTTAACGGAAATTAACGACTCATATAAACTGATATAGTTAATAAAAGCTTCTGATAGAGATACAATATCAGCTAATGCGATAGAGCTGGAATGAGTGGCAAATTATACTACTTATTGGACCAGCAATCGCTAGTCGGTAACAGGAGAGAATTGCACTCAATAAATGCTGAAATAAACGTGAGCGACAGAGGAATCCTGTCACGTCGATTATATGAGAACAGCGGAAAATTTTGCGCCACTTCAACAGCAGTATAGATCACCTCATCGTCCAGTAATACTCTGAAGCTATCATCATAATATCTTTGAATCGAATCGTCACAACTAACGACCACCAAGATGTTTAAATAGTATGCTCATCGAAATTTAGCAGTCTTTCTTAAACTTCTCAGGCTTCAACACTTGAGAACACTGCAGCAACTTGGCAGCTATACTGTAAGTCTGTGTGGCCTTGAGATTGACTGCTTCCATTGTAGAACCATATGTTGACCTATCCAAGGCATCCCTAAATGTGGAAGCCACTGCTCGCCTTGAGTTCTGTTTTAAACACCGGCCTACGAAGATAGCAGTGTGCGGACCGAAGTGACGTTACATTTTATGACAAAGCTGTGTCTTTTGCAGCAGTTCCAAAAGCACTACTCAGAAACGTCAAGTTGGCTGCCAATGGCACTTCCAGATGACCAACATTACCTCACAAGTGTATCCATGAAGATGAAAGCGTTGGAGTTCATACGAAGACTTTGCGCAATGCGCATCGCCACCTTGCTGAACGCAACGACTTGCAAATGCTAGGGAAAATTCATATACACCTATGCAACATCATAATCTGTTTACCAAGTCTGTGCAACCCTTGCATCAAGTATAAAATGTTATGAACATTTGTCTGCATTTTAGTCATCTAAGATTCTAAACTGTGTCTAAAACTCAAGTGCATCCTATTCTTTAAGGGTAGCAATTATTATTTTTTACCATTATACTGCCATGCCATGGATGTTTGCTATCAAAAGATAAGAGAGCCAAATGCGGGCAGCAGATGTACAGTATGAGAAATAATAAGAGGAAAACTAAGTGGAGAAGTGAAAGAAGAACAGAGGGAGGAGAAGAAAAATACGAGGGCTATTCTGAAAGTAGGGTCCAATAGGGCGCTAAATAGAAACTACTGCGAAAATTAAAACAGCTTTATTTGCAACCTTCCAGCTACGTCTCTACATAGTCACTGCTCCGATTTAGACGTCTATCATAACGTTGAACCAACTTTCAAATACCTTTGTCATAGAAGTCAGCCTGTGCTCCCCGTCACTTCTCTGCTCTGATCTGAAGTTCGTTTTCTATGTTAAAATGTTGTCTTCATCGCCAGCGGGTCCTTTGAGCAGATACGAAACTCAGGGGGAGCCGACTACTGGCTGTATTGTGGGTGATCAAACACTTCCTATCAAAAACACTGCAGGGTCATCTCCATGCTCCTGCGGATTGTGGACGAGAATTGTCATGAAGAAAGAAACGCGTGACAGTTATATTATGTGGGGAGCATGACATCAGAGAAAATCTCTCACCAGGCCATCACATTTGGCGGGAGACACTATCTTTTAGGCATTTTTATGTGATCACCGTGCACTCAGAATTGAAAAATGCGACGTGACGCGATCGAGGGGCGTACTAAAGACACCGTCCAAGACATCTGGAGCTTTCACTATGGGTTCCATTCCGTGTTGCAACGGACCTTACTATCCGGAAAGCCCTCATAATATGCTATGCTAGAGGATAAGGACTTGTAGGAGGAGGGGGAGAAATAAGAGAAAGAGCAAGGGGTATTACCAGCTAGGGAGACTACTGGAATAAGCAAAGAGTAAGTTGGAGGGCAATGAAAGTGTGTGATAGAGGATCCGAAAAAAGAGTACAAAACGTTGGGGTGTGGGTGTGTAGAAGGAAGGACAGCAGGAGTGTCATAGAAGAAAGCAACAAGATAAGGAAATGGAGCAGAAAATAGAGAGATTAGACAAGAGATTGAGAAGGAGGAGAAATAGGAGAATAGATGACGACGTACGAGTATGGAGTATATTCACAGTTGCGAATATGAGCCACCTACCGCTACAGAATGGAATGACAGCAATAAACATTTGTACAGGTTCCGGATTCGAACCCCGATTTCAAGTACTGCGCGAGCGCTCGATTCACTGCTTGGGCTACTTGAATACGACTCACTGCCAGACCCAAACTTCCACATGTCGTCGTCCGTGTGCCTCACCTGTAGTCGTACATGCCATTAATGTTATTCCATAGAGGGGAGTCATTCTGTTTATGAGTCGCAGGCCTCGTAACGACCGATATATGCGGTACTGAAGTATCTGTGTAGTGAAGAAAAACGATGCAATGTTGTTTCGGAAGAGGCGCTATGGCGACTAGACTTGCCATGAAATACATGAAATGTATCTGCAGCTGAGAATACGGGGAATCATCAGCTGTACAATGTATGTCCGAAGGAACGTTGCTTAGTTCTTCTTAACAATACAGGCTGTGCAGTATCTTAAGCATCCGCTGAGGATGAGCCGGGACTTTTTATTAAAATGGCCTCCCCTGTACGAGAATTACACAAAGTGCATACGAGTACAGGTTGTGACATAGGAGAGACAACATATGGAAGTCTGGGACCAACCTTAAGTCGTGAGCGGAAGGCCAAAGTGGTTAAGGTGATCGCTCACATAAAGTGGGAAATCCGGGTTCGAGTCCCGGTCCATTACAAATTATCACTCTCATAATTCCATTATACAGCTGGGTGTGGATCATATTTCCAAATGGTTCAAATGGCTCTGAGCACTATGGGACTTAACATCTATGGTCATCAGTCCCCTAGAACTTAGAACTACTTAAACCTAACTAACCTAAGGACGTCACACAACACCCAGCCATCACGAGACGGAGAAAATCCCTGACCCCTCCAGGAATCGAAACTGGGAAACCGGGCATGGGAAGCGAGAACGCTACCGCACGAGATGCGGGCTCATATTTCCAATTGCGACGGATTTCAAGTCTTTCGTAGCGGCTGTATTCACTACAGTGACTGTTGATCCCTCACAACATTAGCACTGCGAATCTGTATGCAGAAAAAAAGTTTTAAGTTCAATAAAACAGAAGAATTCTATCTTCTTTCTTCTTCTTTCACTGACGCCATAGTCCTACAGAGATTGCAGGGTCGGCGTGGTTACAACGGATTTGGCAAGGTTAGTTTTAGGTGTGGCTGGATGCCCTTCCTGCTGCCACCCCGTACCCCCGGGACAGAATCAGTGTACCCAAGCTGTCTGCATCTAGTGTAAATCGTGAAGTAGTGCAAACGAGTTGCAAATATCTGCGATGCGTGGAACTGAGGCGGAACGTGGGTACCAGCCCAGTATCCACCTAGCAGGATGTGAAAAACCGCCTAAAAACCACATCCTCGTCGTTAATGCACCGGGCGGATTCGATCTATGACTGGCGCGCCTACCCGAGTCCAGAAAGCAGCGCATTTGCACTCTCGGCTACCCTGGTGGGTCTTCAATAAAACAGAAGAATATTGTGATTTTAAACACGTAGTCGGTCTCTTGTGTTTCGTTCTCGATCTTGTAGTTGCCGATTACTAAGGTTGCTTGATATCCCTTAACGACTGAAAGGCAGTTGGTAATGATGTCGTGGAGGCAATGGACCAGAGAGACGATTGGGAAAAGTATAGAGTGAGTGCAGTGAAAGTGGACATGTGATGGAGGAGTTGAAGAAATGTTTGTAAAATAAGAAGAGGCTCTGAAGACTGTGGAGAAGTATGGAAATAAGTTGGATCATGGAGGAAAGTGAAGAGAGGTGGAAGAGGGAGGAGGAAAGTGTAACGGAATATGAGAAAGTGGTAGGAGAGGTTAATGGAAGCGGATGGAGAGAGGAACGATGATGGTGAAGAGGAGTTGCAGGTTTTAAGTCACAGTCACTATTTTATCTGGACACTAAAGCTCTCTCGGCGGCGAGTGTCTCCCAGTCTCTCAGCGGCAGGCCATTAAGCGCGCAGTAAACAGTGGATGGAGGGGAGGGCAGTCGCCCAGAAAACGAGGCGTGCCCGGGACGCACCGGCGACACGCGCGGCGGGCGCCGCCGCCGTAATGCGTATGCAGATGAGAGGCCGTTGCGCAACAGGTCCCCTCCGCCACACACCGCACCACCTGCCGCGCCGCCGCGGGGTGGCACAGCCGCTCTCTCTCTTTCTCTCCCAAAGCGAGGACTCCATGCAAGGACAGCCAGGCTTTCACGGAACTTGTCCCTGTCTCATGCCCACCAGAGACTCCTGGGCAACATGCCACACTCGTGTACACAGCGATATAGAACTATATCTTGAAGTCTGTGTGAATAAGAGGAACCAGAACACAAACGAAATAAAATATTAGGTGCAGTGGGCACTGATTTATATCAATGGGGCATGTTGAAAATTTGTGCCGGGCCGGGATTCGAACCCAGTCTCCTGCTTGCTAGGCAGATGTGCTGACCACTGCGTCATCCATAACTGCACGGACCGCCTTACAAGGGAACCTCTCCATCGCACCACCCTCAGATTTAGTTATAAGTTGGCTCAGTGGATAGGCCTTGAATAACTGAACTCAGATCGATCGAGAAAACAGGAAGAAGTTGTGTGGAACTATGAAAAAAATAAGCAAAATACACGAAGTGAGTATTCTATGCGCAAGATAGGCAACATCAAAGATAGTACGAGCTCAGAAGCGCTATGGTTTCGTGGTTAGCGTGAGTAGCTGCGAAACGAGAGGCCCTTGGTTCAAGTCTTCCCTTGAGTGAAAAGTTTAAGTTTTTAATTTTCAGACAATTATTATCTGTCCGTCCGTCCGTCCGATGCGAGGTAATTGCGCCGTAGAATGGGGACGCTACACCTAAACAAACATCGAAACACACGACGTCAGTCGACTACAGTGCAGAAACGTTAAAAACATATGTTTTGACAGAGCACAGGGAAAACTGCGCGACTGTAAAACTGTTGCATTCATTTGTTGCAGTTTATGTGATAAACTCGTATGTTTTCATCACTTTTTGGGAGTGATTATCACATCCACAAGAAAACCTAAATCGGGCAAGGTAGAAGAATCTTTTTACCCATTCGCCAAGTGTACAAGTTAGGTGGGTCGACAACATATTCCTGTCATGTGACGCATATGCAGTCACCAGTGTCGTATAGAATATATCAGACGTGTTTTCTTGTGGAGGAATCGGTTGACCTATGACTTTGCGATCAAATGTTTTCGGTTCCCATTGGAGAGGCACGTCCTTTAGTCAACTAATCGCACGGTTTTGCGGTGCGGTCGCCAAACACAGACATTAAACTTATTACAGTGAACAGAGACGTCAATGAGCGAAAGGGGCAGATCATAATTTGGAGAAAATAAACTTTTCACTCGAGGGAAGACTTGAACCAATGACCTCTCGTTGCGCAGCTGCTCACGCTAACCACGGGACCACAGCGCTCCTGAGCTCACACTATCCTTGATGTTGCCTATCTTGCGTATGGACTACTCAGTTTGTATATTTTGCTTATTTTTTTCATATTTCCACACTACTTCTTCCTGTTTTCTCGAGTGATCTGTGTTCAGTTTTTCAAGGCCTATGCATTGTGCCAACTTATAACAAAATCTGAGGGGGGTGCAATGGGGAGGTTCCTTTGCTAGCATGGTGACACGTCTGAAAAAACAGGCACCACATATATATAATCAAGGTGATTATATGTTCAAATGTGTGAGAAATCTTATGGGGCTTGCTAAGATCATCAGTCCCTAATCTTACACACTACTTAACCTAAATTACCCTAAAGGACAAACGCACACACCCATGCCCGATAGAAGACTCGAACCTCCGCCGGGACCAGCCGCACAGTCCATGACTGCAGCGCCCAGACCGCTCGGCTAATTCTGCGTGGCGCAGATGCACAAAACCTCGAACTCCTACGTGAATCGGCGAGATTCCGCGAGTAATGAGGCTAATGGGCTGGGGCACTACATCACTAGTGGGTGGAATAAGTAGATAAATTAAGCCTGAATCGATGAGTACTAGGGCAGAATATGTAGTTTCTATCACCGTTGTACCTAGATGGTGTAATGGTCAGTGTATCTGCCTAATAAGCAGGAGATCTGGGTTTGAATGCCAGTTCAGCACAAATTTTCAACATGTTCCATTGACATAAATATGGGCCCACTGCCAGCTAATATCTTTAACTTCTTTTTGTCTTGATTCATAGTGACTGCAGGATCACAATGGTGCCTGTTCTTTCGGACATGTCGGAAATAACAGACGTCATAGGTATACTAAAAGGAATGTCTCAGGTTTGTTCTCCGTCATTTTCGTGGTTCAACTGACACGTTGATTCTACTGCAGTCCACATAATTTCAACGATCGACCCAGATGTCTTTTACCGGTGCTACGAGATATGTTGTTATACGTTTTCTCTGCCTATACTCCAAGCACAACGTGAAGTACTGTTAACGTTATGCCACTTTTTATACCAAAGTTAAATCTCCTGTTGCCACCATGCCCTTTAATATTCGTATTTGAGCCAACATCGGCACAGACCTTATCAGTATGCTATTTAGGTTTTTACATTGCTATCGCCACGTAGCGCTGTGTATGAAAATCACTGACTGTGAAGTGTGCAGTCTGTCGCTGGTTGGACTCATTGTTGGAATATTTGCTAGTGTAGTGTTGGGCTGTTGGATGTGAACAGCACGTAGCGTGAGCCGCCAGCAGTGGTGGATGTGGAGAGAGAGAGAGAGAGAGAGAGAGATATCGGAGTTTTGAGAGGACGATCTGGACGTGTGTCCGTCAGAAAAAGAAAATGTGTAAACATGATCTTTTGAACATTATTAAGGTAAACACATTGTTTGTTCTCTATAAGAATCTTTCATTTGCTACGCCTATCAGTAGTTAGTGCCTTAAATAGTTAGAATCTTTTATATAGCTGGCAGTATTGTCGCTCGCTGTATTGCAATAGATCGAGTAACGAATATTTTTGTGAGGTAAGTGATTTATGAAGGGTAAAGGTTATTGTTAGTCAGGGCCATTGTTTTGTAGGAATTATTGAAAATCAGACTGCGTTGAGCTAAAATATTGTGTCAGTTTAGTGATGATCAGAATAAGTGAAGAGAAAACTGTCTGAGTACGTTGAATAATGTAAGAGGTTTACCAGCACGGTAATTCATAATTTTTCCAAGGGGACGT
Organism: Schistocerca gregaria; assembly: GCF_023897955.1. Lineage (NCBI taxonomy): Eukaryota > Metazoa > Arthropoda > Insecta > Orthoptera > Acrididae > Schistocerca > Schistocerca gregaria. The sequence goes on along the minus strand of NC_064928.1, from coordinate 152,611,477 downwards.
TACAACCTCTACTTACGAGGAGCTTTCAATAAGAATTGCAAGACATTTCTTTCTCTGCCTGTTTCTGTTAAAAAAAATGATCTATTTGCTGTGGAACGTACTTGAATATTCCAGCTTCATCTACTATATTTTGATTCCGACAGGTGCAGATGGCATACGTAGCCTTCACAACGACGTCTGTAACGGAGACGCGTCCCAAGCAGAGAGCTGTCGCGGAGTCACTTTTGGGCAAGACGAGAGCATCGCAGATATTCGTAAGCACTTGCAGAATGTCTGCAGGGACCTAGCAGTGAAGAAAAGCACGGTGACTCATTGACCGAGGCGTCTGTCATTCTCGTAATAAGGTTGCGCAAACCTGTCTGGTCTGGGTGCAATGTTGGAACGTGTGGACACTCTCATTCAAGCTAATAGAAGGACCACAATCAACCATCTCGCTACAGAGCAGTATGTCTCTGTTGGTAGTGATGACACCGGCAAGTGGGGTACTACAAAGTGTGTGCCCGCTGGATACCTCATTGCCCAACAGAATACCATAAAGAGCAACGAAGGACGATCTGTGCGGAAAAACTTGCACATTACGAGGGTCATCGTGGCAATTTTGGCCGAGCATCATCACAGGCGATAGATTGGAGGTTCATCACTCCGAAACGGAGCCAAACGGCAACCCATGAAGTGCCGCCATACAACCTTTCCTCCGGAAGAAAAAGTTCAAAGCCGCACCTCAACCGATAAAGTCTTCAGGACTTATACGAAGTTATTTTGATATCTTCCCTCATGCAGCAACGATCAACTCGAAACGTATTGTGCTACCATTAGGAAATTGAAGAAAGGTCTTAAGCATGTTCGTGGCCACAAAAATGCAAACTAACTTCCCGTTCTCCATGGCAAACCAAGGCCTCGCATAGGTCTGTGCACCCAAGAGGAGCCCAAAAATCTTCATTGCACTGTTAGTCCTGATCCACCACAGCCCGGGCTTCACAACTTTCGACTTTCATCTGTTTGCCCCAATGAACGATACACTCAGCAGGCAGCACTTCCATGGATGATGGGGAGCTCACTGATCCAGCAAGACGTTGGCTTCCATGACGACCAGTAGAACTGCTACCTTGCAGCCGTAAGGGCCCTCGCAGTAAGCTCGAACAAGGCTGTCACACTGAATGAAGAATATGTTGAAAAATAGGATTTTATAGCTAAAAGAGAGGGGAATAATATGGTGTACAGCCCCCCCCCCCCCCCCCCGGTTGGTCGTGCGGTCTAAGGCACAGCTCTCCGGGCGGGAAGGAGCGCCTGGTCCCCAGCACGAGTTCACCCGGCGGACTTGAGTCGAGGTCCGGTGAGCCGGCCAGTCTGTGGATGGCTTTTAGGCGGTTTTCCATCTGCGACGGCGAATGCGGGCTGGTTCCCCTTATTCCGCCTCGGCGATTACTGCGCAAACAAGTTCTCCACGTACGCGTACACCACCATTACTCTACCAAGCAAACGTAGGGGCTACACTCGTCTGGTGTGAGACGTTCCCTGGTGGGATCCACCGGGGGCCGAACCGGACAATAACACTGGGTTCTGTGTGGGGTGGCGGAGGGGTGAAGTGGACTGAGGTAGTCGTCGTGGGGTTATGGACCACTGCTGCTGCGGCGGGGACAGAGCCTATCCGTCGTTTCTAGGCCCCCAGTTAACATACAATACTATTCAATACAATACAATGGTGTACAAAAATCCTGAATAAAGCCAACCTGCCTTCAGGGAAACTTGTATTGCACTACTTATTGAACGCGATTCATACATAGCTAGAGTTTTAGCATCTTACTGGAGACTGAATATTCTCTTTAAGGAGCAAATATCGATACCGCAAACAACTTTCGTGTGAAACCCAGCGCCCTCTTCTCGTGCACGAGACCCAGAAGGCAACAGATACCGACAAGGTTGACGGCGTTTATCTGCCTTCCTGAACGTTACACTAAAGCCACGCACTGTCACTTAATGAACACAATACAAACCACGGAGTATTACATAAAGAACATTATTAACTTATGTTTCCTTGACATTTCTCGTTATTAATGAATGTGATTAGACTAGACTCTGATGCCGGAATGGTTCACTTCCTTCGACGCTTCGTTATCTGCCTTTTGGCCGAGCGATTTCTGAGCAAAGAAACTTGATGTCGCTAGTGGCCAATAGCTGGAATTCACTGACAGGACTGAGTAGTACCACAGCATTCAAAAATCGGCCGCAAGTGAGTGAAACCTAAATCGCATTAAAAATTACAAATAATCAAAAAGACCGTATATTTTTCTACAGCAAAATTTAGATTTAATAATGTACAATGCCCATTCTCTCATGGATGGTTTGTTTGGTACGTCGAAAGGAAAGGTAGTGTGAGATGTATTGTCCCATTGTAATTACGGTATACATCCCAATATTTGTAAGAACGTAGGTTGGAGACACAAATGTTCTACATTACAGTTAAATGTATACTATAAATATCCCAGCTGGAACAACAGACAAACACACCCACTCACACACATGTGTATTATCGTCAGTATGTCCGAATGAAGAAAATAACAGAATATCATCTTTTACTTTGCTGCAGATTACAATTCCCAGAAGTAAGATTGAAAATGCTTCAAATGGTTCTAAGCACTATGGGACTTAACATCTGAGGTCATCAGTCCCCTAGACGTAGAACCACTTAAACCTAACTAAACTAAGGACATCAACACATCCATGTATGAGGCAGAATTCGAACCTGGGACCGTAGGAGCAGCAGCGCGGTTCCGAAATGAAGCGCTTAGAACCATTTGGCCACAGCGGCTGGCAGTACGGTTGATATTACCATAACTAGTATCCTATTCAAAATGAATAAAGTAAAAGTGTTTACAGTTGACGATACTCAGTGGAAAGGAAAAATAGAGGAACGTATTTTAATCGTTCAAAGCACACGGTACTTCTCACATATATTTCTTTAAATCATAATAACAGGTTAATGTTATCAAGCAACGGCGAGAAAGTTAAGAACAATCTGAGGAACACAATTTTACATTTTGACAACGAGCAGTTATCTCGACGTAGTTTTACAGGGTTGAAATTGTAGCGTTACGCGTATATAAGCGAGCGGTTTCGTCGCCTGGAAGTAGTCTTTTTTTTTCTTAATTTAATTTCTAATCCCCCCCACAGAGGGGCTGCCAGAGCTTAGTATGCCGCTCTTCAGCCTACAGACTTTGCTTTAAAAAGGTGAAAATAATAAATAATGAAAACAGGCGATAAAATCGGAGATTTAAATGGTAACATGGCGAAAAAATCGTGGAACTTAAAACATAGAACAAAGAGATGATGATGCAAATAAAATACATATGAAGCAGACAGTTAAAATAATAGACAGACAATTAAAAAACAGGCGACAGTTTGGTTTCTGTTCGCAAAAGACATAAAATTCACACCAAGCGACAGCATGGTTTCAGTTCGCAACAATTTGGAAAGAATAACAACACTGAACATTCACCGGAGTACTGCACTAAAAAGTTGGCAAATATGACATACTACAGCCGAGAGCAGGTGGGTGGGGGGGGGGGGGGAGGGGGGACAGGACAGATGACGAGAAAATGAAAAAGGGGAAAGGAGAGGAAAAGCGAAGGGGGAAAGGAGTAGTCCAAAAGGTGATGAATTTGTAGAACTGCTGAGCATTACCAGGTCCGGCAAACTGACTTATACGGACAAATCCATGTACAGAGACGAACAGCGTCGCTGGAAATGGGTAAATCTCACGCTGGCAATTACGGTCGCAGACTCGACTTATTCCCGACATGAATACCACATACGTACGGCACGTGGCCGGAGAAACATTCATTCGTCAGCGACATCTACCGTGGTAACGATGCATTTGCGGACACATGTCCATAGCACCTTCTTTCCTCCTTTTCCAGTAAGAAATTCGTCATTGCTGTTTGTTGATTTTACTAATGTTTGTATACGTTAATATGGCTCTCAGAGCAGCGCCTAGCCCATTGTTGTACCGCAGAGGTATATTTGGTACTTTTCGTGGATTCTCCTTCAACGTTTGAATTCTCCTCTGATCACGTTCATTTTATTGAAACTTATCAACTCAGACTGATTTGAATACCCTATCACAATATCGAATTGAACATGTAATACAGGTGAGCTAGAACCTAGTGAACAAAGTACAGAGGAGAAAAACTTGTCAAAAAATGATCTTACCATACGTGCAGCTAATGATTATTTTAATACATTTATTTACCGAGGATTATAGCTACTTATGTTTTAGCTGAAAATAGGTTATTATAATATAATATATATAATAATATGTAATTTAATATTATTATAATTGGATATAATAAATAAAGTTATTAATTTTAAATATAAAATATTATATTAATATGAATAATTATATTAATTATAATAATATAATTATAGAATTATCTATAATTAGATTATTTAATTATTAGATATTTAAGTTAACTTAATACAAACTTAATTTTATATTAATAACATATTGTATTAATTTACATAATTGTATAAAATATATTTATTATATTATTTAATCTTTCTTTATTATTAGTGAAAAGAAAGATTAAATAACAAAGAATATAATACATTTATTGCTATACATGTTCCATATTAATCTTTATTTATATATAATAGAGAAGTTGTTGTGATCATATGGGGTGCGTTTCTTCTTTTTTGTTAATGTTTCTGATTTTTTCCTTTTTTTTAAATATTTGAATCTTTTATTTTTTCTTAATTTTATAAATTTTCAAATTTCTTATTTTTTATTCCTAAAAGTTTTATTCTTGCTTGTTTATTCACTTTTTCTTTGTATTATATGTAAGTTTTGTTAAACTAAATCTTCTTTTTGCAGTAATTTGATTTAATTATCAAGTGATTTTGGATTTAGCAATTGATTTAGTATCGGCATAATTCGTGCCAGCAGCTTCGGTTATATGATTGATACAAGTGAATATTATTGGTTAAAACAATTGTTTATATTATTAGGGTTAAAACATAAATTTGTAATGTGAAATGTTAAAATTTATTTGTGGCTCTTTTTATGAATCTGTGAAATTTAAATAATAAACTAGGATTAGATACCCTATTATTTTAAATGTTAATTATATTTACCAGGGTACTATTATTTAAGGTCTTTAAACCCAAATAATTTGGCGGTATCTCATTCCATTCAGAGGAACTTACCCCGTGATTGATAATACACGATTTACTCTACTTAATTTATTTGTTTGTATATCTCCGTTATCAGAGAATCTTTTTAGAGTTATAATTCTCAAGATTTATAATTATAAAATATTTCAGATCAAGGTGCAGCTTATAGTTAAGAGGAGGTGGGTTAAGGACTTCCGGCGGATATGTTCCGTTATGACCTCTGGTCACAGAACTAGTCTTAAAGTGACTTGAGTCATAGCTGAAGGTGACGCGCAGGAAACCTGCCTTACGCAAGACTTCCCTTTACACTAGACACACGTCGGCACTAGAAATAGGCCTCTCTCCAGTCTGTGGAAAGAACCAGTGTGACTTCTAACTCTTAACTTGTCAGCTACTAGCTACAGAAGCTCTCCTGCGAAGTTTGGTAGATAAGAGACAAGGCACTGGCGGAATTAAAGCTGTGAGAAAGAGGCGTGAGTCGTGCTTGGGTAGCTCAGTCGCTAGAGCACTTGCCCGCGAAAAGCAAAGGTCCCGAGTTTGAGTGTCGGTCCGGCACACAGTTTTAATCTGCCAGGAAGTTTCAATGGATTTTTTAATAAAGTTTTTTTTCGAAGGACAGACATCTCCGGATCACGGAAAGAAAAAGGGAATCATGTCCGAATCTAGCGGTCGGAGCACACCGTGATACAGCAAACAATAGAGACAACAAGGACGTAACTGTGTGGTGTGGCGTGATGGACAATTACTGGACAGTTTTTTTTTTTTCATTGAGCCTACCATTACGGTAAAGGCTTACCTAGACACGTCGGAACTTCACGTTGAACCTCAGTTACAGGAATTTAAGGCATGGATAGTGTTTGAACAAGGAACTGCACCACCACACTGGAGGTTATTTATTCGCTAAATCTAAAAATGGCTCTGAGCTATATGGGACTTAACATCTGAGGTCATCAGTCCCCTAAAACGTAGAGCTACTTCAACCTGACAAACCTAAGGACATCACACACATCCATGCCCGAGGCAGGATTCGAACCTGCGACCGTAGCGGTCGCGTGGTTCCAGACTGAAGCGCCTAGAACCGCTCGCCCACAGCGGCGGCTGTCGCACAATCCTTGGAGGTGTTCTTTCGGCGGTCCTACATCATATGGTCACTTAGTTCACCAGTCATATCCTCTCTTGACCGTTTAGAGGGTAACGTTGAGATAAAGTGTTCTGTTCACCAGTTCCTGATGCAAAAACAACTACGGCACGAATACATGGTACTCTAAGTGCTGCAAAAGAGCTGGAGAGAAACTGACTGTGTCCCGGACGTTTCACTGCCAAGCAATGGGGCACATTTGCAAGTGTATCTATAGAGAACGTTATAACTTAAGTTATATTTGCAACAAACCGTATAACTGCTAATATCATTGTTATAAATACATTTTATAATTATAATTTACGCTGGCCCTGATATTATAATAAAGTTGTTTACCACCCACTGCCTCGGATTTTCTTCTTAATCAAATTTTTACGTTGGTGACAAATTACAGCACCTTCCAAACTTCTCACGCTAAATAAGGGTATGGAAGCATGGTCTTCGCCGAAGGTACTTCTCACCAAAAAGCTATTCTTGTAGCTGAAGTTCGAGGTTCTCTTAATCATATCTTTAGCATTCTGGTGGTAGTATATCTCAGTGTGGCTTCAGGCCTGGCCGATCAACCGTAGATATGATCTCCTTAAGACAGCTACAAGAGAAATGTCGTGAGCATCAGAGGCCACTTTATATTGCTTTAATTGACCTTGTTAAAGCGTTTGATTTAGTGAGCAGAAATGGGCTTTTGAGACTGTTGCAGAAGATTGGATGCCCACCTAAACTACTACAAATAATTGCCTTTTTCCATGAGAAAACACAAGCAACAATCTCCTTCAACGGTAAAACATCAGAAGCATTCCCTGTTAATAGCGGTGTGAAACAGGGGGGGTGTGTTAGCTCGTACATTATTTGGGATTTTCTTTCCCCTTCTGCTCATATTTGCCTTTGAAGACTGTTTGGAGGGAGTGTAGCTACATACGAGGTCTGATGGAAATCTTTTCAGCATTGCTCTCCTCAAGGCCAAGACCAAAGTAAATACAGTGGTTATCTGTGAGTTGTTATATGCGGATGATGCAGCTCTAATAGCGAACACAGTAGATGAGCTGCAGTATATAATTAACGTATTATCACATGCCTGTGAAAAATTTGGTCTACTCATCAGCCTTCAAAAGACTAAGATCATGCCCCAGAGCACTACCAACCTTCCATCCATCAGCATTGATGGCAATCCTCTGCAGGTAGTTGATGACTTTACCTACTTGGGATCCAAAATATTTAGCAACTTGTCCATGGACACTGAAATTACCAACAGAATGGCAAAGGCATCATCTGTCATGGCTAGACTGAAAAAAAAGTATGGAACAACGGACTGCTTACAACAAAAACTAAATTAAGAGTCTACAACGCTTGTGTAATAAGCACCCTTCTCTATAGCTGTGAGACATGGACAACTCTTTCTAAGCATGAATCTCGACTCAACAGCTTCTATCTCCTGTGTCTTCGGAAGATCCTTCAGATCGGTTGGAGAGATAGAGTACCCAACACCGAAGTCTTTCATCGTGCAAGCACAGCCAGCATATTTGCACTCCTGAGTCATCGACGTCTAAGATGGTTGGGACATGTCAGGCGCATGGATCCTGAACGGATACCGAAACAACTGCTGTACGGAGAACTTCAGGAGGGTGTGAGGCCAGTGGGACGACCGCATCTTCGTTTCAAGGATGTCTGTCTGCAAGAGAGACCTGACCCAGACCAGAATCAATCCAAGTCGCTGGGAAAGCATTGCAGATGACCGTGCCAAGTGGCGAGTAACTGTGCGCAACGGCGTCAAGCTCTCAGAGGACGAACGCACACAGGAACTAACCAGGAAGAGGACGAAGCGAAGAGACAGAGCGGCTTCTGTTCGAAGTCCCCTCAAATGTCACATGTCCAAACGGCAGTATGGACTGCCACTCTCCAGTGGGACTTTTTAGCCACAGCAGACGCTGCAGACTCTGAACCAAGCATGTTACACCATCATCACTCAAGGATGGATGGATGCCATTATATTCATAGAAACTTCATCCCCTAACACTTATTTGTTGACATCTAACCTTGAAGAGAAACACCAATTATCAGAGATTTAACTTTAAAAATCTTTTAATGTAATGAAATATATTCTTAAAAAATTTCGTACCCCATTTCACTCCGTAAATAATTGAATTGGCCAAAACAGTGAAACAATTACTTATTTCTGACCAATTTTCGTAGTTCTAGCTTCGATAGCTCAATAGCGATATATTAAAAACTCCTTCACTCCCTATTTTACACGCTGAAGAAGAGTAATTTCGAACAGCCGCTTCTTAAACGATGCCCACTGTATAAGATCCACACCCTCTCCAAATTTCAAGTTTCTGTTCTTCGTGGTTTGGGCTGGGCGATGATGAGGCAGCGAATCAGTCTGGCCCTATTCCGAAAAACAGTGAAACACGTAGTTCTTTTCATTTCTGACTAAGAAACCAAATTCGAATAGTCATAGATTTAGCATTAAAAATTCTTTCACAATGAAATGTTTTGGTCAGACAATTTTCGTCCACTATTTTACCTTCTTAGATGTTGAATGTTAAAAAACAGTGAAGTGCATGTGTTTTTTATTTCTAACAGAAAAGACAAATCAAAATTTTCGTAGATAAATTATTAATAATCTTTCCATAATGATATATTTCCATAAAAAGGTTCTTCCCCTGTTTCACCCCCCATAGCGGTTCAGTTACCAAAAACATGGAAACACATATTTTTTTTAAATTTCTAACCTACAAGCAAAATTTAATTTAATTTTAAAAATGTTTTCATAATGAAATATTTCATAAAACAACCCCTTAGGGGTTGAATTTCCACAAACAGCGAGACACGTATTTTTTTTTATTTCTAACCAAAAAGTCACAGACCAGTTTTCATACATGTATCTTTAATCATACGTTATAAGTTCTTTAATAATGATTTATTTTCAAATAAACTTTCACCCAATTTTTTACCAATATAGGGATGAAATTTCTAAAAACGTTGAAACACGTTTTTCTTTATTTCTAACAGAGAAACCAAATACCGATTTTAGTAGGTGTAGCTTCAAAGTTGCCTTAAGAGCGACATGTTTTTTTTTTTTTTTTAAATGTCCTTCATCTGCTATTTAACCCCCGTAGGGTTGGAAACTCGCCTTCTCCAGATTTCAAGATTCCGTCCTCAATGGTTTGTGGTGGGCGATGATGGTGAGTCAGTGAGTGAGTCAGTCAGTCTGGACATTGCCTTTTGTATACAGAGAATTGTGGCTGTCACAACCGACACTGCCTCAGGGGCGGCACAGTAAACAGGCACCAGTGGTCAGCTTGGGTCTGATGCTCCTGCCGCTACAAGCCTGGTTTCTCACCCGACGCACCTGCCAACTCTGTGCAGCTTTCTTGGCCCAACCATTCCAAACACGATGGCGTTTCCGTTTCTCCACGGTCTGACGCACGAAGCGAGCTTTGATAAGCTTTCCACGCGCTGTGTGTGTCTACCTGACCAGTGGGTCGAATGCTTCCACCAATCTGCAGATCTGAAACACAATGGCGTCTTCGTTACCGACGCTGACTTCAGAGAAATTCTTCAGTATTCACCTGGCGAGGCGGCGTTGTCTTTCGGACGGTTTCGAAGCTGAATTCGCTTGCCTTTTGCTCATACAGAATGTCGCTTCCAAGGATGAAACAACGACTTTTTTTTTCAAGTGTTAGCCTGATGGAAAACTAAACGAATGAGAGTCCCGCGTAAAAACAAAATGTACATAAAATCGTCGGCTACCTCACCAAACTATGCCACGTTTGACTGCAACAACTCCACAGCCATTGGAATGATATTTCCTCGGTAGGTAGATAAATGGTAAGAGAAAAGAATAGAAATAATTATAACAGGCATAAAGTTATCCTCACAAATCGTAATTATAATGCCTGTAGAGGTAATGGATGATATTACAAATAGAAAATTTATGCAGAGAATCTGCCAAGAAGAATATATTCAGACTACCTTAAAAAGGTCATTATTAATATTTTTTATCTTTGCAGGTACTCGTCTACAGGCCCGAGACACAACGATAGTCCTTCGCGGCATTACCATTTTTTTTTAGTAATCATTTTTCTGGCTTGTTTGATGCGGCTTTACACGAGTGCCTCTCTTGTACCTACCTCCTCATCTCAGTGCAGCACACACACCGCATATCTTCAATTATTTGCTAGATGTATTCCAAGCTCTCTCTTCAACTACAGTTTTTACCCTCTACAGCTCCCTCTAGTACCGTGGAAATTATCCCCTGATGTCTTAACACATGTTCTGTTATCTTGTCAGCATTTTGCACATACATACACACACACACACACACACACACACACACACACACACGTCACAATTGCTTCGATTCTCTTCTGTTATACTTCCCCCCACTCCATATTCCACTACCATATACATCGCTGCGCTCCAAGCTCACATGCTCAGGAATTTCTTACTCAAATTAAGACTTATGTTTGATACCAGTAACCTTTTCTCACCCAGGAGTACCCTCTTCCCCTTCGTTAGTCTGCTATTTATGCCATCTTTGCTCAGTCCATCATAGATTATTTTGCTGCGTAGGTAGCAGAATTCCTTAAATTCATCTACTTCTTGATCAGTAGCCGTTCTCGTTCCTGCTACTTCTCATTACTTAGGCTTTTTTCGCTATCCTCTAAATCCATGTCTGTACTCATTAGACTGTTCATTAGATTTAACAGATATTGAAATTCCTTTTTTCCTTCTCTAAGGATACCAATGTCACCATTGGTACCCGTTCATCTTGAGTTTCAATCCAGCTCTTGGACCTTCAAATGTTCAAATGTGTGTGAATTCCTAAGGGACTAAACAGTTGAGGTCATCAGTCCCTAAATTTACACACTACTTTAACTTATGCTAAGAACAACACATGCACCCACGTCCGAAGGCCGACTCGAACCTCAGGCGGAAGGGACCGCGCATCCGTGACTTGGCGCCTCATACATCGTGGCCACTCCTTGCGGCTCTCGAACCTTCCTTTTATGTCCTGCATTGCTCCTTCGATGTACAGACTGAACAGTAATGGGGAAAGACTGCATTCCAATCTTACACCCGTTTTAATTCGAGCACTTCGTTCTTGGTCGCACACTCTTCTTTTTCTCTCTTGGCTCTTGCACACAGACCGAGCGAGGGTGGCGCTGTGGTTAGCACCCTGGACATGCATTCGGGAGGACGACGGTTGAAACCCACGTCCGGCCATCCTGACTTAGGTTTTCCGTGATGTCCCATAATCGCTCCATGCAAATGCTGGGATGGTTCCTTTGAAAGGGCACGGCCGACTTCCTTCCCCATCCTTCCCTAGTACGATGCCCCAAATCAACTCAACTCAACTTGACTCTTGTATATATTGTATATTACCCGACTCTCGGTATGAAATGAAATGACGTGTGGTGTGGGACTCCCGGCTGGTAGACCTGATCGCGTGGTGCAAGTCTTTTGAGGTGACGCCACTTCGGATACTTGCGCGGCGATGAGGGGGATGAAGACGACACAAACACCCGGTCCCTGAGCGGAGAAAATCTCCAATCCAACTGGGAATCGAACCCGGGCCCCCGGGAAGACAAGTCCGCTAGCTGTCCTCTCACCTACGGTGACGGACGTCTCCCCCGTATTTTCCCCAGAATTCGAACATCTTGCACCATTTTGCAATGTCGAACGCATTCTGCAGGTCGACAAATCCTATAAACGTGTCTCGATTTTTCTTCAGTCTTGCTTCCACTGTTACCGCAACGTCAGAACTGTCTCTCTGGTGCCTTTACCTTTCCTAAAGGCAAGCTGATCGTCATCCAAGTGAAGTTAGATTTCCTTTTCCAGTCTTCTGTGTATTATTCTTGTCAGCAACCTGGATGCGTTAACTGTTAAACTTAATGTTCGATACTACCTCTTTGGAATCTTGAGGATGATGTTTTTCCGACATCTGATGGTTTGACGCCGGTCTCAATAGGGTCTACACACCAACGTGAATAGTTGTTTTGATGACATTTCCCCCAGTGATTTTAGAAATTCCTATCGCTTGTAGGTTGTTTGATATTACGTCTCACAAAGCTCTTTCACCCTTCTGATTATAATATTGGATCCCGTGAATGTTCCCTATCGATTCCTGTTCCTTGCAGTCCCTTCAAACAAATGTGAATGACGGAATCGAAACAGCGGTCCACCTCTCTGTGGAAAACTGGGAACCCCCAAAGCAAGACAGGTGGACTCTCTGGTTCAAAATTAGTTCAAATGGCTCTGAGAACTGTGGGGCAACATCTGATGTCATCAGTGCCCAAGACTTAGAACTACTTAAACCTAAGGACATCACACACATCCTGGCCCGAGGCAGGAATCGAACCTGTGACCGTAGCAATCGCGTGGTTCCGGACTGAAGAGCCTAGAACCGCTCGACCACTTCTTATTCATTTCAGTAATGAGAGACTTGTATTTCTGTATTCCTGAATTTCCCTGAACGTTTCTTTACCTCTTTCTTTCATCAATCGACATAATTATTTCTTCTGCTGCCTATTACACTCCTGGAAATTGAAATAAGAACACCGTGAATTCATTGTCCCAGGAAGGGGAAACTTTATTGATACATTCCTGGGGTCAGATACATCACACTGACAGAACCACATGCACATAGACACAGGCAACAGAGCATGCACAATGTCGGCACTAGTACAGTGTATATCCACCTTTCGCAGCAATGCAGGCTGCTATTCTCCCATGGAGACGATCGTAGAGATGCTGGATGTAGTCCTGTGGAACGGCTTGCCATGCCATTTCCGCCTGGCGCCTCAGTTGGACCAGCGTTCGTGCTGGACGTGCAGACCGCGTGAGACGACGCTTCATCCAGTCCCAAACATGCTCAATGGGGGACAGATCCGGAGATCTTGCTGGCCAGGGTAGTTGACTTACACCTTCTAGAGCACGTTGGGTGGCACGGGATACATGCGGGCGTGCATTGTCCTGTTGGAACAGCAAGTTCCCTTGCCGGTCTAGGAACGGTAGAATGATGGGTTCGATGACGGTTTGGATGTACCGTGCACTATTCAGTGTCCCCTCGACGATCACCAGAGGTGTACGGCCAGTGTAGGAGATCGCTCCCCACACCATGATGCCGGGTGTTGGCCCTGTGTGCCTCGGTCGTATGCAGTCCTGATTGTGGCGCTCACCTGCACGGTGCCAAACACGCATACGACCATCATTGGCACCAAGGCAGAAGCGACTCTCATCGCTGAAGACGACACGTCTCCATTCGTCCCTCCATTCACGCCTGTCGCGACACCACTGGAGGCGGGCTGCACGATGTTGGGGCGTGAGCGGAAGACGGCCTAACGGTGTGCGGGACCGTAGCCCAGCTTCATGGAGACGGTTGCGAATGGTCCTCGCCGATACCCCAGTGTCCCTAATTTGCTGGGAAGTGGCGGTGCGGTCTCCTACGGCACTGCGTAGGATCCTACGGTCTTGGCGTGCATCCGTGCGTCGCTGCGGTCCGGTCCCAGGTCGACGGGCACGTGCACCTTCCGCCGACCACTGGCGACAACATCGATGTACTGTGGAGACCTCACGCCCCACGTGTTGAGCAATTCGGCGGTACGTCCACCCGGCCTCCCGCATGCCCACTATACGCCCTCGCTCAAAGTCCGTCAACTGCACATACGGTTTACGTCCACGCTGTCGCGGCATGCTACCAGTGTTAAAGAGTGCGATGGAGCTCAGTATGCCACGGCAAACTGGCTGACACTGACGGCGGCGGTGCACAAATGCTGCGCAGCTAGCGCCATTCGACGGCCAACACCGCGGTTCCTGGTGTGTCCGCTGTGCCGTGCGTGTGATCATTGCTTGTACAGCCCTCTCCCAGTGTCCGGAGGAAGTATGGTGGGTCTGACACACCGGTGTCAATGTGTTCTTTTTTCCATTTCCAGGAGTGTATTTCTTTGCAGTTACCTTCGTTGAACCTATGTTTTTCTTTCTAACCTCTGTGGTTGCACTGTTGATAGATCTGCATTCTTCTTTACTGAAGACAGTACTGAGCTTTTAGATTAGGATCAGTTTGATATAATTTAATATTTAAGGGAGTACAAATATGGATAGTGCAATTTTAAATTTCCCAAGTTAGATGGTGTAGAGCTAAAGTCGATCGGATTCAGACACTTTTGTGGAACCATCCAGCTTATGTTAAGACCTAACATACGGAAAGAAACATTAATTAGACTTTTAAAAAGTAATAGCCTAGCCTGTGCTTCTGTATGGTAGCGAATGTTGGACTCTAAAATCTGATTAATAACGACGAATCGAATCATCAGAAATTACTTCTTCCACTTCGTAGCGAGATTTCATAACTACACCATAAAAGAAACACCGATATTAGACAAGAACTAAATGTTGAAGTGACTACAACTATAACTGAAAAATACATACTGAAATGGAAAGGTCGTGCACAGTGTATGTCTAATAATAGCGTATCTAAGGCTGGAATACAATCTATCACAACAGAAACGAGATAACATGAACAGTTCTGAGGTGGAGTAGCTCAAAAGGCCTAATCCTTGATGACGACAACGACGACAACGATTATGATGCTTTGAATGACTTCATTCTTAATTTGTTAAATTTATTAAGGCCATTAAAATTGCTACACCAAAAAGAAATGCAAATGATATACAGGGATTCATTGGACAAATATATTATACCAAAACTGACATGTGATTACATTTTAAAGCAATTTGGGTGCATCGATCCTGAGAAATCAATTTCCAAGAACAACCACCTCTGGTCGTAATAACGGCCTTCATACGCCTGGGCATTGAGTCAAACAGAGCTTGGATGGCGTGTACAGGTACGGCTGCCCATGCATCTTCAACACGATACCACAGTTCAAGAGTAGTGACTGGCGTATTGTGGCGAGGCACTTGCACGGGCACCATTGACCACACGTTTTCAATTGGTGAGAGATCTGGAGAATGTGCTGGCCAGGGCAGTAGTGGAACATTTTCTGTATCCAGAACGGCCGGTAAAGGACCTGCAACGTGCGGTCGAGCATTATACAGCCGCAATGTAGGGTTTCGCTGGGATCGAATGAAGGGTACAGCCACGGGTCGTAACATATCTGAAATTTAACGTCCACTGTTCAAAGTGGCGTCAATGCGAACAAGAAGTGACCGAGACATGTAACCAATGGCACCTCGTACCATCACGCCATATTGGCGATGACGAGTACACGCTTCCAATGTGCGTTCACCGCGATGTCGCCAGACACGGGTGCGACCATCATGATGCTGTAAACAGAACCTGGATTCATCCGAAAAAAATGACGTTTTGCCATTCGTGAACCCAGGTTCGTCGTTGAGTACACCATCGCAGGCGCTGCTGTCTATGATGCAGCGTCAAGAGTAACCGCAGCCAATGGTCTCCGAGCTGATAGTCCATGCTGCTGCAAACGTCGTCGAACTGTTCGTACAGATGGTTGTAGTCTTGCAAACGTCCCCATTTGTTGACTCAGGGATCGAGACGTTGCTGCACGATCCGTTACAGCCATGCGGATAAGACGCCTGTCATCTCGACTGCTAGTGATACGAGGCCATTGGGATCCAGCACGGCGTTCCGTATTACCCTCCTGAACCCACCGATTCCATATTCTGCTAACAGTCATTGGATCTCGACCAACGCGAGCAGCAATGTTGCGATACGATAAAAGGCAATCGCGATCGGCTACAATCCGACCTTTATCAAAGTTGGAAACGTGATGGTACCCATTTTTCCTTCTTACACGAGGCATCACAACATTTCATCAGGCAACGCCGGTTAACTGCTGTTTGTGTATGAGAAATCGGTTGGAAACTTTCCTCGTGTCAGCACGTTGTACGCGTGAGTAACGTCCCATTATAAAAATTGTACATGACTGTGGTTAAACTGACACACAATATTTTTTTAGCGGAACGCAATCTGACGTTCAATAATCCCTACAAAAGAATGGCCCTGACTAAAATTAACCTATACCTTTCACAAATAACTTACCTCACAAAAATCTTCGTCACTCGAACTACTGCAATACAGCGAGCGCCACTACTGCCAGCTAAATAAAATATTCAAACTACTGAAGGCACTAACTACTGATAGGTATAGTTAGCAAATGAAAGATTTTGATAGGGAAAAAACAATGTATTTACGTTATATTGTTCAAAAGTCATATTACATATAACAGTTCATGACATCCAATCTTACAAAGTTACTGTCTCTGTCCAGATCATCCGCTCTCACAACTCCGCCATCTCTCTCCCCACATCCACCACTGCTGGCGGCTCACCTTCAACTGCGCAACGCTACGCGCTGTTAACAGCCAACTGCCCAACACTACAATGGCAATATCCAACAATGCCACGTAGCCACAGACTGCACACAGCACAGCCAGTGATTTTCATACAGAGCGACACGTGGTGTTACCATTAGAAAAACTTAAACAGCCTACTTACACGTGCACCACCGGTGCCAATCTTGTGTGAACGCCCTGAAAAGCTAATAATTTGCATGTCACAGCATCCTCCTCCTGTCGGTTAAATTTCGCGTCTGTAGCACGTAATCTTCGTGGTGTAGCAATTTTAATGGCCAGTGGTGTATTATGTTGGAGGAGTGCGTAGCAGGTATAGCAGATAAGGTTCTCATCTTCCTCATATTATCCGTCATTTGGCACGCCTTTACATCGGATATGCTGTTACGGCGCCTTGGCTTTAATCCGCTACTCCTCATTAAGCAGTTAAAGGCGGTGATGCTGTCAGCTATACATGACGACGCGCTGTATTTATAAAACGATAGCGGCAGCTCGCTGGTTGCGCCCTCCTCAGATGTACGTCACTATCTTAATTACTATCGTCCTCAAGAGGACCTCGACCTTCCATAAACGGCACCGACCAGTCCAACAAGCTGTATTTGAGGCAGTCTCTGTACGGCCTGACCAAGCTTTCGTGTTTATCTTTTTTTTTTTAGTTTATTTCGACGCGAGATGGTATGATAGTGCCTATGAAGGGTGCCGCCTCGTGACGTCACGCTCCGGGCCGCCTGCTGGCTTCTGAACCCTAGCGGGCGAGCGCTGGAGTGCAGTCCACTGCGCTCGGAGGGCCATCCAATTAGCACGGTTAACAAGTCGGCTCGCTTCTGGCTGGAGATGTCTGGAGAAGCACGAGGGGGCGCTAAGTCCAGAGTCCCGGCTGCGCCGTTTAGCAGATCAACAGCGGGCTGGCTGTCCTACCTGAGACAAGGTATGCTCTCGTGAGCAGCGCTGAGACGGTGACGAGCGGGCGCGTAATACAGGACCGCATGCATCGATATGGTGTCTGATTTTCAGAACAGAAAATAGAGGACCGCATTTAAAACATGCTCATTAGCAGGCGAACGACATTTACATCCGTTTCTTGGAGAATTCTTGGACACATTCTGAGCTTTAACGTAAGACGTTTTCCTTGAGAGACACAGAAAATCTTAAATCAACTTATAAACATGCTCTTGTGGTACTCAGACCTCGCTTTTTCACTCAATATGAGGTGAAAGATGAACGAAAGGTAACGACCGCATTTCGTGTTCCTAGATTTTCGGAAAGTATGTGACACAGCCGACTGGCTCTGAACTATGTGTCTATCAGTTTAATAACTCACGGCTGCAAAATGCTAACACGAATTCTTTGCAGGCGAATGGAAAAACTGGTAGAAGCCGACCTCGGGGAAGATCAGTTTGGATTCCGTAGAAATGTTGGAACACGTGAGGCAATACTGACCCTGCGACTTATCTTAGAAGCTAGATTAAGAAAAGGCAAACCTACGTTCCTAGCATTTGTAGACTTAGAGGAAGCTTTTGACAATCTTAACTGGAATACTCTCTTTCAAATTCTGAATGTGGCAGGGGTAAAATACAGGGAGCGAAAGGCTATTTACAATTCGTACAGAATCCAGATGGCAGTTATTAGAGTCGAGGGGCATGAAAGGAAAGAGGTGGTTGGGAAGGGAATGAGACAGGTTTGTTACCTATCCCGGATCAATCTGTATCTTGAGCAAGCAGTAAAGAAAACAAAAGAAAAATTCGGAGTAGGAATTAAAGCCCATGGAGAAGAAATAAAAACTTTGAGGTTTGCCGATGACATTGCAATTCTGTCGGAGACAGCAAAGGACCTGGAAGAGCAGCTGAACGGAATGGACAATGCCTTGAAAGGAGAATTTAAGATAAACGTCAGCAAAAGCAAAACGAGCATAATGGAATGTAGTCGAATTAAGTCGGGTGATGCTGAGGGAATTAGATCAGGAAATGAGACACTTAAAGTAGTAAAGGAGTTTTGCTATTTGGGGACCAAAATAACTGATGATGGTCGAAGTAGAGACGATATAAAATGTAGACTGGCAATGGCAAGGAAAGCGTTTCTGAAGACGGGAAATTTGTTAATATGGAGTATAGATTTAAGTGTCAGGAAGTCGTTTCTGAAAGTATTTGTGTGGAGTGTAGCCATGTATGGAAATGAAACATGAACGATAAATAGTTTTGACAAGAAGAGAATAGAAGCTTTCAAAATGTTGTGCTACAGAAGAATGTTGAATATCAGATGGGTGGATCAGGTATCTAATGAGGAGGTATTGAATAGAATTGGGAAGCAGAGATATATGTGACACACCTTGACTAGAAGAAAGGATCGGTTGGTAGGACATATTCTGTGGCATCAACGGATCACCAACTTAGTATTGGAGGGCAGCGCAGAGGGTAAAAATCGTAGAGGGAGACCAAGAGATGAATACTCTAAACAGATTCAGAAGGATTGAGGTTCCAGTAGGTACTGGGAGATGAAGAAGCTTGCAGAGGATAGAGGAGCATGGAGAGCTGCATCAAACCAGTCTCTGGACTGAACACCACAACAACAACATGTGACCCAGTGACACACCCCAGGATACCAACGAACCTCCACAAGCAGCACTTGTAACCTCCCCTTTGCTAATGGGCATTCTGGACTGCGATATAATTGACCGTTATCGCGAATGCCAAATGAAATTTTACAGTGAGTAATGTTATCGATGGCGAAGGAAAATAATACCGGTTAGTAGGAGGAAAGTGTACAACAGACCCCTCTCAAGGAAGAATCCAATCTAAATACCGATAATAATACGAAAATCGGTGGAATTTAGTGCAATCACTCACGAACCAGAGAAAGGGAATAGGGTATCATGTAATATTTTAATACAAAAAATACTGATAATACAAGAAATACTGATTAACGAATAAGGAACAAAGGGCTGCCAGCCCTCCAGGGCAGTGAATACCCAGGATCTTAATACAGGTAATGGCAACGAAAATTGAGTAAATAATCTCTGGCGTGGTAACATGAGGTTGTCACGTTTTTCCACAACACAACAATTCACGAGAAAATACGTGAATATGAAAGCATTGAATTAGCAGTTGCTTAATCTGAAATACTAAATTTTGAAAGCAAAGATAAATGAGGCTGTTGGTTAAATAAATAGCCGACTGCAACTGAAACTCTGTTACGTAAAAAATGACTTTCAGTAACCTCAGTGTAGCATAATACAAAGTTTGGAAAAGAGTAATCACTTTACTTTTAATTATTGAAAGGTTGAATTGAATTTTCTTTAAGCAGATTTTAAACTTTTTATTTTTATTCTCTCTATTATTTCATGAGCGTTTTATTAATGTGATTGCGTATCATTATTAACTGATTTTTATTTATGGTTTGGTTTAGCGATTCCTTTTTACTGTTTGCTCCTTTTATTCAAGTTGGGTCCATTTAATTATGTTTGTGGTGATTATGAAGTCTATATTGCTTATTGTTCTCCGTAAGTTAAAGAATACGGTAAAACGATATGCGCTTCGTAGCAACAGATTTCGTTGAGTCTCCTTGCTGGAACTTCTCCACATGAAATCGCTAAAGATAATTTATCGCTGTACGGAAATCGATCGGTACAGCCAAGTGCTATGCTGTGTCACGTGTAAGTAATGTGGCGTCCAACTTCAGTTCGTGAAATCATTTAGGTCATCGGAGAAATATTCTCGACGGATCCCAAAAACCGTGTAAAACTGCAGGTTCGCACCGTCAAATCACACAGCGCTTCCGAACAACTTTTCTCTTTATGATCACTGAATATTTCTTTCGAAATGATACAGGGTTATTAACTATACACACCTGATACTCTTTTTCTGATTTTACATGTATTTATTAGCTTCAAAACATTGACTACTGCCTTAATGGCGACTTCCAACAATCTCCTCTCAATCCGACATAGAACATCCCTCTTTCAATGTCTAATATGGAACAATTGTCCCTTTGACGTAGCTTAATATAGTCTGTACATCTTTATTATCGAGTTCGCACAGAGATGCTTAAATTCTACGGAGTATTTATGTCTCGCGCAGGTATTTTATATTTATCATTGTATTAATACTCCGTTGCACTTAAACATATGGAAAGGGGTGCTGTTGTATTAGTCAGAGCAACAGAGGTGCCCTACAAGTTTTAACAAATGCAGGTCATTTTTCAGGTTGATGATAGAAGTTGAGAAGATATAAAATGTAGACTGTCAATGGCAAGGAAAGCGTTACTGAAGAAGAGAAATTTGTTAATATCGAGTATAGATTTAAATGTCAGGAAGTTGTTTCTGAAAGTATTTGTATGGAGTGTAGCCATGTATGGAAGTAAAACATGGACGATAAATAGTTTGGACAAGAAGAGAATAGAAACTTTCGAAATGTGGTGCTACAGAAGAATGCTGAAGATAACTAATGATGAAGTATTGAATAGAATTGGGGAAAAGAGGAGTATGTGGCACAACTTGACAAAAAGAAGGGATCGGTTGGTAGGACATGCTCTGAGGCATCAAGGGATCACAAATTTAGCATTGGAGGGCAGCGTAGAGGGTAAAAATCGTAGAGGGAGATCAAGAGATGAATACACTAAGCAGATTCAGAAGGATGTGGGTTGCAGTAAGAACTGGGAGATGAAGAAGCTTGCACAGGATAGAGTAGCATGGAGAACTTCATCAAACCAGTCTCAGGACTGAAGAACACAAAAACATTAAAGTTTGTGAAAGAAATGTCACTGGGTCATGCATGGACAATATTAGATACACATCGTCAGGTTAGAGTCTTACGATGTAGTAGCTGTGTGGACGACGACGAACGTAGCCGACTACAATGCTGAGATGTTGCTATTGCTGCCTCTGGTTGTGGATGACGAGTCGTCTCCAGAGCGACGTATAATTACGGAGCAGTTAGAAATGCAGCTTCCTCTGCCTGTCCACTCTTATCGTGCTCTCAATACTCGCCGGTTAACGAAGTAGGTCCGCCTACACTGGCGTGATCATAGTTGCACACCACGTCTGCGGAAATGCTCAACAAACACTTCCGCACTCTTTCATGACTCACGCTCTCAGCTTCCTCTCTGCTCGCAGCGCGTCAGAGACTCTCCATACGTAAAGATAAACTACTACGGAACAGTTACTGCCATTTAGTCGTTGCTATCGATGCATTTAAATGAAGTTTCCTTGGCTATTGCGCAGGAATTTACATTATAAATGCAGTCACTTACACATGTTTAATATATGTGGAAGTTTCAGGGAAAGTATACCATCACTGGTGACAGTGCACCTTCCCTGGACCATTTAGTGAAAGTGGATTACTCATTCCAGTTATGTCAAACAATACACATCGACTAGGGATAGCACACTATCACTAGTGAATGTGTACCTTTACTGCCAAGAGATAGGGAATGTGAACCACGGCTGTAGTAACAAAACAGTCGTACTTAGAATGTTGCATTTGTCACCTGTGGTTTGAAAACATAACCATACGTAAAATACATTTATTGCAGCAAGGGCATACACTATGCCACTTTGAGTCGCACAAAACATTTTTGTTTTTGCGAAAGAATCTCAGAGTCTGACATTTTTCTAAAATGGATCCAATTGCTCTAAGCACTATGGGACTTAACATCTGAGGTCATCAGTCCCGCCGGCCGCGGTGGCCGAGCGGTTCCAGGAGCTACGGTCTGGAACCGTGGATCGGCTACAGTCGCAGGTTCTAATCCTGCCTCGGGCATGGATGGGTGTGATGTCCTTAGGTTAGTTAGGTTTAAGTAGTTCTAAGTTCTATGGGACTGATGACCACTGCAGTTGAATCCCATAGTGCTCAGAGCCATTTGAACCATCATCATTCCCTTAGATTTAGCACTACTTAAACCTAACTAACCTAAGGACATCACCCACATCCAAGTCCGAGGCAAGATTCGAACCTGCGACCAAAGCAGGCGCGTGGTTTCGGACTGAAGCGTTTAGAACTGCTCGGCCACAGCGGCCGGCTCTGACATTTTTGCTGGCAGTTGCATTTGAAGAATCTCTCTCCATTTCCCATCGTCTGAGACGTCTGTGCTGGAACTTTATCCTCTGAGGTTATTCTTAGCGGGCGAGTACTGAATTGGGACCAGAACCAAAATGTTGCAGTTTCATCCGCAGTGGCATATCGTATCGTCCCTTCCATAATTGTTTAAAAACAAGCGTGCGTGTAATTGGCTCAGCACATCATGTCTCATCCCGATTCGGCAGAAGCCATGGGCCGTTATCTCGAGGACGACACCCGAGATGGACCTAGCGTCTGCTCTTCTTCTGTCGAATTCGGCAACTGAACTCTGGCAGCACAGTTCTTTCCCACCGATGGAAAGCAGCTATCTCAACACTACCGCATTGTTTGCTCTTGTTCTTCTAAGCACTTGTACGCTTCAGTTCTGTGTTTTTTAATAGCACGACCTGACTCGTCTAAATCAGTCAGGTAGTAGTCACGTTTGTGAGGAATACTTTATTTCTCTCTGTTCTCAACCTCTGTCGCTGTTGGTATGTTATTCTCTATCATTGGAGATTTACTGTGATCATTATCCCGCAACGTGTCAGTCCCTGTCTGACTGCTAACACCCACTTGATTAATTATATTTTCAAGGTCATCTTCAGCGTGGACGTTCATCAGTGCTTCAGGAGGTAAATTTGTCGAAGACAAACCATGTTTAGGAGGACAGCTAAACATCTCTTGGTACGAAGACCTTTCAACTCCATTCATTAACTGCACAAATCTTAACGTACGCCTCCAAAAAATGGTTCAAATGGCTATAAGAACTATGGGACTTAACATCTGAGGTCATCACTCCCCTAGACTTAGAACTACTTAAACCTAACTAACCCAAGGACATCACACACATCCATTCCAGAGGCAGGATTAAAAGCTGAGACCGTTGCAACAGCGCGATTCCGGACTGAAGGTCCTACAAAAGCTCGGCCACAGCGGCCGGCCGCACGCCTCCATTCCGCGCTGTTGTGCTCCTTCATCCATGTAGCTAGATTTTTTTTATGTCTTGATTTGCTCGCTGTACGCTGCCTTGGCTCTGAATATATCTAGGTTTACCGTGGACAATCTTAAAACTGGGCCATAGTTCATTTTTTTCGGATGAATCCTCATTCTGTGTACAGCATCATGATGGTTGCATCCGTGTTTGGCGACATCGCGGTGAACGCACATTGCAAGCGTGTGTTCGTCATCGCCATACTGGCTATCACCCGGTGTGGGGTGCCATTGGTAACACGTCTCGGTCACCTCTTTTTCGCACTGACGGCACTTTGAACAATGGACGTTACATTTCAGATATGTTACGACCCGTGGCTGTACCCTTTATTCGATCCCTGCGAAACCCTACATTTCAGCAGGATAATGCACGACCGCATGTTGCAGGTCCTGAACGGGCCTTTTCTGGATACAGAAAATGTTCGACTGCTGCCCTGGCCAGATGTCTCCAGATCTCTCACCAATAGAAAACGTCTAGTCAATGGTGGCCGAGCAACTGGCTCGCCACAATACGCCAGTTACTACTCTTGATGAACTGTGATATCGTGTTGAAGCTGCATGGGCAGCTGTACCTGTACACGCCATCCAAGCTCTGTTTGACTCAATGCCCAGGCGTATGAAGGCCGTTATTACTGCCAGAGGTGGTTGTTCTGGGTACTGATTTCTCAGGATCAATGCACCCAAATTGGCTGAAAATGTAATAACATGTCAGTTCTAGTATAATATATTTGTCCAATGATTACCCGTTTATGATCGGCATTTCTTCTGGGTGTAGCAATTTTAATGGCCAGTAGTGTATATGCGACATGTTCCACACAGCTACAGTAGATGTCTCTGCTAAGGTATAGTACAACGTGTTGCTATTACTGACACACGGCTGTATAAATTTGCTGCCGGTTTAGGACCGTAGTACAAGGTCAGCTTCTACACGCGCGGTGTCAAGTGAGCACGTCCATGAGCGACCACAGAATATTCTGACATCCTCCCTCCTTCTCTCCCTCTCTCCCTCCCTCCCTCCCTCCCTCTCTCTCTGTCTCTGTCTCTGTATGTGTGCGCGTGCGAGCCCCCCCCCCCCCCTCTCCCTCTCTCTCTCTCTCTCTCTCTCTCTCTCATTCATTTCTTGTTTCCCTCTTCGGCTCGCGGGCGTCCCTGATTTATAGCGACAGTCGGCAGCTGAGCTCATTAAAGGCAGGACTGGAGACGAAGTCGCGGCTCGCCCGCAGAGTCGCTGCGGCGGATGAGAGATCCGTGTCGGTCATTAACGTAATTGATTTCTGGTCGCGGCTGCGGGCGACTGCCGCTTCCTCACTAAACTGCCTCGCTGCTCGTGCAAGCACTGCGTCCCTCCGACACTGTACGGCGCTTTGGCTGCCTTGGGCGGCGTTCACTGTGGCCCCGACAAAACAGTTCCCAGACGCCGTCCGCAGAGGTCGCTCGATAACGTCGGCCGACAGCTTGGGCCCAGCAAGTCCGATACCCTTTGTCTATCTTTGACGAGGCAAAAGAGATTAGATTACGTTAGAATATATTCCATGTATAAAGTAGGTAAGATTTTAGCATTGGGTGCCCTCTCTGCTTGGAAATCTACATTTACATAATCATAGATAATCCGCGACCCACTGTACGGTGAATGGTGGAGGATACCCTGTGTCACTACTTGTCATTTTCCCTCCTGTTCCATTCGCAAAGAAAGCGAGGGAAAAACAAGTGTTTGTACGCTTCCGTGTTGTTGTTGTTGTTGTGGTCTTCAGTCCTGAGACTGGTTTGATGCAGCTCTCCATGCTACTCTACCCTGTGCAAGCTTATTCATCTCCCAGTACCTACTGCAGCCTGAATCCTTCTGAATCTGCGGAGTGTAGTCATCTCTTGGTTTCCCTCTACGATTTTTACCCTCCACAATGCCCTCCAATACTACATTGGTGATCCCTTGATGCCTCAGAACATGTCCTCCCAACCGATCCCTTCTTCTGGTCAAGTTGTGCCACAAACTTCTCTTCTCCCCATTCCGATTCAATACTTCCTCATGAGTTATGTTATCTACCCATCTAAAATTCAGCATTCTTCTGTAGCACCACATTTCGAAAGCTTCTATCCTCTTCTTGTCCAAACTATTTATCGTCCATGTTTCACTTCCATACATGGCTACACACCATACAAGTACTTTCAGAAATGTCTTCCCGACACTTAAATCTATACTCGATTTTAACAAATTTCTCTTCTTCAGAAACGCTTTCCTTGCCATTGCCAGTCTACATTTTACATCCTCTCTACTTCGACCATCATCAGTTATTTTGCTCCCCAAATAGCAAAATTCCTTTACTAGTTTAAGTGTCTCACTTCTTAGTCTAATACCCTCAACATCACCCAACTTAATTCGAATACATTCCATTATCCTCGTTTTGCTTTTGTTGATGTTCATCTTATATCCTCCTTTCAAGACACTATCCATTCCGTTCAACTGCCCTTCCAAGTCCTTTGCTGTCTCTGACAGAATTACAATGTCATCGGCGAACCTCAAAGTTTTTATTTCTTCTCCATGGATTTTAATAACTACTCCGAAGTTTTCTTTTGTTTCCTTCACTGCTTGCTCAGTATACAGATTAAATAACATCGGTGAGAGGTTACAACCCTGTCTCACTCCCTTCCCAACCACTGCTTCCCTTTCATGTCCCTCGACTCTTATAACTGTCATCTGGTTTCTGTACAAATTGTAAATAGCCTTTCGCTCCCTGTATTTTACCCCTGCCACCTTCAGAATTTGAAAGAGAGTATTCCAGTCAACATTGTCAAAAGCTTTCTCTAAGTGTACAAATGCTAGAAATGTAGGGTTGCCCTTCCTTAATCTAGCTTGTAAGATAAGTCGTAGGGTCACTATTGCCTCACGTGTTCCAACATTTCTACGGAATCCAAACTTATTTTCCCCGAGGTAGGATTCTACTAGTTTTTCCATTCGTCTGTAAAGAATTCGCGTTAGTATTTTGCAGCTGTGACTTATTAAACTGATAGTTCGGTAATTTTCACATTTGTCAACACCTGCTTTCTTTGGGATTGGAATTATTATATTCTTCTTGAAGTCTCAGGGTATTTCACCAGTCTCACACATCTTGCTCACCAGATGGTAGAGTTTTGACAGGAATGGCTCTCCCAAGGCCGTCAGTAGTTCCAATGGAATGTTGTCTACTCTGGGGGTCTTGTTTCGACTCAGGTCTTTCAGTGCTCTGTCAAACTCTTCACGTAGTATCGTATCTCCCATTTCATCTTCATCTACATCCTCTTCCATTTCCATAATATTGTCCTCAAGTACATCGCCCTTGTATAGAAGCTCTATATACTCCTTCCACCTTTCTGCTTTCCCTTCTTTGCTTAGAACTGGGTTTCCAACTGAGCTCTTGATGTTCATAAAAGTGGCTCTCTTTTCTCCAAACGTCTCTTTAATTTTCCTGTAGGCAGTATCTATCTTACCCCTAGTGAGATAAGCCTCTACATCCTTACATTTGTCCTCTAGCCATCCCTCCTTAGCCATTTTGCACTTCGTGTCGATATCATTTTTTAGACGTCTGTATTCCTTTTTGCCTGCTTTATTTACTGCATTTTTATATTTTCTCCTTTCATCAATTAAATTCAATATTTCTTCTGTTACCCAAGGCTTTCTACTAGCCATCGTCTTTTTACCTGCTTGATCCTCTGCTTTCTTCACTACTTCATCCCTCAAAGCTACCCATTCTTCTTCTACTCTATTTCTTTCCCCCCTTCCTGTCAATTGCTCCCTCATGCTCTCCCTGAAACTCTGTACAACCTCTGGTTCTTTCAGTTTATCCAGGTCCCATCTCCTTAAATTCCCACCTTTTTGCAGATTCTTCAGTTTTAATCTACAGGTCCTAACCTTCCGTATGAGCCCTAATTTCTCGTATCTTATTATGTCTACAACTTTGCTTCCGCCGTTTTGCAATAGACGGCAGTAGCTGCAAATGGGGTTCGGGTGATTCGTCATAGGTATAAAACAATAAGCTATAATTAGTAGATTTGTGATTGCATCGCCGGCCGTTGGTGGCCGAGCTGTTCTAGGCGCCTCAGTCTGGAACCGCGCGGCCGCTACGGTCGCAGGTTCGAATCCTGCCTCGGGTATGGATGTGTGTGATGTCCTTAGGTTAGTTAGGTTTAAGTAGTTCTAAGTTCTAGGGCACTGATGACCTCAGCAGTTAAGTCCCATAGTGCTCAGAGCCATTCTAACAGTTTTTCGTGATTGCATCGTAAGGTTATTCTCGATTAAGTACGTCAACTTATGTACCCATTTCTCGCCATTTGTGGGAACTTTTAATTTCCTGCTTTTACACGAAGAGATCTGCGGCTGTGGCTCTTAAAATGATGCCAGCCGTGGTGACCGAGCGGTTCTAGGCGCTTCAGTCCGGAACCGCGCGACTGCTACCGTCGCAGGTTCGAATCCTGCCTCGGGCATGGACGTGTGTGATGTCCTTAGTTAAGTTTAGGTAGTTCTAAGTTCTAGGGGACCGATGACCTTAGTTGTTTAGTCCCAAAGCGCTCAGAGCAATTTTTCCTTAAAATGCTGTGTATGACCAATGATGATTAGTGGAAGAAATTGCAGAGAATCCAGAATGAGATTTTCACTCTGCAGCGGAGTGTGCGCTGATATGAAACTTTTTGGCAGATTAAAACTGTGTGCCCGACTGAGACTCGAACTCGGGACCTTTGCCTTTCGCGGGCAAGTGCTCTACCATCTGAGCTACCGAAGGACGACTCACGCCCGGTACTCACAGCTTTACTTCTGCCAGTTCTGCATGTTTCGCAGGAGAGCTTCTGTAAAGTTTGGAAGGTAGGAGACGGATACTGGCAGAAGTAAAGCTGTGAGTACCGGGCGTGAGTCGTGCTTCGGTAGCTCAGGTGGTAGAGCACTTGCCCGCGAAAGGCAAAGGTCCCGAGTTCGAGTCTCGGTCGGGCACACAGTTTTAATCTGCCAGGAAGTTTCAATTGCAGAGAATGTTTTCAACGGCATAAGAGCGATGACTGATGTCGAAGACCGGCATTGCGGTGGAAGACGTTTTGGTAGCTACTGATACACGCGATGACTGCTACAGGAAATCATTACCGAAAGCAACTGATGCATTCGAGCCCAGCACTGAAACACAAGCGGCCACAATACGGCAACAAACAGATAAAGGTAATTTTGTAGCAGGTCAGTGTTCGACCCCATGTCGCAAAACCCGTCAAAATATACATGGGAACGTTGAAATGAGAAGTACTATCCCTCCCGCCGTTATCTCCATACGTTTCTCTCTCTGACTACCACATTTTTCGATCAGTGGCATACAGTCTGGCTGACCAGCACTTCCTATCATTTGAACACGTGCAAAATTGAATCGATTCATGGATCCCCGCAAAAGAAGCCCAGTTCTTCCGCCACAGGATTAGTATGCTATCTGAAAGATGGGAGAATGTAGTGGCCAGCGATGGGCAATACTATGAATCAAATTTTTCTGTAAGTTTTTCACAATGAAGCCCCGAACTTCTAGAAAAACGGCGGAAGCAAAGTTGTAGACCTAGTATCTTCATTGTACTTACGCGCAGTGTACGTTGGTGGCAGTAGAACCGTTCTGCAGTCAGCTTCAAATGCCAGTTCTCTAAATTTCCTCAGTAAAGTTCCCCGAAAAGAACGTCACCTTCCCTCGAGAGATTCCCATTTGAGTTCCTGAAGCATCTCCGTTAACACTTATGTGTTGCTCGAACCTACCGGTAACAAATCTGGCACCCCGCCTCTGAATTGCTTCGATGCCGTCCTTCAGTCCGACCTGGTGCGGATCGCAAACACTCAAACAGTACTCAAGGAAGGTCACACCACCATCCTACATGGGGTCCCCTTAACAGGTGACCCACTCTTTCTTAAAATTCCCCCAATAATTCGGAGTCGATCATTTCCCCTCCGTACCGCAGTTCTCACATTATCTTTCCACCTCATATCGCTTTGCAACGTTACGCCCAGATGTTTGAACGACTGTGTCAAATCGGACAGTAGTAATACTGTATTCGAACATTACAGGTTTGATCTTCCTATTCATCCTCATCAACTTAAATTTTTCCACATTTTGGGCTAGCTGCCCTTCATCAAAACACCTGGAAATTTTGTCTAAGTAGTCTTGTATCTTATGACAGTCACTCAACTGCGACACCTTACCGTACACCACGGCATCATCTGCAATAAACCACAGGTTGGTGTCCACTCACTCCGCCATATCATTTACGTATCTACAGAACAGCAGCGGCCCTATCACACTTCGCTGGGGCACTCCAGACGATACCCCTGTCTGTCGAACACTCGTCATCGAGGTCAACATACTGGGTTCTATTATTTAAGAAGTCCTCGAACCACTCCCATGCCTGTGAACCCATTCCTTATGCTCCTATCTTCGTTAACAGCCTGTAGTGGCGTGCCGTGTCAAATGCTTTCCGGATATCAAGAAATCTGGACTCAGCATGTTGCCCTTCCGCCGTAGTTCGCCGTATATAATGTGAGAAAAGGGCAAGCTGATGATGCTGATTTGTGGACACAAGTTTCTCAGTCTCGAGAAACTTTATTCCATTCGAATTGAGAATATGTTCAAGAATTCTGCGACAAACAGAAGTTAAGGTTATTGGTTTGTACTTTTGCGGGTCCGGCCTTTTACCCCTCTTATAACCAGGAGCCACCTGAGCTTTTTTCCATTCCCTTGGGGCCTTGTGCTGGGCGAGAGATTCACGATAAATGCAAGCTAAGGGGCCAATGTCGTAGTCTTTGTAAAATCGAACTGGGATTCCATCCAGACATGGTGGTTAAGTGTCGCCCTGCGCCTTTTAGTATTAAATCTGGCCACGTGCGAGTAGGCGTCGCGCACTAAGGTTTCTGTACAAGCTTAATTATGTATACAGGGTGAAGCACCTAAAACGTGCTGCGCAAATACTGCGCAAATAGAAAATGTTACTGATATGCGATTTCGACAGAAAGGATTGATGGTCAAGAGCTCGTATTGTTAGCCCATCAACCGACTGTAACAATTCTTAGGAAGCATACTTTTGTGCAGCCATATACTTCTTTAAATGGAATAACGCCATTTGATATTAAAAAAATAATTTAATTAAAAGATTAAAACAGGTCAAGACAGGTAACCTTACAGGAAAAAAGTTACTTCCGGTTGTGACTGTTCATGTTCGTTTGTATGGTTATTCCGATAACTTAGGACCGAATCTACACTTCTTCACAACGATATAGCTAATTCACGTGCATTCGGCTTCTTTTTAGTGCTGCGTAACTCAGTTGGTAAAAACAGAACCATTATAGGAACACTTTGTTGCCCGTCTGTTTATGTCTGCCTGTTATCAAGTTGAAATATATGTCATATACTATGATCCCTTGACGGTGTAAAAAGTTCAAACTTCTACATCAGTCCAGTCTAAAGGCCGGCAGTTGTGGCCGAGCGGTTGTAGGCACTTCAGTTTGGAACCGCGCGACCGCTACGGTCACAGGTTCGAATCCTGCCTCGGGCATGTATGTGTGTGATGTCCTTAGGTTAGTTAGGTTTAAGTAGTTCTAGGTTCTAGGGGACTGATGACCTCAGATGTTAAGTCCCGTAGTGCTCAGAGCCATTTGAACCATTTTTTTTGGTCTAAAGATACGGCCCTTTCCGTCATGTACGAGATTTATCGATGTATTTAGATACTCGCAAACTCAACAAAACCTGTATTATGGTACCTCCCGTTGACCTAGAATCATGAAATTCAGCACCAAATAAGGTTTCACAGAATAAGAAAAGGAAAACATCTGACACTGAAAATCTGTGAACAAGTAAAGTAGGAGACCCGAAAATTATTAATTTGTAACCATTTCACACGAAAAAATATTTCTTTTGGCATTTTTTATCCAATGTCAAACTTTAAATTAAAACCACAACGCAGACTAGTTTCTACTGTTTGTTTCAACTATTTCTTGAAACGCCATACCTATGTGAAGTAATCGTTCCAGGATATCTGATGATGGACAAATTCCGAAACGAGACATTAGGGTCCATACGGAGGCGTACAGACAGTCGCTTTTCCCTCGCTCTATTTGAGAATGGCTCAAATGGCTCAAATGATACTTAAAATCCGTCGTGATTGCAAATTTTTTATTCATATGACCCGTTTGGGTTCATTCAGAACCGAAGCAGGTCATATGAATAAAAGAATTGCAATCAAGACGGATTTTAAGTAACATTATAAAATCACTGATTGCTGTTATCCCATAAGACATTATGTCTGTTTTTGCAATGGCTCAAATGGCTCTGAGCACTATGGGACTTAACATCTATGGTCATCAGTCCCCTAGAAATTAGAACTACTTAAACCTAATTAACCTAAGGACATCACACAACACCCTGTCATCACGAGGCAGAGAAAATCCCTGACTCCGCCGGGAATCGAACCCGGAAACCAAGGCGCGGGAAGCGAGAGCGCTACTGCACGTTCCACGAGCTGCGCAAAATTTTTACTTTCGTCATTCAGTTACATAGCTGACGGTTGTCCATATTCACAATTGCCAACACATTTAATGTATTCCATAACGGCTGCAGACGCTGCAGTGGCTGTTCCTTCAGACATGCATGCATGTCCAAAGGAACTTTACATCGTAATTCGGAACAGCACAGGCACTACATTACCGTATACTCGTACAGACTGCCGTTTGTCATTCCGGATACTGCCGCTGGCATTTGTCGGGATGTCACGACTGCCACTCGATTATGGAATCGATAGGTTGGAGAGCGCTACACTTAACGCCATGCAGAACGTCAACGGCCCCAAGCATCTAGCGCCCGAGAGGACTAGGATGATACAAACGCGTCACTGCCTTCAATAAGAAAATGGGCTCGTCTACAACAAAACAAGTAGCTACACAGAGAACCCGTCGTCTGCTGGTGCGCCACAGGCTGCATGCACCGTGACCAGTGGTGCCTTCCCTTGACGCAAGAAGGCATGTATGTAATTGTGCGACCAATGACAACACTGGACGCAGGACTTGCAAATCACGTCGTCCTTTCAGGGTTCCTGTTCTGTGTACAGCATCGGAATGGACGTAGGCATATGAGAAGGCTCCTAGGAGAACGAACGTAGCGATATTGCATCTGAAACTTCCTGGCAGATTAAAACTGTGTGCCGGACCGAGACCCGAACTCGGAACAGAGATCGAGTCTCGGTCCAGCACACAGTTTTAATCTGCCAGGAAGTTTCATATCAGCGCACACTCCGCTGCAGAGTGAAAATCTCATTCTGGAAACATCCCCTAGGCTGTGGCTAAGTCATGTCTCCGCAATATACTTTCTTTCAGGAGTGCTAGTTCTGCAAGGTTCGCAGGAGAGCTTCAGTAAAGATTGGAAGGTAGAAGGCGAGGTACTGGCAGAAGTAAAGCTGTGAGGACGAGGCGTGAGTCGTGTTTAGGTAGCTCAGTTGGTAGCGCACTTGCCCGCGAAAGGCAGAGGTCCCGAGTTCGAGTCTCGGTCCGGCACACAGTTTTAATCTGCCAGGAAGTTTCGTATCAGCGCACACTCCGCTGCAGAGTGAAAATCTCATTCTGGATACTGCATCTGTTAGTGGGAGGTCCAGTACCTTGCTTAATGCCAAGAACACTTTCGGTGTTGCCTTTACAGTAACTTCGATGTCACTGTGCCGTTCTATTTCAACTAGATAACCCATGAACTTATATAAAAAGAAGAACACTACGAAGTTACTCAAACTGTTCAAAAATCGATATTCATATAGATAGCGACGGAAAATGCAAAATTACTGTAACCTTTGGCAGTTTGTGGATGTATGCTTAAAGCTGCAGCGCGCAAATAGCTGCCTTCCAAGGACAGTGAGTAGAGACCACGACGATACCAGGGCATAAAGTCCTTGTGAGTTTCATTCCACGTACTCAGTTGGACAGCAACTACGCTTCACAGACACATGCGCGGACAACGTATATAGATGGCAGCAATTGAGAGGGGACGTGTAGTCTGCCTCAGAGAAGCCCGTTGGAGTAATTAGCTAATCGCTCGGCATTTGAGTAGTAATGATGCCACTATTCGACGATGCTGGCCGGAAGCGGTGAACCACAGCGTCTAGAAGGAATCCGGTGACCTAGAGAGGCGACAGAACGTGGGCACCGAGCAGTCGTCAGACAGCGACTCAGAGCCCCGGGTTCAAGATTATCATCTACCCGACGAGCGACTGGTGCTTCTGATCACAAGGACCGCTGGTAAACATTTGCCATGATGGTTGCTCAGTTCACGGAGCCCCTTGAGCCGACTAAAACTGGCCTCCGTGCACCAACAAGACCGTTGCAGAGGTACCGAGCACATTAGGCCAGGAATCCCATTGACAGGAGTGTAGTTGTCTTCAGTGATGAGCTCCACTTCGAACTGAGTCCCGCTGACAAGCAAAGAAGTGTTTGGAGACGCACAAACAGTGGTGGGTTGCCAACCTGACTGTCACCCTCCATACAGCTCGACAACGGGAAGTGCTGTTCTGGGTGTGCCATAGATAGACCACTTTGGTTGTCATCCGCGACACCCTTACAGCACAGCAATACTACAACGATACTCTAAGCCCAGTTTCGTTGCCCTACATGACAAGATAATGCTCGTCATCAGAAGACGAGAACTCCTGCTGCTTGTCTTCGTGTTTGTCAAAACCAACCTTGGCCAGATGGGTCGCCGAATCCCTCCCCAATTGAGGACATTATGGGCAGGGCCCTCCAATCAGCTTGTCATTTTGAAGATCTAACGAGCCAGCTGCACAGAATTTGGCTCAGTACCCTTCAAGAGGACATCCAAGAAAGGTATAAGCCAATGCCAGCCCCAATAGCTGTTTGCATAAGTACCATATGTTGATCGAAGTATCACTGACTTGCTCAATTTTTGAAGCTATTTCTCTTGAACAAATCATCCAATTTTTTAAAAAATTGTAATTATTTGTTTTTCTGTGCTTGTACATCACATTTACTGACTTCCGTCCCATTTCGATGATTCCTTCATTTGCGTCGTTTTCTCAGAGTCACTGTCTATCTTCCCCATGCTATCCGGACCTACCCAGATACATAGCGTTTTCGACTGTTACGCTGGACAGCGCGTTCACCAGATGTCTTAGTCACTGAAAACCTCTGGCCGTGTGTCGGCGAGCGACTGGCACACTATTATCTACCAGTCACTACCATCTACATCTACATACATACTCCGCAATCCATCATACGGTGCGTGGCGGAGGGTACCTCGTACCACAACTAGCATCTTCTCTCCCTGTTCCACTCCCAAACAGAACGAGGGAAAAATGACTGCCTATATGCCTCTGTACGAGTCCTAATCTTACCTTTGTGGTCTTTCCGCGAAATGTAAGTTGGTGGCAGTAAAATTGTACTGCAGTCAGCCTTGATGAACTCGGACCTGGGGCAGCATGGAATGAGGTACTGCTATCTGTCATGGAAGCATAGTGCAGACAGCACGGGCATCTATTAAAAGTTAAGTAGGCATTTAACACTGGTCAACGTTAAATTTGACTGCATAAACCTCATTTAAGGTTAAACGAAAGAGTTAATTGCCATTAAAATTGAGTGAGGTCGGAGGCTCGTTTATCTTGGATTCGTCGCAGTTAAAACGAAGTAAACACATAACGTAATACGATGGCGGCACTTTTTGATGTTTTAGATGGCACAGAAGATGAAGGAATGTTCTCTCTTCGCCATTTAATCATCGCCGCCAGTTTATTGCTGTACTTGTGGAAAGGGAAGTTTCTGTCCAAGATTACAGGGACAGGAAACCTGAAAAGAGATTTTGTCTTTCAAAACAAACCGTTGGGGTCATTATTTAGTCAAATCAATGAAAGTCTGGGGTATGCTACGTATTAGAGTAACCTTGTCTCGCTCATGATCAGAAATGGCTCTGAACACTATGGGACTTAACTGCTGTGGTCATCAGCCCCCTAGAACTTAGATCTATATAAGCCTAACTAACCTAAGGACATCACACACATCCATGCCCGAGGCAGTATTCGAACCTGCGACCGTAGCGGTCGCGCGGTTCCAGACTGTAGCGCCTAGAACGGCTCGGCCTCTCCGGCCGGCGATGATCAGACTTCTTATTTGTGTATAAGTCTAAGTACCATGAAGAATAGTGTTTTCATTTGCTTTAGTAATAGAAATTAATTAATTAATGGATCAAGTAAAATTTATTCTCATCTGGAGTGGAATTAAACTGTGTTGCTGTATTCGACCACGCTTTCAGTTCGTCCATAACACATTACCCTTCCGTTTTTTTGTTTTTTTTTTCATCTTAAGATTTTCACATTACAGCCGATCACCTCTAAAAGGATTTCAGTTTCAATTTTTTAGAAATTCAGCGTCATTTGCTTACTCTCCGGAGCGCAGTAGCAATACCCACATAGCGACAACAAACTGGAAATGCCGCGTAAGTGCCAAAACATGTTAGAGATTAGTACTGTATTACAGTCAGCGATTACATCTATCCTTCCATGTATAATGAGTGCTCTCCTTGTAATAAAGACAGTTAACTGCCGTCAAAGCCCCAGTTAGCTGAACACGTTTTACTGTGTAAGGTGTCAGGCAAATCCAACACCTTCCATGAAAACCCTAACATAATAAGCAAATCCAGTAGTATGTCACATAGCTCCGAATAAATCGTGACATTAAATTAACCAAAGTAATACGAGTAACGAGTGAGCAAATGGAATACCACAGACTAACACAAGAATGCCTAAATGCATGTTGTACCTTCCCACCGTGAGGCAGGTGCAGTTCCGAGGGGAGAAACGAGAACAGAAGCCGAGAGCAGAACCATGTTAAGCTAGAAGGCCCTACGATAAGATACGGACTGGACACCCACGTCACCAGCCTACCTCTAAGACTACCACCCGCACGTTTTAGCGTGAGACTTTTTCGCGTCTCTGTTACGTCAAGGACCCCCCCCCCCCCAGCTGATGTTAAAAGTTAGAGCCCTCCAGAAAAACCGTATAGATGTTACGATAACACAAAAAGGGCCACTACCACCCGCAAGTTTTAGCGTGAGACTTTTTCGCGTGTCTGTTACATAAGGACCACCCCCCAGCCTATGATAAAAGATAGAGCCCTCAAGACGAACAGTATAGATCTTACGATAACGCTAAAAGGGCCACACCAGCTGTAGGTTTTAGCGTGAGACTTTTTAGCGTCTCTGTTACGTTGCAAACTATAAAAACATTGCCCCACCACGAAAAGTATAACGTTTCTCATTGGATAGACAGAATTTTTGTAGGCGGAGCTTAAGGTTAACATTGAGACCCTGATTGGTCAGATAAAAACACTGCCAGATAGTTTTTTTAAACCAACTTCGGTAAATTGTTGTAAGGAGAAGTTCGGAGTTAGTGAGTTGTTTCCGACAGAGCGAGCTGGACGGAGCTGCGCCGGCCGCCGCCCCCTGACGAACACCGACAAGGTAATGAACGCACGCGATGCCGCATAACAGCGCATAAAGCTTCACTCAGAACTGCAGAAGTCTCATCTGTTACACCTCCTTTCTGCGTAATACTAGTGTCGATCGTCAATTAAAGCTCATGGTGTTCACATTTGCCATTTGAAGTAAAAATCTGAAACGCGATGCTTTTTCTGTTATGTAGTTATTGAGAAGCCACATCAGCCACTGTAATTTACGACAAGTTAGATAAGTTATTAAAGGTAATTGAGGGTCACTGTAGACCATTTTGATAGTTTTTCTCTTTTGTGAAACTTAATTTAAACCTAGATTATAGATGTGATATGGCATAGGTCATCCTTCGATCCAACTTGGAAACCCCCACAGGGAATATTCGTTCACATTTTTGTTGAACGCAGTTGTTTTTTACCATCCAGTATTGAAACACTACCTTTTATAAATAGTGCAATTTATAAACAATGTTTTGTGAGTAGGATAAAATTTCCAATGGTAAACTTAACTGCTTTTTCGACGTTATTTTACCAGCTAACTAAAAATAGGAAAGCCATGAACCCCTTCCACTAAATTTAGTTAGTATTAAGATTATTTTACAGGGAGTGCAGTGGAGCTGACGCAGAGATCATTTAGTATTTGGTTATATCATCGCTAGTCTCACTGAACTCTTTTGAATTCTACATGTCATGTGTGGTCTGGCGTCTCCTTACCAGCAACAGCTCCCAGGTTCGAACTAGTCAATTCCCTAAAAAACACGCTCAGAGCGTCGTTGCGCGAAAGTGGTAGGGAGACACGATATAGAACAAACAGACACCACCATGAATGTTTAGAACTGACTGCCGTTTAACGTTTGTAGAACGGAGAGAGAACTTAACGGCGGTTAAGTTTTAATCGTGAACGCGGGACCCTCTGTTACCTTAATTTTTAACCGACGTTGGTTCAGTCTGCCATCGGTTCGACTACATGCCTGCTGCATTAGAGTATTTATTGTTTGCCAGATGTGCCAGTTGTACTTCATAAGCTTTCCACAATGTATCCCCTCCTCCCCACCTCTACACCCACCCTATCAGGGCCAGAAGGGGGAAACCCTACAATTTATTCTTCCTACTGTGCTCCATACACACACTAATTAATATTTCGTTGTTTTCTACCCTTCGCATATATTGAAATTTCCGTGTCCTACAGTGTTTTGAATTACACATAGGAAGGAACTGATCTCATCGGTTAGTGTAGCAAAACTGAGCATTTGTAACACTTGAACGAAATCATAGCGCAGAGACATAACAAGCACTCTATATCGGACGGTTCTGTTTAATATGGAAACATTATAGTCCCAAACGAAAGCTGAAATTCACCCCGAATTTCTGTCTTCAACTCTGAAGGAGATACGCGTTTGTCAAATCGCATTAAGATTTTTGTAACACCATGAACTTTGGTCACCGCTGCGTGACGAGAACTCGAAAAATTGGTCCCGGACTTAACCACCAAGACGGTGAGACAAGGTATCACTGTTCAGACTCTCATGCGCTAGAACGGTGATATCGCAAGACAGCGATACATTTTCAGCTGTCACAAAACAACAGTTTCTTTGCTCAGTAATCTCGTATGCGCTGTTGTTTTTCGTAACCCGTGGTCTGCCATCATTTAAAGGTGTGCTACACTAATTGATTCCTATCATCAACCCTCAGGTGGTTCGATTCTGCTCTCCTTTCGTATCTTTTACCAGTTCTCCTCTTCATTTTAGCATGTTAATGCATCCTACACCGTCAACCAGCTCTTCTATATACTTGTATCTCAGCGTACCACCGCGATCCTTTCTTCTAAGCACAGTTTTAAGCAATGGCTAACGTCAGTATACGTACCCAACCATCCTCGCTGTCTTGGAGGTTTTATCAGGCACCATTTTAGCATCGGGTACTCGTTGTAATACTGCTTTAAACCTTACAAAATCAGTTCACATGGGTTTCAACAGTATCCTATAACACTATACTTGACAAATTCTGAAGTTTTTATTTTGTTTCTCTCTTGTCCACCTTTCAGATGGTTCAAATGGCTCTATGGACTATGGGACTTAACATCTGGGGTCAGCAGTCCCATACACTACTTAAACCTAACTTACCTAAGAACATCACACACATCCATGCCCGAGGCAGGATTCGAACCTGCGACCGTAGCAGCAACGCGGTTCCTGACTGGAGGGCCTAGAACCGCTCGGTGCCCACGTTTCCTACCCGTTAAGAGCCAAGACCCAGAGGTAGGTTTCCAGGTAAGAAGAGATGGAGGACATAAAAGCAAACTTGAAGAATTAGGAACGAGAAGTAGGTGATGACTATGAAGATCAGGAGGAAAATTGAGTAACATTGTACAATAAATAACCTGCCGGCTACATGAAAAATTCAGTGTCTATTACAGCGAAGAAGGTTTAATGCCTATAATTCGAAGGTGCCTTTGATTAAGATAAAATATTACGGTCTAGTCAGCAGATTACTGGATGGAGATGACAGTATTCATGAGAGAGAGGAGGAGAAAAGTAATGAGTGCTGATGGAGGCGGTGTAAACCTGTCCTTGGTCTCAGTCTCAGAGAGA
Source organism: Schistocerca gregaria (assembly GCF_023897955.1). NCBI lineage: Eukaryota > Metazoa > Arthropoda > Insecta > Orthoptera > Acrididae > Schistocerca > Schistocerca gregaria. Next base: position 152,571,735 of record NC_064928.1, on the reverse strand, counting down.
CTGGTTTCTGCTGTACCACAGCGACTAAGACTCCATGCCAGGCAGGATCGACGGAGCACGAAAACTCTTACCAAGCTATTTCAAAGAACAGTAATCATAGGTTTTATTCGCGAGTAATAAGGAAACTGAATTAAATGCCATTAATGTATGCAGACATTGTAACACCAGGCTGCAGGCATGTAGCTGAAAAGAAGCTGCTATCGTCTTCCGTCAGAACAATAGTTCGATGCAATGCGTCTATCCTGCGCAAGTCTTCATTTCTGTAAAATATTGCAAGCTACATCCATTTTAACATGCTTGCTATAGTCAAGCTTTTGGTCTGTCTCTACAATAGCTTGCTGCAACTATTTATTGTAATTTTCTGGCACATTAAAACTGTGTCAGCTGCTGAGAATTTTTCAGGGTTGTATGGCCGTGGTCCATGGAACTCTTCAATCCCTGACGTGTCGTCCAAGGCTTCGTTGGACATCTTCGGAGGGGCTCCTGGTTGTTCTGATTCTTGCCAACTGAGAAGACGGACGTCGAAGAGCAGCCTAAAAACTGTGGGAAGTGGGCGTGGTCTGAATTTCACGTGATAGAGATAAACCTTGTCAATGATAAAATGTCTTAACTATCGATTATAGCACGTCAAAGATGAAAACTTCTCTTCGATTCTGCAGCGCCACAGTCCATATATCACTGAGTTTCATGGCTTCTTGTTTTCTGTTAAAATTATCCTCATGTCTATGTATTTCGACGGCTTCTCTATATAGCCGTGGATAATAGTTCGTCATAGTACATCAGACTTCAGTTTCTGAAAATTTCACTACGTGATCACCTGACTGAAGAGCATGTTCCGCCACGGCTGATTTGTCTGTTTTCCCTAGTCGGCAAAGACTTTTATGTTCCTCCAACGGTTCAGAAAAGAAGAAGCCATGAAACTCACTGATATATGGACGGTGACGCTACAGTATCGATGAGAAGGTTTTATCTTTGACGTACTATATTCGATAGTTTTATATTTGACAAGGTTTATCTCTGCTATCAAGTGCAAGCCAGACCACGCCCACTTCCCACAGTATTTACGCGGCTCTTCGGCGTCCGACTCGTCAGTCGGCAAGACTCAGCACAATCAGAAGCACCTCCGAAGATGTCCAACGAAGCCTTGGACGAAACGTCAGGGATTGGAGATTTCCATGGACCACGGCCATACAACCCGGAAAAATTGTCAGTAGTTGAAACATCCGGCCGTGAAAGCCTTCATTGTATGATTAAAACTGTGTGCCGGAGTGGGACTCGAACGCAGCACCTTTACCTTTCGCGGGCAAGTGGTCCACCAACTGAGGTACCCAAGCGCAATTCACGACGCGTCCTCAGTTTTACTTGCACCAGTACATCTCCTACCTACCGAAATTCACAGAATTTCCCCTGCATAAATTGCGGAACTAACACTCTTGGAAGAAAGTAGACACTGTTTAGTCACAGCCTGGAGGATTATTCCCCAGAATGAATTATTCGCTCTGCAGTGGATCGTGCGCTGGTATGAAACTTACTGGCAGATTAAAACTGTGTGCCGGACTGACACACGAACACAGGACGTTTATCTTTACCAGCAAAGTGCTCTACCAAATGAGATGCCGGAGCACGACCTACAACCCGCCCTCATAGCTTTACTCCGCATAAGGCTTTGTACCGGTTCGATAAACAGTTGTAATTCGCCACGAAGTTCCATATCAGAGCACAATCTGCTGCAGAGTGAATATTCACTGCGGAAATTATCTATTACTTGATGCCTCAGAGTGTGTTCAACAGATTTCCGCTCATATTTTTTCATTCCTGTTACCTTCAAAATTTCAAACGTTGTATTCCTGCATTCGCTAAATCTACAAATACTGTAACTATGGGTTTGTCTATCTTCAACCCATACACTAACGGTAATCAAAAGGCCATTATTGCCTCACCTGTACCCACATTTCTCCGGAATCCCAACTGATCCTCGTCGATGTCGGTATCTGCAAGTTTTTTTTACATTCTTCTGTGGAGAAATATGTGTCACTATTTTGCAGCCATGAATTATTAGGCAAATAGTTCGGTAATATTCACATGTATCAGCAGTTCCCTTCTTTGGGATCGGTATACTCTCGTCTTGAACTCTGAAGGTATTTCGCCTCTCAAAATAGCCTGCCAGGTGGAATAGCTTAGACACTGTGTATTCTCCCAGCGATCTCAGTAATTCTGAGCTAACTTCATTTACTCCAGCGGCCTTCTGTCAGCTTAGGTCTTTCAGTACTCTGTCAAATTCTTGTTCCACATTTGAAAACTCGACAGCAAAACTTCAGGAGTGGACTCCTGAGATCTATCATTCATCTAGTTTGCACGATGCTATAACCTTGAATTCCTGCTTAGCCACTCTGCTCTTTCTGTCAGTCTCATTCCTTGGACGTCCGTTTTCCTTTCTGTCTGTTTCATGCACTACATTTTGTACTTTCTTCCTTCGTCATTTCAATCGAAAATATATTCTATGTTATCGAAGGATATCCATCAGGCCTTGTCTTTCTGTATATTTCATCCTCTGCTGTCTTCAGTATTTCATCTCTCAAAGCCACCCATTCACCTTATTTTTAAGTATTGTCTATGGAACTCTACAAACCCTGAGTCTTCCAATTTATGCATCTCACATCTCCTTAATTTTCGACCTTTCTCCAGCCTTCTTTTTTCCGATTTAATCCGTAGCTCACAACCAGTACATTATCCACTGCGTCTACATCTCCTCCTGGAAATTATTCGTCGTTTAAAATCAGGTTTCAAATGGGTCTGAGCACTATGGAACGAAGAGCTACCTAAACCTAACTAACCTAAGGCCATCACACACATCCATGGCCAAGGCAGGATTCGAACCTGAGACCGTAGCGGTCGTGCGGTTCCAGATTCAAGCGTCTAGAATGGCTTGGCCACACCGGCCAGCAAAATCAGATTTCGGAATTTCTATCTTACCATTACATAATCCATCTGCAATCATCTGTAGTCTCCGGGTCTCTCCTCGTGTACAATCGTTTTCATCAGTCACGCGTTAGTACTGATTGCATCATGTTCTGTACGAAATACTACCAGGAGACTTTCATACGTCTCCCCCAGTCTATGTTCTGCTGTTATTTTAATAATATTCTTTTTCCTGCTGCCGCATTCGAATTCCTCGCCCAATTAACTTCTTTTCTCCCTCAGCTGTCTGATTGCCTTCTTTCAATCTGCATGTGAACTGTACTTCTGTGGTGAGCACTGGCTTCGCGTCTGTCTTGCTCGTGTAATATGTTCCGTGTGCTATTCGTTGTACCTCTCCCTTACGAATACTTTCTTGTTGCTGCACTGCACTGCACCTACACTCCTGGAAATGGAAAAAGGAACACATTGACACCGGTGTGTCAGACCCACCATACTTGCTCCGGACACTGGGAGAGGGCTGTACAAGCAATGATCACACGCACGGCACAGCGGACACACCAGGAACCGTGGAGTTGGCCGTCGAATGGCGCTAGCTGCGCAGCATTTGTGCACCGCCGCCGTCAGTGTCAGCCAGTTTGCCGTGCCATACGGAGCTCCATCGCACTCTTTAAGACTGGTAGCATGCCGCGACAGCGTGGACGTGAACCGTATGTGCAGTTGACGGACTTTGAGCGAGGGCGTATAGTGGGCATGCGGGAGGCCGGGTGGACGTACCGCCGAATTGCTCAACACGTGGGGCGTGAGGTCTCCACAGTACATCGATGTTGTCGCCAGTGGTCGGCGGAAGGTGCACGTGCCCGTCGACCTGGGACCGGACCGCAGCGACGCACGGATGCACGCCAAGACCGTAGGATCCTACGCAGTGCCGTAGGGGACCGCACCGCCACTTCCCAGCAAATTAGGGACACTGCTGTTCCTGGGGTATCGGCGAGGACCATTCGCAACCGTCTCCATGAAGCTGGGCTACGGTCCTGCACACCGTTAGGCCGTCTTCCGCTCACGACCCAACATCGTGCAGCCCGCCTCCAGTGGTGTCGCGACAGGCGTGAATGGAGGGACGAATGGAGACGTGTCGTCTTCAGCGATGACAGTCGCTTCTGCCTTGGTGCCAATGATGATCGTATGCGTGTTTGTCGCCGTGCAGGTGAGCGCCACAATCAGGACTGCATACGACCGAGGCACACAGGGCTAACACCCGGCATCATGGTGTGGGGAGCGATCTCCTACTCTGGCCGTACAGCTCTGGTGATCGTCGAGGGGACACTGAATAGTGCACTGTACACCCACACCGTCATCGAACCCATCGTTCTACCACTCCTAGACCGGCAAGGGAACTTGCTGTTCCAACAGGACAATGCACTTCCGCATGTATCCCGTGCCACCCAACGTGCTCTAGAAGGTGTAAGTCAACTACCCTGGCCAGCAAGATCTCCGGATCTGTCCCCCATTGAGCATGTTTGGGACTGGATGAAGCGTCGTCTCACGCGGTCTGCACGTCCAGCACGAACGCTGGTTCAGCTGAGGCGCCAGGTGGAAATGGAATGGCAAGCCGTTCCACAGGACTACATCCAGCGTCTCTACGGTCGTCTCCATGGGACAACAGCAGCCTGCATTGCTGCGAAAGGTGGATATACACTGTACTAGTGCCGACATTGTGCATGCTCTGTTGCCTGTGTCTATGTGCCTGTGGTTCTGTCAGTGTGATCATGTGATGTATCTGACCACAGGAATGTGTCAATAAAGTTTCCCATTCCTGGGACAGCGAATTCACGGTGTTCTTATTTCAGTTTCCAGGAGTGTATTTGACTTTCTATTTATTTAAATCTACAAATTAATATGAAGACAAATAGTGTAAACGTAGGTTTTCCTTCTGGCATAGTTTCCGTAACTGCTGTCATTAGGCACTCGGAGTTGATTTGGAAATAGAACTGTATTAGAGCTTCGATAACGAATAAAGGACGTACCGAATTAGCTACAGCAAACGGACTCGGTCGACAATAGACGGCGAGCTATTCAGATGAGATTCATTTCGGCCTGATGGATAAGTTATTGGCCGTATGCGGTTCCAATCGATGTGGTATTCGGCGTCCCCCTAGATTTACATTACAAACGGTGTAACTTCAGCCCCGATCCGAAATGCCTCCCCGGGCGCGCGGCGGTAACGTAATACTACCCCGACGGGACGCCCGCCGCTCGCTCGGGGCACGCCACTTAACCGGCACGCCAAGTGGATCTGCCAGCTGAACGTAATCCGAGAGGCTTTTCATCAGGACGGACCTCAGTTCCATCTCTGGCGCCGACACGGAGCCACGCCGAGGAAGCAGCCGCTCCTCGCGGCGCTATTAATTCAGGCGCGCGTCCCTTTTGTCAGCGGGCCCGGCTGATAGAAATTTAGATTTACGAAGAGTGACAAATTTAAGTGCTCCAGCAATGGACTGCCCGTGGCGCCTGCGGAACCCAATTCCCAACGGCCGGCGGTCCTATCTGGGAGCGCAGAAAAGAATCGCGCCATTGTTCAGACGTAATGGAGCCGCTGAATTATTGTGTCCGCACTGCTCGCAATCTGAGCGGACATATTTCTTTTATCGCTTTGAGCTTCAGAAGCGCGGCTGCTGAAATACGGCTGGTCCCTTTGAGAGCGCGTTTTAAAGCGTCTTATTACGCGGTTGTTTCGCATTATGTTTACCGCACAGAATGAGAGCCACCGACAGATTCATGTTTCCAATAGCTCATTTCGTGTTTGCCTTCAAAAGAGAAACGACATAACTGCTAGGATCGCGGTAATTTACCAGTTATTCTCAGTTTTCTCGACACGTTTTATCAGATTATAGTTAAAAACTTGTTTTTCGTAAATAATACATTGCTGCTCAAAACGAACAGTTACGCATATGGTGTGTCTCATGCGGAAATGTCAGATCTGAGGGATATGACACGAACGATCGCGCAAAGCAAAAAAGGCGGTAAGCATGGTCTGTAAAACGCAGAAAAAGACCACATGTTCATCTTCCCTACCGTGGAACACATCTCGTAGTTCTTAATGATCCATTGTCGAGCCCTTGTTTACTGGGCTTGGTTCCTCGTTTTGGTGCACAAAAAACAGATTTTTTTCTCAATATGCACTGTGAAGATGTGCTCGCACTCGTAACATGTTTAAAATATTCTCCGCCAATTGGCAGCATGAACTAGTCTCTATTTTCTTGCTCAAAAGTTGCTGCTGATATCTAGAAAGTGTTTTCTGCACTTCAATCTGATCTTCTGTTCACACAGCGTCTTTCTAAACCATCATTTTAGAAAGTGGTAGCAACCAGTTCGCACTTTCAAAGAAACATTCTTCGAGGTAAGTGTTAATTACAACTTATCGCTTTAGTTTTACCACACACTGCAACGCAAGACTTATTTGTAAATGTATGATGATTATAATAAGAAGAACAGAATAATTTTGTGTTCAATTTCACTTCAGGTGATGACCTTCGCAATCGAGAGAACTTTCGGACTCAGCTTAACTGACCTCATTAGTAAAATTTTCCACTATTGTTACATATGCAAAAACTGTTTGTTTAATTTATGAATCAGTGTATTACTGATATTGTTAATAATCATAATAGTGACTATTTCATTGAAATATGTAAATACAATAATGGGAATTAGTTTTATTTCAGATGATGCAATTTTATCGTATCTGGAGGAATTGCTAGACTGTTGAAGGGGATATTTCTGACGGCGATGGTAACACCAGCAAATGGAAACGAATCTGACTTTGAAGAATCCGAGGAGGAACCTCAGGTAACATATTTGTAGAACAGCAATTACACAATAGTTTTCCTGTCCTAAAATTTGGCAAAGGTTTGCAAAGATTTTCCCCTTTCTGCAGTAAGTGCTAATGTATGGACAGATAGCAAAGAAGGTTTTCAGAAATTACTGCAACCAGTCGCCTTTTATGTAGATGTATTTTATTTAACCATGACCGGTTTCGAGCTGCCTAGCAACTCATCATCAGATGGTATATACATTTAGTGCTTTTTTGTACCCATTGTGTGGGTGGTTGAGTATCTGTGGAGATAAATCTTTCTGCAGGTATATATATCTCTTTTAGGACGTATTTTTGAAACCATTGTGTCTTGTTTTTCACAATTTCCTGAAAACCTTCTCACACCACAGTCGCAGTGTTCCACATCCACAATGGATAAAAGTCTTAGATAGCAAAGAATCAACATGTATTCAAATAAATTAAATTAATCTGTTGTAAATTTTGGGTTCCTCTTCTGATTGCACCGAGGTGCCACAGGCGAAGATCTTTCAACCCAACTTCTGTAACAATTTCCCAATCAACACTGCCTCGAAAAGACACCAGCAACTTAAAATACATTGATTATTTTAGACGGTACCTGGACGATGACGTATTACCAATAATAGTTGATAAATCTGTAAAACTCACATGAAAGTGAATGGAAGGCCTTTAGATTTAGATCTGACTGAAGTGAAGATGTTTAATGGCATTTGCCTGATCATGAGCTGCTTACAATATCCTATTATCCTTATATATTTGGATAGCAGACCGATAATACCTGTGATGAGTGATAACACGACTAGGAACAGATTCTTCGTAATTAGGACAAGTTTGAAAGTTGTGTTTGATGTTGATGTCAAAGAAGAAGAAAGAAAAGGTCAAGCTATGCGAATTATGCCCACTGATCACAAAAATTAGTGAAGTGTGTTTGAAGCAAGAAAAAGAGACAGATGTGGCTGTAGATGATATGGTAGTAGTATTTTCGGGTGAAAGTATACTGAAGCAGTACTGCCCAAACCAGCCAAACCTTGTTGGTCCGAAAGGGTCTCTTCTTGCAAATCCCAATGAACTTGTGATAGACTTTACATTATAACGGGGGCAGACCACATAACCTGATCATACTAAACAAGGATTTGGCTTACGTAAATCGGCTGTAATCCAGTTCACAGAAAGTCTTACTTCTGGACATACAATCTGTCATGCCAGACTTTTCACCAGCCTGAAGCTGGTACGTGAGCTTCTGAAAAGAGGTTTTACTTCAACTGGCACTATCCAGAAAAACAGGATATCCAAGGAGGCAAGACTGGAAACTGACAAGGACCTTAGTAAGGGAGGCAGAGGCTCGTCAGGTACGCTTGCCCATTGTGATGGAAACATACGTTTAATTAAATGGACGGATGGAAAGAGTGTACTGGTGATGTCTCCTGCTCATGTTGTGGACCCAATAAACAAGTGCTTGCGGCACACCAAAAAGGACAAGACTGAGACTGAAGTCACCAGTGATCCTTGCGGAGGTTCGAGTCCTCCTTCGGGCATGGGTGTGTGTATGTGATTTTCCTTAGGATAATTTAGGTTAAGTAGTGTTCAAGTTTAGTGACTGATGACCTTAGCAATTAAGTCCCATAAGATTTCATACACATATGAACATTTTTTGAAGTCAACATGCCAATGGCCACTCAAGCGTACAGTGATAAAATGGGGGATTGGACGTCTTCGACAGAACGCTATCATGCTGTCCCATCAGAGCCAGAACCAAGGAATGGACTATTTGAACTGTATTTCATTTGACTGACATGTCAGTAGTTGATTCTTGGATACAATTCACAGCGGACCAAATTCAAAAAAGGGTACCTTCAAAAAATATTCCTCAACTTCGAAAGTACAAACTTATGCTCAGAGAAGCACTGTACGGTAATATCGAGGAAGTAACAAACAATGCAGAAGACAATGAATAAGATGAAGAAATGCAGCCAAGTACAAAAGGAAAAATGGTGCCTGTTCCACTTCCTCACGAAAATGTTAGAGAGTCAAAATCTGTACACATGCCAGCAATTTCTGATGTTAAAGACTGGCAAAAATGTAGAAAACCAGGCTGTACGAAAGAACAAGAACACAATGTACCACTTGTAATATTTTCCTGTGCTTTCTAGTGAAAAGAAACTGCTTTAAAATGTTTCCTGAAAAATAAACTCCCATTACTCTGCTATATTTTTTATTTACTATGTATGTTACTGTTTATGTTACACTAAAATGTGTTTTTCAACAGACATTGAATCCGTTTTTTTCTTTTTACTTTAAATACTTGTGCTTGAATAATATTACAATTGTTTACTCTGCATGTCATTAGTGAATTTAAATGTATCTTTCATTGTACAGAGTCCCGAAGTACAGTATACTGTACCCACCATATCACGAAAATTGTCAGGAAAAAATTTTTAAGCATTTTTCCAAGTACTTTTAGGCTTAAATGAACACAATAATAACAATATCACTTATAATTTCGACAAAATGTGTCTAGGTCTCAGGAGAGTAAGGTATGCATTTTAGATGCCATGTGCGCAAGACGTTTTTGCTTTCAGTGATTGTTTCTGACATACGCCTGAATACTGACCATTTCTCCTGGCACTCCCTGTATAACTACAGTATCACAAGAAATATAGACATTCATTATTCCATAATAACGTAGTATTTGGCACCAGAACACAAACACCAGAGTTATTGATCGCTTACTGAATGATATGAAACGTCTGGCGTACAGTAAAATTAAATTAGGAAAATTAAATTTGAAAACGAACTGAAAAAGTTTCTCGTTGAAAATTCCTATTTCATACAGCAGATAATATGTAAAAGACTGGAGATATGTGTTACCAATTCATATCTCTATTAAGAAAATGGAGACACCTTGTAGCTGGTCATAATGCAAAAAGATATGACTCGTTCAGCGCCTCGAAGATTAATTGTACGAATGACTCGTTGAACATAAAACTAGCTTTGCAGCATAGTAAAATTATAATTCTATTCACTTCTCTACTTTCGTTTCATATCATTAATTAACTTACATTTATCCGTCTTATGGTGAAAATCAACTTCTTCTTCATGTGACGTATTGCGTTTCAGTATTTAAAATTTGTGTTTGCTTGGTATATAGGGTCCATGTAGTGTCTGATGCTAAAAGCCCACAGAACGAACTGGTGCACCTAGAGGAAGTACACTACTGGCCATTAAAATTGCTACACCACGGAGATGACGTGCTACAGACGCGAAATTTAACCGACAGGAAGAAGATGCTGTGATGTGCAAATGATTAGATTTTCAGAGCATTCACACGAGGTTGGCGCCGGTGGCGACACCTACAACGTGCTGACATGAGGAAAGTTTCCAACCGATTTCTCATACACAAACAGCAGTTGACCGGCGTTGCCTGGTGAAATGTTTTTGTGATGCCTCTTGTAAGGAGGAGAAATGCGTACCATCACGTTTCCGACTTTGGTAAACGTCGGATTGTAGCCTATCGAGATTGCGATTTATCGTATCGCGACATTGCTGCTCGAGTTGGTGGAGATCCAATGACTATTAGCAGAATATGGAATAGGTGGGTTCAAGAGAGTAATGAGGGAAGCTCTGCTGGATCCCAAAGGCCTCGTATCACTAGGAGTCGGGATGACAGGCATTTTATCCGCATGGCGGTAAAGGACCGTGCAGCCACCTCTCGATCCCTGAGTCAACAGATGGGGAGGTATGCAAGAGAACAATCGCCTGCACGAACAGTTCGACGACGTTTGCAGCAGCATGGACTATCAGCTCGGAGACCATAGTTGCGCTTACCCTTGACGCTGCATCACAGACAGGAGCGTCTGCGATGGTGTACTCAACGACGAACCTGGGTGCGCGAATGGCAAAACGTCATTTTTTCGGATGAATCCAGCTTCTGTTTACAGCATCATGGCGGTCGCATCCGTGTTTGGCGACATCGTGGTGAACGCACATTGGAAGCGTGTATTCGTCATCGCCATGCTGGCGTGTCACTCGGCGTGTTGGAATGAGGTGCCATTGGTTACACTCCTCGGTCGCCTCTTGTTGGTACTGACTGCGCTTTGAACAGTGGCCGTTACATTTCAGAAATTTTACGACCCGTGGATCTACCCTTCATTCGATCCCTGCCAAACCCTACATTTCAGCAGGATAATACACGACCGCATGTTGCAGGTCCTGTACGGGCCTTTCTGGATACAGAAAATGTTCGACTGGTGCCCTTGCCAGCACTTTCTCCAGATCTCTCACCAATTGAAACGTCTGGTCAAGGGTGGCCGAGCAACTGGCTCGTCACGATACGCCAGTCACTACACTTGATGAACTGTGTTGAAGCTGCATGGGCAGCTGTACCCGTACATGCCATCCAAGCTCTGTTTGACTCAATGCCCTGGCGTATCAAGGCCGTTATTACGGCCAGAGGTGGTTGTTCTGGGTACTGATTTCTCAGGATCTATGCACCCAAATTGTGTGAAAATGTAAACACATGTCAGTTCTGGTATAATATATGTGTCCAATGAATACCCGTTTATCATCTGCATTTCTTTTTGGTGTAGCAATTATAATGGCCATTAGTGTGTTCAGGAGAAAAGGGTTACACAAACCATGAGGCTGAGAGCTCTGCAAACGAGAAACAGCAGACCAGTCAGAAAAGGAACAAGGGGAAACTTCCTATCGTATGTGGGAAGATATCTCCAGAAGTTGCATGCTTGACGAGTTTTGTTTTCTGGTCATTAGGCGGCGGTCCAAGTCATATGTCTCTTTGTAACGTTTTCGTCTCCAGATACAGGAGACATCAGCAGAGCTTATAAAAACTCAGATTTTAGCTAAAAAAAGTTCAGCATATGGAGACGAAACGTTAGGGAGATAAATAAGCCTTGGACGACGGCCTAATGGCCAGAACACAAAAATTACCAAGGACACAGATATCAACTGTGAAAGCCAGCAATTTATGATGCTTAAAATTTGCGCGCGTAACGATTAAGCAAAAGATGGGTGTGGTCTGCCACCCACGGTCCAAGAGGGCAGTTTTTCTGTTATACATGAAAGGTGATATGCCCTTACCACAGGCGGATATACAGGGGGATTATGTTTAAATTTTCAAAACGCTGTAGAATAACACCACTGGTAAAAATGACGTCAAATTGCATGGAAATATTATCAGAGAAGGGGGAAAACGTACGGAAGAAGAAAAACAAATAGTGTGAAAACTGATAGATAGATGGCGCTGCATGTGTCATGCACGGATTTTCCTCCTCTCACGTCTGCGACGTTTGCCATGACTGTCTCAGCAAAGGATCGCACTCTGCTTGTAAAGCTGTATTACAAGAATGATGAGTGTGCATACGTCGCTCTGTAGAAGTCCCGGACTTTGAAGGGTTTGTAAAAAGGCGTAGGTCCGGTGACTACCGTGAGTCTAAAGAAAATGATTTGTAAATTCGAAAAGATGGGTTCTTTTGGTGACCAACCTGGTAGAGGGAGCAAACGAATTGATTCGACGTCAGTGGAAGCAGTGGCCACAGCAGTGCAGGAGATTACGAGTGATGGTGTGAAAACCTGTAGTACACGGAGAATTGCCCGAACATGGAACATACCCGTGAGTACGGTGTGTAAAATCCTACGAAACATCCTTGTCTGCTATACATTCAAAATTACCCATGTGCACGAGTTGCTTCCTGTTGACCTGCCAGGAAGACATATCTTTGGTTTAGTGTTTCTTGCTCGCACGAAGTGCACAATAATTGGCCGTAGAAGATTTTGTGGACAGACGAAGCCCACTTCCATCTGACAGGATATGTCAATACACAGAATTGTCGAATATGGGCAACGGAAAACCCACACGCAAATTAATCAGTATCACTTCATCCTGGAAACGTCACTGTGTAGTGCGGGTTTACGGCATCATTTATCATGGGGTCAAATTTTTTCGAAGAGACAGGTGCTTCCGGTCCTGTTACATGTACCGTCACTGATAAGCGCTATAAGTTTCGCTTGAGGAACTACGTCATTCCAGCTCTCCTACAGCTTGGATGTGTGGATGGGATCATTTTTATGCACTGGAAATCCAGCTAAGCAGCTGTTGAAGCGCCATTTCGGAATTGCTTGAATTATCAGCCGCCATTTCCCTACAGCCTGGCCGTCCTGATCACGTGATCTTAATCCGTGTGACTTCTTTCTGTGGGGCTATCTGAAAGATGTTGTGTTCAGTGTTCCGACTGCAAACTTAACTGCACTGAAGGCACGCATTGCGCAACACATTCTGAACGTGAAGCCGAAACCCACTCCGGTCAGTTGTTCAGCTGTGGAACATGCTGCTTGTCGATTTCAACTAGTTGCAGAAAACGGTGGACAGCAAATCGTATATGTTTTGCGCCAGTCGCAAGGAAATTAATAATCCGATTTGATTTTGATTCATGCTTTTCATGCAGTTTTTGACTTCAGGACAATTACAAACCGATGTGATTGGTGCTATTTATGCCGCTTTTGGCCTCAGGACTATAAAGAAGCTACGTGAGTAATGCTTTTTATGCGGTTTTTGGCCTCAGGACAAATAAACCCCGATGTGATTGATGCTATTTTTGCCGATGTTGGCCTCAGAACAGTACAAAAGGGATGTGACTGATGCTTTTTATGCGGTTTTCGGCCTCACGATAATTAAAAACCGATTTTTCCCATTCGATGTGATAAGACCTTGCCGTGGTGGATGGGCTTACATAATTAACAGTATCACACCTGCACATCCATTACCACTGAGTAGTACAGTTTGTTTAACGTCCAACTTACACCTTAGGCATTGTTGCGTAACTCATTTCTCATTTGTAGTCGACCATTATCATATTATGATGCTTACACCGCCATCTATTGCTACACTTTGTAATTAATTATTTTTCTTCTCCCGTACGTTTCCCCCCTTCTCCGATAATATTCCATTGCAATTTGACGTCATTCTGACCCGTGGTGTTGTTTCTACAGCTGTTTCAAAGTTTAACTTTAATTGTAATCAACGTGTACATGGTGATTCCATGGCGATGTTACAAACTTTCAAGAATGATGTAAAAGTGTAAAAGTACCAGTTTGAGATAAGAGACCTTGGTCCGACAGTGAAAATCATTCTGATACTACTGACTGTGGAATACATGCGCCGCTGTTGTTGTTGCTAAGTCTGTTGGATAGGTAACTTTCAGGCGTGGTAGTATGGACCAAAACGAGAGAAAAAGTCCAGTAAACAGGGGCTCTAAGAAGCATACCTTCGACGGGCACTTGTTCAGTACAAGACTTTTTTTTTCACACTAGCGAGTATGAAGAAGTGCTCATAGCTCTGAAGATTGATATTTTAGTGTTCATATTTATTGGATTATTTTTCTTGTTTTGGTCCATACTACCACGTATGAGAGTTGCCAAAACTAAAATCTTATGAACAACAGTGCTGGCACACGATTTCTACTTTCAGAGATATCAGAAGGAGCACTGCTGATAGCTTTCGATACGGTCGCTTCCGTCGCAGGGACCCTTACCTCAAAGTCGAATATTTACCCTTCTCCCTCACAACTGAAAGTTATTAGCATCGTTGCGGAATCACCTGCTATTTGAAATTTCTTTTCATTGTGGTGAAAGCTACGTGGAACAATCCACACACTGTTCAAGAACGGTGCGTCGAACCTCGAACCACAGCGACGCACCCTCCTTTTCTGCAGCCCAAGAAATCTGTTACGAGTGAACTTTATACATTAAAAAAATCTACGAAGGAATTTGTCAAATGGGTAGGATATCGATGTATTTGATAAGATGCCCATGTACACACAAACATGTGATTACAATTTCAGTAAAACTGGATGATTTATTGAGTAGAAAGAGCTTCACAAACTGAGCAGTCAATAATGCATTGGTCCACCTACAGTCCTTAAGCAAATTATTATGCGGCCTGGCATTGACTGATAGATTTATTGTATGTCCCCTTGAGGGATACTGTGACAGATTCTGTCCAACTGTCGCGTTAGATCGTGAAAATCCCGAGATGGTTGGGGGCCCCGGCCCATAGGCCCAAACGTTCACGGTTCGTATGAGATGTAGTGACATCGCCGGACAAAGTACTGTTAGGCAAGCACGAAGACAAAGAATAGAAACTCTCACCGTTTCCGAATGGACTTTTTTTTTTGGGTCATCAGTCTTCTGACTGGTTAGGTGCGGCCTGCCACTAATTCCTCTCCTGTGTAAACCTCTTAATCTAAGAGTAGCACTTCCAATCTACTGCCGGCTGATGTGGCAGAGATGTTCTAGGTGCTTCAGTCTGGAACCGCGCGACGGTTCAAATAGCTCTGAGCGCTATGCGACGTAACTTCTGGGGTCATCAGTCACCTAGAACGTAGAACTAATTAAACCTAACTAACCTAAGAAAGAATATAATAATTCCAATCCCAAAGAAAGCAGGTGCTGATAGATGTGAAAATTACCGAACTATCAGTTTAATAAGTCACAGCTGCAAAATACTAACGCGAATTCTTTACAGACGAATGGAAAAACTGGTAGATGCGGACCTCGGGGATGATCAGTTTGGATTCCATAGAAATGTTGGAACACGTGAGGCAATACTGACCTTACGACTTACCTTAGAAGAAAGATTAAGAAAAGGCAAACCAACGTTTCTAGCATTTGTAGACTTAGAGAAAGCTTTTGACAATGTTGACTGGAATACTCTCTTTCAAATTCTGAAGGTGGCAGGGGTAAAATACAGGGAGCGAAAGGCTATTTACAATTTGTACAGAAACCAGATGGCAGTTATAAGAGTCGAGGGGCATGAAAGGGAAGCAGTGGTTGGGAAAGGAGTGAGACAGGGTTGTAGCCTCTCCCCGATGATATTCAATCTGTATATTGAGCAAGCAGTAAAGGAAACAAAAGAAAAATTTGGAGTAGGTATTAAAATTCATGGAGAAGAAGTAAAAACTTTGAGGTTCGCCGATGACATTGTAATTCTGTCAGAGACGGCAAAGGACTTGGATGAGCAGTTGAACGGAATGGACAGTGTCTTGAAAGGAGGATATAAGATGAACATCAACAAAAGCAAAACGAGGATAATGGAATGCAGTCAAATTAAATCGGGTGATGCTGAGGGAATTAGATTAGGAAATGAGACACTTAAAGTAGTAAAGGAATTTTGCTATTTGGGGAAAAAAATAACTGATTATGGTCGAAGTAGAGAGGATATAAAAGGTAGACTGGCAATGGCAAGGAAAGCGTTTCTAAAGAAGAGAAATTTGTTAACATCGAGTATAGATTTATGTATCAGGAAGTCATTTTTGAAAGTATTTGTTTGGAGTGTAGCCATGTATGGAAGTGAAACGTGGACGATAACTAGTTTGGACAAGAAGACGATAGAAGCTTTCTAAATGTGGTGCTACAGAAGAATACTGAAGATAAGGTGTGTAGATCACGTAACTAATGAGGAGGTATTGAATAGGATTGGGGAGAAGAGAAGTTTGTGGCACAACTTGACTAGAAGAAGGGATCGGTTGGTACGACATGTTTTTAGGCATCAAGGGATCACAAATTTAGCATTGGAGGGCAGCGTGGAGGGTAAAAATCGTAGAGGGAGACCGAGAGATGTGTACACTAAGCAGATTCAGAAGGATATAGGTTTCAGTAGGTACAGGGAGATGAAGAAGCTTGCACAGGATAGAGTAGCATGGAGAGCTGCATCAAACCAGTCTCAGGACTACAGACAACAACAACAACCTAAGGACATCACACACATCCATGCCCGAGGCAGGATTCGAACCTGCGACCGAAGCGGTGGCCCGGTTCCAGAGTGTAGCGCCTAGGACAGCACGGCCACTACGGCCGGCGCCACGCGACGGCTACGGTCGCAGGTTCGAATCCTGCCTTGGGCATGGATGTGTGTGATGTCCTTAGCTTAGTTAGGTCTAAGTAGTTCTAAGTTATAGGGGACTGACGACCTCAGTCAATTAATGCTCAGAACCATTTGAACCATTTTGCAGTCTATGTCCTCAATTACGTGCTGCATGTGTTCCAGTATCTGTCTTCCTCTATAATTTTTGCATTTTACAGCTCCCTCTAGTACCTTGGAAGTCATTCCCTCGTGTCTTAACAGATGTCCTATCATAGTGTCCCTTCTCCTTATCAGTGTTTTCCACAGATTCCTTTCCTCTCCGACTCTGCGTAAAACCTCCTCAATCCCTACATTATCAGTACACCTAATGTTCAACATTCATCTGTAGCTCCACATATCAAATGCTTTGATTCCCTTCTGTTGAGATTATCTCGCAGACCATGTTTCACTACCATGCAATGCTGTACTCCAGACGTACATTCTCAGAAATTTCTTCTTCAAAGTAAGGCTTATGTTTCATACTAGTAGACCTCTCTTGGCCAGGAATGCCCTATTTGCCATTGCTAGTCTGCTTTTGATGTCCTATTTGCACCTCCCATCATTGGTTATTTTAGTACCTAGGTAGCAGAATTTTTTAAGGAGGGTAGGACGTCAAAAGGACCGAGTTGGAGCAGGAGAGGCACCACAGGAAATTCTAGTTTCCACTGTCTATACTTTTACATATAAATTCATAAAACTTCGTCAGCATGACAAGGAAGGATTCAGAATTCACACTCATAGCAGTGGAAATTCGAAAACATAACGAAATGGTTTTTGTTACATGCGAAATTTCATCATTTTTTTCACTTACTAATGTCAGTATCTGTTGCTATAGGTACACTTTTCTTCATAAGTAAGAGAGATTCTTCGATGAATTTTGCACAGCATACAAACCATACTTAAAGGTGTATGAAACTTTAGAATTTCCAAATCTATTAAAAACTGTGATAAAAATTGAGGTAATTAACTACAAAATTTGTGTTTTTTCTTAACATGAAGTTTAAAATACAACAGCTCCTTCGTTTTTTCATAAATTAAATAAATTCTAGAGTTTCATACACCTGCAAGTATGTATGCTGTGCAAAATCCGTCGAAGAATTTCTCTAACTTATGAAGAAGAGTGTACCTATAGCAACAAATGCAGCCATTACTAAGTGAAAAAAATGATGAAATTTCGCACGTAAAAAAATTTATTTTGTTATGTTTTCGAAGTTCCACTGCAATGAGTGTGAATCCTGAATCCTTCCTGTGATGATGACAAAGGTTTACGGACTAATTTGTAAAAGTATAGACAAGGAAATTAAAATATCGTGTGATGCCTCTCCTGCTCCAAGTCGACCCGTTTGACGTCCTACCCCGCTTAACTTCATCTATTTCGTGACCATCACTCCTGAGGTTAAGTTTCTAACTTCTGCTACTTCTCATTACTTTCGTTTGCAGTGAAGGGTAACAAAACATGAAATAGAAAATGGTCGGCATAGCGCTGTGCTGCAAGGAATCCAGGTATCACAACCAAAGAGATCTTATTATGAAAAGAAATGGTACCACTAACACTCACTTTTCTTGCTAAAACCTACCTTGGTCATCAAAGTCGCCTCATATCTTCACAACTGAGGACGTTTCGAGCATTATGGACTGGGCCCGCAACCCAGATCGGGATTTTGACCATCTAACATGACAGTTGGACAGAATTTGGGACGGTGTCCCTCAGGATAACATCCAAAAACTCTGTCAATTAATACCAAGCCGATTAACTGTTCAGTTAACGCCAGAGGACGACCATCGTGTCGTAGACTTGTTGCATCTGGAAAGTTCTTTCTCTTAAATGAATGATCCATTTTTTATGAAATTGTTATCATTAGTGTGTCTGTACATTTACATCACATCTGCCAATATTCATCATGGTATGTCATTATTTCTAAATTGTGAAAAATGAGATGGTAAAATGAATACTAACATGAAAGATATTCGCTTACATCAATTACAGATATTACCTAGGCATAAAGGGGACATGAATGTGTCCGATTACAGTTTCAACAAAAAAGACCACTGCTAAGGGAGTAGGTGTGAATAACAGAGTGTCAGTTTACTTAAGGACGAGTTTCTTTTTTCTTTTTTCAAGGTGCTTTCCCTGTGTTGCTCCACTGCTATCTGCCCAGCTGGATGTTACAAATGTTTCACTCAGTTACCAGTGGCGTCCAAACTGGGGCAAGTACTTAACACACAACACACACACAAACCGTTTTACCGCTACTGTGTCTGCCCTTGTATGCAAATCAGGGGCAGAGTTACTTAACAGCCACTCGCAAAACTACAAGCGTGAACGAAGTCGATGCACGCAGTTTTCTGAAGGGAAGAAGAGAAGATACAGAACCTAATGCAAAAATGCATTCATATATAGTACAAATATTCCTTTATTCGTGCGTTATTCGGTTATATATTTCACTGCTTCGAAAACTAGACCAAAATGTCAGAGTGCTGATGATGCAGACAGTATCAATCTCTTGACAAACACACACACACACACACACACACACACACACACACACACACACACACGCACACACACACACACACACGCCGGCCGGAGTGGCCGAGCGGCTCTAGGCACTACGGTCTGGAAGCGCTAGACCGCAACGGTCGCAGGTTCGAATGCTGCCTGGGGCATGGATGTATGTGATGTCCTTAGGTTAGTTAGGTTTAAGTAGTTCTAAGTACTAGGGGACTGATGACCTCAGAAGTTAAGTCCCATAGTGCTCAGAGCCATATGAACCACACACACACACACACACAGACACACACACACACACACACACACACACACACACACACACACACAGGTGTGGTCCATGTTCTCTAGCTCTCTCTCTCTCTCTCTCTCTCTCTCTCTTTTGCAACTGCACCGTAGCCTTTATTTTATAATGAAGTCGGTATTTTAATAGTACGCTTTACCTTTGACAATTTTACATTCTTCGTGTCCTACATGGTGGCAAAGACAATATTGCAGAAATTCTTATTAATTATAAGAAAATTAGTCTGTCATATTTTTTCCTACAGTTTTAACCACGTTGTACACTTATTTACTCAACACCCATGGGTAAGTGAGAAAGAAGAGAAACTAGATAAATTAAAGCTGTGCATAACAGGAAGTCTGGTGTAAATTCCACCATGTTTTGCTAGGCAGAAGTCCTCTTGTACGAGGGTTTATTGTAATGTAATGCCTTCTCCTTCGTAACTCTTCAACAGTTGGCAGCATTGGTATGGAGCATGTTGAAAAATGGTTCAAATGGCTCTCAGCACTATGGGACTTAACATCTGAGGTCATCAGTCCCCTACACTTAGAAACTACTTAAACCTAACTAACCTAAGTACATCACACACCTCCATGCCCGAGGCAGGATTCGAACCTGCCACCGTAGCGGTCACGCGGTTCCAGACTGAAGCGCCTAGAACCGCACGGCCACACTGGCCGGCTATGCGGCATGTACTGGCTTGTTCCGTAGCATCTTCTCTACAGCTCCACTTGGCGGGAAGCCTTATCATTGAACTGTCACAGTGTTCGACCGCTACGGTCGCAGGTTCGAATCATGCCTTGGGCATGGATGTGTGTGATGTCCTTCGGTTGGTTAGGTTTAAGTAGTTCTAAGTTCTAGGGGACTGATGACCACAGCTGTTAAGTTCCATAGTGATCAGGGCAATTTGAACCATCTGTTACGGCGTTACGCATGAAACCCTGCGCAGACGGTCGGACAATGCAATTTAAGCAACGTGTAGTCATTGAATTCTTGACAGCACAAGGTGCCACCTCAAAGGAGATTCATCAGAGACTGAAAGCAGTTTATGGTGATTGAGTTGATGTTAGCACTGTGCGTGGTTGGGCGAGTTAGTTTAAGGATGCTGAGGCGGGAACATCTGACCTGCGTGACAAACAAAGAGATGGGCGTCCTGTGACAGCAATCACCGAGTTTCACAAGCAAAATTTTGCATATTGATTCAGGACGATCGTTGTATCACTCAGAGAGAAACTGCAAGCAACATCGGCATTTCACAAGAACGTGTGGGGTCACATTATTGCTTTTCTTCGCTCTTGGAAGATCTTTGCACGATGGGTACCCCAGATGCTGACTCCTGAAATGAAAGCGCACAGACTTGAAATTTGCCAGGAACTCCTAATTTTTCCATCTGTTCCTGGTAATTATTATGCTTCTGATGAAGACCCCATAAAAACGATCGTACGTTGGCTGGGGTGAGGCAGCACACACAGGGTTGAGGTAAGTAATATTATTGACTTGGTACATATGTACCGTGTATTGCAAAAATTTGTTATGGGGTGTTGCCGCTGTAGGTGTTGATTTTAGCCTTTGACTATGCCTGTTTAGACAAGCTGTTTTATATTTGTTCTGGAGAAGACGTGGTTACCCACGCTGAAACCTAGGTAACACCAGGTAGTTTGTGCAATCGAGGCGGATTTTTCATAGTTATAACAACAGTATAGCTTGTCATTAATGAGACCAGAAGTAAAGGGAAATTCGGGTGGATGTGACTCAAACAAGTGTTTACCGACGTCATAAGCTGTAGATGGCGTAATGCACTACATTTATTTTGAACAATTGTATGCTAAAGGCACTTAAAATAGTATTCTGAAAATATATCCTCTGTAACGAAAAATAAATCAGTGTTTTGCGCAATGCTGGGCTTCACACGAAACATGCGGTAAGAAGAATTTTTTAAAGTGATTTGAGCAACAGATTGCTCTCACGTGATCACTACTTCGCCATGTGTGGGACGTCGTGCGTAAAGGATTATCTGAATCTGTAGTCGGTATCTCAACGTTACATCAACATTACTCGGTCCAGTCACATTAACGTCACAACCGTTCAATGTCAGCGTGCAATAACCACTCTCAGAAGGCAGTTGGGGGAACAAGCCCTGGAGGTCAATGCGACCATTGCAATACGGAAATGAAGAGATTTATCCGACGTCCGAAAGGGGACCATCATTGGCTTTCAGGGCCAAGGGTGAAAGTATATCCGAAACGCCTATGTTTGAAAATTGTTCGAACCCCGGCGTGGCTCAAGTATACCATGCGTGACAAACTGGCGCCGAGGAAGCTGTATTGCATCACGGGCCATGGTTGACAGAGGTGATTGACGGGTGCTGAGATGTGTACGGCGGATAGACGTTCAACTGTTAAGCAGTTGATCGCCCGGATGAACCAAGGGCTACCAAGAGCGCTTTCAAATGGTGCAAATGGCTCGGAGCACTATGGGACTTAGCTACTGAGGTCATCAGCCCCATAGAACTTAGAACTACTTAAACCTAACTAACCAAAGGACATCACACACATCCATGCCCGAGGCAGGATTCGAACCTGCGATCGTAGCGGTCGCGCGGTTCCAGACTGTAGCGCCTAGAACCGCTTGGCCGCTCCGACCGGCAACAGCTCTTTTTGAAGATCAATTGAGCGTACGTTCTCTGTGTATGGACCACCGCAACAGAAGCCTGTTTCATGTGCCCATGCTGACTGCTGTTCGTCAACGGAGGCAGGAATTTTAATGTCAGTACCGCAACTTGACTTCCACTGACTGGCAAAATGTAGTCTTATCAGCGGAATCACGTTTATGCCCCATCCATCAGATGACAGCGTGTACGACCCTGCAACAATCGTCGGAATACTCCGGCCAGAGAAGCGAGCGTTATGATCTGAGGAATATTCTCGTGGCATTCCCTGCGTGATGTCGTTCTAAAAGGCACAACGGATAAACAGGGGTGTGCATTTAACCTTGGGGACCATGCCCAACCCCTCATGCAGTTCGTTTTTTCCTCGGAACGATGACATCTAACAGCAGGACAATGCAACATGGCACAAGTTCGTAATGTAAGTGTGTCGTTCCAAAAGCCCCAGGATGTGTTTACTGCATTCCCCTGGCAACCAAAATCGACGGATTTTAACCTAGGTGAGAATCTGTGGAACCACCTCAATTGAATTCCTCGTGCCATGGATCCTCTACAGAGAAACATTGCGCAGCTGGCCACAGCGCTGGTGTCGGCATGGTTATGCATCTCAATTGGTACATTCCCTTTTGACAGGTGATAACATTAAAGTGGCTGGGCCTTGTAAATATTTCTGGGCGCTACAGTCTGACACCGCGAAACCGCTACGGTCGCATGTTCGAATCCTGCCTCGGGCATGGATGTGTGTGATGTCCTTATGTTAGTTAGGTTTAATTAGTTCTAAGGTCTAGGCGACTGATAACCTCAGAAGTTAAATCGCATTGTACTCAGAGCCATTTTTTGGTATTTACGAGGGTTGGAACCATAATAGTGGCAACTATTTATTTACAGTTCGTACAAAATGGATACGTGTTTCAAAGTTTTACTGATCTTCATAGTAGTCACTAGCATTGCGTATAACCCGTCGCAGCGATGTGGAACTCATAGGATACTATTAGCAGTGCCTGTTGTGTTGACAGAGCGGCGCGGTCTATTGGCCGACGAATTTGTAGCAGTTCTGAAGCGAATGCCGTGAAGTGTTTCCTTCAGTTTAAAAATCTAGGGTTTAAGTCAGAGGAATGCAGTTGGTGGTATAGCATTTAGCAGCCCAATCAGTTAAACAAGTCAGTAGCAGCTCGCAATGTACGTGCTTGAGCATTGTCCTGCAAAATGATGGTGAGTTCCTGCAGAAAGTGTCATTACTGTCTCTAAGCTGCTCGTAGGTTGTGTTCCAAAACAGCTTAGGAACAGAGGTGATGACACTTTCTAGAGGACCTAACCATCATTTTGCAGAACAGTGCTCAAGCATGTACGGTACAAGCTATTACGGATTTGTTTGACTGACGGGTCTGCTAAGTACTATACCACCTACTGCATTCCCCTGACCTAAGCCCTCGTGAGTTCAAGTCGATTTCTAAACTGAAGGAAACACTTCACCGCATTCGCTTCCTAACTACTACAAATTCGTCAGGCAAGAGACTGCGCCGCTTGAACTATCAACACAGCTGGCACTGGTAAGAGTACCCTACGACTGCTACATCGCTGGCAACGGGTTATACGCAATGTTGGCTACTTCTTTGAAGGTCAATAAAACTTTGAAACACTTATCTACTTTGTACGAGATGTAAATAAATAGTTGCCACTATTAAAGTTCCAACCCTCGTATTTCCACACTAACCTTTTGCTGTAACCTGGTGATACTGCAGAGTATCAGAACTATGTTTCTTACATTTTTATATTTCAATACGTACAGTGTCTGTTACAACATACACTGGTGTCCAAAGTTAAACCAATAAACGGAAGTTTTACAAGATTGCGTTTATGTTGCAGCAAAACTATATAAAAAAGCGATAGTAAAGGGGACATAATGTGAAGAAAACAGAATATAATCAACTGCAACGTGCATAACGGTAGACAAAAATGTTTTTCTTTAGTTTCCCACTTAACGGAATTGTACACACTTACTGACAACGGATTAATGTGCTCAGTTTGGGATGTGACCACTTCTGGCACCAATAACGGCCTGAAAACGAAGGGACATGCTGTGAACGAATTCATGACACTCATTTTGAGGCAATAACGCCCGTTCTTGGTGCAGAGTGGTTCACAAGTCTTGGAGAGTGTTTGGTGGATGCTGACGTGATGTAACCCTTCTCCCTAGTGCATCCCAGATATGCTCTATATGATGAAAATCGCGAGAGAGGGCAGGCCACGTCATTCGTGCAATATCTTTCATTTCCAAAAAACATCAACTACCCATGCTGTATGTGGGGGAGAATTATAATCTATAAATACGAAGTCTGGGGCCATAACATCTCGCAACAACAGCGCACCAGATCTCCTCACGGTACATGACAGTAGTAAGATCTCGCCCATTCACCCGCACAATTTCATGAAGAGGAGTTCAAGTGATCAACACTATTACAGATCCTCCTCGATATAGGTCTCTTTCCACAATGTTTGGGTGCCGAAATCGTGTTCCACGTGACCTCCAAATCCGAATCCGTCGAGAATCAGTCTGCAGACCAAATTGGACTCATCTGTGGAAAGAACGTTGGCCCACAGTCCAACAGTCCACGTGGCATGTTGACGGCTCTAATCCAGACGTTCCCTTTTGTGAAGACACAGCAGAGATAAACAGTAAGTCTCCATCAATAAAAGCCGCTCTGCTGAAGTTTACTGTACACCGTTTGCCTCGACACAACACGTCCTGGTGGTGCTGCGAGGTCAGATGCCAGATGCAGTGTGCTACTAAGGCGGTGCAGTCGTGGTTCAAATGGCTCTAAGCACTATGGGACTTATCATCTGAGATAGTCAGTCCCCTACACTTAGAACTACTTAAACCTAACTAACCTAAGGACATCACGCACATCCATGCCCGAGGAAAGATTCGAACCTGCGACCGTAGCAGCAGCGCGGTTCCGGACTGATGTGCCTAGAACCACTCGGCCACAAGGCCGGGTGCCACCTTGCCCTTAAAGCCAAATAACTCTTTCTGATGTCACACTTGGTCTCCGGGATACAGCTTCGGTCTCTATAATCACACGCCACATCCGAGAAACAACGGAACGATTCACACTAAGCCATCAGGCCACATCAGTTTCCGCATGTCCTGCTTTCATCCTTCCTATGGCCCTCCTATGGCCACAGAGAGTCTGTAAGCGTCTTTTCTGTGCCGTGCTGCACCGCCTGGGACTGTGTACACGATGACTGTGGATGTGGGGCTACCCGGAAACTACTACTCCGCTTGATAGGTCACCTGAAGTCATTTCTGGCGTGATTGTCCGTTTATCCAAATGCGGTCTTCTGTGCAGAACACGATCGTAACGGCTCTGTTGACGGTTTGTACCATTAAATCGTGAGTCAGACTCAGGACTGGAAAATAGCAGTTTGTTGTTGTAATTTTGGACACCAGTGTATATTGCCACCATAGGAAAACTGAAATTCCGTGTCTAAGATCAGAGTAACAGAAAATTCTTTCAGAGCGGCTTCAAGATAAGCACCTCAATAACAAATTATCGTATTGCGGAGATGCTGTTGGTCTGACATTATACAACGTGACCAGCTGCGTGACTTTTCATGTGACGTTGGGTTGGGTTGTTTGGGGTAGGAGACCAGACAGCGAGGTCATCGGTCTCATCGGATTAGGGAAGGACGGGGAAGGAAATCGGCCGTGCACTTTCAAAGGAACCATCCCGGCATTTGTCTTGAGCGATTTAAGGAAATCACGGAAAACCTAAATCAGGATGGCCGGACGCGGGATTGAACCGTCGCCCTCCCGTCATGTGAAGTGCCGTTACAGTTCTATCTCATCATTGTGAACATACCATACTATAACAACTTTCTCAATGAGACGGGAATGAGTCACGTCCTGCATTGATCATGTAGTAAAATCGTGTGTCTCATAATGAAGTAAGTACAGTACAGATGGTTATTTATTGCACCTAAACATGCATTACATAAACAGGGAAGCGGTACTGCGGCCTTTATAGTAGCGTGTCACGATTTGAGATAAACAAGTGAACCGGAAAAATATTAAAATAAACATTACAGGTTCCGGTTTCTCCCACGGGCCAGTGACAGCCGTGACGAGTCGCCTGGGCGTAGTCCGGTCCGGAGCAACTTGTGTGTCCCAGCGGAGATGCGTGATCGCCTGTGCGTGGCGCCCGCTCTCCAGCATGGTTGGACAAAGAGGATGAGGGGGGGGGGACTGCAGCGTGAGGGGGGGGGGGGGGGAGGGGGCGATTGAGGAAGAGGCACGCGCGCAGCCTCCGTGGCCAGCCAGGAATCCGGCGCATCCTGTGACGTCACAGAGTTACGTCACGGCCGGCGCACTCTGCCACCGCTAGCTCCGTCTTTGCCCTTAGTCTCGTCCGAGACTCCATCTCGTGTCATAACATCTGGCCCACATCGAAATACTGCATTAACATTACAACGACAGGACCCTCCCTTTCCTTTTCATTATTTCCATCTACCGAGGAGCACACGTAGCATCTTACATCTTCTTTCTTGTTCAAATAGATTTCGGGCTTGCAGCCGGTCGTCGTAAACTTCTTCGCTGGACAACTGCTAGCCATATTCAGGTGAGCCGAACGAGGACTGACGAAGACGTTCTCCGTTCCGTCTTATATAGTGCGCCGATAGTACTGCCGCGCATGCGTTGCAGTAGCGGAGACAGAAGAACCACACCGCCCAGCAACAGCGCCCTCGCTGGTGGAACTGCGAAACTCAGGTGCCGTCGGTATTGTCGCTGGCCACAGGTATCGATGTCTTCTGGCGTCTTCGTCTCCAGATAATTTCTGTGATGACGGGATTCCATGCATTATTCAGTTGGTAACCACTGTCCCGGTTCATTAAATTTCCAGCACTGCGTATTTCAACGGATTCTTTAATAATGGAGTCCCAAAAAGTTGTTGCTGTGGCCAACATCGAAGTTTTGTCATACTCCATTGAATGTCCGTTAGAAATACAATGTTCCGCAACTGCAGATTTACTGGGTTGCAGTAGACGGGTGCAACGTTGATGTTCTGTACAACGCTCTTCCACAGTACGTGTTGTCTGTCCTATATAGGCCATACCACATTGACACGGTACTTTGTAAATTCCCGCCTTCCGCAGCAACAGATCATCCTTCAGCGAACCCAGCAAATCTGAAATGTTAGAAGGCGGACGAAAAACAACTTTCACATGAAAAGTATTTAGAATCCTTGCTATTTTAAAAGCGATATTACCAACGAAGGGAAGAAACGCTAGAGACTTGGATGGCGCACTCTCTTCTTTATCCACTTCCCGGTTCCTGGCTCTAGTTGCGAAGGCCCTGTTAATTTGCGGGTCGAGTAACCATTAGAAACAAGGAATTAGAAACAAGGAATCCCCAAGAAGCACTTTTGTGAAAAGAACGGTGTTCAGGGACAATGGTTACTCGACCTGGCAAATTAACAGGGCCTTCGCAACTAGAGCCAGGAACCGGGAAGTGGATAAAGAAGAGAGGGCGCCATCCAAGTCTCTAGCGTTTCTTCCCTTCGTTGGTAATATCTCTTTTAAAATAGCAAGGATTCTAAATACTTTTCATGTGAAAGTTGTTTTTCGTCCGCCTTCTAACATTTCAGATTTGCTGGGTTCGCTGAAGGATGATCTGTTGCTGCGGAAGGCGGGAATTTACAAAATACCGTGTCAATGTGGTATGGCCTATATAGGACAGACAACACGTACTGTGGAAGAGCGTTGTACAGAACATCAACGTTGCACCAGTCTACTGCAACCCAGTAAATCTGCAGTTGCGGAACATTGTATTTCTAACGGACATTCAATGGAGTATGACAAAACTTCGATGTTGGCCACAGCAACAACTTTTTGGGACTCCATTATTAAAGAATCCGTTGAAATACGCAGTGCTGGAAATTTAATGAACCGGGACAGTGGTTACCAATTGAATAATGCATGGAACCCCGTCATCACAGAAATTTTCTCGAGACGAAGACGCCAGAAGACATCAATACCTGCGGCCAGCGACAATACCGACGGCACCTGAGTTTCGCAGTTCCACCAGCGAGGGCGCTGTTGCTGGGCGGTGTGGTTCTTCTGTCTCCGCTACTGCAACGCATGCGCGGCAGTACTATCGGCGCACTATATAAGACGGAACGGAGAACGTCTTCGTCAGTCCTCGTTCGGCTCACCTGAATATGGCTAGCAGTTGTCCAGCGAAGAAGTTTACGACGACCGGCTGCAAGCCCGAAATCTATTTGAACAATTGATTCGCCGGGAAAATTTCAAATTTTACATCTTCTTTCTTTTCTCCTTTACCTCCAGTTATTTTCCTATGTTGTTCTCTTAATTCTTCTGTACATATTGCACTGTCTTTTTCTTTGCTTTCCCCTCGGAACGCTTCAGACTTTTTTAACATTTCTCTGAACCTTATAGTTTTCCCTACTTCCTTCTCTGCCATTCTTTCATATAGTCCTTTATTGCTTTCATTTTTCATATTCCACTGTAATACCTCGGTTTTCATGACTACTTTCCTTTCCTTTCCTACTGTTTAGCTGTATTTAAGGAAAGGCATTGGGAAGCGTAAAGGCATTCTTGACCAGTTCGTCCGTTGTAGTGCCAGAGCTTTGCATTGATGGATAACATTCCTTTTCGTACAAGGTTTTTGTTACTTGAAAGTTACTTCCACTTTTGTTGCGCTTGCTACATTAGGTTCTTCGTCCAAAGCTTTCGGCTGACTTATTTCACTTAGATATTTAAATTTTGTATCCCTCTTCATTCTTCCACAATCAGTTTCCACGTATTTTGGTGGCTCCTTTTTATCTGAAGATTTACATAAAGTTGGTTTTGAAGTTCTGTGTTGCAGAAGATTTATTTTTATTTATTTCATTCAAATGGTAACAGTCGATGAGCCTTAGAATAAAATAGAAATTCAGAAACGTGTGACTCATTTCTTCATTCTAGAACATGGAGAGAGTAACATTTTAAAAATTAATTAATATTTACACACTTTGCTCTCACGAATATAAAGACATTGAGCAACGTGTCACTTAGAGTTAACTGTTTCCATAGGTTAAGAAATAAATGAACGTTTCATGGAATAAATAAAAACTTCAAGTACTCTTATTGCTTACTTTTGCAAACCCTACGTGTTTGATCCGTCGAAGAAGTCACAACTAATCGGGCTGACAGGTAATAAAGAGTTTTTCGATCTCGGTACAGCCATTGTTTTTGGATTGTATACTCTTATGGAAGCCTCTTTATTGTTTTCGAATTAAACTCGTATGTTTTTATTTGTCCGCTTTCTGCGACACAGAAGTTATTTGTATTGTTTTATCCCTTGCCGAAGTATATTTCGACACCTTTCTGTCATCTTCAATGGATCACTTGTTACTTTTATTTTATTTTATGTCTCTGAGGATTTTACAAAAAGCTCGTGTTTGCTTTACTGTTTAGTTATGAAAACTACGTACATGTGCATATCTTTTACTGTTCGTCCGAAACTACATTGCCGGCCGCAGTGGCCGAGCGGTTCTAGGCGCTTCAGTCTGGGACCGCGCGACCGCTACGGTCGCAGGTTCGAATCTTGCCTCGGACGTGGATGTGTGTGATGTCCTTACGTTAGTTAGGTGTAAGTAGTCCTAATTTCTAGGGGACTGATGACCTCAGATGTTAAGTCCCATAGCGGTCAGAGCCATTTTAACCATTTGAAACTGCATTAATTGTGAAGATAGAATTCTCCTGGTTTGCCAGCTTTACGCCTCGCCTGGGCCCGTCAACACCGACATTGGACTGTTGAAACATGCTGACCGGTCGGACGAGTCTCGTTTCAAAATTGGACACAACCTCATGAATCCATGGACCATACATGTCAGGGTGTTCAAGGTGCTGGAGGCTCTGTAATGATGTGGGGCGTTTGCAGTTGGAGTGATATGGGACATCTGATATATCTAGATACGACTCTGAAAGGTGACACGTACGTAGGCATTCTGTCTGACCACCTGCATCCATTCATGTCCATTGTGCATTCCGACGGACTTGGGCAGTTCCAGCAAGACAATGCGACACTTCATACGTCCAGAATTGCAACAGAGTGGCTCCAGTAACACTCTTCTGATTGCAAACACTTTCTCTGACCGTCAAACTCCCCGGACATGAACATTATGGAGCACATCAGGAATGCTTTTCAGAAGACACTTCCACCCGCTCAACTCTTACAGTTTTATGGACAGCGCTCCAGGATTCACTGTTTCATTTCCACGAGCACTACTTCGGACATTAGTCGAGTCCATGCCACGTCGCGTTTTGGCACTTGTACGTGCTCGCTGGAGCCACGCACGATGTCAGACAGGTGTATCAGTTTTTTTAGCTCTTCTGTGTAGAAGAAAGCAAGTAACTCAGCTGTTTGCACGATTGTTTCTGTGGGTAGCAACACTGATCGGCCATGGCCGTAGAATGCACTCCAGACAGAGGCGTAGAGGCTCCCGTTGTTGTTGGTCCATCGACAAACACTCGGAGGCAGTAGTTCCAAAAGCAGTATGTTTTAGACAAGGTTAAGACTCATAAGTCACATAGGGTTACCGTTGCTTGACTAACGTAATAACAATGGAATGAACAATCAACCCTAGGTGAAATACCACGTTCACCAGTAAATGTGGAATTGACATTGTTCTGTCGGAAAACCGACATCATTGTTTTGCGCATTTGCCTACTATTATTTTTATGAAATGAGGAACATCCGCTAAAGCGTCCAGCGTATTTACTACAGCCAGAAAAAAATCCATTACATGTAAATTAGAATCCCAATTAAAGTCTTACACTTCTATTCTTTTCCTCATCAATGCACCCCCACCCCCCACCACATCCATCATCCCCCCCCCCCCCCCCGCCTCTCTCCGTCAAACACGTTGAGTCGTTGAAGTTAAACATTCCGATTACGGGAACTATAAAGTCATTTTTCGTTCTTGAAACGTTATTTTCTAGCCAGATTTGTCGACCCTCGTAGATCTGCGAACGACGAAACAATTTAGCTTTAATGCGTAGACTTATACAGCCAGTACCAATATGAAAAAAAATGTTTTTCGCATCTGGCCGCTTCTTGATAAAACAATAATAAGTATAAAGCCACTGATACGATCGTCTACCACCCAAAATGTTGGTATCCAGTGGGTCGTACTAGATTTTTATGGAAAGAACGCATCAGAACCTTGGATATCTAGTGTTTTATGTAGCTTAAGCTTGGATGGGTAGTGATATCGTGGCCGTGCTCTAGGAACACTGTCGAACAAAAGCGCACCGATTGCCAAACTTTCAGTGGGCTAAAGCTGTACTTCTGCACGTATTTCAGTGTTTATAGAGTTCTGTTTCCCTCTTTTCCCTTCGTTCGCTCCTCCCCCGTCCCTCTACCTCCTCCACTCACCCCCTCTCCATCTCTCACTCTCTCTTTCTCTCTTCCGAAAGTACCAAGCCGCGCCAGCCACTTTTCTCTGGAACTTTAGTTTGCCTTGTTGGGTTACAAGTAAGCCATCTACCACACATTTTACGGTCCGCGGGGAACGAACAGCCATTTCCTATAAATGAGACTGTCCTTTTATATGCGAGTGCTGTCCCTTCTTTGATAGTTGTAGTTACCCGTAAGGAGGGACCTGTAATTAATATCAAAGGTTAAGAATGACAACGTGCTTTCGCTGGACACATTCTTACAAATATTGCCATTTTTATGGCTGTGAAAGGCCCGTGAGTGTGTGTTGTGACGCAAGGCCACATCTTACCGCGGGAGATAGGTAAACAGTAACAACGCGCTTTAATGGCGGCTTAAGCGTGTGAATGACATAAGCAAATATAGTTGTCACCTCTTAACTCACGGAGAATTTTTTTGTTTAGGATGAGGCCGACAGATGTTTCGTCCTGTTTGTCTCAGTTGCCGTAGCCGTTCTCAGGGGAAGCAAGAAGAGGAGGAAATGAGAAAGGTTCGAGTGTGATTTGCCGTTGTTATCGGCATCATTAGCGACTAAAAATTTAAAGTCCTGTCGACGATAAGGTTATTAGAGACCGAGAAGAGGGTCAGGATAAGAAAGAAGTGAATTTCCCAAGGACAAATTCTAGTTTTAATCCGCCGATTTTCATGTCCCTTTACACACCGAGTTAGCCAATAAATATCCTCATCCACTTTTTCTTCATCTTCTGCTCGTGATGTCTACATTATATCTGAGCTATTGCTGTTGGTGCTGCTTCTAGTAAGAATAATATTGACACTGAACTCTTCACAGTAACTCACTCGCTACCCTGCTTTCCTATTCTAAATAAATCTTACTCCTGTTACACTATTTTCTGCCTCTGAGTATATTTATGGTCCTATACTCACCCGACCTGAAATCCTTATCTTCTTTTTATACAACTTCACTGGTCCCCCACTATATCTAGACCAGATTTTCCATCTTCCCTACCACATTCAAACTTCTGACAGTCCATGCTTTGCCACTTGGAATTCTATCCTTTAGTTGATTGACTGAATAACCAAGTAAAGGGTAGCGGTGATCACCTCCCGATTGGTACTGGCTTTGTGTTCACTGTCATATGGAAAACAATAGTTCAAATGGCTCTGAGCACTATGGGACTTAACTTCTGAGGTCATTAGTCTCCTAGAACTTAGAACTACTTAAACCTAACTAACCTAAGGACAACACACACACCCATGCCCTAGGCAGGATTCGAACCTGCGACCGTAGCGGCCGCGAAGTTCCAGACTGTAGCGCCTAGAGTTGCTCGGCCACTCCAGCCGGTACGGAAAACACTAAGCAAGACCTTAAAGAAAGGAAGAAGGCAAAGCGAAAATACTCCACAAAATGGCATCTTATCTAGTTTTTCCATTATTTGTTGGGTATTATCGAATAACTGTCTTGCCCTACAATTTTAGCCCTCCACGACCAACCGTTCCATTGACATTTGTTATTGCTTAATGTTGATCTCAGCACTTTTTTTCTTTCTTGCGTTTTGACACGGTATAATACCTTTATGTCAAGTGATTCTGGCCGCGGAAGATTACGCAGCTGTACTCCTATTCTTCACACTTGTCCTACCCTACTCTTAGTCAGTGTTTTTCCCAATTGACTTTATTTGCCGATTCCACGGAAGACCTCGGATCTCCTATTACCAATTCGGTCAATTTTCAGCATCCTTCAACAACACCAAATCTGACAAGCTTCCATTCTACTCTTCTCCGATTCTGGCACAGTCTGTCTTTAATTTCCATGCAATTCTATTGTCAAGACATTTAGTACAAAAATTTATTCTTCAGACTTGTACAAACAGACTTCTTACACCGAGGAATTCTCTGCTGCCCTATACTATCCTGCTTCTTATACCCGTCGTGCTTCGTCCATCTTGAATTATCTTGTTTCCAACATAGTAGAAATCTTATAATTAAATGTTTCTCAGAGGCATTTAAATCTCTTTTATTATCTACGATAATGGTCGAAGCAGACCAAATAAATTAAAATTCGTACTGCGGCCGGGACTCGAACCCAGATCTTGTTGTTGCTAGGCAGAAATGCTAACCATTACACCACCGAGTACGCTGGACAACATTGCTGCACTAACTACCTAAGGTCAATGCCCTCCCCATCACACAATTCAATTCATTCTTCCGTCACAATGGAGTGACGAATCACGGTACACAATGTGGCCATCCGATGGCAGGGTGTGGCTCGGTGAAAGATATCTACCATCGTGTGTAGTACCAAGAGTAAACTTCGGAGGCGGTGGTGTTATAGTGTGGTCGTGTTTCTCATGATGAGAGCTTACTTCTCTTGTTGTCTTGCGTGGCACTACCACAGGTCTATGTTTTAAGCACCTTCTTGCTGCCCGCAGTTGAAGAGCAATTCGGGAACGGCGATTGCATCTTTCAAGACTATCGAGCACCTGTTCATAATACACCTGTAATTGACTGGTCTACACAGAGTCCTGACCTGAATCCTATAGAACACCTTTGGGATGTTTTGGAACGCGGACTTCGTTCCAGGCCTCACCGACCGACATCGATACCTCTTCTTAGTGTAGCATTCCGTAGGGAGATAGTATGATTGTGGTTCGATGAACCCTCTGCCAAGCACTTAAACGTGAATTGCAGAGTAGTCATATAGATGCAGATGAAGAAACCTTCCAGCACGTGACTGAACGTATGCCTGCTAGAGTGGAAGCTGTCATCTAGGCTAAGCGCGGGCCAACACCTTACTGAATTCCAGCATTACCGATGGAGGGGGTCACGAATTTGTAAGTAATTTTCAGCCAGGTGTCCGGATACTTTTGATCACATAGTGTACATTCTCCGTAATTTTTTCATCAAATTAAGGCCTATGTTGGATGCTAGTACTCTTTGCCAGCGCCTAGTCTGCTTTTGAAATCCTCCTTTTCTCCGTCCGTCGTTTGTTACTTTACTGCCCAGATAGCAGAATTCCTTGACTTCATCTACTACGTGACCATCAATCCTGATGTTAATTTTCTCGTTGGTCTCATTTCTGCTATTTCTCTTTACGTCTTTCCTCGATCTACTCTGATTGTCAGTCCACATTGTATACTCAACAGATTGTTCACCCCTTTCAGCAGGTCATGAAATTCGTCTTGACTTTCACTCTGGATAGCAATGTCATTAGCGAATAGTATCAAATGGCTCTGAGCACTATGGGACTTAACATCTATGGTCATCAGTCCCCTAGAACTTAGAACTAATTAAACCTAACTAACCTAAGGACATCACACAACACCCAGTCATCACAAGGCAGAGAAAATCCCTGACCCCGTCGGGAATCGAACCCGGCAACCCGGGCGCGGGAAGCGAGAACGCTACCGCACGATCACGAGCTGCGGACAACGCGAATCGTATCATTAACTTCCTTTCATCACGAATATTAATTCCACTCCTGAACCTTTCCATCATTGCTTCTTCGATGTACAGATTGAACAATGGGAGCGAAAGACTCTATCCCTGTCTTGCACCTTGTTTGACTCGATCATTTCGTTCTTGGTCGTCCACTCTTATTATTCCCCATTGGCTCTTGTACATACTGTATAATAACCGTCCCTCCTTATATCTTACCCCTATTTTGTCCTCCCCTGGTAGCTGAATGGTCAGTGTGACGAACTGTCAATCCACTGGCCCGGGTTCGATTCCTGGCTGGGGCGAGGAATTTTCTCCGCCCAGGGACTGCGTGTTGTGCTGTCATCATTATCATCCTTTCATCCACCATCGACTGCAGGTCGCCGAAGTGGCATCAATTTGAAAGACCTGCGCCCGGCGAACGGTCTGTCCGAAGTGGGCCCTAGCCATACGATTAAATAAAACCCATATTTTTCTCAGAATTTCGAACATCTAGCACCATTTTACATTGTCTAACGGTTTTTTCAGGTCGACTAATCCTATGAACGTGTATTGATTTTTCTTTTGTCTTCCTTCAGTTATCAACCACGACGTCAGAATTGCCTTTCTCGTGTCTTTACTTTTCCTAAAGCCAAACTGATCGTCATCTACAGAAGTGATCTTATATATTCGTAATGAATGCTGCCTATCGTTCGGACTCTAGTCTCTAATTTCCTGTGTGCATGTGTACGCAATGTGGTGAAACGTGTACATGTGGTGAAGTGTCGAGTGATCTGTGATTTGAGTGCGTGATACATATATTCTTCGACGCCTGTATGGAGTCGCGCAGCTACACGACGTCAGAATTGCCTTTCTCGTGTCTTTACTTTTCGTAAAGCCAAACTGATCGTCATCTACAGAAGTGATCTTATATATTCGTAATGAAT
This sequence comes from Schistocerca gregaria, assembly GCF_023897955.1. Lineage (NCBI taxonomy): Eukaryota > Metazoa > Arthropoda > Insecta > Orthoptera > Acrididae > Schistocerca > Schistocerca gregaria. The sequence continues at coordinate 152,535,778 of NC_064928.1, read as the reverse complement.
GCTGCCTATCGTTCGGACTCTAGTCTCTAATTTCCTGTGTGCATGTGTACGCAATGTGGTGAAACGTGTACATGTGGTGAAGTGTCGAGTGATCTGTGATTTGAGTGCGTGATACATATATTCTTCGACGCCTGTATGGAGTCGCGCAGCTACACGACAGCAACGAGAGATGACAAACGACGTTCTGTGCTCGGACGACAGAACACGTAATGAGGGGTGTAGCCAACCAGCCAATGCGATGCCGACACTCAGCGCGACTTTGACGTATAGAGGCGGCCGGAGAAAGCGGCTCTTTAGGCGAGCGCAAGGTCGCAGCGGCGGAGGCAGTGTAACCACTCGAGATTACGAGGAGTCGACGCGTAAACAGCCATTACTTAACACGGGAGCGGGCGACCGACCATCGCCGTGGGAAACAGGTAGCCAAGGGCACGGCTGGAAGTGTGTCAGGTCAGCTACAGAACACCTGTGGAAAGAGAAAGGAAGAAGGAACAACGAGAGGAGAGATTTGTCCATCTGTGGGGTTCCACAAGGTTCAGTATTATGCCTATTACTGTTTTCGTATCTCACCTAGAAACTACGTTAGTGTTACGGAATATCTATGTTCCTTTATGAAATACTAGTTCATTACCTGGTGCTCCCTGGGTACGCATTTATTTAAATCTCCTGTGTCCATCTCCATTTTCCCCTTATTTCTTTACATCTCCTTCTTCATCTCCTCTCTGTCCTCCTCCTCCACCCCCACTCTCTGTGCAACTCCATATGCCCCTCTCTTTTTTCATATCCTTCCCCCTCCGTCAATCGACTCGTCCTCTCTCTGTCCATCTGCTCCTTCACATTCTGTCCATCTAGTTCACCCTCTAATTAACTCATCTCCACGCCCTCTCATTATCAATCTGCTCCTACTACACCTCTGTTCATCACTTCCACCCCCAAACCCTCTCTCTCTGTCCATCTTCCCCTCTTTCCTTTCTCTGTCCATTTCCAACGCTTCCTCTCTTTGTTCATGGCTATTCGCATATCATGGGTTACACTTCGTTTTCAACTCCACCCCTTTCTTAGTGAGGTTGTTCTTACCATCACAGCGATTTTCTATAGACAGTAAGTGAGATGTGACTATGTTTGCTTGAAATCGGTCAAAAGCTTTAGGAGGAGATGTGGAACATAATACATATATTCATATGTATTGGATGTTAATAACCGCTTCCGCTACATTTTTCCTTTATTACGGGACCACTACCTGTTTCGTGGCGCTAAATCCACATCTTCAGGCAAATGTATGATTAAAACATGAGAGCGGAAAAGCTCCAAACCTTTTTATCCAACATTCGCTAGGTAGAAAAGGCAGTGTTTTGTTCTGATGGACAACGAATGTTAGTAAAAAGTTCCCGAACTTCTCCGCTTTAATGTTTTAGTCATATCTTCATCTGAAGATGTGCCTTTCAGTGATTAGAAACCAGTAGTGATCGAATAATATGGGGCTAAATACAGCTGAAGTGGTTATTAATACCCAAGATGACTACTCAAGGCTGTGATTGCCCTACATATGAGGTCGCCTGCTGGACACACACACACACACACACACACACACACACACACACACACACACACACACACACGATTTGCATGGATTTGTATAAGAGAATCAGGTAGCCGAGACCATGGTTGGATGTCTGTCAAGTGACCTGTGTTAAGGGAAAAGAAGGGTTACACAACGAGAGATTTGTCGGGCGATGTCGAGTGTTGTGCTCACCACTCTTTCGACACCTCATCTACAAACTAGGCGTGTATTGTAAACCTCAGTTCCTTTATGAAATATTTGTGTGAGGGAAACGTGTAGCCAAGAGTATAGCTGGATGTTTTTCAGGTGTGTTGTGTGAAGAGCGAGGAAGTATGATCCAATATAAGAATGTGAAATTTGCATTACCTCGCATTGATAATGATAAGATACAGCCATGAAGGTTGTGTGGTTGAACATATTATACACTGTCCAGCTGCATCAATGTGACGATCTGTCAAGAGCTTGAATAAGCATCTTTTGCAAACCTGACAGCTGTGAGATGTGGAGGAAGTAACAAAGTGAGGTTCGGGAAGGTGACAGGGATGTGTAGCCATGCTGACTTCAGTGCCATGGAGAGCTGTGCTAGGTTTCTCGGTCTTGTGTCCATGGAGCGTACAACCCAATCAAGGTGGTCCCAAAGATTCTCAGTTGAGTTATTCTGCAGGTAGTTTTATGGTCAGGACAGTACAGTGAACACATCCTGGTACTTTTGCAACGACATGTGTGAGATGCACATTGTCCTGCTGGTAGGTGCCATTGTGCTGAGGTAAAGTAAAATGAATGAGTGGGTGAACATGGCCCCCTTGATAAATGGATACTCATGTTGAACCATTGGGCCTTCTACAGTCACATGATCAGCCAGAAAATGCCACGAAAGCTTTCCCCAGATTATAATTCTCCCTCCTACAGCCAGGGTGCTTCCAATGATAGTGGCAGGGTGTTAGTTCTCAGACGTTTCACGTCATACACATTAACGACCATCTATCCAATGAAGTATAAAAAGTGACGGATCTGAAAAGGCCATCTCTCCTCACTAAGTGGACATTTAGTCGCGGTACTGGTATGCAAATTGCAGCCTTTATCGGCATTGAACAACAATCAGCAAGGATGCATGAACCAGGCGCCTGCTGCAGAGGGATATACGCAGCATCGTTCACTGAATGTGTGGCCCCTTTGCCGGCCGCGGTGGTCTCGCGGTTATAGGCGCGCAGTCCGGAACCGCACTGCCACTATGATGACGACTGCGCTCTAGACGTGCGCTTTTGAGTAGACGAACCAGAGGTACAATTACAGAAGGTCGCCAACAATAAAGACTACTCTACCGAGGTCTTCTGTATGCCGTTTCTCTCGATATAACACCTCCAGTGGATGTTACGAAGTCAGATATCAGTTGCCATGCAATTCTGACGTGCTACTGTCCTGCTCTTATGGCCAAATAATGGTCCTCTCCTTTTGATATCACACGAGCCATGCCCTGGTCTCTGGAATACAGGTTTGGCCTGTATAAACTATCGCCACATCCTAGAAATAACAGAACGCATCAAAAAAATAGTTCAAATGGCTCTGAGCACTATGAGACTTAACATCTGAGGTCATCAGTCCCCTAGAACTTAGAACTACTTAAACCCAACTAACCTAAAGACATTACACACATTCATGCCGGAGACTGGATTCGAACCTGCGACCGTAGCGGTCGCGCGGTTCCAGACTGTAGCGCCTAGAACCCCTCGGCCACTCCGGCTGCCAGAACGCTTCACATTAAGCCTTCCGGCCACATCAGTTTGTGACTGTCCAGCTTCCATTCTTCTTATGGCCCTCCACCGCAGGTCTCGTAGGCGTCTTCTTTGTGCCATACTGCATGATCTATGGCGCTATACACAGCTAATGATGATGTGGGACATCCTAGAAAACACAACCCGTTTGATAGTTGCCCTGACGTCATCGTTGACGTGGTTCTGCATTGACCGGAATACGACCATCTTCCGTGAAGAACATGATAGTACGGACGTCTGTTGATATTTTATGTGATTATACCGTGAATTAGACACGATATGGGGAAACAGGTGTTTGTTGCTCTAATTTTGGTCACCAGTGTACATACAAATGCTGCCCGGTCGCTCCTTCTGCAGCGTTGTTTACGACCTCGAGCCCCGCCACATCAGCCTTCAGAGCGACCGAGCCCTTGTGATGCTGTCTTGTCTCCCATCGGCCCAGGCTCCTCCAAACCGGAGACAATAGCCGCCTGCGTCCTCCAGAGACCAAACGGCTACGCCCACCAGCCTCACGAGCTCCAGCGTGCTAGACGCGATGTTGGGGCAACGCCCAGGGCAGGCAAATTACCTGGGCCACTTTACGGCGTCGTTACTGCCACAGAGGTGCTGCCGGCGCCTGCAGACGCTTTCCAAGCGGCATAGCTTATTTATTCCTGCCTCCGTCGCTTCCTATATTTACCTCTCGATGCAGACAGTTTTACTTTGTAGTACACCCAACGCAGACCGAGCTAGGAGAGTGTACAGAGACGGAACGTCATTCCACTGCATTCTTCCAAAATAAAAACATTGAAATGAGCCTTTCCCAACATCATCACCGGCAGCATTAATTTTGACACCCACTTACTGTCTCTTGATTAGCTCTTCAAACTAATACATGACGCAGTTACAGTAATGTGGCGTGTGATCGACGTCAACGTGGAAGACTCACAGACAGCAGGTGGCAGCATTAGCAGTGGATGGTACATAAAGCGTATTGGGGAGATGCGGTAAACAGTGCTGATGTTGTCGTAATGTGGATCGGAACTATTTGTCTGACATCCAAATAGACAAATGGCTTTTGAGCCCAGGGCGAAACTGCTATGATTGTAACCTTTAATCATGCCGCCATGGTTAATGTACACATTGCATGGTAAACAGTCCAAAACAGGCGCCTGGGCTACTATTGTGCACCAAGGGCCACAGACGACATGAGTGAAAGTTGGCTACAGAGATATATACAGGCGAACAGACTTGCAAGTGTTGAGCTACTGACCTCCTAGATGATCCAAGTGCAACCAACAGTGTCTCCTCATCGCCCATTCTGTAGTGTCCTGTAGTCGGCAGGAAAGGACTAACGATCAAGTTTGAACACACTTCATTATAACTAAAACGCCTTCTTGGCGTGCACTACTTTCAAAACGAAAGAACAACAAGAAGCACGATAATTCTTGAGGTGGCAAAACCAGATAAGAGTACAAGACAACGAAAAGTAAATAATAACCAAAATACTACTCTACACAATTACAAAAACTTCCACTAAATGCTATGACGAGTGTGTACTACGCTAGAGCTGGCGTAGGTATTGGCTGGAGGTGGTCTCACTGAGCCGGCAGCTGTGGCCGAGCGCTTCTAGGAGCTTCAGTCCGGAACCGCGCTGCCGCTACGGTCGCAGGTTCGAATCCTGCCTCGGGCATGGATGTGTGTTATGTCCTTAGGTTGGTTAGGTTTAAGTAATTATATGTTCTAGGGGACTGATGACCTCAGAAGTTAAGTCTCATAGTGCTCAGAGCCATTTTGCAGCTCTCCGCGCTGTCTTATCTAGAGCACGTCTCTTCATCGCTGCATAACTATTGCAATCTACCATCAGAAAATACATCAAAAGCCCTTTTTTTATTAGACTGTCACATATAACTCTTTTTATGAAATCCTTTTCTTATTATAGCCAGACTGTACTTTGCATTGTTCTGCACTGACCATCATCAATTATTTCCTGCCCAAATTTCATAGCAAGTTTACTATTTTAGGATTTATTTCCTAATCTACCTAATTTCATCATTACCTCGTTTAATTTGATTACATTCTGTTACCTTACTTTATTTTTGTTGATGTCCATCTTATAACCTTTCTGAAAGACATTATCCATTCAGATCAAGTTCTCGTACCTTACTCTTGCTGTTTATAAAATTGTTTTTTCTACTCACTGAAGTTTAATTCCTTCTCCAACTTCTCTTTTGTTTACTTTACTGTTTGCTAAATATAAGGATTGAATAATATCGAGGATAGACTACAGCCCAGTATCACTCCCTTCTCAATCTGGTTCTCATTCACATTTTTCGACTCATATACTGGCAGTTTTGTTACCATACATGTTGTATATAACCTCTCATTCTCTGTATTTTATTTCTGTTATGCTCAGAAATTTTTTTTAAATTAACCCGAGTCACTATCGCAGAATATTATGTTTGCAAACGTACTGTTTGCTAGCACCGCCAACAACGCGCCCTTGCGACCATTGTAACATCTCCACTTTACATACAGGGTGTCTCAAGCCTTTTGGGTCAAGTTGAAACAGAACCAATTCTACTGAGATAGGAATCCAATGCTCGGGAACACTCATTTATTGTGTAATGAACTCACGGAGAACGCGCAATAACAATAACCTAGCTCATAGTAAATGTTCAAAAAGCATGCATGGCAACGGAGGAAGAAGCTCCACCGCACTCTCCCGAAGATCTTACGAGACAAGCAGGTCTTCATGTATTTGCCGGCCGGAGTGGCCGAGCGGTTCTAGGCGCTACAGTGTGGAACCGCGCGACCGCTGTGGTAGCAGGTTCGAATCCTGCCCCGGGCGTGGACGTGTGTGATATCCTTAGGTTAGTTAGGTTAAAATAGTCCTAAGTTCTAATGGACTGATGACCTCAGACGCTAAGTCTCATAGTGCTCAGAGCCATTTGAACCATTTCATCTATTTCTACGGAGGTTTCATACACCACTGCCTTAACATAACCCCAGAGGAGAGACGCCGAGAGGTGTGAGGTCCGGCAATCCTGCTGGGCATGGGGCAGCACCTTCGCTTCTAATCCTGCTGTAGTGTGTTCGTACGTGTCGCTCGCTGATATTAACGTCGGAGTGGGCTGCTGTACCGTCGTACTGAACTCACATCGTTTCACGGCCGACAAGAGTATCGCCTTTCATGCATCGTTGCAATAAATACCTTGAGAGTGGGTGTCGCCATTTAGCACGATCACAGTGAGATACTTTGTTGTTACGTAGGGTATGCCATTAACACCACATTTCGAAAGCTTCTATTCTCTTCTTGTCCAAACTAGTTATCGTCCATGTTTCACTTCCATACATGGCTACACTCCAAACAAATACTTTCAGAAACGACTTCCTGATACATAAATCTATATTCGATGTTAACAAATTTCTCTTCTTCAGAAATGCTTTCCTTGCCATTGCCAGTCTACATTTTATATCCTCTCTACTTCGACCATCATCAGTTATTTTACTTCCTAAATAGCAAAACTCCTTTACTACTTTAAGTGTCTCATTTCCTAATCTAATTCCCTCAGCATCACCCGATTTAATTTGACTACATTCCATTATCCTCGTTTTGCTTTTGTTAATGTTCATCTTATATCCTCCTTTCAAGACACTGTCCATTCCGTTCAACTGCTCTTCCAAGTCCTTTGCGTCTCTGACAGAATTACAATGTCATCGGCGAACCTCAAAGTTTTTACTTCGTCTCCATGAATTTTAATACCTACTCCAAATTTTTGTTTTGTTTCCTTTACTGCTTGCTCAATATACAGATTGAATAACATCGGGGAGAGGCTACAACCCTGTCTCACTCCTTTCCCAATCACTGCTTCCCTTTCATGCCCCTCGACTCTTATTACTGCCATCTGGTTTCTGTACAAATTATAAATAGCCTTTCGCTCCCTGTATTTTACCCCTGCCACCTTTAGAATTTGAAAAAGAGTATTCCAGTCAACATTTTCAAAAGCTTTCTCTAAGTCTACAAATGCTAGAAACGTAGGTTTGCCTTTTCTTAATCTTTCTTCTAAGATAAGTCGTAAGGTCAGTATTGCCTCACGTGTTCCAACATTTCGACGGAATCCAAACTGATCCTCCCCGAGGTCTGCATCTACCAGCTTTTCCATTCGTCTGTAAAGAATTCGCGTTAGTATTTTGCAGCCGTGGCTTATTAAACTGATAGTTCGGTAATTTTCACATCTGTCAGCACCTGCTTTCTTTGGGATTGGAATTATTATATTCTTCTTGAAGTCTGAGGGTATTTCGCCTGTCTCATACATCTTGCTCACCAGCTGGTAGAGTTTTGTCATGACTGGCTCTCCCAAGGCCGTCAGTAGTTCTAATGGAATGTTGTCTACTCCGGGGGCCTTGTTTCGACTCAGGTCTTTCAGTGCTCTGTCAAACTCTTCACGCAGTATCGTATCTCCCATTTCGTCTTCATCTACATCCTCTTCTATTTCCATAATATTGTCCTCAAGTACATCGCCCTTATATAAACCTTCTATATACTCCTTCCACCTTTCTGCCTTCCCTTCTTTGCTTAGAACTGAGCTGCCATCTGAGCTCTTGATATTCGTACACGTGGTTCTCTTCTCTCCAAAGGTCTCTTTAATTTTCCTGTAGGCAGTATCTCTCTTACCCCTAGTGAGATAAGCTTCTACATCCTTACATTTGTCCTCTAGACATTTGGTAGGACATGTTTTGAGGCATCAAGGGATCACAAATTTAGCATTGGAGGGCAGCGTGGAGGGTAAAAATCGTAGAGGGAGACCGAGAGATGAGTACACTAAGCAGATTCAGAAGGATGTAGGTTGCAGTAGGTACTGGGAGATGAAGCAGCTTGCACAGGATAGAGTAGCATGGAGAGCTGCATCAAACCAGTCTCAGGACTGAAGACAACAACAACAACATGCCATTAACACAATAGGCACATACATTTCTGATCACTGGTTCCGTATCTGAAAACAATCTTTCTAACAAATCCAAGTCCATCATACGGCTTTCCAAATACCGTTTATACGACCCATTTCACATTGCTTCTTGTGTTACCTGTCAGGAATTCTTACTTCATATATCTATGAGGTTTGACTCCTTATACATACTATACATACTATACGTGTCCTGATTTACTGTAAGCACGACTTCGGGAAACTGTACGACAGGACATCCATACTTATTAATGCTATGTCAACCAGAGATCCTTGCTTTACCACAAACTCCAGCTAAAAAGTGAAACTAACAATGTTATTGCCGTCAGTTTGGATGCCTATACAGCCATCTCCGTAAAAAGTTCGAATACGTGTGAAATCTTAAGGGACTTAACTGCTAAGGTCATCAGTCCTTAAGCTTACACACTACTTAACCTAAATTATCCTAAGGTCCTAAGGACAAACACACATATTCATGCCCGAAGTAGGATTCGAACCTGCGACCGTAGCGGTCGCGCGTTTCCAGACTGTAGAGCCTAGAACCGCTCGGCCACCCCAGCCGGCTGTGTGGATGGTCTCGGCAGAAGTTCGAGTCCTCCCTCGGGCATGGGTGTGTGTGTCTGTCCTTAGGATAATTTAGGTTAATTAGTGTGTAAGCTTAGGGACTGATGACCTTAGCCGATTAGTCCCGTAAGATTTCACACACATTTGAACCCCAAACGTGGATGACAAATTTTCTACATCTGACGTCACCAGATGACATACCTCGTCGAAGCGGCTGGCCTATCGGTCTGTCACACCCGTTCATCCCAACCCAGTCTGCCCCCAGTAGCTGAATGGTCAGCGTGACGGATTGTCAATCCTCTGGGCCCGGGTTCGATTACCGGCTGGGTCGGGGAATTTTCTCCGCTCAGGGTCTGAGTGTTGTGCTGCCTTCATCACCATCCTCATCGACTGCAGGTCGCCGAAATGGCGTCAAATGGAAAGACCGGCACCTTGCGAACGGTCTGCCCGACCGGGGGCCCTAGGCATACGAGAAAATAAATAAGTCCCAACCCAAGTATTCGCGTCGGTGGGTTTATAAGCCCACGTCCGCGACCTTAGCGCATGGGGCGCAGAGCTGGAGTCTTGCGTCTAGCAGGCAATGTTCCATTGCATTGCATTAAATAATTGTGAATTTACATTTTATTATGTTATTTACCGGCGTCTGGTCTCCACTGGTTTACAGTACGACAGAAACCTAGCGCATTGCGTCACTAGTAAGTGAGCATAAGCTTTCGAACTGCGTCGCTACCAGCAAATGACCGGCGTCAGCTTTACTAAATAAATTCAATTAACAAAACCAGAAGGGACGAAAGTAAAGCAACACTAGATAAGAAGAGCTTTTGCCTAGTTACAATGAGGATAATTATTCAACGTTTACAACAGATCATACTGACGGGACATGTTCGAAAAAAGAGCAGCCCTGTGGAGCTACGCGCAGCATTCCTCCCTAACAGCGAGGGTAGTACAGACAGGCTCATCCGCTGTACGTGTACGTCGTCTGGTGACGTCGCATATTCAACATTTGCCATCCACTTTTGCAGGTTTGCGGTCCCATGTGTCTCGTATTAAATTACTTGTCTCAGCGCCCTCTAGGTCCCTTTGAGTTTCTTTTTAAATGTTAATAACAGTCACTCTGTACATCTTCCACCAATATTTCTAATGTGTGAGAATTCCGGTCTGATCTCTACGGAGGCAACTGTTATTCACTTTAATACCCAAAGACGTTTCGCAAAATTTTCGCCATAACTTTCATCAAGTTTCCTTATTCCGGTTTGGGAAACGTAAATGCGTTTTAAGTAATAATTTTTGCGACAAATATTTTACGTCTATAATGTTTATTGTCTTACTGTACAGAAAGTTAGATACTAAAAACCTTTTTTAAATATTATAGCTGGTCATCTGTAACGAAAGAAGTTATTGTAAGGCCAGATGGCGACTCAACAAAATGGTAAAATGGCTCTAAGCACTATACGACTTAACATCTGAGGTCATCAGTCCCCTATACTTAGAACTACTTAAACCTAACTAACCTAAGGACATCACGCACATCCACGCCCGAGGTAGGATTCGAACCAGCGACCGTAGCAGCCGCGTGGTTCCGTGCTGAAGCGCCTAGAGGCTATCAACCACAGCGGCCGGCTGCGACTCAACAATTCAGTCTATTTATAAATGTAATTTTGAGTCGCAGAAGCACATGAATGGCATCTCTAACTTGACAACTAACTACGAAATATCATGTGACGATGCTGTGCTGATTATATTTATATTTATATGCCATTATGGCCTTATCACTTTAGGACATGGTATAAGAAAGATCTGAGGATGGTCATTACGAATTGAAACCGGTCATCGTCTAAAGAAGTGAGATTGTGATCAAAGACTGGAATGAAAACGACAGTATAGGATCACTGTTTGCATACCCGACTATGTCGCAGTTGGAGTAACTACGAAATGATTATTAACTAATGGCAAGGTATAAAATGTGAACTTCAAACTTTTCCGGAGAGATGAATATTCAAGAAAGGCGATGGGTTGATGCCGGCCGTCGTTACTGGCAGTTATCGAAATTTCGGCGACACGTGCAAGGCATCTTGAGTATCTCCGATTTGTGACCTGAAGATACTGACTTGCAGCTCCCCAGGCGAAATATCGTGAACTGCAGTTAAAGGCGGTCAGCAGCAAGGTACAAACTTGTTTATAATAAGATATAAAGTAACCAAAAGACAATGTTACAGCACCAAAAGTTCTACGGAAGTCATTAATCTCAGGAGATATAAAATTCTCTGGCCTGAATATTGTTTCAATAACCACAGGGCGAAACACATCTGCAGACCTGAATGAAATTATCCACTGATGATGGCACAAGAAAGCCGTAACAATTCAGGGCGTTAAGAAGAAAAGTTGCGTGCGTAACTTGCGGGTCAGAATTTTCTTGATTAAATCTGCTGACACTGCTTTTGTTACAGCATGGAAACTAAATATGATTGATTCTAAATGAAACAAACAGTAGTGATCCAGGTTTGCGTACTTCTGTATGTAATCTGTAACCCAAAAGACTGTGCCAGATTGTCCAGTCTATGCACGCAACAACGATTAGAAGTGAACTTGGCGCCTTCACACAGGAAGTTTTCGTTGAAACAAGCTGGTGATAACGCTGTGTGGGAGCATAAAGATAATGTCTTTCTCAAGCGCCGCTGGCGCCAAGACAGCGAGGAACATTCGGGGACACAGAAAAGCTCCTGCGGATCTAGCAGTGCTACCACCGTGCTCTCGCGTTTTCCACAACTCAGGTCTGCACATTTTCGAACGCCCGACACTTGTTTAGGAGTCGCTTCCCTGGCGAACGGCACAGAAACGAAAGCCAATTAGCCGAGTTCGCACACTGCTGGCGTTTTACGCTAAGTGCCTGAACCTTATGCGGTGTCTGAAAATAACTTTCTGCTGTAGTAAAGGAGGTCAAATTCATGCACTACGGTACTAGAAGTGAGAAGCTACTGTCGAACAGGGAAACTCAGTTACCGAAAGTATGACGAAAGAATGTGGTGGCTAGATGCGCCATTTGACGGGAGTGTAGCCACCACACCTGGACAGTCCGTTAGATAGAGCTGTGTAAGAGAAATGGTGGCAGGTTGCAGGTTAACATACACTATGAGATTAAAAGTATCCCGACATATGGCTCAAAATGACTTAAAAGTTCGTGGCGCAGTCCATCGGTAAGCTGTAATTCAATATGGTGTTGGCCCACCCTTAGTTTCAATGACAGTTTCCACTCTCGCAGGCATACGTTCAGTCACGTTCTGAAAGGTTTCTTGGGGAATAGCAGCCAATTCTTCACGGAGTGCTGCACTGAGGAGAGGTATCGATGTCGGTCGGTTGTGCCTGGCACGAAGCCGCGGTTCCAAAATATCCGCAAGGTGTTCTGTGGAATTCATGTCAGGACTCTGTACAGCCTAGTCCGTTACAAGGACATTAGTCGTGTATCCACTCCGCCACAGGCCGTGCATTATGAATAGGTGCTCGATCGTGTTGAAAGATGCAATCGCCATACCCGAATTGCTCATCAACAATGGGAAGCAAGAAGGTGCTTAAAACATCAATGTAGGCCTGTGCTGCGACAGTGCTACGCAAAACAACAAGGGCTGCAAGCTCCCTCCATGAAAAACACGACCATACTATAACACCACCGTCTCCGTATTTTACTGTTGGCACTACACACGCTGGCAGATGACGTTCACCGGACATTCGCCATACCCACATCCTGCCATCGGATCGCCACATTGTGTACCGTGATTCGTCACTACACAAAACGTTTTTCCACTGTTCAATCGTCCAATGTTTACGTTCGTTACACCAAGCGAGGCGTCGTCTGGCATTTACCGGCGTGGTGCGTGGATTCTGACCAGCCGCTCAACCATGAAATGCAAGTTTTGTCACCTCCCGCCTAACTGTCATAGTACTTGCAGTGGATCCTGACGCAGTTTGGAATTCCTGTGTCACCGTCAGGATAGATGTCCGCCTATTACACATTATTACCCTCTTCAACTATCGGCGGTCTCTGTCAGTCAGCAGACGAGGTCAGCCTGTACGCTTTTGTGCTGTACGTCTACCTTCACGTTTCCACTTCACTATTGCATCGGAAACAGTGTGCCTAGAGATGTTCAGGAGTGTGGAAAGCTCGGGTACAGACGTAAGACAGAAGTGATACCCAATCATCTGACGACGTACGAAGTCCGTGGAGCGTCCCATTCTGCTCTCTCACGATGTCTAATGTCTACTGAGGTCGGTAATATGGAGTACCTGGCAGTAGGTAGCAGCACAATGCACCTAATTTGAAAAACCTTTGTTTATGTTGGTGTGCGGATACTTTTGATCAAATGGTTCAAATGGCTCTGAGCAGTGTCGGACTTAACTTCTAAGGTCATCAGCCCGCTAGAACTTAGAACTACTTAAACCTAACTAACCTGAGGACATCACACACATCCATGCCCGAGGCAGGATTCGAACCTGAGACCGCAGCGGTCGTGCGGTTCCAGACTGTAGCGCCTAGAACCGCTCGGCCACCCTGGCCGGCGCTTTTGATCACGTAGTGTACTTAAGACGTGGGAGTATCAGAGTGTATGCATGAATTCGGATTTATGAGGACGGGAGTGTCTACGGTATTTGCAGAATTCCAGAGGGCTTTGGACACAGTGGCTCCACTTCAGATTGTTAACGAAGGGCCGAGAATACCGAATAGGTCCCGAGAGTCGTGTGTGGCCCGACGATCTGTTAACGGTGCGTGTAAACCTGTGCACCTTGTGTGTAGTCGCCGTCAGACTGTGCGAGCCCCACATGCACGTATAGGTATGCGTATATGTGCTTGCTGCTCCCTCCACATGTTGGTGCGAGTGGTTCCATTCACCCCTGTGTTCACACTGCGTGCGCCGACCGTGGTGACCGAGCGGTTCTAGGCGCTACAGTATGGAATCGCGCGACCGCTACGGACGCAGGTTCGAATCCTGCCTCGGGCATGGATGTGTGTGATGTCCTTAGGTTAGTTACGTTTAAGTAGTTCTAAGTTCTAGGGGACTGATGACCTCAGATGTTAAGTTCCACAGTGCTCAGAACCATTTGAACCATCACACTGCGTGCCTCTACTTCCGTGTGCGGCAAGCTAAACAGTCGCACAATGACTGCTGGTATGGCGTATAGCTGTAAGCGCACCTTAAGTGATGAAACCCAAAACATTTTTCTGAGGTTGAGTGATCATCACAGACAAGAGATAACGAAACTCTGTCTTGAAACCAGCAGAATTCCCAAAGAGGTTCTGGTCGTATATAAAGTATACCAGCGGCGAGACGAAATCAGTATCTTCAGTTCACTGCGCAGTCTTGTGTCTAGGAATCCTGCCTTCTCGGTTAGCTAGACAAAAAGTCAAAAAACTAGTATTAATGAGATTTATAACAACAAGAAAATTACAATACTTAACTTCACTAGACGTGTCGCAAGCAAAAAGGGTGACATAAAAAATAATCTGTCTTCTTCAGAACAGTCAAATACAAGTCGGTTCTACGTAGAGCTAGCTAGCGAAGTCGGTAACTTTGACGCTGCTATCGAAGTGCCCAAAATTGAAGCTGCTATGCAAGGGGGCCCGCTATCAATCGGCAGCGGCTCTTATGTCCTCTTCACGTAGGGGCCGCTGCAGTCAAATCAAATGTTCAAATGTGTGTGAAATCTGATGGGACTTAACTGCTAAGGTCATCAGTCCCTAAGCTTATACACTACTCAACCTAAGTTGTCCTAAGGACAAGCACACACACCCACGCCCGAGGGAGGACTCGAACCTCCACCGGGACCAGCCGCACAGACCATGACTGCAGCGCCCCAGACCTCTTGGCTAGTCCCGCGCGGCGCCGCTGCTGTCACGTTGTCATCCTGGAAGGGGGTCGGTAGGCGAGCGATTGGCTGACCTCCTTCTCACAGCCGTCTCTTCTTTTTCGTTCCCGACTGGAGTGCCGGCGCTTGACTTAACGCCATAACACGCAGAGTTACTGAATACGAGAATGAGATTTTTACTCTGCAGCGGAGTGTGCGCTGATACGAAACTTCCTGGCAGATTAAAACTGTGTGCCAGACCGAAACACGAACTCGGGGACCTTTGCCTTTCGCGGGCAAGTGCTCTAGCACTTTTTTCCATTTTGTTCGCTGTTGATCGTTGTGTTTGGTCGTTGCGGACGTCTCATGACATCCGGTCAAGTTTGTTGTTGATCCTTCCACTCAGTTTTTTTTATTACAGAGGCCAACCAGCTCTCTGACCGAACACGCTGAGCTACCGTGAGGGCACCGTCTGAGCTACCCAAGCACGACTCACGCCCGTCCTCACAGCTCTACTTCTGCCAGTACCTCGTCTCCTACATTTCAAACTTCACAGAAGCTCTTCTGCGAACCTGGAGAACTAGCACTCCTGGAAGAAAGGATACTGCGGAGACATGGCTTAGCCACAGCCTGGGGGGGGATGTTTCCAGAATGAGATTTTCACTCTGCGGCGGAGTATGCGCTGATATGAAAGTTACTGCTTCCCGAGATTTCGTTACTAACGAATCCGAAGTCAATATTCCGGAATTCCAATCAAGAACGACTGCCAACATGAGTAACATAGATGTGTTCAGCGTAGCGAAGTAGCTCAATCACTAAATAAATGCATGTGCTCCGGACAAGACCGCATATCAGTTAGTCTCTTTTCATTACAGTATGCTGGCACACTATTTCCAGATTTAGCAATCATATACAACAGCTCGCTCATCGAAAGATTCGCACTTCGGAACTGGAAGTTGCTCAAGTCTCAAGAAAGTATATGTAGGAGTAATCCGCTGAATTACGGACTCACATTGATAACGTCGAATTGCAGTAGGATTTGTAATGCATGAGGAGCTCGAGAATTATGAATAACCTCAAAGAAGGCGATTTATTGGCAAGCAGCCAAGACGGATTTAGAGAATATAGTCTTGTGAAACACAACTAGCTCTTTAGTCTCACGAAGTTATGAGTGTTGTCGACAGGAAATTTCAAATTGATTCCATATTTTTAGATTTACAGAACGTTTATGACACCGTTTCTCACGAGCGATATCTAATCGAATTGCATGCGACTGGTTTCTTTGTTTCCTGTCAAAAAGGTTACAGTTCGTAGTAACTGACGGAACGTCAATTCCCCAACGAAGTCGCATAGATCATCAGGTGCTCCTCATATATATATATAAACGGTTTAGAAGGTAACATGAGCAGCTCTCTTACATTGTTTTCAGATGGTGTTGTCATTTACTGTCTTGTAAAGTCATCATATGATTAAAACCAATTGGAAAATGATTTAGGAAAGATATCTTTACGGTGCGAAAAGTGCAACTGACCAATAATGAAAAGTGTGAGGCCATCCTGATAAATACTGAAAGGAAACCATTAAATTTCGGTTACACGATAAAACACACTAATATAAGGCTGTGAATTCAATTAAATACTTAGGGATTAAACTACGAATAACATAAATGGGAACGATCATTTAGATAATATTATGGCGAGAGAACACCGAAGTTTGCGGTTTATTGACAGAACACTTAAAACACTTACAAAGCGCAGCAGGTAAGAGACGGCGTATACAACGCTTGTCTGTCCTTTTCTAGAATATTGCTGTGCCGTGTGGCACCCGCATCAGATAGAATTGTCGGATAACATCGAATACGTTCAGAGAAGGGCAGCTCGTTTTGCATTATCGCGAAATAGGGGACAGAATGCCACGGATTTGATACACGAACTGAGCTGACAATCTTTAAAACAAAGGCGTTTCTCGTTGCAGCAGCATATTCTCACGAAAACCTCCCGCCGGAGGTTCGAGTCCTCCCTCGGGCATGGGTGTGCGTTGTCCTTGCCGTAAGTTAGTTTAAGTAGTGTGTAAGTCTAGGGACCGATGACCTCAGCAGTTTAATCCCTTGGGAATTCACACAAATCTTAACATTTTTATTTTCTCACGAAATTTTAATCACCAACTTCCTCCTCCGAATGCGAAAATATTTTGTTGATTACCAACAGCATAGGGAGAAATGATCATCATAATAGAATAAATCAGAGCTCACTCGGAAAGATTTAAGTGTTCGATTATCCAGCGCGCTTTTCGTAAGTGGAACGGCGGAGAAACAGTTTGAAGGTGGTTCGATCATCTCTGTGCCAGGCACTTAAATGTGAATTGCAGGATAATCATGTAGATATAGATGTAGATGGAGATGTAGACGTAGAAGTAAAATGCTATCGTCAAGAGTGCCCCATGGAAGTGTGAGAAACCGCTGATATTCACTATATATGTAAATGATTTTAAGAATAAACTGAGAATCAGTTTCTATTTGGTGTGATGAGTTACACCTTCCTCTAAATGTAGAGAAACGTATGTTAATGCAGATGTGTAGGAAAACAACCCTACAATGTTCGAATACAGTAAGATCAATGAACTGCTTGACACATTCATGTCGATTGAGGATCTAGGCGTGACGTCACGAAGCAATATGGACTGGAACGAGCACGGAAAGACAGTACGTAGCGTAAATGGTGCACTTCGGTTTATCGGGAGAGCTTTAGAGAAGTTTATCTCATCTCTAAATAATCCGCGGATAGAACATATTAATGCGACTCATTTTCGAATACTGCTAGTGTGTCTGGAATTGCCATCAGGTGAGATTAAAGGAAGGAATCGAAGTAATTCAAAAGCCTGATGCTAGATTTGTTACCGGTAGTTTCGGTGAACAAGCGAATATTACGAACTATCTGCAGGGAAGGCGTCGTTCTTTTTTTCTGCGAAACACTATTCAAAAATTTTTGAGAAATCGCGATTGTGGCAGAATAATTCTACTGTCGTAGACGAACACTTCACGAAGACAGGATAACAGAAATTAGGACTCGTACGCAAGCACATAGATTTACACATTCGGTTTTCCCCAATCCCCATTTGTGAGTACGGAATGATAACAGTACAAAGTACCCTCCGCGATGCACCGTATGGTACCTTGATGATTGCGCGTCTAGAGGTAGCTGCAGACTTTCAGTATCCTAACCGCTATGTTCTCACATACATAAACCGCAGCAAATGACTATACGTCACCATATCAACACGGGACATTAAACGTGCCTGAAGAATGCCACTGCGAATGGTTGCGTGTTTAACTTACAACCGGAGAGCGTTACATAGACACTGAGAAATTTGCATACAACATACACCAGCTATCAAGGTGAGCATTTCCTGCGGAACTGTATGAACCACATTAAAAGAGGAATACACATATATTACAAATATGAATGTACCTGTATACAGGCTGTTTCAAAGTACGACCAAAAGACTTCAGAGGGCCACAGAACGTCGAAGCTATAAGCGCTGGCGGATGTACACTGAACAGCCAAATAAATTGGTACAGCTGGCTAATATTGTGTACAGCCCCCGGCAACACGCGAAAGTGTCGCAACACGACATAGCATGAATTCGACTGACATCTGAAGTATTACTGGAGGGAACTGACATCATGATTCCTGGGCTGTCCATAAATCGGTAAGAATACGGCAGGGTCAAGATCTATTATGAACAGCACTTTATACATATTTCAGATGGCTCTGAGCACTTCGGGAATGAACATCTGAGATCATTAGTCCTCTATAACTTAAACCTAACTAACCTAGGGACATCACACACATCCATGCCCGAGGCAGGATTCGAACCTTCGATCGTAGCGGTCGCGCGGTTCGAGACTGAAACGCCTAGACCGCTCGGTCAAAGCAGCCGGTGCATCCCAGATATGCTCAATAATGTTCATGCCTTTGGTGGCCAGCGGAAGTGCTTATACTCAGGTGTTTCTGGGGCCACTCTGTAGTAATTCGGAGCTGTGGGGTGGCGCATTGTGCTGCTGGAATTGCCCAAGTTCGCCCAAATGCACAATGGACATGAATGAATGCAGGTGGTCAGGCAGGATGCTTACGAATGTGTTACCTGTCAGAGTCGTGTCTAGATGTATCAGCGGTCCCATATCAGTGCAACTGCACACGCCCCACACCATTACAGAGCGTCTACCAGCTTGACATCTTGAACAGTCCCCTGCTGACATGCATGGTCCACGGATTCATGACGTTGCCTCCATACCCGTGCACGACCATCCGCCTGATGGAATTTGAAACGAGACAAGTCCGACTACGCAACTTGTGTCTAGTCATCAGCAGTCTAATGTCAGTGTTGAAGGGCCCAGGGGAGGCGTAAAGCTTTGTGTCATGCAGTCATCAAGGGTACACGAGTGCGCCGTCGGCTTCGAAACCCCATATAAATGAAGTTTCGTTGAACTATTTTCTTCAGTCTTCGTTGACTCCGTTTCTGCAGGATCTTTTTCCGGCAGATGCGATGGAGGAGATTTGATGTTATACCGGATTCCTGATATTCGCGGTAGACTCGTGAAATGTTCCTACGAGAAATCCCCACTTCATCGCTACCTTGGAGATACTGTAGCGCATCACTCGTGCGCCGACTATAACACCACGTTCAAATTCACTTAAATCTTGATAACCTGCCATTGAAGCAGCAGTAACCGATCTACAGCTTCGGTATACATTTTTCTACTAATAGCGTTGACGACCGCAGCGCGGTAATCTGCCTGTTTACATATCTCTGTATTTGAATACCCATGCCCGTACCAGTTTCTTTGGGGCTTCAGTATGACGTCGGAGGCTCACTCATCGAACCCGTTATTCAGGCATCGCCCGAAGCACTGTTGTTATTAAGGTTGTAAGGTTGGAAACTTTTAGAGGTGGTAGTATGAACCCAAATAAGAAATAAAAGTGTTTTGTAAATAAAGGCTCTAAAATGCATACCTTACTAGCTGTGAGCACTTCAGTAGACGAGATGTGCTTTAGAGCAGCGGAGATGAAATATACCTCGTAGCTCTTTAGGCATGCGTTTTAGAGAACATGTTTACTTTGTTATTTTGCTTGTTTAGGTTCATACTACCGCCTCTGAAAGGTGCCTCCCTCACGCTTCCGGTTCATGTATTCCACTATCAGAATGGCTCCCGCTTATAACTTTCGAATTGTTCGCTTACAAAGCAGGGTCCCTTACCTCAGACTGATAGATTTATCCTGCTGCAACATCCCTCATACACTGTATCATCATCACGGAATGATCCTGTATATGGAAACATAGAGGCGCCGGCACCTGTAACGCCGACGTTCAGCAGCCTCGTTGGATGACTTTTCCGGACACGGGTTCCTATGCTCATTTTGTTCCTCGAGGCGGTTTCTAAATCCCCTCGAAGTATGTCTCCGTAATTTCTAAACACCCGGTACGTATGTGCGAGCGTGCATGTATGTTCCACAACTCTTCCTAAACCACAAGACCGATATCACCAATACTTGGTGCATATCTCACTTACTATCTGGAGAGAATCGCTGTTGGGGCAAGAACTACCTACATAGCATATGAAGCAATGTTGCTCATATCCATACTTTATTCGTATAGTATTTGGGAATGAGAGCACTTAGTAACTTGAAATAAACTTTAAACGTAATTTCAAAGTTTACGAAACTTTTTCTCAATGACAACCCTCACAAAATGATGAAAGGATTTCCGGAAGGCTTTTGACACTGTACCACACAAGCGGCTCGTATTGAAATTGCGTGCTTATGGAATATCCTCTCAGTTATGTGACTGGATTTGTGATTTCCTGTTATAGAGGTCACAGTTCGTAGTAATTGACGGAAAGTCATCGAGTACAACAGAAGTGATTTCTGGTGTTCCCCAACGTAGTGTTATAGGCCCTTTGCTGTTCCCTATCTATATAACGATTTTGTAGACAATCTGAGCAGCCGTCCTCGGTTGTTTGCAGATGACGCTTTCGTTTATAGACTAATAAATTGATCAGAACATAAAACAAACTGCAAAACGATTTAGAAAAAATATCTGAATGGTGCGAAAAGTGGCAGTTGGCCCTAAATAACGAAAAGTGTGAGGTCATCCACATGAGTGCTAAAAGGAACTCGTTAAACTTTGGTTACTCGATAAATCAGTGTAATCTAAAAGCCGTAAATTCAACTAAATACCTAGGTATTACAATTACGAACATCTTAAATTGGAAGGAACACATAGAAAATGTTGTGGGGAAGGCTATCCAAAGACTGCGTTTTATTGGCAGGACACTTAGAAAATGTAACAGACCTACTAAGGAGACTGTCCACATTAAGCTTGTCTGTCCTCTTTTAGAATCCTTACCATATAGGACGGACGGAGTACATCGAAAAAGTTCAAAGAAAGGCAGCACGTTTTGTATTATCGCGAAATATGGGAGAGAGTGTCACAGAAATGATACAGGGTTTGGGCTGGAAATCATTAAAAGAAAGGCGTTGTTCGTTGCGAAGGAATCTTCTTACGAAATTCCAATCACCAACTTTCTCCTCCGAATACGAAAATATTTTGTTGACAGCGACCTACATAGGGAGGAACGATCACCACGATAAAATAAGGGAAATCCGCGCGCTATACGAGATTGGAAAAATAGAGAATTGTGAAGGTAGTTCGATGAACCCACTGTCAGGCATTTCAATGTGATTTGTAGAGTACCGATGTAGATGTACATGTAGATGTAGAAGTATGTCCCTTACTACAGTTTCATTCTTCGTTCAGTAAAACTGTCGCATTAACCATGACGTTTTAATTTGTTACTTTCCTATTAGTAGCTGTATTCGCGCAACATTTTTCGGACAGTATTTGCACATACCACTGAATATTCAAGCAAAATTATATCATTGTACGACACGAAGTTCTGGAGATATGAAATTATAAACACTGAGAAGCGTAGAAGGCTGCCATATCATGCAAGAAGGTTGAAATTACTGCTTCGTTGTTCCTAACTCTATTTGCAGCTCATTCCGCAGAGGGTATCCACATATGGCGTTCAATATGCGTACAGAAACATATCTTTGTACGACCCACAGCCCAGACGATGCTGAAAAGTATGAAAACTGCCCGACGTTTAAATTTATTTCTTCTTTACTACTTACTCTACTTGCGACACTTTTTCCAAATTCCTATTTTACACGGAATGTACCAGAAACTTTATACCATCGATCCTCGATTATGGTAACATCCACAGCAAGTCCCTTCGAATTTCTCTGTTCACCTCTAAATGAAAAACCTCAGGAAAAATTGGTATATTAAAATTCAATGTTGGCAGAGGTACATGAATACGCTGTCTTCCACATAAAGAGTGTTACGATTTCTCTCTTCACGTTTTCCCAATTCCATCACTGAAGTTACAACTCAATAAAAAATTCATGCTGCTCTTGATCTACACATATACGAGTATTTTAGAATTTCACTCAGCTGATGGAAGAAGTTTAGATATTCATATATATTGCCATTAAACTGAGGTTCATTTGTATTTAGCTTTTTCCGTCTCATCTTCTACAACACCAAAATTAAACCGCAGTAACCTGGCAACTGCTCGTGTAGCGTAATGCGCAGCGCCGTAACCTGCGATACAGGGAGTGCGTCATGTCCGCTTCGAATTCGGGATGCGGGCGTACGACCTTGGACCCGCGCGCCAGCTTTTTAGGCGGTCTCCCACGCACGTTTAAACAAATGCTCGGCTGGCACCCATACGCCACGTCAGTGACCACGATACGCAAGACACACAACATAGTGTTCACGATTCACACAGATGACTTCGCTCCTTTACGTCACCTTGACGATTGTGGTGTCAGGAAAGGGCACCCAGTCACAAAGTTAAATACATTTCTTTTATTTCACGTCTGTGGTCACAAATTTGTACGTCCTCAGACTACGGAGGCGAAATAAAAAAAAAAATTATTCTACATTTTTAGGTCACTGTTCCATTTGAGAGCTTAGCGCGGCTTGTGAAATAAAGTTAAATAATAAAATATACCGTGAAACAGCACACGTATACTAGTCGGGCTAAGAGCTACGGAGAAGAAAACGAGGAACAGAAAAAACTGGCACGTATTGAGAGAAAATAGTACATATCTCAAATTTTTTACATTGTTCGCTGCACGTAATGTACCCAAAGATTGTGAAAGTAAATTCGCAATTGAAAGTGGTTTCGATGTTCAAATACGCTTCCATCCGTCTGAAGAACGGATATTTCTGTTGACGAAACTTCCTGGCAGATTAAAACTGTGTTCCGGACCGAGACTCGAACTCGGGATCTCTGCCTTTCGCGGGCTCTACCATCTGAGCTACCCAAGGACGACGCACGCCCCGTCGTCACAGCTTCACATCTGCCAGTACCTCGTCTCCTACCTTCCAAACTTTACAGAGGCTTCTTGCTTTTCGCGGGCAAGTGCTCTACCATCTGAGCTACCCAAACACGACACACGCTCCGTCGTCACAGCTTCACATCTGCCAATACCTCGTCTCCTACTTTCTATACTTTACAGAAGCACTTTCCCGCGAAAGGCAAACGTCTCGAGTTCGAGTCTCGGTCCGGCGCACAGTTTTAATCTGCCAGGAAGTTTCATATCAGCGCACACTCCGCTACAGAGTGAAAATCAAATTATGGATTTCTGTTGATGTTTCACCAGCAATAAAACGGACATTAAAATATAAAACGAAAAGCGGTAAATACCGATGAAGAAAATATTTTATCCATTATTTTGCACCATTTTTCGCCCTTTATCTACATAAACAATCCGACTGAATGAACAGTTGGAAGAGATATTGATCTTCGAGTCCACTGCCATCCACACGAAGTCACTTCGAATTTCTCTGTTCGCCTTTCCCCAGCTACAGTAAGCAAACTACTATGAGCTGAGTAAAAAACTGCTGTTTCATACTTTTTTTGCTTCAGTTGCGGCCGTCTACCTATGCGAATACTGTAACTGTATTTAAGTCTGCTTTTACAAAAGATCTCGATTGAATACACTGCCATTCATAGGAAGTCACTTCAAATTTCTATGTTCACTTTTCTCTAACTAGAGCTCTCAAATTGAAAATAGGTAAATCCATAAAAAGAAAAGTCCGGACACGAGTATGGCTCACGTGCCGAGGGCTCCGTACAAAGTTCACCCATCTCCGGAATCGATCATTTCGACGATTTTTGTTTATTATCGATACTGAAACTTGCAAGAAATCAGTATATGTGAAGTGAATGACCGTATGTTTTGATTGCGCTGATGTAGAAGCTCAACTTTTTTACAATAGCAAGAGACATGACAAGTCAACTCGTTCCCGAGAAAAAGGGATCTAAAGAGACAAGAGAACACTCAGACAACAAATGACAGAAAAATAATAATTTTTCGTGTGATAGAATTACAAACAAACAAGTTTCGGATACTTCTTTTTCGTTTGGTGCTACTGTGGAACCTTGCTTCTTCCCAAGTTTTATGATTCCAGGTCAACTGGAAGCGCCTTATGATGAGTGAATTATCGAGCATCAAAATATGTGACAAAAAATGATTATGTTTTGATTAAGTTTCGAAGCTTAACTTTGTTACACCACCAAGGGACCATAGTTTTCACTTCACCTGTCTACCTAAACCTGAGAAAAAAGGGTCTTAACAAACGTACAGGCAAATAGTCGGATAAGTAATGAAAAACATTCATGTGATATAACTAGAAATTAAAATTTTCGGATTTCTTTTTCCTTTACTTGCAGTGTGGAACCCAGCTTCTTGCCAAATTTCATGTTCCCAACTCGACGGGAAGTGTCCTATAGGTTTTGATAAGTTAGTTTATGAGTATCAAAATACGTAAATGGTTATATCGTTTGTCTGCATTGGCTAAGAACGTTAACGCTTTTACACCACGAAGGGTCCATAGACATCGATACGTGACCTTCATACCTCAGCCCATTCTTGCAGAAGACGTGTCTTGACGGACAAATCGAAAATTTCGCGTGAAACCTTGCTTTTGTGGCAAATTTCATGATTCCAGGTCAACGGGAAGTATCCTGCATTTTTTTGATGAGTGAGTGTACGAGTGTCAAAATACACAAATGGCCGCTTTTTACAGCACCAGAGACCTCAGTACGTGGTATAAATTTCAACTTGGTACTTGAGAAAATTAATTTTTAACATTCGGACAGACAGATAGACGGACAACAAAGTAATTTTCTATGGCTTCGTTTATTACAGGTTGTTATACGGAAACCTAAAAATTCCTCGGTAAATTTTTTTTGCGTCGTTTGCGGCCCTTTACCTCTGCGAATGTGCTAAATTAATTTAGATTCACTGCTGGAAAAAAATTTCTATCTTCGAATCCAGTGCGATCGGCGCGAACTCACCTCTAGTTCCGGTGTTTACTTCACGGCGGTCAAACTTCGCGCGAGACGGGTCGAGGGAGACCTGTTGATACGCGGCTCGCACCTGGAGACGCTGATCTGTTTATCGTCCGCTGTCCTTCGGCCGACGTGCGACGCGTCGCGGTCCACCCGTTGCTCCGTGTTGCAGAAGACGCGCGCCACCGGACTACGCCAACCTGTCTGCGTGCGACCCTTGCCGTATCCTAGCTGCCGCCGCCACCGCAGCCAACAATCGACTGGCCGCCGCCGCCGCCTCCCGGTACAAAGTTACCCGCGCCTCTGGCAGCCGCGGCCGGAGTCCGCACCGCGGCGCCACCGTCGCCGCACCTCCCTGACGGCCGCCGTCGGCGAGGCGAGACCACCTCTCAAACCGACGCGGCGTCGCTGAAAGACCGACAGCAAGGGGAGGCCCACACACGCAGTGCGTTACGGACTTCGCCCGTCTGTCGGACAATTACAGTGCATACAAGATGTACAGTACTGTTCCACCTGGAACTGAAGGCGCTTCAGTCGGATTACTTGCATCGTGATATTTCACGACACACCCACTTGATCGCACATTGAAGCGTCATGACCATCTGCTTAATAGATTGTTTGTCCATCTTTGGAACGAAATGCATTATTGTTTATGCGTATGAAGTTCTGTGGAAATCTGTGGCATTATACAGGATAGTGACCGGACCAAATATCTCACGAAATAAGCAGCAAACGAAAAAACCACGAAGAACGAAACTCGTCTAGCTTGAAGGGGGAAACCAGATTGCGCTATGGTTGGCCCGCTAGATGGCGCGGCCATAGGCCAAACTTATATCAAATGCGTTTTTTTAAAAATAGGAACCCCCATTTTTTATTACATATTCGTGTAGTACGTAAAGAAATTTGAATGTTTTGCTTGGACCACTCTTTCGCTTTGTGATAGATGGCGCTGTAATAGCCACAGGCATATAAGTACGTGGTATCTCGTAACATTCCGCCAGTGTGGACTGTATTTGCTTCGTGATACACTACCCGTGTTAAAATGGACCGTTAATCAAATGCGGAAAAGGTCGATATCTTGTTAATGTATGGCTATTGTGATCAAAATGCCCAACGGGCGTGTGCTATGTGTCCTGGACGACATCATCCAAGCCGGCCAGTGTGGTCGAGCGGTTCTAGGCGTTTCAGTCTTGAACAGCGCGACCGCTACGGTCGCAGGTTCGAATCCTGCCTCGGACATGTGTGTGATGTCCTTAGTTTAGTTAGGTTTAAGTAGTTCTAAGTTATAGGGGGACTGATGACCTCAGATATTAAGTCCCATAGTGCTCAGAGCCATTTGAACCATTTGACATAATCCAAGTGTCCGGATCGTTCGCCGGATAATTACGTTATTTAGGGAAATAGGAAGTGTTCAACCACATGTGAAACGTCAACCACGACCTGCAACAAATGATGATGCCCAAGTAGATGTTTTAGCTGCTGTCGTGGCAAATTCGCACATCAGTAGCAGACAAACTGCGCGAGAATCGGAAACCTCAAAAATATCGGTGTTGAGAATACTACGTCAACATCGATTGCACCCATACCCTATTTCTATGTACCTGGAATTGCAATTGAACGTCGTGTACAGTTCTGCCACTGGGCACATCAGAAATTACAGGACGATGACAGATTTTATGTACGCGTTCTATTTAGCGACGAAGCGTCATTCACCAACAGCGGTAACGTAAACCGGTATAATATGCACTAGTAGGCAACGGAAAATCCGCGATGGCTGCGACAAGTGGAACATCAGCGACCTCGGCGGGTTAACGTATGGTGCGGCATTATGGGACGTAGGATAATTGGCCCCCATTTTATCGATGGCAGTCTAAATGGTGCAATGTATGCTAATTTCCTGCGTAGCGTTCTACCGATGTTACTACAAGCTGTTTCACTGCATAACAGAATGATGACGTACTTCCAACATGACGGATGTCCGTCATAGAGCTGGCGTGCGGTTGCAGCGGTATTAAATAGCATATTTTCATGACAGGAGGATCGGTCATCGAAGCACCATACCAGGGCCCGCACGTTCACCGGATCTGACGTCCCCGGATTTCTTTCTGTGGGGAAAGTTGAAGGATATTTGCTATCGTGATCCACCGGCAACGCCTGACAACATGCGTCAGCGCATTGTCAATGCACGTGCGAACTATTCGTTGTTGAGGGGAATGTCATTACACGTATTGCCAAATGCATTGAGGTTGACGGACATCATTTTGAGCATTTATTGCATTAATGTGGTATTTACATGTAACCACGCTGTAACACCATCCGTTCTCAGAAATGATAAGTTCACAAAGGTACATGTATCTCGTTGGAACAACCGATATAAAATGTTCAAACGTACCTACAATCTGCATTTCAATTTAAAAAACCTACCTGTTACCAACTGTTCGCCTAAAATTGTGAGCCATATGTTTATGACTACTACAGCACCATCTATCAAAAGCGAAAAAGTGGTCCAACTAAAACATTCATATTTCTTTACGTACTACACGAATATTTAATAATAATGGGAGTTCCTATTTTTAAAAAAGCAGTTGATATCTGTTTGATCTATGGCAGCGCCATCTAGCGGGCCAACCATAGTGCCATCTGGTTTCCCCCTTCAAGCTAGACGCTTATTTCGTGAGATATTTGGCCCGGTCACGATCAACGGACCAATCTGTATATTTACGCAGAAGTCATATACACTCCTGGAAATGGAAAAAAGAACACATTGACACCGGTGTGTCAGACCCACCATACTTGTTCCGGACACTGCGAGAGGGCTGTACAAGCAATGATCACACGCACGGCACAGTGGACACACCAGGAACCGCGGTGTTAGCCGTCGAATGGCGCTAGCTGCGCAGCATTTGTGCACCGCCGCCGTCAGTGTCAGCCAGTTTGCCGTGGCATACGGAGCTCCATCGCAGTCTTTAACACTGGTAGCATGCCGCGACAGCGTGGACGTGAACCGTATGTGCAGTTGACGGACTTTGAGCGAGGGCGTATAGTGGGCATGCGGGAGGCCGGGGGGACGTACCGCCGAATTGCTCAACACGTGGGGCGTGAGGTCTCCACAGTACATCGATGTTGTCACCAGTGGTCGGCGGAAGGTGCACGTGCCCGTCGACCTGGGACCGGACCGCAGCGACGCACGGATGCACGCCAAGACTGTAGGATCCTACGCAGTGCCGTAGGGGACCGCTCCGACACTTCCCAGCAAATTAGGGACACTGTTGCTCCTGGGGTATCGGCGAGGACCATTCGCAACCGTCTCCATGAAGCTGGGCTACGGTCCCGCACACCGTTAGGCCGTCTTCCGCTCACGCCCCAACATCGTGCAGCCCGCCTCCAGTGGTGTTGCGACAGGCGTGAATGGAGGGACGAATGGAGACGTGTCGTCTTCAGCGATGAGAGTCGCTTCTGCCTTGGTGCCAATGATGGTCGTATGCGTGTTTGGCGCCGTACAGGTGAGCGCCACAATCAGGACTGCATACGACCGAGGCACACAGGGCCAACACCCGGCATCATGGTGTGGGGAGCGATCTCCTACACTGGCCGTACACCTCTGGTGATCGTCGAGGGGACACTGAATAGTGCACGGTACATCCAAACCGTCATCGAACCCATCGTTCTACCATTCCTAGACCGGCAAGGTAACTTGCTGTTCCAACAGGACAATGCACGTCCGCATGTATCCCGTGCCACCCAACGTGCTCTAGAAGGTGTAAGTCAACTACCCTGGCCAGCAAGATCTCCGGATCTGTCCCCCATTGAGCAAGTTTGGAAGTGGATGAAGCGTCGTCTCACGCGGTCTGCACGTCCAGCACGAACGCTGGTCCAACTGAGGCGCCAGGTGGAAATGGCATGGCAAGCCGTTCCACAGGACTACATCCAGCATCTCTACGATCGCCTCCATGGGAGAATAGCAGCCTGCATTGCTGCGAAAGGTGGATATACACTGTACTAGTGCCGACATTGTGCATGCTCTGTTGCCTGTGTCTATGTGCCTGTGGTTCTGTCAGTGTGATCATGTGATGTATCTGACCCCAGGAATGTGGCAATAAAGTTTCCCCTTCCTGGGACAATGAATTCACGGTGTTCTTATTTCAATTTCCAGGAGTGTAATTCCCGTAAGTAACGCGGCGCTGATCTGCGTACTCGGTCAAGCACCCAATAGCGACCCACATGGGTCCAATAGGATTTACATCAGGCGAATTTTGCCACCGAGACATCAACGTCAGCTGACTATAACGCTCCTCAAAGGACTGTAGCATGGGTATGATTCCGAGACACGGACAATCCACTCCTGAAAGGTGGCATCACCGTCGGGAAAGACATCAAGCATGAGGCGACGCAGTTGGTTCGCAGCTGTCAGCGTGTCTTTTATTACTACCACAGGTCCCTTGCAAGCGCAGAATAATGCCTTCCGTAGCATAATATTTCTGTCTGTGGCGTGCTGCACATTTCGTGCCGCTGTTCACTTTTATGACGGCGTTTGCGGAGACGACCATCGACCTAGCAAAAGTATAACTCACCCGAAAAGCCGACACCTTTCCATTGATCGACGGTCGAATCCCGATAGTCACGTGCCAAATGCAATCCTAGCTGACGATGTCGTTAGGTCAACATTTGAACACGCGGAGGTAGTCTACTGCGATGTACAGTAAATGGCTTACTCCAAAAGACTTTTTCGAGCACCAGTAATGTGCTCTTTGAGCAGAAATGCCACTGATCAGCATCTATCGTACTTGAAGAGCAGACAGGCCTGCGAACCCCACGTTCTTTGTAGAGCAGTGGGCGTTCAGTCATTTAGCCATTTACAGCCTAATGGTATTTCCCAGTTCTTCTGCCTCTTTCTGTAGATGCTCACGAGAATAGCAAGTGCAAAAGCGACCAGCTTCGCCGGTTTCAAGATGTTCACAGGTTCTGTGCTTTAATTATCCCCTTTTTGTCAATGGATTTCCCACTTTGCAGCTCATATTTTCGATAGGGTGATACCCCCACCCTGTCCCACTTACATACTTCTGTTGCCTCATCACGTGCCCGCAATGCCACCAGGCGACGTCCAGTGTAGTGGTTGGCAGTGATGTTTTGGCTTGTCAGTGTATATGCACTCTCTCTTTCCAAGCATTTATGGAGGAGGAGGAGATTAGTGTTTAACGTCCCGTAGACAACGAGGTCATTAGAGACGGAGCACAAGCTCGGATTAGGGAAGGATGGGGAAGGAAATCGGCCGTGCCCTTTGAAAGGAACCATCCCGGCATTTGCCTGAAATGATCTAGGGAAATCACGGAAAACCTAAATCAGGATGTCCGGACGCGGGATTGAACCGTCGTCCTCCCGAATGCGAGTCCAGTGTGCTAACCACTGCGCCACCTTGCTCGGTCGAAGCATTTATCCTGACTTGCGTGGTATGCTGGTTAATCGGACGTGGCATATTAATGTTAAGGGGAGCCCAGATGCCCTTTCTGTTGCCACCCCGTACCCCCTTTGAAGGAATCAGTGTACCCCAACTGTCTGGGTCTAGTGTAATCCGTGGAATAGTGCGAATGTGTTCAGATTTCTGCGAGCCGTGTAACTGAGGCAGAACGTGGGGACCAGTCTAGTATTCACCTAGTGGAATGTGGAAAACCGCCTAAAAACCACATCCAGGGTGCCCTGCACACCAGCTATCGTCGTTAATTCGCCGGGCGGATTCGATTGGGGGCAGGCGCGCCTACCCGAGTCCAGGAAGAGCGCGTCAGCGCTTTAGGCTTCCCTGACGGCTTTTGTCAGTGTATATGCACTACTACCACGAAATCACGCACAGTGGGTTGCGTTTCCTCAGCCACAACTGTACTTCTTTACTGTAGTGTCACCGCGAGGTTCTGAAAACGGGCATGGAAGGCCAAGTACAGTAATATCGTGGTCGGGGAATACATGTGGTGAATGCTGTTCTAGTAGTCCAATCAATTCTTAGTGCAAAGTTTTGTAGAAGCTTTTTCGACAACCCTTCTATATATTTTCGAGAGTGCTGAATCTGAATTATCAAAGTTCCACTAAAAATTTCAATCTCTGTTGATCCATGGTGGATACTGGACAATCATCGAAGTGAACATTCCTAAAATGAATTCATGGAATCCAGATACTGATGACACCAAATACGTAAGCACCGATGTATCTGATTCTCTATAGTCCGGGTGCATAGGACCCTGAAGGTGCCAGATGACTGGGTGTTTGTGTTGTCCTCATCTACATCTACATTTACATTTACATTTATACTCCGCAAGCCATCCAACGATGTGTGGCGGAGGGCACTTTACGTGCCACTGTCATTACCTCCCTTTCCTGTTCCAGTCGCGTATGGTTCGCGGGAAGAACGACTGCCGGAAAGCCTCCGTTCGCGCTCCAATCTCTCTAATTTTACATTAGTGATCTCTTCGGGAGCTATAAGTAGGGGGAAGCAATATATTCGATACCCCATCCAGAAACGCACTCTCTCGAAACCTGAACAGCAAGCTACACCGCGATGCAGAGCGCCTCTCTTGCAGAGTCTGCCACTTGAGTTTGCTAAACATCTCTGTAACGCTATCACGCTTACCAAATAACCCTATGACGAAACGCGCCGCTCTTCTTTGGATCTTCTCTATCTCCTCTGTCAATCCGACCTGGTACAGATCCCACACTGATGAGCAGTACTCAACTATAGGTCGAACGACTGTTTTGTAAGCCACCTCCTTTGTTGAAGGACTACATTTTCTAAGGACTCTCTCAATGAATCTCTTCCTGGTACCTGCCTTACCAACAATTAATTTTATACGATCATTCCACTTCAAATCGTTCAGTACGCATACTCCCAAATATTTAACAGAATTCATTAATTCATAATTCATAATTCATTAAAGTGGAGAGATTGTATTAAGCAAAGGTTGGGAATTTGTGCAAGCACTAATAACCGCGCAGGTGAGCGCCCCATTAACCAATCATAATCATCATCATCATCGTCATCATCATCCTGAAGATGGCATTAATAAGATGCCGAAGTCGGTCTTCTGAATAGTGTAACTTTTCCTGTGGTGAACACTAAAATTTGGTCACGGAGATGCCTCAGATTCAAAATAAACACGGAAAATTTGGACTTTAAGGTTTTCGCTTGTATATCGAAATCGAGGCAATTTTCGACAACGCTGACCATGTGTGAATGTAAAGAGGATAAAATTTTTCACAAAACAGGTCGGAGTCATTTTCTCCGTCAGACTAAACATATGGCGTACAGAACAATTGAACTACGAGTAATTTCCTTCGCCACAACCATGACCCAAGTCCTCATTCCTCAATATGCTATGACATGATGTTCATTGAAACGTTAAGCTTTCATCACTCCTACAGTGAAAAGGCGATTAAGTAACGTATGTAAATGGCATAACAATTTTGGTTTATTTAGCATATGGTAATAATGCTAAGAGTAAATATAACAATGTTTTATATTTTATTCAATAATTTTAAAGTAATTTCTAAGATGTTTCATCCTCTTTCGGCTTCGTGTACCGCTGCTCTCGCCTTCACTTCATTTGTCTCCAAAATGAGAATGTATGTGGGTAAAGTTCTCTTGAATTCCAGAAAAAGTCAACATCATCGTAGATTGCATCGTTTCCGAGTTATAAGCGAAAAATACAACAATATCAGTTCAATCATGTTTTTCATTTTTCACCCACTTACGGGCCGAAATTTTGGAAGAACTGAAAGTTCTGATTCATATAGAGATCACTACAGCCGACATGATCGTCTTGAGAAATTCAGCAACTATATTGATATTTAAGATAATTCTCATTTACTGCTTCGCCTCAACTGC
Source organism: Schistocerca gregaria (assembly GCF_023897955.1). Lineage (NCBI taxonomy): Eukaryota > Metazoa > Arthropoda > Insecta > Orthoptera > Acrididae > Schistocerca > Schistocerca gregaria. The sequence continues at coordinate 152,502,810 of NC_064928.1, read as the reverse complement.
ACGTATTAAAATAAATTTTTCGACCACTCTGGAGATCCACAACAAAGTAAAGTTACGTATCTACCTTTTAACTCTTTGCAGTTATCAGAAAAGAAAAGAATTGTACGTAGATGTACAATTTACAGAAGTAGTAGCGTCAGCAAACGGGTTGTCTACTCGGAACCACATATAAGAGTACTGTGTTTTGCAACTGGGGTCAGTGTTTAAAATAATGTTGGGGGGAAAGTAATAGAAGAACAGGGAGACAAGAACATGCTAATAAGGTTTCAGGTTTGAGATATTATACCTAGATAATTTCGAAGTACCAGTTTACGGGTAGTTTTCTTTTTGTTATGGTTTTAGGGCGCAAAACTGCTACGGTCATTAGCACCCGGTTTACGGGTAGGTTTACAACTAATGACATTATTCGCTAGAGACTCAGGCACCATGTGAATAGTAAAGCTTCGAAATTCGCGACAGTAGGTATATATAGACGAAAGTGTGGAAACTGACCAGACGTTTACATGGTTCAAACACGCATCATGTTTGAAATACGGTTCAAAGACCACTCTTCGATTCAAAGTAAGAAAACAGCGTTTACTAAGCATCTTTAAAAATCGAAGAATACACTATGTGATCAAAAGTATCTGGACACCTCCTAAAAAATACGTTTCTCATATTAGGTGTATTGTGCTGCCACCTACTGCCAGGTATTCCATATCAGTGACCTCAGCAGTCATTAGACATTTTGAGAGAGCAGGATGGGGTGCTTCGTGGAACTCACGGACTTCGAACGTGATCATGTGATTGGGTGTGAGTTGTGTCATACATCTGCAAGCGAGATTTCCATGCTCCTAAAGATGCCTAGGTCTACTGTGATAGTGAAGCGGAAACGTGAAGGGACACGTACAGCACAAAAGCGTACAGGCCGACCTCGTCTGTTGACGGACAGAGGCCGTTGACAGTTGAAGAAGGTCGTAATGTGTAATAGGCAGACATCTGTCCAGACCATCACAGGAATTCCAAATTGCATTAGGACCCATTATGGCAGGCGGAAGATGAGAAAAATTGGATTTCATGGTGAAGCGGCTGCTTAAAAGTCACACATCACGCCTGTAAATACCAAACGACGCCTCGCTTGGTCTAAGAAGCGTAAACATTTAAGCGTATTTGTAATTGTAATTCTTTTTGGTCATCTGGTGATTTTACAAGACGGCAAATGATAGCATGATCTTCAAATAATCTAAGACAGCTACTCAGAGCCCTAAATTTTTTCTGTGCGAGTCCTAATTTGTCATATTTTATCGTTAATATAGATCAGGAACAATAGAGGGTCTATAACACTTCCTTGGGGAACGCCGGATATTTCTTCTGTTTTACTCGATGAACAGTGTAAAAACGTTGTGTGGAGTGACGAATCACGGTACACAATGTGGCAATCCGATGGCACGGTGTGGGTACGGCGAATGTCCGGTGAACGTCATCTGCCAGCGTGTGTACATCTATATCTATGTGATTAATCTGCTGTTCACAGTTAAGTGCATGGCAGAGTGTTTAATGAACCACCTTTAAGCTGTCTCTCTACCGTTCCAATCTCGAACTGATAGCGGGAAAATTGAGCCCTAATTTTTTTCTGTGCGAGTCCTAATTTGTCATATTTTATCGTCATGGTCATTTCGCCCTATGTAGGTTGGTGCCAACAGAATGTTTTCACAATCGGAGGAGAAAACTGGCGATGGAAATTTCATGAGAAGAACCGGTCGTAACGAAAAACACCTTTGTATTAGTGATTGCCACTACAATTCACGTATGATGTCTGTGGCACTATCTCCCGTATTTCGTCATAATACTAAACGAGCCGCCCTTCTTTGAACTTTTCCAGTATCATCCGTCAGTTCCACCCGATACGGATCCCACACCGCACAGCAGTACTCCACAACATGGAGGACAAGTGTAGCGTAAGGCGTCACTTCAGTGGATCTGTTGCACCATCTAAGTGTTCTGCCAATCAATCGCAGTCTTTGGTTTGCTCTACCCACATTATCTATATGATAGTTACAATTTAGGGTATTTGTAATTGTAATTCTTTTTGGTCATCTGATGACTTTACAAGACGGCAAATGACAGCATCATCTTCAAATAATCTAAGACGGGTACTCAGATTGTCTCTTATGTCGTTAATATAGATCAGGAACAATAGAGGGTCCTATAACACTTCCTTGCGGAAGTTTTACTCGATGACTTTCCGTCTATTACTACGAACTGTGACCATTCTGATAAGAAATCACAAATATCGTCGCACAACTGAGGCGATATTCCATAGGCACACAGTTTGGTTAGAAGTTGCTTGTGAGGAACGGTGTCGAAAGCCTTCCGTAAATCTCAAAATATGGAGTCAATTTGACGTTCATGTCGAAAGCTCTCCTTAGAGGTAGTTGTGTTCCGCAAGAACGATATTTTCGGAATTCGTGCTATGTGTCAGTAAATCGTTTTCTTCGAGGTACTTCATAATGTTCGAATAAAGTATATGATCCAAAATACTACTGCAAAACCGGACGGAGTGACCGAGCGGTTCTAGGCAATACAGTCTGGAACCGCGAGACCGCTACGGTCGCAGCTTCGAATTCTGCCTGGGGCATGGAGGTGTGTGATGTCCTCAGGTTAGTTAGGTTTAAGTAGTAATAAGTTCTAGGGGACTGATGACCTCAGCAATTAAGTCCCATAGTGCTCAGAGCCATTTTGAACCTACTGCAAATCGACGTTAGTGATATGGGCCGGTAATTCAGCTGATTACTCCTACTTCCCTTTCTGGGTATTGGTGTGACTTGAGCAACTGTCCAGTCTTTAGGTACAGAACTTTCTGTGAGCAAGTGGTTGTATATAATTGCCAAATATAAAACTATTGCATCTGCATACTCTGAATCTGGACCGGAGGCCTTGCCTTTATTAAGTGATTTAAGCTGCTTTGCTACACCGAGGATATCTAGTTGTATGTTTCTCATCTTCTCAGTTGTTCTCGATTGGAATTCGAGAATCTTTACTTCGTCTTCTTTGATAAAGGAGTTTCGGAAAACCGTGTTTAACAACTCTGCTTTGGTGGCACTGTCATCAGGGACTTCACCGTTGTTATCGCGCGGTGAAGGTTATTGATTTCGTCTTTCCACATAATTTTCAGTATTCATCTGTAGCACCACATCTCAAATGTTTCGATTCTCTTCTCTTCCAGTTTTTCCCACAGTCCACGTTTCATGCATTTTTGTAGAAACTTTTGGAGCCTGTTCCAACCCTCCACCTCACCGCAGCGCACGTGTGATCGACAGCTGGATTTCCTGAGCAGAGACAGCGGCAGCGCACACCATCCCAGCAGCACGCAGGCTTGCAGACTGGCTTCCGTACACACTACACTGCAAAACTGTGTGCTATACAACGCCACCAAACCGAGCGAGGTGGCGCAGTGGTTAGACACTGGACTCGCATTCGCGAGGACGACGGTTCAGTCCCGCGTCCGGCCATCCTCATTTAGGTTTTCCGTGATTTCCCTAAAATCACTCCAGGCAAATGCCGGGATGGTTCCTCTGAAAGGGCACGGCCGACTTCCTTCCCCATCCTTCCCTAATCCGATGAGACCGATGATCTCGCTGTCTGGTCTCCTTCCCCGAAACCAACCTACCAACCAACGCCACCAAGCAGAATCTAATGCAATGAACCGTAACTGTCGTACACTGTTCGCACTAACTTCAGTTGCTCCGCAGAGTTTCACTTTCATAATTTATTGTTACAGGCCCTCTGCATAGCTACACATTCATAATCTGATGAGCGCTATGTCATTCACTATTTATGCAGACCTTGGTCTGGGCCTGTACTTGTAATACATTAACGAAAAAAAAACTTATACAATTTTATTTTTATGCTTTCAGTGTAAAACCTTATGGCTTTATACTTTTAAGTTTCACATTTTGAATACCTTTTGAATACTTTAAGATAATAATTCAGGTCCCCTACTTTAATGATTTTAAGCATCCAATTTGGTATTTTGACATTTTTCTAATTTAGCATGAGTCTTGTTGTTAAACTCATGCCAGCTGAATCAACCTGCATTTATATACACGATGATCAGTGAAAAAAATCTGGAAAGCTTGTTAGATTGTTGCAGGGTAGATTACGCTGAGAAATAACTGTTAAGGGAAAAATTCTATACGTAGTGCCATTTCTAAGTTAATAAGCACTGAACTTAGCTGCAGTCATGCGGACGACCAGACACAGTTAGGTTAGTGTCAGTAGTTCTAAATCGCACATGATAGCGCACATGACAACTTAGGTTTTGGCTTGGGTTCGATCGTTACTGCCATCCCATGTCCAATTTCTGTATCACTCTTTTATTAAGTTTTAGGAAAACAAATAAAAAGAAAAAAACATTTCGAGACACTGTCTACGGTGGGCTACTTGAATTCGTGCAGGCAATAGCCTGATTGTCTATATTCACTGCTAATGAACTTCAAAATGGTGCACAGAATTGAATTTGTTTGATGACATGTGTTTCACAGTATATCCTACCCTACAACATCCATACAAACTTCTCAGACTGTTTCCGAACAAGCTATTGTTATTTTCGGTGGGGTATGTGACTTATGACGTGTAGTCAAATCCTCCACCTTTTGCTTATGATTAACAACGTAAACAAGCACGGATGAAAATGTAGGACACAGTTGAAAAATAAGATGAAAAAAGCAAAGACGTTCCAGTAAACAAGGGCTCCCAAGCGAGACGTCTGTGGGATAACTGCGAATACAGGGTTGAAGGGCCGCCACGGGCGTGATAGTAAAACATTGTCGTAGTTAATGTAATTGTGACGAAAGAGCAGTTCCGACATCAGGTGCAATTGAGCACTAAAATGAATCCAACACTGACAAGTGCAAATTCGTGGCGGACGGGCACTCGAACCCGTATTTCTCACTTAAGGCGAGCAGTCGTTTTAGCCACCTGAGCTCTCCGAGCGGCTTCCTGTCCAATCCAAATTACCATATATTGCAAACTACATACGCGCACAGTCCCACCTGATTCCCACAAAAGTTCGAACAAAGGCTTCGTCCGCGCAGAAGCTATCATTATTTGCTGCCGAGGTGCATGTACACTACTGGCCATTAAAATTGCTGCACCACGAAGATAACGTGCTACAGTCGTGAAATTTAACCGACAGGAAGAAGATGCTGTGATATGCAAATGATTAACTTTTCAGAGCATTCGCACAAGTATGTACACGGTGGCGACACCTACAACGTGCTGACATTAGGAAAGTTTCCAACCGATTTCTCATACACAAACAGCAGTAGACCGGCGTTGGCTGGTGAAACGTTGTTGTGGTGCCTCGTGTACGCAGGAGAAATGCGTACCATCACGTTTCCGACTTTGATAAATATCGGATTGTAGCCTATCGGGTTTGCGGTTTATTGGATCGCGTCATTGCTACTCGCGTTGGTCGAGATCCAATGACTGTTAGCAGAACATGGAATCGGTGGGTTCAGGAGGGTAATACGGAACGCCGTGCTGGGTCCCAACGCCCTCGTATCACTAGCAGTCGAGATGACAGGCATCTTACCCGCATGGCTGTAACGGATCGTGCAGCCACGTCTCGATCCCTGAGTCAACAGATGGGGGCGTTTGCAAGACAACAATCATCTGCACGAACAGTTCGACGACGTTTGCAGCAGCATGGACTATCAGCTCGGAGACCAGGGCTGCGGTTACCCTTCATACTTCATCACACACAGAAGCACCTGTGATGGTGTACTCAACGACGAACCTGGGTGCGCGAATGGCAAAACGTCATTTTTTCGGATGGATCCAGCTTCTGTTTACAGGATCATGGCAGTCGCATCCGTGTTTGGCGACATCGTGGTGAACGCACATTGGAAGCGTGTATGCGTCATCGCCATACCAGCGTATGACCCGGCGTGTTGGAATGAGGTGCCATTGCTTACACGCCTCGGTCGCCTCTTATTTGTACTGACGGCGCTTTGAACAGTGGACGTTACATTTCAGATGTATTACGACCCGTGGCTCTACCCTTCATTCGATCCCTGCGAAACCCTATATTTCAGCAAGCTAATACACGACCGCATGTTGCAGGTCCTGTACGGGCCTTTCTGGATACGGAAAATGTTCGACTGGTGCCCTGGCCAGCACTTTCTCCAGATCTCTCACCAACTGAATGGTCTGGTCAAGGGTGGCCGAGCAACTGGCTCGTCACGATACGCCAGTCACTACACTTGATAAACTGTGGTACTGTGTTGAAGCTGCATGGGCAGCTGTACCTTTACAAGCCATCCAAGCTCTGTTTGACTCAATGCTCAGGCGCATGAAGGCCGTTATTACGGCCAGAGGTAGTTGTTCTGGGTACTAATTTCTCAGGATCTATGCACCTAAATTGTGTGAAAATGTAATCACATGTCAGTTCTAGTATAATGTATTTGTCCAATGAATACTCGTTTATAATTTGCATTTCTTCTTGGTGTAGCAACTTTAATGGCTAGTAGTGTATTTATACCTGTGATGTCTGTTTTTTCTGACACGTCCGAACATGCGACGTATGGGAATTTGGGATGAACGAGAAGCGCGCTAAGATAGCCGAGGTGGTTACGGCGACCGCTCGTGCTAAATGGCAAGTTGTGGCACGAGTCCCGGTCGGGCATAAAGATTCATTTTGTTTCCATTTGATTTATTTCAATTCTGGATTGCAGCTGATGTCGAAATTGCTGTTACATTACGTACATAAAAGACTGCAAAATCATGAGTGCACCACACATACTATAGAAATATAATTTAGACGTAAACTTTTCTGTTACGTTCGCATACATTGGGCTTAAATTTCACCCAGGGCCTAACTTAACAAGAAATACAATACTGATTCAGCATTAGAATTTACTATAGACTAACACCTACTAAACGAGCTGCTTCAACCGTTCTCGCATTTTGATGCAATATAGCATTCGCCTCTGCTATGAGTTATGAACTGTTTCAAACAGCCCCGGATCTTCTCGTGTAGTTTGATAAGACTGTAGAAATTGCTACTCCAGTTCTTCCATCTTGTTAACTGCCGTGTTGTTCTCTTGTGAGACGTCCCCAGACGGAGACTCCAGAGGACTGGCCGAGCGAGGTGGCGCAGTGGTTAACACACTGGACTCGCATTCTGGAGGACGACGACTCAAATCAGCGTCCAGCTATTCTGATTTAGGTTTTCCGCGATTTCTCTCAATCACTTCCGGCAAATGACGGGATGGTCCCTTTCTAAGCGCACTGCCGATTTCCTTTCCCACCTTTCCCTAATCCGAGCCTGTGCTGAGTACCTAATGATGTCGTTGTCGACGGGACGTTAAACACTAATCTCCTCCTCTTCCTCATCCTACTCGTCCGCATTACCCTCATCCAGAGGATTGGGGGGCGGCCCAATTACAAGCCCTGCTCGCCCATGTTTCCGCGTTAGAAGTTCGCAGAAAATTATTTTGAACAATTAGTTCATGAGCCCACTCGAAGCGTAAATGGCTGCGAAAGCTTACTTGACCTTTTAGTAACAAATAATCCTGAACAAATAGTGAGTATCGTGACGAATACAGTGATTAGCGACCACAAGGCAGTTGCTGCTAGGCTCAATACCGTAACACCTACAACCATCAAAAAGAAACGCAAAGTATATCTATTTTAAAAAAAGCCTATAAAAATGCTCTTAACGTCTTTTTAAGTGACAGTCTTCACTGATTCCGATCTGATCATGTAAGTGTAGAAACTAGTGGAATGGAGATAGTATCGACAGCAATTGAGATAACTCACATAAATTAATAAGTGATGGTACTGATCGCCCATGGTACACAAAACGGGTCAGATCACTGTTGCAGAAGCAGCGAAAAAAGCATGCCAAATTTAAAAGAACACAAAATCCCCAAGATTGGCAAAGTTTTACAGAAGTTTGAAATATGGCGGGTACTTCTATGCGAGATGCTTTTAATAATTTCCAAAACGAAATTCCGTCTCGAAATCTGGCAGAAAACCCAAAGAGATACATAAAGCACACCAGTGGCCAGACGCAATCAATACCTTCACTGCACGATAACAAAGGTGAAGTCACTGATCCAATATCAACCAGTTGACATCACAGCAGCTGAGAAGAATGCTCCACCTACCATCTTCGAAGGATTCCATGGGTCTAATGATGGTCATGTGATACGACCGAAACCGGTTACCTATGTTCTTGTAACATACGTGGTGTGATCAAGACTGAATTTTAAAAAGAAAAATATGGAACTAAATTTATTTCATTCTTGGGACACTTTTTGGTTATATTCATATTGGGTGTCGCATCCTTGATATTACTTACTTTTAAGTCAGTCGAAGATTTTATTATTGAAGACTACTTTTAATCTTACGTGTTATGGCCTGAAATGCCACCACCTTCGTTTAGCTACATAAAGTGTTATGTTGTAATATGAGCCTATCTGCTGCACCTAACAGACTCCCATCTGAACGTCATCTTTCTTCTTTGTAGTCATTGTTAGGTCGTCTGCACATAGGGTTGTATTGTCTAGTGACATGTTCTAAAAGTACAGCACCCTTGACGTTCCAATTTGTTTTTGATCATTAGGTTTGTGATTCTGCTTCCCATATGTACGACAATTTCAATATTTGTATGTAGACAGCATTAATTAGATGTCATGGACATCCTAATTCAGCCACTATACTGTATATCATTTTTCTTTTCACGTTACTAAATGACTTTGCGGCACCTGTAAGAACAAAATGGTTATTTCTTTGAAATTCTCGTCTATTTCCTGTAATTTAGTGTAGTGTAACAATATCGTCTGTAGTTGATCGACCCATTAAAAACGTGATTGATATTTAGTTGTTCCATAACAACTTTCAGTCTTGTATTCGAGATTTTGGCATATAGACTGAATGCAGAAGGATCGTACCTTGGCAGTTATTACATTTACTACATCATAGGTTTGTCTAACTCTGAGAGATTTACACTGAAGCGCCAAATAAACTGATATAGGCATGCATATTGAAATAGAGAGATACTTAAACAGACAGAATAAGGCGCTGCTGCCCGCAATGTCTATATAAGACAACAAGCGACTGGCGAAGTTTTTAGAACGGTTACTGCTGTTACAAAGGCAGGTTATCTAGGTTTAAGCGAGTTTGAATGATATGTTGTAGTCATGGGATACAACATCTCCGAGGTGGCGATGAAGTGGAGATTTCCCCGTGCTACCACTTCACGAGAATACCGTGAATGTCGGAATCTGGTAAAACATCAAATCTCTGACATCGCTGCGGCCGGAAAAATATCCAGCCAGTACGGGACTTACGTCGACTGAAGCCAATCGTTCAACATGACAGAAGTGCAAACCTTCCGCAAATTGCTGCAGACTGCAACGCTGGGTTCAAATGGCTCTGAACACTATGGGACTTAACATCTGAACCGACCGAGTGGCCGAGGGGTTCTAGGTGCTTCAGTCTGGAACCGCGCCACCGCTACGGTCGCAGGTTCGAATCCTGCCTCGAGCATGGATGTGTATGATGTCCTTAGGTTAGTTAGGTTTAAGTAGTTCTACGTTGTAGGGGACTGATAACCTCAGATGTTAAGTCCCATAGTGCCCTGAGCCATTTGAACCATTTTGAACTTAACATCTGAGGTCATCAGTCCCCTAGAACTTAGAACTACTTAAACCTAACCTAAGGACATCACACACATCCATGCCCGAGGCAGGATTCGAAACTGAGACCGTAGCGGTCTCGTGGTTCCCGACTGAAGCGCCTAGGACCGCTCGGCCACGGCCGACCAATAATGGGCCATCAACAAATGTCAGCATGAGAACCGATCAACGAAACATCGTCGATATAGGCTTTCGGAGCAGTCTTGTTGACTTCACGACACAAAGCTAGGCCCATCAATACCGACATGGACTGTTAATGACTGGAAACGAGTTACCTGTTCGGACGATTCTCGTTTCAAATTGTATGAGCAGATGGACGTGTACGGGTATGGACACAACTTCATGAATCCGTGCACCCTGCATGTCAGTAGGGCACTGTTCAAGCTGGTGGAGACTCCTTAATGGTATGGGGTGTGTGCAGCTGGAGTGATATGGAACGCTTGATACATCTAGATACGACTCTGACAGGCGACTCGTGCGTAGGATTTCCTGCCTCCATTCATGTCCACTATGCATTCGGACGGATTGGGCGATTCCAGCAGGGCAATGCGACCCCCACACGCCGACAACTGCTACAAAGTGGCTCCAGGAACTCTTTTGTTACTTTGAACACCTCTGTTGGCCACCATACTAACCCAAACATGAAAATTATTGAACATATCGGGGATGTATTGCAATGAGCTGTTCATAAGACGTCTCCACCTCCTCTTACGGATTTATGGACAGCCCTGCAGAATTGATGGTGTGCTTTAGAAATTAACAAGTTCATGACACGCCGTGTTGCGGCACTTCTGCATGCTCGCGGTGGCCCTACACGATATTTGGGCGATGTACCAGTTTCTTTGTCTCCTCATTGTAACTACCTATACGAAAACTAAGAACGGCCGGGCTTGTGGTGTGTTGACTACATGCACCTCCGTATCCACGTTTGGTGACACTTAAGGCCTGAGGATGACATAGTGGCTGGTCGGTACAGTTGGTTCTGCTAGGACGGTTTGTTTTGTTTGTTACCAGTAACTTCATAATGTGCCAAAACCTCAGACCCGGCAACATATCTTTAACTGTGTGTTAACTGTGTACATCGAGGTATTAGTCTCACTTTTAGATAGTAATGATATAATATCCAAGCGCTCGAATGCGTCTACGGGCGAAACTGCGTTAGAGCGAATATCTCGTACCTGGCCAGAAATAGAAACGCGAAATTCAGGATGAGAACACCTTGTTACTCGCACGCCTTGTTCCCAAATGGAATGCAATAGCAGCGAAACGCGATGATGGAACGCGCTGGAAGCGGATTACGGGGGCAGATACCGGCCCGCTGAAACGCCATCTGGCCGTTTGCTGGCCCGAGCGCCAGATACGGCCGGCCTAATGACAAATAATAAAAGAGAGGGCGCCAGAAAGGCGTGGCGGATAAAATCGCAGCAAGCCCGGCCGCCCGTGTCGTGTCGAGTTCCCTTCACACCAGCCGCGGCCAGCGCTGACGCCGGAATACGGCGTGGCGTGTCGGCACCAACACACGCGAAGCCGCTGCGGGCGCCAGGTAGCTCCGTCTGGCGCAGTGCGGACGTTTCTGCCAGCATCGCGCCATCGTCAGCAGAGGACCCTGGTGTCTCCCAAACCGCCGAATGTCACGCAGTCAGATGGGTATGGAACGTAGTATATCGATAGAGAACGAAAGGCCGGCCGCTATGGCTGAGAAGGCACTTCAGTCCGGAACCGCGCTGCTGTTACGTTCGTAGGTTCGAATCCTGCTTCGGGCATGGATGAGTGTGATGTCCTAAAGTTATTTAGGTTTAGCTACTTCTAAGTCTAGGGGATTGATGACCTCAGATGTTAAGTCCCATAGTGGTTAGAGCCATTTGAACCACCGAGCGAGGTGGCGCAGTGGTTAGCACACTAGACTGGCATTCGGGAGGACGACGGTTCAATCCCGCATCCGGCCATCCAGATTTAGGTTTTCCGTGATTTCCCTAAATCAGTGCAGGCAAATGCCGGGATGGTCCGTTTGGAAGGCACGGCCGACTTCCTTCCTCATCCTTCCCTAAGCCGATGAGAACGATGACCTCGCTGTCTGGTCTCCTCCCCCAAAACCAACCAACCATTTGAACCATCAAGCAAAAGACTGATCTAGGTTGAAGGAAGAGGAGGAGGGGATTAGTGTTTAACGTTGTGTCGACAACCAGGTTATTATAGACGGAGCACAGTGCTCGGATTAAGGAAGAATGACGAAGGAAATCGGCCATGCCCTTTCATATGAGCCATCCCTGCATTTACCCCAAACGATTTGGGGAAATCAGGGCAAACTTAAATCAGGACTCCCGGACGTGAGTCTGAACCGTCGTCCTTCCTATACAGTTTATATTATGCGTTGCCGCCCGGAAGAACGCATGTAGACGGTAATTAACATAATAAAGTGAGAAAACTTATGGAAAAGCAATATGTACATCTACACATGGCGCGAGCACAACGTATAACTAAGCACAACGTAAAAAAGTGCAGTGAATTGAAATTTCCTTTGTGCCGGATAGAGACTCGAACTCGGGACCTTGGCCTGTCGCAGGAAAGTGCTCTACCATCTGAGCTCCCACGCACGACTCACGACCCGTCCTCACAGCTTCAATTCTGCCAGTACCGCGTCTCCTACCTTCCATAGTTCACAGAAGTTCTTCTGCGAACCTTGCAGAACTAGCACTCCTGGAAGAAACGATATTGTAGAGAAATTGCCTAGCCACAGCCTGGGGATGTTTCCAGAATGAGATTTTCGCACTGCAGCGGAGTGTGTGCTAACATGAAACTTCCTGGAAGATTAAAACTGTCTGCCGAACCGATACTCGAAAGCTTCATTTCTGCCAGTACCTCGTCTCCTACCTTCAAAACTTCACAGAAGCTCTTCTGCGAACCTTGCAGAACTAGCACTCCTGGCAGGAGGATACTTCGGAGACAAGGCCTAGCCACAACTTGGGGAATGTTTCCAGAATGAGGTAGAGCACTCGCCTGCGAAAGGCAACGGTCCCGAGTTCGTGTCTCGGTCCGGCACACAGTTTTAATCTGCCTGGAAGTTTCATATCAGCTCACACTCCGCTGCAGAGTGAAAATCTCTTTCTGCAGTGAACTGGCGGAACTGTCAGTTATACTCAGGTCATTTAGGTGTGGAATCAACAGCCTTGGAACGAGGAAAGGTAATTGGAGCTGGACGCACTGGACTTTCCGCCGCCTCAAGAGTGAGCCGAGAATACCTAAACTCTCAACACGGACAACGCAGTGTCCGAAGGCCTTCACTTAACGACCGAGAGCAGCGGCGTTTGCGTGGCTTTGTCAGTGGTAATAGACAAGCAACACTGTATGAAATAACCAAGAAATCAACGTGAGACGTCTTAGATACGCGAAACACGGCGTTAATGGGCTATCGTAGTAGACGTCCGACGCGAGTGCCTTTGCTAACGGCAGGACATCGCGTACACCGCCTCTCCTTGGCTCGTGACCATATCGGTTGGAATCTAGACGAGTGGAAAATTTTAGTCAAACGAGTTCTGATTTCAATTGATAAGAACTGCTGGTAAGGTTCGAGTGAGTCGCAGACCCCACGGAGGTAAGGACCCTAGCTGTCAACAAGGTGCTGAACCAAGACGGTGGTGGCTCCATAGTGATGTGGTCCGTGTCTAAATGGAATGAAGTGGGTTCTCTGGGCCAACTGGACCGTTCATTGACTGGAAATGGTTAAATTCGGCTACTTGGAGAACGTTTGCAGTCATTAAAGGAATTTATATTCCCAAAAAACTATGGAATTTTTTATGAATGGTAATGTTCCGTGTGTATAGAGGCATAATTGTTCGCGATTGGTTTTCAGAATATTCTGGACAATTCGAGTAAATGATTCGGCCACCAAGGTCACCCGACATCAATCCCGTCGTGCATTTAAGGGACTTAAACCGAGAAGTCAACACTTCCGCCGTTATGGACGGCTAATAGGGGTACCATGGCGCTATATCTACCACCGGATTTCCAAGACCTTGCTGAGTGCATGCCACTACTAGTTGCTGAAATGCGCTGCTGAAAAGGAGGTCTGACACGATATTTGGAGGTACACGATGACTTTATCATGTCAGTGTAAGTCGTACCCGACCTACGTTGCATAGCAAAAACATACCGTGATCGTCTGTCATATACAGCGCCCGTGGGGAAGTCGATGGAGCGTTACTCTGTGCTACCAAGGGTCCCAGGTTTGAGCCCTTGTTATGCCAGTTTTTGTACTGTAGTACGTCATGTTCTTTTATGTGAAACGCATGTTCGGAAATTTATAGCAGAGTTCTATTGGCAGTCCTCTTTTGCCACGCTTCTTTCAAAGAACCAAACTTATACAATGAAGTACCAAAAAATTGGTAAACTATGCGTATTCAAATACAGAGATATGTAATCAGGCAGAATAGGGTGCTGCGGTCGGCAACACCTATATTAAACTGCAGTGTCTGGCGAAGTTGATACATCGGTTACTGCCGCTACAATGGCAGATTAGCAACATTTAACTGAGTTTCAACATGGTGTCATAATCGGCGCACGAGCGATGGATCACAGCATCTCCGAGATAGGGATGAAGTTGGGATATGCCCGTACGAGCATATCATAAGTGCACCGTGAATATCAGAACCTGATAAACCATCAAATCTACTACGTCGCCGCGGGCGGAAAGAAACCCTGCAAGAATGGGACCAACGACGACTGAAGGGGATTGTTCAACTTGACAGAAGTGCAAACCTTTCGCAAATCGCTTCAGATTTCAATTCCGGCCCATGAACAAGTGTCAGCTTGCGAACTATTCAACGAAGCATTATCGATATGGGCTATATGAGCCGAAGGCTCACTCGTGTACCCTTGATGACTGCACGACACAAAGCTTTATGCCTTGGCCTGCCGGTGTGGCCTTGCGGTTCTAGGCCCTTCAGTCTGGAACCGCGTGACCGCTAAGGTCGCAGGTTCGAATCCTGCCTCGTGCATGGATGTCTGTGATGTCCTTAGGTTAGTTAGGTTTAAGTAGTTCTAAGTTGTAGGGGACTGATGACCACAGATGTTACGTCCAATAGTGCTCAGAGCCATTTCAGCCATTTATGCATTGCCTGGGCCCGTCAACACCGAAATTGGACTGTTGCCTGGTCGGACGAATCGTTTCGAATTGTATCGAGCGGTCGGACATGTACGGGTATGGAGACAAACTCATGAATCCACGAACCCTGTATGTCAGCAGGAGACTGTTCAAGCTCAAGGAGGCTCTGTAATTGTGTGGGGCGTGTGCAGTTGGGGTGATTTGGGACCCTTGATACGTCTAGATACGACTGACAGGTGACACGTACGTACGCATCCTGTCTGATCACCTGCATTCACTTATGTCCATTCCGACGGATTGGGCAATTCCAGTAGGGCATTGCAACACCCCACACGTCGAGAACTGCTACAGAGTAGCGCCAGGAACACTTTTCTGAATATAAGCACAACCGCTGGCCCTGAAACCCCTCAGACATTAACATTTTGTCCATACCTGGGACGCCTTGCAACGTGCTGCTCAAAAGAGATCTCCACTTCCTATTACTCCTGCGGATTTATGGAAAACCCTGCAGGATTCATGGTGTCAGTTTTCTCTACCAGTACTTCAGAAATTAGTCGAGTCCATGCCACGTCGTGCTGCGGCACTTCTACGTGCTCGTACGGGTCTTATGCCATATGAGGGAGGTGAACCACTTTCTTGTGGTCTTCAGTGTATATACACTAAACAAAATAGGTAAGCACGTTAGTATACATTATATTACGCGGAAATTCGCATGCATGTTAAGCACTCAATTCGAGAAGTGCGGGTGCGTAGGCAGAATACACCTCCGTATATGGATGGGAAAATGGAAACAGTAAACGAGAGCCTTAAGAGCTGCACTACAGAAATTTAAAATGCAACTTGATGCAAACACTGGGAGTCGCTGTGGATCACATGAACACAATCACTCTAAAGTGTCATGAAACTGAAACAGCGTTACAAGGAATGAAAGAAATAATTGTATGGAACAACAAAGAAAGAAGAGCTAGGAAAAAACACAAGAATACTTGTAAGGTTAATTCGTGTGGTAAACCTAACAACGTCCGATGAGACTGAAAAAGTTTTAGACATACGAAGAGAAAACGCAATTCATTACAAGACTATATAAGTAGTTAATTTAGTATGCAGCAATATATCGACAAGTCTTTGGGACGAGTAAAGCCATTTGACGGAAATTACGACTGCTAAGATAATGGTATTTCGAACGAGATCTGTTTTTCACTAGAAACATTTAAACCAGTCACTGAATCTCTCGAACAGCTCTCGAAAGTGGGATAATAATAATAAGAAAAAAACCCTGTCACTACTTTCGTTAAGAGACACATTGATTGTGTATTGTGTATAAAAGAGGGGACCTAGCAACGACTTTGTCCCGTCGTAGCTCTCAGTGGTTCACAACCCCACAACCGGCCTCAGCAGTCCACCCACACCCCCGCCGCTCCACACCAAACCCAGGGTTACTGTGCGGTCCGGCCCCTCAGTGGGCCTCCCCCCTACTCCCCCCCCCTCCCCAACCCAACCCCGGGAACGATAGTAACCCCAAATGTTTGCGTGGTAGGGTAATTATGGTCTACGCGTTCGTGGAGACAGTGTTTGCACAGGCATCCCCGACATAATGTAAGTGAGGCGGAATAAGGGGAACCAGCCCGCATTCGCCAAGGCAGATGGAAAACCGCCTTAAAGGCCATCCACGGGCGGGCTTGCACACCGGGCCTCAACACTAATCCACCGGTCATTCCAGTCGAGGCATCCCTCAAATACCAACACATTTGTGAAATACCGGGTGACACCGCTGACAGTGAAAGATTTGAAAGTGTGATTATGAAGTGTTAACTTGTGACAGGCCGTTATAAATGTATGCGTTTGGCGAACGCCATCAGAAGGTTACCTGCTAGGAGGTGTAGTGCCAACAGTAAAATGCGGATGTACCGTTAAAGTATGTGAGTGTTCCTCGTGGTCAGGCTACAGTCCGATTATCGTGTTTGAGAAAACGCAAAATGTGGAAGGACATGAACAAATTTTACAGTACTCTGTATTTCAAATTCATACAACTCATTCAAAGTGTCCCTAGCATATTTCAAGTAATTATAAAAGCACAGGGAGACAAACAGCATTTTCATATACAGAAATAGGTTTCTGGATACTCTTATCATTTGGTGTATACACTCCTGGAAATGGAAAAAAGAACACATTGACACCGGTGTGTCAGACCCACCATACTTGCTCCGGACACTGCGAGAGGGCTGTACAAGCAATGATCACACGCACGGCACAGCGGACACACCAGGAACCGCGGTGTTGGCCGTCGAATGGCGCTAGCTGCGCAGCATTTGTGCATCGCCGCCGTCAGTGTCAGCCAGTTTGCCGTGGCATACGGAGCTCCATCGCAATCTTTAACACTGGTAGCATGCCGCGACAGCGTGAACGTGAACCGTATGTGCAGTTGACGGACTTTGAGCGAGGGCGTATAGTGGGCATGCGGGAGGCCGGATGGACGTACCGCCGAATTGCTCAACACGTGGGGCGTCAGGTCTCCACAGTAAATCGATGTTGTCGCCAGTGGTCGGCGAAAGGTGCACGTGCACGTCGACCTGGGACCGAACCACAGCGACGCACGGATGCACGCCAAGACCGTAGGATCCTACGCAGTGCCGTAGGGGACCGCACCGCTACTTCCCAGCAAATTAGGGACACTGTTGCTCCTGGGGTATCGGCGAGGACCAATCGCAACCGTCTCCATGAAGCTGGGCTACGGTTCCGCACACCGTTAGGCCGTCTTCCGCTCACGCCCCAACATCGTGCAGCCCGCCTCCAGTGGTGTCGCGACAGACGTGAATGGAGGGACGAATGGAGACGTGTCGTCTTCAGCGATGAGAGTCGCTTCTGCCTTGGTGCCAATGATGGTCGTATGCGTGTTTGGCGCCGTGCAGGTGAGCGCCACAATCAGGACTGCATACGACCGAGGCACACAGGGCCGACACCCGGCATCATGGTGTGGGGAGCGATTTCCTACACTGGCCTTGCACCTCTGGTGATCGTCGAGGGGACACTGAATAGTGCACGGTACATCCAAACCGTCATCGAACCCATCGTTCTACCATTCCTAGGCTGGCATGGGAACTTGCTGTTCCAACAGGACAATGCACGTCCGCATGTATCCCGTGCCACCCAACGTGCTCTAGAAAGTGTAAGTCAACTACGCTGGCCAGCAGAATCTCCGGATCTGTCCCCCATTGAGCATGTTTGGGACTGGATGAAGCGTCGTCTCACGCGGTCTGCACGTCCAGCACGAACGCTGGTCCACCTGAGGCGCCAGGTGGAAATGGCATGGCAAACCGTTCCACAGGACTACATCCAGCATCTCTACGATCGTCTCCATGGGAGAATAGCAGCCTGCATTGCTGCGAAAGGTGTATATACACTGTACTAGTGCCGACATTGTGCATGCTCTGTTGCCTGTGTCTATGAGCCTGTGGTTCTGTCAGTGTGATCATGTGATGTATCTGACCCCAGGAATGTGTCAATAAAGTTTCCCCTTCCAGGGACAATGAATTCACGGTGTTCTTATTTCAATTTCCAGGAGTGTATAAGCCGCTTTTTCCACGTTTATCCTTAATATGTAAACGATCGTCCATTGATCGAGACCGGGCCAAATATCTCACGAAATAAGCGTCCAACGGGAAAACTACAAAGAACGAAACTTGGATAGCTTGAAGGGGGAAACCAGATGGCGCTATGGTTAGCCCGCTAGAGGGCGCAGCCATATTGCAAACGGATATCAGCTGTGTTTTTTTCAATACGAACCCACATTTTTATTACATATTCGTGTAGTACGTAAAGAAATATGAGTGTTTTAGTTGGACCACTTTTTTCGCTTGGTGATAGATGCCGCTGTAATAGTCACAAGCATAAGGCTCACAATTTTTGACCAACAGATGGTAACAGGTAGGTTTTTTAAATTAAAATTGAGAACGTAAGTACGTTTGAACATTTTATTTCGGTTGTTCCAATGTAATACATGCACTTTTCTGGACTTATCATTTCTAAGAACGCATACTGTTACAGCGAGGTTACCTGTAAATACCACGTTAATGCAATAAATGCTCAAAATGATGTCCGTCAACCTCAATGCATTTGGCAATACGTGTAACGACATTCAACTCAACAGCTAGTAGTTCGCCTTCCGTAATGTTCGCACATGCATTGACAATGCGCTGACGCATGTTGTCAGGCGTTGTCGATGGATCTCGGTAGCGTCAGATCAGGTGAACATGCGGGCCATGGTATGGTGCTTCGACGACCAATCCACCTGTCAAGAAATATGCTATTCAATACCGCTTCAACCGCACTCGAGTTATTTTCAGAACATCCATCATGTTGGAAGTACATCGCCATGCAATGAAACATCTTGTAGTAACATCGGAAGAACATTACGTAGGAAATCAGCATAATTGTACCATTTAGATTACCATCTTTAAAATGGGGGTAATTATCCTTCCTCCCATAATGTCGCACCATACAGTAACCCGCCAAGGTCGCTGATGTTCCACTTGTCGCAACCATCGTGGATTTTCCGCTGCTCAATAGTGCATGTTATGACGGTTTAAGTTAGCGTGTTTAGTGAATGACGCTTCGCCGCTAAATATAACGCGTGCAAAAAATCTGTCATCATTCTGTAATTTCTATTGTTCCCAATGGCAGAACTGTACACGATGTTCAAAGTCAGCGCCATGCCATTCCTGGTGAATAGACATATGGTGCGAGAGCAATCGATGTTGAAACAGCATTCTCAACACCGACGTTTTTGAGATTCCCGATTCTCGAGCAATTTGTCTGCTACTGATGTGCGGATTATCCGTGACAGCAGCTCAAACACCTACTTTGGCATCATTTGTGTCGGGTTGTGATTGACGTTTCACACGTGGCTGAACACTTCCTGTTTCCGTAAGTGGCGTAACTATCCGGCGTACGGTCCGGACACTTGGATGATGTTATCCAGGATACCGGGCAGCATACATAGCACACGCCCGTTGGGCATTTTAATGACAATAGCCATACATAAACACGATATCGACCTCTTCCGCAATTGGTGAACGGTCCACTTTAACACGGGTAATGTATCACGAAGCAAATACCGCCCGTACTGGCGGGATGTTACGTGATACCACGTACTAATAAATTTGTGACTATTACAGCGCCATTTATCAGAAAACGAAAAAAGTGGTCCAACTAAAACATTCATATTTCTTTGCGTGCTACACGAATATGTAATAAAAAATTGGGGTTCCTATTTTAAAAAAAACTCAGTTGATATCCCTTTGACACATGGTAACGCCATCTAGTGAGCCAACCATGGCGCCATCTGGTTTCCCCCTTCAAGCTAGACGAGTTTCGTTCTTTCTAATTTTTTCGTTTGATACTTATTTCGTGAGATATTTGGCCCGGTCACTATCAATGAACTATCCTGTATAAGCTTTGTTCTACTGACATTTAATAATTGTTCAGATTCAAAGTTTTCCTTCTCCATTTATTTTGTTGCTGCACCGTCAACAAATTTTGTTTGTTCGAGAATGTTTCCTTAAAGCTCAACGACTCATTAATAATAGGAAAACCAGTATAAAAATCATCTCCTTCCCACATCTTCCTGCAGCTACGGTAGATGCCTGAGGACAGCAGAAATGCTGTTTAGAGGTGTTACAGAGAATTTCCTTAAAACGTTGACGAATGATTCTTCAATAGTTGCAGTTAATTATTAGGCGACTAGTTTCGGACCTTTATAAGTTCATTTTCAACCCTGGTCGACTGAGGTTGCCAGGCTTGAAAATCAGACTGTACGGGTCGGAGACTAGTCGTCTAATAAATAACTGCTATTGTTGACTGAACCATTAGTAAGCGCTTTAAGAAATTCAAATAAAGTTGCTGTTCGCTGTCAACGAAAAGATGAAAATAAAAAAAGAAACATCTAAGGGATCGGTTGTAACGGAACCTTGTTTCGCAGTTTTAAAACAAATTAGGACTAGACATTTAAGAAAACGGCCCGTGATCAAAGAAATCATGGATGTAGTACTTCGGTAGGTCTTTGACATTTACTAAAAATATCTCAAAAGACTTAATTCGCTCTACTGCGCCACGGACTTGTGAAACAGAAAACTTCTGTCGCTTGACACAGTAGTCTAGCTTTGACACCGCATCGCTGCTCTCTGCAGGCACAGTTTTCAAACCACTTCCTCGGTCCTTTATTAATCCATTAAGCTCTTCGCCCCGCATACAAATTAAGCCCCTTTCTCTTTGTACCACTCTGATTACCACGAAAAAGGAACAAGTCGAGCTAAAACTCTCAGCCAGCTCTAAAAGCAATGTTAATGTAATAGCGGCGAAACGAATTCAGAATCGTCGGAGATTATACTGTCTCCCATTTTAACGGTCAGAATTATTCAGGTGGTACACAAATCTATACTGAATTCTTTGGGATAACGAAGTGACGGTCGGAAAGTGAATGTTCACATTTTATTGCCATAAGCAATAGACATGTTATATGCTGACGGAAGTGGGAATTAGAGTGCTGCAACGATCAATATTTGACCGGTCACAGCTCGCCTGTTGACGGGTGGACCGAGTCTCTCGTGTCCGGCCCCACACGACTCGGCTCGGCCACGTACTCGCCCCATGTCTGATGTCCGGATTCCTGACACGCGGATAACCGAGCATGACCGGTCACGGCTGACGTCTCACCTCGCCTCGCCCCGGCTCGCTGCACTGTGCTGTACAAATCCAAAGCATCTCCCTCTCTCTCTCTCTCTCTCTCTCTCTCTCACACACACACACACACACACACACACACACACACACACACACACACAATGTATTTATCTCTCTCTCTCTCTCTTTTAATACAAAAGTAACGTTTCCAAGAGCGGGTGCGTAACACAGCTGAATTCATAGAGCACACTTTCTTTTATAATATTTACTCCCGTCTTCCTAACGTCCGGGAATTTTGTTGTAAATAAAACATTGATCACAAGAAACCAATCTGTGTTAATGTAATGTAAGCGTCAAATAGTGCACCTGATTATGCGAATCAGTCCACATATCAACTGTCGCGGCACATGTTTTATTAATAACTTCTGCAATAACAGAAGGCATTATGCTGTTTCGTATTACATCAGCTTGTTCTTTGACATGTCTGCTTATAGTAGAAAAAATGGTTCAAACGGCTCTGAGCACTATGGGACTTAACATCTATGGTCATCAGTCCCCTAGAACTTAGAACTACTTAAACCTAACTAAGCTAAGGACATCACACAACACCCAGCCATCACGAGGCAGAGAAAATCCTTGACCCGGCCGGGAATCGAACCCGGGAGCTTATAGTATAGTGGCATGACATCTGCCACGTTAACTTCTCCATAATGCGCACCTAGATGTATTAATGCTTGGCCTAGTTCTCTGAAACATTCACCGCAAACAGCATTAAAAGGTCTCATATCTTTCGCACACACTGCAAGATATTTTGCTGTAATAGTGTTTTTTATTAGTGCCTGTATCCCTGA
Organism: Schistocerca gregaria; assembly: GCF_023897955.1. Lineage (NCBI taxonomy): Eukaryota > Metazoa > Arthropoda > Insecta > Orthoptera > Acrididae > Schistocerca > Schistocerca gregaria. The sequence goes on along the minus strand of NC_064928.1, from coordinate 152,480,494 downwards.
AGGAGCTGTATCTTTGTGAGGTTTCTTGCAACTGTGTTTCTTTAAATGAGTGGTTCCCGATTAGAAACACAATAATGTGGAGCAGTTTATGCTCGATACGTACCCAATAGCCGCACTGTTTTCGTCTACAACCAACACAAATGTGCTCCATACTTGGCTTTTTAGACCTCCCCGTCTCTTCAATGTATAAACATTGGTTTCAATCTTACGTCTTACTGCACTGGCTTCCCCGCACTGCATGATTACAGAGAAAGAGACACACCACAAATGGCTGCGGTGTCACACGGATAGTGACACTTGTAATGTGTTTGAAGTTCCGTTCTACGAACTCGGTCACGGCTTCTATGCTCCGTCAATATAACTAGTGCGGCAAGCCTATCCAGTTAGGGTGTGCTCGCCCCATCCCGCATTTTGTGCTCGCTTACTCGGTCATACACGACTCTAGTGGTAATACACTGTCGAATCACATTAATGCTGCCACCGCCTATGTTGTCCGCCTCGATAGTTGAGTGGCAGGCACAATTTCGCCCTCTTTTTCTCACGTCGCGCGACTCTTTGTTGATTTTAGTTATGTTCACTTACAGATACCTTCTACAAGACTCCCCACTACCCGTGAGATATATCGATACTTGCGGCGTCATCATGGCAGCAATGTTGTCGAACTTAAATACCCAACGCGAGACTGGCGACAGATTCGGCGAGCTGTCCATACGCCACTCCTCACCACGGCAGCGCCATCGTCATGGTGTACATTCATCAACCGCAAGACAGTCAACCGCCAACGATTGTGCGACATTCGCACGATAGATTCCCCACTCTGCCTTATATATGGCATGCAGGACTCCGGCGAACATTCTCTGCAGTGCGGTGAGGCAAAGGATGTTTGGCGGCTGACGCAACGCAACATGGCCCTCCTCCGACGCACCGACGAATTCACGATCACGACGGACGCTTTATTTTTCCCTGACGCTGTCTTTTTCCCCTCACAAGAAACATCGGCAATCCGATGGATTCGAGGACATGCATCGCACTACGTGCTCTCGCGGACCTTGATATCGGGCATGGACTATTGGCATTATCTACTAGAACAACATGAAATCATCCGACGGCACTCTAAATGTAAAACGCATTTTGCGAACTTTCTAGGCAGCATGTTTCATAACCCCCAGAAGTGGTGGGGAGTCCCAGGTTTAAGTTGTTTCGAGGGATAGGATCTACTCCCAGTGAAGTGTCGAGGATGTTACTTCATGCCTATATTTCTTTCCCTTCTTTTTTATATATGATTTTTCTTTTGGGACATTAAAATTAAATGAATAAATATAATATTACTGTTACTAATACAAAAAAATTACATGATTGTACAATGTTTCCTTTCCGCTGCCTCTAAAAAAATATAAAAAAACAAAAAACAAAGAAAAAATATACAAAATAAGTGGTCAGCGTGACGGATTGACGTCCTGCGCGCCTGCGTTCGATTCCCGGCTGGGTCGGGTATTTTATCCGCTCAGGGACTGGGTGTTGTGTTGTCTTCATCATCATTTCATCCCCATCCGGCGCGCAGGTCGCCAATTGCGGCGTCGAATGTAATAAGACCTGCAACAATGCGGCCCGTTAAGGGCCTCACGGCCAATGACACCGAAAGCTCATTTTTACGACCTTTTTTCGACGTAACGTGTAATAACTGCTGGCAGACGGTGAGTGGCAGCACTAGCATTGCAGGGTGTGTAGAGCATGCCAGACTGAGGGAAGGGAGGAGGGGGCTGAAACTGAGAGATTAATCTGACGTCCAAATGGCAGAATCATTGGTTCAAATGGCTCTGAGCACTATGCGACTTAACTTATGAGGTCATCAGTCGCCTAGAACTTAGAACTAATTAAATCTAACTAACCTAAGGGCATCACGCCCATCCATCCCCGAGGCAGGATTCGAACCTCCGACGGTAGCGGTCGCTCGGCTCCAGACTGTAGCGCCTAGAACCGCACGACCACTCCTTCCGGTCAGGCTCATTGACTTCCGGATCAAGAGTGGAAGCATTTCTGAAACGACAAAGTTCGGAAAATGTTCGCATACTGACGGGGTTAAAGTATATCAAGCACAACAAAATGAGGCTATCCAAAATCGGCGCCGAGGCAACAGAGGTGCACCACAGGGCATAGTTGACTGGTGACGGCTGCGGAGATACGTACGGACATTCGTACGTCCATACGTATCTCCGCAGCTGTCACCAGTCAGCTATGGCCTGTGGTGGAACCCTGCGCAACTGTTGAGCAGCTGACTGCCCATATAAGCCAAGAGGGTACCAAGTGTCTCGTCAACCACCATTCAGAGAACGCTACTGCGTATATGCCTCTGCAGCAGACACCTGTTTCATGCGCTCCCATGTTGACTGCTGTGCATTACTGAGGAAGACTGGATTCTGCAAGCCATTAACGCAACTTGACGTTCATTGAGTGACGGCCAGTGACCTTGTTAGAAGAATCAAATTTTATACTCTATCTGATGTTGGCGCGGACAATGTGAAACGTCTGAGAGGAAACACCCTGCAACCAGGAGTGAACTTTAGGGTCTGGGTAATGTTTTGTAGGCATTTCCTGAATGATCTCGTCATTCTGGAACGCACACAGGACCAACGCTTCAATTTTAAAAAAAAGTTCAAATGTGTGTGAAATCTTATGGGACCTACCTTCTAAGGACATCAGTCCCTAAGCTTACACACTACTTAACCTAAATAATCCTAAGGACAAACACACGCACCCAAGCCCGAGGTAGGACTCGAACCTCCGCCGGGACCAGCTGCACAGTCAATGAGTGCAGCGCCTTACACCGCTCGGCAACGCTCCAATCCTTGTGGACCATATCCATACCTTTTCTTCGGCACAATGACATTTGCCAGCAGTAATACGTGGTATTTACTGGAATTAAGGAAAACGTGGAAGGGAGGAGTCATCAATATAACTTACTTTCCATACACCCTGTTTATTTAACATTGTATATATATAACAAAAAAATTTTTTTTGAGAAAAATGAACAAATGTGAACAATTCTTTTCACCTTAAAACTTAAGATCAATAAGCCTTTGCAAAAGAATTCAAAACAACAAACAATATGACAATGATTACAATACTGGCGGACCTGCAGCCCGCCCGTTATGTGGTGGAAAGGTAGTGTTTACTACCGCGCTCGACACAGTTCAAATGGCTGTGAGCTCTATGGGGCTTAACTTCTGAGGTCATCAGTCCCCTAGAACTTAGAACTACTTAAACCTAACTAACCTAAGGACATCACACACATCCATGCCCGAGGCAGGATTCGAACCTACGACCGTAGCAGTCGCGCGGTTCCAGACTGTAGCGCCTAGAACCGCTCTGCCACCGCGGCCGGCACTCTCGACACAGTCTCGCTTATTAAATGCCCTTCTGTAACACATGAAAACTATATAAGAACCATTGATGACAAGAGTGATTCAATTACTCAACACAGATGACGTAACTTTTAATTTGAAGGCTGTATGTCCAAAAGTTCGTATTTAAGATTCGCATGTTTTCTTAAAGGTTAACCAGGTTAGGAAATAATATGACAGTGATAAGTCGTACTTCAAAGCAACCAACCTCTTAATTTCAATGAGCGGCCAAGGTGCGACTGCATCCCAATCCGTCCCTTCCGACAGTTTTATTTTGGCTAAAGCCCTGGTGACATTGGCTGTTAATATTTTCAAAGCTACACTGATTATCATTTAAATTTGACTGAAGCCCTGGTGACATTGTCTGTTAATATTTTCAAAGCTACACTGATTATCATTTATTAAGACCGCTCTGAAGAAACGTCTCAAAACATTACTTGTGAACATTTATTACAAGAGAACGCCCTTGGCGGGGCCACAAGATCCAGCTAAAATACACCAGCAATGACCCGGTCTTTCAAACACAGCAACGCATAGCTTAGTACAACAGGTCGTTCAGATACGTTTAACGGCAACCCGTGCCTTAGTACAATTGTTCCGGCTGTATTTACGACCAGGAGCTGATTCGTTAGAACATTAATGGTCGTGTACAACCAGAAAGGAATGGCAATATAATGGCGGGACAAATTTTCACACGTCAACCAGTGTCTTAGTACAATGCTACGGCCTATATTTACGTCCAAATAGCCGACGAGTAAAGCTCTGAGGGTCGGGTACAAACCAGAAAATAATAATGAAAGCAGGTAGATAATTTTAATTTGTGGTAAAGACTATGGGACCAAATTGCTGAGGTCATCGGTCTCTAGGCTCACAGAGCAGGTAGACAATGACACAAATCACCGCGAGTATTACAGAATGATACTCCCCTTCATCAACAAGAAGTTCCATGGATCCACGGTGCGTCGCAGCGGTTACTGAGTGGTGCGCAGCTCGTGGCTTCGGCCTGTCGGACCTCGTGAGCTGACCACCTGTTGTTGGACGCTACCGCCAGCCCCCAATCGTCGTGCCTCCTCCACAGGCCAGCGAACCCCGTATATACATCGGCAAGCAAAGACCCTCTAAGGACACAACTCACAGATACCAAATCTTCCTCATGGATATTTGACAATGGGGCCGCAAGAGGGATAGTCGATACTGTACCTGAGCCAGTGGCGGCGGACAGAACAGTCCACTAACGCAATGACGCCACGGCTCAAGCAGGAGAGTGTAACGAGTCACAGACCCTACACAGTACGCGCATTGTTTGAAGAGCACAAGGATGAGTTTATCGCACTCCTCTGGCCAACAAATCTGCAAGATTTAAACCCAATCGAGAATTTGTGGTACCACCTCGATCGCGCTTTTCACGTCACGGATTCTGAGCCGATAACCCTAGAGTAGCTGGCCACTGCACAGAAGTCAGCTTGGCTCGACATCCCTAACGCTTCTCCAGCCCGTCTTGTGGCAATCCGAAGAGCAAAAAGTGATTACTGATGTCCGTTAATGTGACTAGACAATGTAGTTACATTATGAAGCACCAGTGTAATGTTTATCAAAGTGCATTGACACGTTCATCACATTAAGGGTAGTAAACATTAAACCTTCATTTCATTCTGACGTGAAGACCACCACCAACATTAGAAGGTCTGACAACCATGGTCTCTACTATATCCATCTATACATTTTGGCAAACAGCCTCATAATGTCCAATTATGAAATTTATTGCTAAGCCCGATACCCATGCTACGTGGAGTTTTGGAGACAGCTGACTACAAGCATTGCAGGCACGCCCTAGATCACGAAACCTGGCAGAGACATCATAAGTGTTGGTGCTGTGAACTATAGAGTGCCGGCCGCGGTGGTCTAGCGGTTCTAGGCGCTCAGTCCGGAACCGCGCGACTGCTACGGTCGCAGGTTCGAATCCTGCCTCGGGCATGGATGCGTGTGATGTCCTTAGGTTAGTTAGGTTTAAGTAGTTCTAAGTTCTAGGGGACTGATGACCACAGATGTTAAGTCCCATAGTGCTCAGAGCCATTTGAACCATTTTTTGAACTATAGAGCAGGCTGTAGCTGAAGTTTGCCATTTGGTTCCCTCGTCACCATTCTTGCCACACATTGTCAAGTACTCAACCCTCTTCATCAATGACCACATTATATCTGATATCTTATCCATTTGCTGGAAAGGCCGTGCCTACTCCACTTGCCACACTGCAGCCATTAGCCCATCTCATCAACACAATCCTGCAGTCGTTGTCGGAATCAGTCAAAGCTGGGAACGACTCGAGAACCAACGGAGACTGGACCAACCGGCTTAGAACGTCGACAGCGATCCTCCGGAGAGCTACAGGAGGACAACACGGGAGAAATGGTTCAAATGACTCTGAGCACTATGGGACTTCACATCTATGGTCATCAGTCCCCTAGAACTTAGAACTACTTAAACCTGAGGACAGCACACAACACCCAGCCATCACGAGGCAGAGAAAATGCCTGAGCCCGCCGGGAATCGAACCCGGGAACCCGGGCGTGGGAAGCGAGAACGCTACCGCACGACCACGAGATGCGGGCTCAACACGGGAGAAAGACTATGTAGATGTCAGGGCAGAGTAATAAGTCCATCGAGCAAAACCAAGAGCAAGAGCTACGACGTACCAAATTCAGAATCAAGCGAATAATATCTGGTAAGATCAACAATGTAGGTCAGGGAAATCGCAATTGGCTGGGGAATCGCTGCGGTCCCGGTTTTAAAGAAAAGCCGCGGACGCCGATTGGCTTGCACAGTGTTTTCTGTGGCGCTCGTAGCGGCGATAGCAGCGGCCGCAGTCCAGGTCTCGTCTCCTAGTGGCTGGCATCCTTACCGACCAGTGGGCCTTCAAACACTCTGGGCCGGGGTATTGCGCTACAGCCAACTGTCTTTGCGATATGTCGATATGACTCTCTCAAGCCCCACATGACACTGACTCGCCCTGTCAAATGGTCCGAATATTGTTTATATGTAGCACTCGCAAGACCTATGGGCTCCACTTTTAAGTTCCAGTAATGTTGTAACACATCGTTTCCTAGCTACCCAGGTGCGCTAGCCTGTTCGTCCATTATAGTCGCCTGGGCCAGTGTCCTTAGGTCAGTCAGATTTAAGTAGTTCTAAGTTCTAGGGGACTGATGACCTCAGATGTTAAGTGCCACAGCCCTCAGAGTCATTTGAACCATTTTCCCTCACCCTAAATGGGTTGTGCCCACAGCTTATATCGCTGAGTTACAGGGAGAGTATCTACCCTTTGACAGGAGGTGTCTGCAATATCCGCACTGAAAAATAAGTTAAAATCTTGGTGGAAGACGGCACCTTACCGAAGTGCTGTAAGCAGGAACACGAAATGGCCAATGACAGTCCTAGATTTCAGTCTTGCCTCTGACTGGATGAATGGCCTAGGCGCTTGCGAAATTCGGAATCGACCTTCAGGACTCTTAGTGTTGGTAGTAATAGTAGTACACCGTCCACTCATATCAATGTCAAAAGCTTGAATAACCACCTCTAGCAGCGTGAGATGTGGGGGAAGCGAATCAGACAGGTTCTTTGCCGAGGCCAGCTGCGCTACGTTTCGTGGCTGAAGAACCTTCCAATCGATGTAATTCCACAGACACCCGACTGGAGAATTTGGTGACCAGGGGTGTATCGTACACTCATCCCGCTGCTCTTCAAACCACACACGTACGCTGTGTACTGTGTGACACTTGCAGTGTTAGTGTTGCAGTCTCAGAAGTCACCGTGCGGAGGAAAAACGAAGTACATTTAGAGTTGGACATGGTCTTCTAAGATGGATGCATGCTTCTGTTCATTCATTGTGCGTTACTGAATGACGAGATCGTGCAGAGAATGCCACGAAAACATTCCTCATTCTATATCGTTTCTTCCTGGTTGCAGGGAATTTTCGTACGTACGTTTCACGTCGTACACGTCACAGCCATCGGTGTGATGGACCATAAAACGTGATTTATCTGAAAAATATTGTTGTGTTGGCAGAAGAGCCAACACCGTGTTATGAATGGAGGCCGAAATGCACGTGATTTATCTCACGCAGGCTGGCGTGAAGAGGGAAGAACTATACTGAAGTGAGATCTGGAACATGACAAGGAATGAGAATTCAGAAATCTGACATAATTAGTTTGATACTTAACTTTAATCCATTAATGATGAACGTCGCTCTTGACGGTACATGATTCACAATATTCTCTGTTCAGAATACATTCTAATTACTGAATATGGCGCCTTGCTAGGTCGTAGCAAATGACGTAGCCGAAGGCTATGCTAAACTGTCGTCTCTGCAAATGAGAGCGTATGCAGACAGTGAACCATCAATAGCAAAGTCTGCTGTACAACTGGGGCGTGTGCTAGGGAGTCTCTCTAGACTAGACCTGCCGTGTGGCGGCACTCGGTCTGCAATCACTGATAGTGGCTACAGGCGGGTCCGACGTATACTAACGGACCGCGGCCAATTTAAAGGCTACCACCTAGCAAGTGTGGTGTCTAGCGGTGACACCACAAAGATATACTTCGCCAGTCTGTGGACGTCCAGATGCGGTATTGGTGTACAAATTCTCGCCTTCGTCGCCGATGAATCACTCTTATCATGCGAGCGTGAATGAGGCACCTGCTGCAGAGACCCATAAGCAGCGTTTGCTGAAAATCATTGAGGAGTCCCTGTTGCCAGCCCACTGATTTATCTGGGCACTCAGCCGCCCAACAGTTTTACGTCTACTCACTCATATCCCTTTCTGCAGGCCTTGACTATGACCTGTGCTGCACCACAGTTACCGCGGCACCTGTTTTAGATAGGGCCATTTTGTCATGCACGGGAAACTTTAACCACAATTTACAGATATGGCCCAAAAGCCAGTGATGATGCCCCTTTGGACGCTCCTCAGTAGAGCCTTATATACCATACACTGCTAGTGCTGCCACCTGCGGTCTCTGAGCGGTTGAGGCACGTTGGCGTCGAGCAGAGCCGGTGATCACATTAATTTGTCTATACCGTGTAGTATTAGCAGTAGCAGTAGTTTAATTTGTCTGTACATCTCATTTATATGGATATTGGACATGTCTTGTTGTTACAATTTATAAACAGCAAAAAAAGGATTTCACGTAATACAGACATTTACAGACTTAAAGCTCTAGAACAAGGATGGGGCAGGTGGCAACTCGTGAGCCGTCTAGCGCTGTGTGTATGCTTTAAAGCAATTACGATTCTGGAAGTGGTGTTTCTTTATTTTCCAGAACAAGTCATTAGTAAGGCCATTCTCGTGAGCAGTCATTGATTTCTACCAATACGCATTGCTCTTGTTCTCGCCAATTATTGCGGATTTGTGAGGTTGGATCTGTTCGGTAGAAAGAGACACCTCAGAGAATGACATACAAATAATGGGTACCTGGGTACCTGGAGGGCAAAAGTAACGGACTTCATTAGCATTAATTAATGGCAGTAAATATCATTTGTTTGCGTACAAATCGGGAAGGAAAGGCATATGTGGGAAACAGTGACAAGGAGAAGGGACAGGTTGATAGGTCATCTATTAAGACGCGAGAAAATAACTTCCATGGTACTAGAGGGAGCTGTAGAGGGGAAAAAACTGTAGAGGAAGGCAGAGGTTAGACAGAGGTTGGAATACATCTAAAAAAATAATTGAAGAAGTGAGTTGCAGTTGCCACAATGAGATGAAAAGGTTGGCACAGGAGTGCAATTCATGGTGGGCCGCATGAAACCAGTCAGAAGACTGAAAAAGAAAAAAAGAAAAGAGAGAGAGGGGGAGAGAGAGAGAGTTTCGAAGTTTTGCGGCCACTCAGATAAGGCAATAAATTAGCATTTACGAGTACAAAATGGTTCAAATGGCTCTGAGCATTATGGGGCTTAACATCTATGGTCATCAGTCCCCTAGAACTTAGAACTACTTAAACCTAACTAACCTAAGGACAGCACACAACATCCAGTCATCACGAGGCAGAGAAAATCCCTGACCCCGCCGGGAATCGAACCCGGGAAACCGGGCGTGGGAAGCGAGAACGCTACCGCACGACCACGAGCTGCCGACATTCACGAGTACATGCTGGATTACTGTGTACAAGTTTGTTGGACTTGCACCTACGTATAACTGAATCTCATCAACGGATACGTGATACATGACTGCTTGGTGGGAATTCCAAACAACGGAACAATATTCTAGATATGATCGTACTAGTGTGTGGTACCCGACAGCCTTTTCCTGATGCATTGCATTTTTCCAGAACCATTCCATCAAACACAAGTGTTCCATTCCCCTCCCTTATTTTACGCAATAGTTCCATTTCATAGGGTCTCTTGATAATACCCCTAAATAACTGAACGTGCTTAACGCGTTTTACACTGATATTGTAATCATAAAATATCGGGTCCAATTTTTTTCGTTCTATGCATTATCGTATATTTATCCACTAATGAAGAAAGCTTTAATCCATTACACTAAAAATAAATTTTTCCAACTCTTTCCGCAATTCGCTGATATTTAATTCTTCGGTTGCTAACTGGTCGAACAAATTGATATTTAATGACGAAGGGCACAGAAGGCAATGTTAAAATTTAGGTTATCAAGCTTTCGGTTTACAAAGGACATCATCAGACTGTAACTAACTATAGTCCTAAAAAAGCTACAATATTGGTGTACGGTTCTGGAGAATGTGTTACAGAAGGACAGCGAGATGTACAAACAAAGGAAGTGTCATCTTTGACTGTGCGACTGTATACCAGAAAATATTAAGACTAATTATTGAGTAAGTAGAAGCTATGCGTTCATGTGGGGAGAGGGGTGGGGATGAGAATGAGCCAAGAAGAAAGGAGAATGATATAAAAAACAAAAAGACATCATGGTAAACTTCAGCTTAATTTGTAGCTCTTTTAAACAGGGGAGAGAGCTGTACCTGGGGGATAGAGTAGGCTACCTAGGAGCAAACGATGTTTTCTGGACAGAGTTTCATTCTGGTGACCGATTTTAGAATCACGGGAAGGAATGCACATCAGAGTCAGACATAAACAGTTTCAGTCATGTTCTAGAGTTTTCGTTCTTGTCAGACGTGAGGTTATGTTTAGAGCAGCGCTTGTAAATATTAAGAATTCTGTATATTTATCTGCTGCACAGTATATTAATGGTGTTGGAGGATATTGTTAGTTCATCAGTTACAGAATTTTATGGTGAGTGATATTCTGCATATTTTTAAAACTGGTCAATAACATGTGTTCGATTAAGCCACGTTTCGTCATTCGTGCTCTAGCTCGTACTTTGAAACAGAAGAAGGTGGTCTACTATGGAGACGTGATACTAGTAAACTAGCTGAGTTTCTTCCACGTGTTAACAAATTTCCATGGCTTGAAAAAGGAAATTTTTGATAGGTGCCAATAGTGTGTGTTTTGAAATCTTTTTGATGTGTACCTACTTTTTGACATTATTTCTTCTTAATTTGATTTTGTTGATGCCTAGCAGAAGTAATAAAGCATCATTAAATACAGTATTGGCCAGATTAAATAAAGTAATTTGACATTAAATTCAATGTTGAAAGATTGTTTCGATTGCAACAGTTTTAAATCTGAATAGAAAATTTGTTCCCAGGTAAGCCATGATGTTGCACCACACCATGGAACAGTTTTTCACATTTGGTAAAACCTTACCTTTCCTCAGTATTTTTTGTAATTTCTGAAAACTTCTGCAGCACACAGTGAGCGAATGCTGTAATTTGAATCTAGAATAATAAAATATATTACGTTAAAGGGCTGGCGAGAAGCGAACTTCTACTACTAAAACAGCAGCTTTGTATCTGTTATACGAAGAAATACACTCAGTGGAAGATATAAGGTAATGTCACGTGAATTGTACCACTTTCAGCATTCTTCTTATTTTACTGATATATATATATATAATGTGCACACAATTCTCTTGGATATTACAGTGAAAGTTTGGAAAATAGAATTTCTACAAGTTAAAGGACGCAACGTAGTTGGTTAAGGAGGTATGAAGTGGTAGAGTTTTTAAGATCTAAATTATACCACTCGCAGGGCACGGTAAACTGTACCTTTAAAATTTTCCTCAACTGCAGCAAGAAAGAGAGAAATTTGGAAATGATAAAAACGCATTTTAATGTTTTAGAGGTTAGCAAACTTCTTGAACCTTTAAGACATGCTGATTACGCAAAATATCGGTCTGCTTATGGAATTATATTGAACAGTTTCAACATTACACACTTATTCAGGTTTCTATCAATCACATTAAAATACCTTTTCCTTCACGCTTACTTTCGCACACTGGACATCGGAGCTACTCACATCATTAGAGCAAGTTAATAACTTCTTCCTGCATATCAACTTTGCAGATATTGCAGAAACAGCTGGTAGACGTATTGGCACTTCTCGTTTTACCAGTTTTAGTTTTGTTCGGCCTACTTTTGTTTTTCTAGAAGATCTACCGGTGATCTTAACAACCGATGTTGCTCTGCTTCAGACAGAACTGGGATAACGAAGATATGCTGTGGGTATACCAGGTCTCTCCTACTGCATTGTTTGTTTTGTGGGAGTTGAAGCATTCAGGAATGCATCATTTTCGTTAGTATGTCTAGGTTTTCCTGGGAAATGTTGAACTTGTATGTCCATTCATTTCATCTTCCTCATTTCCAGCTTCTGATTATGGACGGAATTTAGATGGCACTAAGCCAGAAACTAGACAAATCTTCTACAGAATGGCAAGATTCCGGTATTGGAGAGGCCACCAACTGCATTTTGTGCCTCGCAGTCCTGCCATATGACACTTCTTATGGCTGAGCAATTCTTATCTGACGTATTTTGCTGGCACGGTTTTTGCGAAAGCCATTTGTTAGCTGCTTGAGTGTAATAAGTTGAAAATGGCTTAAAACATGCAGGCCATGTGTTGTGTGTGGAGACAGGCAAAGCAAGGTTACACCATCAGCCAAAGTCAAGGCAGACAACACATACAGTAGCACAATTGTTAGATAAATCGTTATATATATATATATATATATATATATATATATATATATATATATATATATATATATATATATATATATATATATATATATATATATTAGAATGTACCACAATAATATATGAGAAGTGGTGATATAATTTACAAGTCGTCACAGAGGCCAAGGTGTTTTCACGTGTTTCTGCACTATATCATCACTGAATAAGTATAGTTAGATCCTACATGAAATATAAATCGACTTTACGTCTGTGTAACAGTACAGATGCTTTGCTTCACAAGCAAATATTTACTTCGTCAGGGCGCAAAATAAGCTTGAACCACTCCAAGTAAAACTAAGAACAAGGTACAGAAGTGAACACTTACAATAGCTACATATAACATGCGCCGTCACCTTGCAAATAGTTTAAGTGTGTATTGTGTATTGAAACCGGGGACCCAAAACGACAGAGAGGTTTCTTACCGCCGCAGTCCTCAGTGTTTCACAACCCCACAACAGGTCACAGCAGTCCACCCACCACCTCTCCGCCACCGCCCCACACACAACCTAGCGTTATTGTGCGGTTTGGCCTTCGGTAGACCCCCACATCACCACCCCCCCCCCCCTGCCCCCCATAACAGACGAGTGTAGCCCCTAATGTTTGCGTGGTAGAGTAATTATGGTTCGCGTACATGGAGATAGTGCCTGTGCAGAAGTCGCCGAAAGTGTAACTGAGGCATTCGCCGAAGTAGATGGAAAACCGCTTTTAAAAACCATCCACAGGCTGGCCGGCACACCGGACCTGGACACTAGTTCGCTGGGCGGGTTCATGCCAGGGACCAGGACGCCTTCCCACTCGGGAAGCAGCGCGTTAGACAGCGCGGCTAGCCGGGCGGTCTCTGCGAATAATTCGCTAGGTATGCTAGTGGATCAATGTAAAAGGCGGTACTGTTTGCAAGACTTTTCGATACATGTGATAAAGATTTGAATGAAGCCAAAGTGAGGACGACAGTGAAATAAATACAAGAAATGTGCTCTACTGGAGAAATATTTCAAGATTTTTTGGGCGTTAAAGGTGATGCTGAAACATAAGAAAAGCAGTTCTTTGCAATGCCTATCACCACCATCACCGAACAACTTGATACTGTTACTGACCACTCAGGTCAGCCTACTGACTGGTTTGATGCGGCCCGCCACGAATTCCTTTCCTACGTCCTCAATTATTTGCTTGACGTATTCCAATCTCTGTGTTCCTCTACAGTTTTTGCCCTCTACAGCTCCCTCTAGTACCATGGAAGTCATTCCCTCATGTCTTCGCAGATGTCCTATCATCCTGTCCCTTCTCCTTATTAGTGTTTTCCACATACTCCTTTCCTCTCCGATTCTGCGTAGAACCTCCTCATTCCTTACCTTATCAGTCCACCTAATTTTCAACATTCGTCTATAGCACCACATCTCAAATGCTTCGATTCTCTTCTGTTCCGGTTTTCCCACAGTCCATGTTTCACTACCATACAATGCTGTACTCCAGACGTACATCCTCAGATTAAGGCCGGTATTTGATATTAGTAGACTTTTCTTGGCCAGAAATGCCTTTTTTGCCATAGCGAGTCTGCTTTTGATGTCCTACTTGCTCCGTCATTGGTTATTTTACTGCCTAGGTAACAGAATTCATCAACTTCATTGACTTCGTGACCATCAATCCTGATGTTAAGTTTCTTGCTGTTCTCATTTCTACTACTTCTCATTACCTTCGTCTTTCTCCGATTTACTCTCAAACCATACTGTGTACTCATTAGACTGTTCATTCCGTTCAGCAGATCATTTAATTCTTCTTCACTTTCACTCAAGAGAGCAATGTCATCAGCGAATCGTATCATTGATATCCTTTCACCTTGTATTTTAATTCCACTCCTGAACCTTTCTTTGATATCCATTATTGCTTCCTCGATGTACAGATTGAAGAGTAGGGGCGAAAGGCTGCAGCCTTGTCTTACTCCCTTCTTAATACGAGCACTTCGTTCTTGATCGTCCACTCTTATTATTCCCTCTTGGTTGTTGTACATATTCTATATGACCCGTCTCTCCCTGTACCTTACCCCAACTTTTTTTCAGAATCTTGAACAGCTTGCACCATTTTATATTGTCGAACGCTTTTTCCAGGTCGACAAATCCTATGAACGTGTCTTGATTTTTCTTTAGCCTTGCTTCCATTATTAGCCGTAACGTCAGAATTGCCTTTACTTAAATAGTGGCAACTATTTATCCACAACCGATACAAAAGAGTTTCATGTTTGAACCTGTTACTTTCCTTCAAAGTATTCTCCAGCGTCATGTAGAACCCGTTGCCAGCGATGTGGAAGGCGTAGTATACCGTTAGCAGAGCCTGTTCTGTTGATGGTGCAAATGGAGCGGTCTACTGCCTGTCCGATCTCTGGAACAGTTCTGAAGTGAATGCCACGAAATGATTCCTTCATCTTCGGAACCAAATAAAACGCACAAGGACTTCACTCCTGGGAGTATAGTGGATGATACAGTACTTCCCAGTCCCATCGACCGAACAGAGCAGCCACAGCTTGCGCTGTATGCGGCCGCGCATGTCACGCAAAATGATGGGTAGGCTGCGCAGAAAGTGTCGCCGCTTCTTTCGCAAAGTTGGTCGCAGGTGATGCCCCAAAAACGATCAGTAATACTGTGTATTGACTGTCTGCCGTGGAGGAACGTAATGTGTTAGGATAACGCCATCACAGTCGTACAAGGGAATCACCATATCTTTAGACCGCTCCATTCGCACCATCAACAAAACAGGCTCTGCTATCGATATACTACGCCATCCACATCGCTGGCAACAGGTTCTACACAACGCTGGTGACTAATTTAAAGGCCAGTAAGAGATGAAAACATGTAACTCTTTTGTATCGGTTGTGAATAAATAATTGCCACTATGTGAGTTACAACCCTCGTATTTTCTTTAGATGCTCCTTCTGTATTTCTCTGCATCTGCTGTTATCTGTATCGTCGAGCTGATTTCTAACTGACTTCCCGGCTCGGTGATAAACACTGAAAGGCGTGCCGCTAGCCTACTTCGGGCTTCAGCATTCCGCCTCCACGTCCAGAATGAACTCCCGCAACTTCGACATTAGCCAGCGGCGGGAGGAAATTCTCAGAAATTCCGAAGCGCGTTCCACCATCGGAAGACGCTGCTCCCTGGCGCATCTGCAGCGTAGGTCATTCCTGTCGTGCTCTTCTTCTGCACAGAAGTAGATAGAACGGGAAAAAAATTCCAGCGATTCGAGATTTTCATAGGAGTGTCTTCAAATTAAAAGTTTTAATTGGAAAATCGCGCCAGGGGAAGTAATCAAAGTGGCGCAGAGTGCACGAGACTCTACTAAGAAACTCTTGGAGCTCTCTCGCGTGGGTGTAAATTTTAAGATAGCCGGGGTAGAGTCAGCGTCACCCAGTTGTTGAATGCACATAGGCACGCTATTCAGAGAGCGTATCTAAGTATTACGTTTTGATTCCTGTACATTCAGTTCGGGAAACAAAACATAATCAAGAATTTTGTGCCTTTACTTCTACGCTTAATGTATTCAAAGAGAGTCACTATGGCTAGATGCCGTTCTGGTTGTTAGTGTTGGGCACAAGCGAATGAACAAAAAAGTCCATTTAGTTGGTTATAGTTTTCACGTATCGGGTGTGTTACTACTTATTGATTTCCTTCGTTTGTGGGAGCAAACGAATGACAACGACACAATCCTAGCTGGATTAGCAACTTTACTGAATTATTCATTCTTTCTCTTCAAGCGGAATTACTCTCTACCCTCACTATAGGACGAACTGTGTACTCGTTCTTCCAACTGAAAACAGTACTTAATGTTGTTGACTAGGCTATCCATTCACTCTTCTGACCGAAACCAGGTCGCAATACTTTCAGTGGTTGAACTAAACCATTCGTATACCACTGGGTTACGTATACACTAGGCTGCGCGTGAAGACATCACAGCCTGTTCGCCAGGGTTAAAATAAGAATTATACCTGTTCATTTTAGTACGTAATCAGCAGACTAAATTTTCTTTTCATAATTTGAAACTGGTTAATGTATTTTTATTCCAGGCGCAATTAGCGCTCATGCAACTGAGTTGATGTATCGTTTGGGATACCAATTTGAACATAAAAATTCCCTTACTGGTACATGAATAACAAAGGAAAATGTACGCATCCACTTATTTGTGTAAGCTATGTATGTAAAGAAAATTTCGTCACCTGCTATGTCCGTACAAATTACACCCCCTCAGCAAGAAACGTGTTAGCATTTCACAGCAGGACCAATGACATAGGTGTGAATAAACATTATTCACATCCTCATATTGGTACTTCATTTTCACAGTTAATCATATCTGTAGACAACACCGTAAACAGACTGTAGACAACACCTTAAATAGAGTTTAACCAAGTTCGCGCCCCTCTGGAAACGGTGCATTCATATCTGAACGCAAACAATCAATCGCTCTGCTTCGTTGAATCACTACTGTTGGCTGCGCTGCGCTCGGTTAGCAAGTACAAAATATATATATATATATATATATATATATATATATATATATATATATATATATATATATATATATTAAACGAAACTGATTTAGTTTCAACGTAAGTATTTTAAATCTGGACACCTTCGATCTTTTATGAAGTAAGTTCCCTGGTCGCTCTGAAATATTATTCGATTATTAGGGCTAGACCTTCTGAAATTTTGACAACGGTGCAGACAGAGTAACACGCCGAGCCAACAATAAAACGAGGAGGGCCTGTGTACAAATCCGAAATATCTTCAAAGGAATGACGAAAGTGCACCTCTGAATGTGCGGTCTGACGATGAAAAAACCATGGAAGTCGTTAAAAGTATGAAAGAAAATTAAACTATACAGCGTAATATTTTGAGTAAAAATACTGTAATTTCCCAGAATTTCTACAGTTAATTGTAAAAAATGTTTCTAGAATCTAGATGAGGTGACGTCACAATTTTGCTGCACATAATCGCTAACTCACCTAACCACCCGAAAATATACCAATAAAATTTTTAATTATTGTTTCAGAGAAGTAAAAAACGGACAAGTTTCAGAATGGCTACGGAACACTGATTTTAAGTTAAACGCGGACTGCGAGTGCTTATACAGGGTGATCCAAAAAGAAGGAACATATTAGACACGTTTATCACTCAAAGTAAAAAGAAACGTACTGCGCGTGTCACTGAATAGAAAAAGTTTGAAAGTTTTGCACAGCTGCGCTGTTGTTCGTTTGAAGCAACAACGCCACTACACCTCGTATTTGTACAGAAAACTGGGCCGTCTGCAACTGACTGTCAGACACACGACAACCCAGAAATACTATCGGTCGCTCCAGAGATGGTACGACAGTGCACGTATCGATACGCGCTGCTGCTGCCACTCACTGGCAAGTAGGGCACGAAGTTAGTGACGCCAGTAAATGGAATGAGGAAACGAGGCGGCAATACCTTAATAGAAGATGATAAACAATAAATGGCATGAACACGAGCCGTACACGACTCAACAGTGTCTGTGGAACAACTTGAACCTTCCTCTATCCAATAATATGCTCAAAGTAAATCCTGTCTTTCATGTTTTGTCTGTAAGAAACAACTGAAACATTTTCTTTCTTTTTGAATCACCATCTACACTCGTATTGCCGGTAGCTCATGGGGAAAAATTCTGAATTTGTGTTCATATTTAGCATTGCTGTCTGTCAGAAGTTTCATGTCATTGACTAGGTCATCAGAATTTGACAGCAACGTTTCGCATCCCTTCATGGACTAAAGTCAAATTTAACATTCAATAATCATTCTCTTTTTCGGTTATGGTGTTGTAATTACGTACATCATTGTTGCATTTGAACTGTAGTTATTTTTAACTAAATTGACTAGGGAAGAAATATATTATGAAACTACGTGGAAAATCTCTGACTCGTTAAACAGATGCCTACATAATAAACGTAAGTTACCAGTGCTTACTATTCTTTGAACAATGAATACGTTCCATGGTAAAGATGAATTCTATAAGAACATTCTTCCATAGGGCATTACTGTCAATGAGTGAAAATGTATACGTTAACAAACTGATTGTCCTCTCGCGAAGTCTTGCAGTGATTCAAAGGGCAAATGTGGCTGGGGTTGTTTTAGATGTTCAAGAACATACGCTTTTTGTTGACAGTTTCATCAGTATGAATACCTAGAAGTATAACCACAGCAGTAGAACTTCCTTACATGGGAAGAATCTTTCCTGGTTACATTGGTGGGTTAGTTAGTTTGTTTCATGTTCCAAGGATCATTTTCTCAATAAATCGTAACGATGAGGAAGGAGTCATTTTATTTTCACATCGCAATTTAATTTGTAACTATGGCTACATGATGAACATTTAAGAGTCTTTGAAAAAAGACATTACTAGCCGCCAGCTTTTACATTATAAACCTATATGTCTTCCGGTTTCGGTCGTAGAACATCGTTACAGAACGTCTGGCAAGCTCAGAACTGAATACATATAATGTGCACGAAAAAAAAAAAGAATGTAACATGCCAAAAATATGGGTATACTGAACGTACATGTATATTGTTGCATTACAATATTTCATCCACATTATAAGCATTCAGTTTTGATTTTTGCAGACGTCCTGAGATGATGGTCTATAACTGAAAGCGATAGACATGTATGTTTATAATAAACAGGCGATGGTTAGTAATGCTTTTTGTCAAGTACTTAAAGGCTGTTGCAACTTAATCAAAAATTTTAAGTTTTAAGTTAACTGCAGATGTGAGTTAATAATTCCTGCCATCTTTTACGCTTTACAATGTTATAAATCCTTCTACAGAGTAGAAGGAGCTGTCCGGGAGTAATTTTTTCAGTTTGTTTTCAAATTTTACTTTGCTGTATGTCAGACATTTTACATAACAGGGTAAGTTATCTACAATTTCTGTTGCAGCGTTGTGCAATTTTGTGCTAAAGGCGATCTTAATGTGGAGTAAGGGATGCCATTTTTCCTTCCTGTATTGTAATTACTTATATCATTTTTCCTTTTGAGCTGTAGTGCGTTATTTACATAATACTTTATAAAAGAAAAAATACATCGCCAAGCTGTAGTCAGAATGCCGAACTCCTCAAACAGATGTCTACAAGATGATCGCGGATGAGCGTCATATATTATTCTTACTGCATTTTTTCGAGCAATGAATACTTTTTTTCTTAATGATGGATTGCAACAGAATATTATTCCATACGAGATTATAGAATGAAAATATGCAACATAACTTACTGATTAGTCTGTCGGCAAGATTTTCAAACCTTCTACGGACAAATATGGCTGAACGTAGTTGCTGTAGGAGTTCCAAAATGTTATCTTTCGAATATAAAATGTTAAATATTTCGTCGCCATGTGTTACACTTCCACTGGCGTAGTCTTTGTAGATGTGTAGAACTGAATGTGTGATTTCTCCCCAGTCGGTATAATGTCCCAGAACTACATTCGTACTGTTACTGAGTACACATTTCTAAATTCCTTTGGCTATAAATTGCATTATTTATTGTTTAGCTGTACCAGCAATTCCATCTTTTCAAAACATAGGGTGAGACCGTTCACAGAAAACCCGACGATGATAGTTTAACGAGCTTGTCCACCATCTCTTCTGTTTTTGTATGTATGTTAAGAGTGATTACAATACTAGTATCGCCAGCTTTGGTGGCCGAGCGGTTCTAGGCGCTATAGTCTGGAACCGCGTGACTACTACGGTCGCAGGTTCGAATCCTGCCTCGGGCATGGATGTGTGCGATGTCGTTGGGTTAGTTTGGTTTAAGCAGTTCGAAGCTATAGGGGACTGATGACCTCAGAAGTTAAGTCCCATAGTGCTCAGAGCCATTTGAACCATTTGAATACTAGTGTCGTCTGTCAAAGTATTTAATTCTGTTTCGCTAGATATATGTACAATAGTGACCTAAGGCTAAGCTTCGTGCAATCCCAAGTGTGATTTCTCCCCAGACAGAATAATGTCCGCGGCCTGCGTTAGTTAAATGACATTATCCATATTGTACCACTAATCCTATCGTATTTAAATTTATCTCGCACAATATTGTAATTCAGACAATCATGTGCCGTAGATAGGTCGCAAATAATAACAACTGGAGTTATTTTACTATTTAACATTTCTAAAATTATGAGAGTGTACCTGTGAATGGCATTCTTAGTAGAGCAAGCCTTTTTAAATCCAGTCCGTGATTTGTTGTGGATGTCATTGTTGTTCAGGTGAAGTACTATTATAGAATACATCACCTTCTCAAAATTTTTGGAAAACGATTATTAAGTTCAACTTTATGCATTGATTTGGATAGATGAATCATTGTCCATTGGGAGGTTGAGGAGGGTTATTTGGGGAAAGAGACCAAATGACAAGGTCATCGGTCTCATCGGATTAGGGAAGGATGGGGAAGGAATTCGGCAGTGCCTTTTCGATGGAACCATCCCGGCATTTGCCTGAAGCGATTTAGGGAAATCACGGAAAACCTAAATCAGGATGACCGGACGCGGGATTGAACCGTCGTCCTCCCGAATGCGAGTCCAGTGTGCTAACCACTGCGCCACCTCGCTCGGTCATTGTCCATTGGTTGGCTGTAGCATGAATTTCATGATACCTCAATTAACATAGGGAGATATTCCGATTATTCGATATTTTGCCTTTGATGTTCTTTTCTTATTTCGGGAGCCGTAATGCAGTCGTTATGTTACTTATAATACGAATATACTATTCATATATTACATCTTCAGAGTACGCAGTCCTACAATCTGTATTCATTTATGAGAGCAGAGAGCCCCACGCGTTTGGAATCTACCACTCAGGAATCGCGCCGGTCCACTGGGCAATCACAGAGAAGAGAGGCTCTCAGTTCTAATTTGGCGTCTGCACGCGTAAGCAAAGTTGTCGGCTGCTGCAATATGTATTAGCTGGTGAAACTGGTCGGGGGGTCTTCCCTTCCCAGTGCGTTCGCATTATAAATGCAGCCAGCCGCGAACCACAAACAACTGGAAGTCCGAGCAGAGTGGATTGCTGGCGACAACCCAGGCCAGCAGCTTAAGGCACTAGGGACGGCCAGCGATCGCTCGAATCACGTCCGTTTATCCCTTTGTTCCAGCATTTTGCCGTAAGTCTGCTTTGGTTTCGTGGATTACTGCATGTCAGAGATTTCAAAGACTGCGGCATTTACTGGAGATGCAACAATGGGACAAAATCAAACATTCATGGGACTCGTTACGAAACAGAACAGCGCTCACACAGTGACTGACAGAATTTTCAGCACTTGGATTAATTTTTTTAAAATTAGTCGAGAAGTAATGGGCTAATAACTGAGCTAAAAGTGAGCAGCCAATCAGATTATGAATAGCTGCCTCACGAAACTATCTAATGCTGCTGCAATAGATATTTCATTATGTACAAACGCTTCAGGATAATCCTTTTAGCCGGTCGCGGTGGCCGAGCGGTTCTAGGGCCTTCAGTCCGGAATCACGCGGCTGCTACGGTCGCAGGTTCGAATCCTGCCTCGGGCATGGATGTGTGTGATGTCCTTAGGTTAGTTAGGTTTAAGTAGTTTTAAGTTTAGGGGACTGGTGACCTCAGCTGTTAAGTCACATAGTGCTTAGAACCATTTTGATAGTCCTTTCACTATCATTTTTTTCTCTGAATCAAAGACATTAATGTGTCGTTATTTTAATTAACGTCCTACTCAAAAGTAACAATATGAAAAATATCTTCCATAGTTTCGTTTTACGACGTGGGGAGGAGTCGAACGTACAGAGATTTCATAAGTACATCTGAAGTTTCCGAAGAAACTACTAGAAGTACAGACAACATACACTTCAGTGGACAGAGAAACTATACAAGTTGAATGGATCTTTATATTGTAAGCTTTTGCTTGTGTTCTAAAGGGACACCGCTCGGCCGTTTTTACGGCCGAGATAAAGGGTTGGCTTTACTACAAAACTGAACAGCGGCAGTTAAAATGATGCTCTCTGACTACTCTCAATTATAGTTCATCAGAAAGCTATACTTAAATAGAGTAACACACATTATATTCCATAACTGTTCAATTGTTCAATTGTATGTGAAATCTTATGAGACTTAACTGCTAAGGTCATCAGTCCCTACGCTTACACACTACTTAACATAAATAATTCTCAGGAGAAACACACACACCGAAGGACCGAGCGAGGTGGCGCAGTGGTTAGCACACTGGACTCGCATTCGGGAGGACGACGGTTCAATCCCGTCTCCGGCCATCCTGATTTAGGTTTTCCGTGATTTCCCTAAATCGTTTCAGGCAAATGCCGGGATGGTTCCTTCGAAAAGGGCACGGCCGATTTCCTTCCCAATCCTTCCCTAACCCGAGCTTGCACTCCGTCTCTAATGACCTCGTTGTCGACGGGACGTTAAACACTAACCACCACCACACACACACCCATGCCCGAGGGAGGACTCGAACCCCTGCCGGGAGCAGCCGCACAGTCCATGACTGCAGCGCTCTAGGCCGCTCGGCTAATCCCGCGCGGCTTCATAACTGTATTAACTTAAGCTTGCCCATTGTTTAATTTTCTTTTACAGAAACCAAACTGAATATTTCTAACAACATATAGTTTCCCACTAGTCAGCGAAATATAGACCCAGGCAGATGCTTTCATATATACACTGAAGTGCCAAAGAAACTGGTACAGACATGTGTATTCAAATACAGAGATATGTAAACAGGCAGAATAGGGCACTGCGGTCGACAACGCGTATATAAGACAATAAGTATCTGGCACTGTTGTTAGATCGGCTACTGCTGCTACAATGGCAGAGTATCAATACTGAAGTGTGTTTGTACCTGGCGTTACGGTCGGCACACTACTGGTTGGACTCAATATGTCCGAGGTAGCGATGATGTGGAGATTTTCCCGTGCGATTATTTGACGAGTGTACCGTGATTACCAAGAATTTGGTGAAACATGAAGTTCAGAAATGGCTCTGAGCACTAAGGGACTTAACATCTGAGGTCATCAGTCCCCTAGACTTAGAACTACTTAAACCTAACTAACCTAAGGACATCACACACATCCATGCCCGAGGCAGGATCCGAACCTGCGACCGTAGCGGTCGCGCGGTTCCAGACTGTAGCGCCTAGAACCGCTCGGCCACCCCTGCCGGCGAACATCAAGTCTCCGACGTCGCTGCGGCCGGTGAAAGATCCTGCAGGAAAGGGACCAATGACCAATGAAGAGAACGTTAAGCGTGAGAGAGGTGCATCACTTCCACAAATTACGGCAAATTTCAATGCTGGGCCGCCAACCAGTATCAGCGTGCGAACCATTGAACAAAACATCATCTTTATGGGCTATTCACTAGTGTATCCTTCATTACTACACGACACAAAGCCTTACGTCTCGCCTGCGCCCGCCTACATGGACATTGGACTGCTGATTACTGGAAACATGTTGCCTGATCGGACGAGTCTCGGTTCAGATTGTGTTCATCGGATAGACGTGTACGATATGGACACAAGCCTCATGAATCCATGGACCTCGCATCTTATGGTGGACTGTTAAGTCTGGTGGAGGCTCTGCAATGACGTGGGGCGTGTGCAGTTGGAGTGATATGTGAACCTTGATACGTCTAGATATACGACTCTGAATATTTTTAGCATGGTGCAGCAGAATCAGCAACTTTAAAATGTAATTCTATTAAATTTCAGTCTCCAGTTGCATAAGCAAAGAAACTTTACGTAGGTTCGCCCAGACAGGTGAGCCTCGGGCGCTGGCCCGTTGGTGTGAACTAACGGTAAAACATTAGTAAAAGCGACGCAGTCTTATGACTACGTACTCTAGTACAAACATTTTAAGTTTGATAAGGCCATTATCTGGCATGTTTTAATTTAATTTTACATTATGACATTTCTGAAGAAGGCTAAATTATGAAAGCCTAAACCTAGTTAAAGTTTCGTTGCTTATGCAACTGGAGGCTGCTGGAGGCGGAAATTTACTATAATATATCACTCTGAAAGGTGACCCATAAGTATTCTGTCTAGTCATGTGTATCCATTCATCTGCACTGAGCATTCCAACGGATTGGGCAATTCCAACAGGACAATGGGACAATCCACACTTACAGAATTGGTACAGAGTGGCTCCTGGAACACTCTTCTGTGTTTAAACCCACTGGCCATCAAACTCCCCAGGCATGAACATTATTGAGCATATCTGCGATGTATTACAACGTGCTGTTCTACAGACATCTCCACCCCATTGTACTCCTACGCGTTTATAGACAGCCCCGCAGAATTCATGGTGTGGATTCCCTCCAGCACTGCTTCAGGCATTAGTCGAGTTCATGCCACGTCATGTTGCGGCACTTCTACGTGCTCACGGGGGCCCTACACGATATGAGGCAGTAGTACTAATTACTTTCGCTGTTCAGTGTAAAATGATTATATATCACCGTGGTGAGCTTGTACTACCATTGTATCACAAAACATGTAATCAGAATATGATGCATCAGACTCCTCCGTGATGTCGAGGACCAGTCATCTTCCGTGACCTGAAAGTAGCTCAATAACACCAAGAATACTTTATTTCTGAATACTCGTAACTGGAAAAAATTATTTTGTGTGAAATATTACCTGAATTGTGCAACGAAATCTTTTAGTTTAGTTACTTCATAGAGGCTTATCTCACTAGGGGTAAGGTAGATAATGCCTACAGGAAAATTAAAGAGATCTTTGGAGAGAAGAGAACCACTTGTATGAACATCAAGAACTCAGATGGAAACCCAGTTCTAAGCGAAGAAGGGAAAGCAAAAAGGTGGAAGGAGTATATGGAGGGTCTATACAAGGGCGATGTACTTGAGGACAATATTGTGGAAATGGAAGAGGATGTAGATGAAGATGAAATGGGAGATATGATAGTGCGTGAAGAGTTTGACAGACCTGAGTCGAAACAAGGCCCCCGGAGTAGACAACATTCCATTAGAACTACTGACGGCCTGGGAGAGCCAGTCCTGACAAAACTCTACCATCTGGTGAGCAACATGTATGAGACAGGCGAAATACCCTAAGACTTCAAGAAGAATATAATAATCCCAATCCCAAAGAAAGCAGGTGTTGACAGATGTGAAAAATACATAACAATCAGTTTAATAAGTCACAGCTGCAAAATACTAACACGAATTCTGTACAGACGAATGGAAAAACTAGTAGAAGCTGACCTCGGGGAAGATCAGTTTGGATTCCGTAGAAATGTTGGAACACGTGAGGCAATACTGACCTTACTACTTATCTTAGAAGAAAGAATAAGGAAAGGCAAACCTACGTTTCTAGCATTTGTAGACTTAGAGAAAGCTTTTGACAATGTTGACAGGAATACTCTCTTTCAAATTCTAAAGGTGGCAGGGGTAAAATACTGGGAGCGAAAGACTATTTACAATTTGTACAGAAACCAGATGGCAGTTATAAGAGTCGAGGGACATGAAAGGGAAGCAGTGGTTGGGAAGGGAGTAAGACAGGGTTGTAGCCTCTCCCCGATGTTATTCAATCTGTATATTGAGGAAGCAGTAAAGGAAACAAAAGAAAAATTCGGAGTAGGTATTAAAATCCATGGAGAAGAAATAAAAACTTTGAGGTTCGCCGATGACATTGTAATTCTGTCAGAGACAGCAAAGGACTTGGAAGAGCAGTTGAACGGAATGGACAGTGTCTTGAAAGGAGGGTATAAGATGAACATCAACAAAAGCAAAACGAGGATAATGGAAGGTAGTCAAATTAAGTCGGGTGATACTGAGGGAATTACATTAGGAAATGAGACACTTAAAGTAGTAAAGGAATTTTGCTATTTAGGAAGTAAAATAACTGATAATGGCCGAAGTAGAGAGGATATAAAATGTAGACTGGCAATGGCAAGGAAAGCGTTTCTGAAGAAGAGAAATTTGTTAACATCGAGTATAGATTTAAGTGTCGGGAAGTCGTTTCTGAAAGTGTTTGTATTGAGTGTAGCCATGTATGGAAGTGAAACATGGACGATAAATAGTTTGGACAGGAAGAGAATAGAAGCTTTCGAAATGTGGTGCTACAGAAGAATGCTGAAGATTAGATGGGTAGATCACATAACCAATGAGGAAGTATTGAATAGGATTGGAGAGGAGTTTGTTGCATAACTTGACGAGAAGAAGGGATCGGTTGGTAGGACATGTTCTGAGGCATCAAGGGATCACCAATTTAGCATTGGAGGGCAGTGTGGAGGGTAAAAATCGTAGAGGGAGAACAAGAGATGAATACACTAAGCAGATTCAGAAGGATGTAGGTTGCAGTAGGTACTGGGAGATGAAGAAGCTTGCACAGGACAGAGTCGCATGGAGAGCTGCATCAAACCAGTCTCAGGACTGAAGACCACAACAACATATTTACTTCAGCATGAAGTATACTTGAAAGGCTTTACGGCTGATCACGTCTATTGTCTCAGAAACACTGCACTGAATTTGACGCAATATATGAAAGGTACGGAGTTGAAATGAAGGAATAAAATTTGCTTTTGAAGAAAATGACCGCAGCAGTTT
Organism: Schistocerca gregaria; assembly: GCF_023897955.1. Lineage (NCBI taxonomy): Eukaryota > Metazoa > Arthropoda > Insecta > Orthoptera > Acrididae > Schistocerca > Schistocerca gregaria. Next base: position 152,453,429 of record NC_064928.1, on the reverse strand, counting down.
CACTTTCCTTTTTATTTATAACCAAGACCGGTTTCTGCCACCAAGGCCGCTACATAGTGTTTTACACTGATAAGCCACAACATCATGACCACTGCCCACCGCGAAAGTGGATGTCGTCCGGTGGCGTTGCAGCAACGTGGCACGATATGGAAAGTATGTAAGTCTGTCAAAGACTGATGGGCAATCACTCCAGCGACTATACGGGCTACAAATGGGAAAATCTACTGAGATAAGCGACTTTGACGATGGTAAATAGAAATGGCGTGACGCTAGAGTCTCCCGTCTGGTAGATCGTTCTCCTGGAGCAAGTTGACGCCACTTCGGCAACTTGCTTGTCCATGTTGATGACATGATTATGATAAGGACAACACAACACCCAGTCCCTGAGCGGAGAAAATTTCCGACCCAGCCGGGAATCAAGCCCGGGCCGTCAGGTATGACATTCCGTCGCGCTGACCACTCAACTACCAGAGGTGGACTTGACGAAGGTCGTACTTTTATTACCCAGGGCCAGTGAGTGAGTATATCGGAAGCGGCGTACATGGACGAGTGACCGTTTATGGAAAGTAGTAGAACGAGAGTGGAACTACCACCTGGCAGTAATTGGTTGGACGTCCACTACTCTTCACAACGTGGGATTCGGAGGCTTGCCTTCTCTGTAAAGCACGATCGATGGTAATCTGTGGCATCCCTGCCGAAAGAGCTCAGTACTGGCGCACGCACAAGTGTTTCCGAAAACAGTGTTCATCGTACATTGTTGAAAATGGGGCTATGCAGCAGACGACCTCCCATGTGGTCACATGTTGACTCAACGACAGCTAGAATTACGACTGCAGTGTCCTCTGGATCATCGAGACTGGACCGTGGGTCAATCGGATCGTGTCGCCTCGTCGGATGAATCACGTGTTTGGTACACCAGTGCCTACTAACGTCGGCATCCTCGCGAAAGGCGGTTCGGAACGTGCAGCGCGCCATGGACATGTTGGTGGGAGCAGTGTTAATCTATGGAACATATTCTGCTGCGCTCGCATGTGACCTGTGGCGGGCCACAGAACAGTTCCAGGCGCTTCAGTTCGGAACCGCGCTGCTGCTACGGTCGCAGGTTCGAATTCTGCCTCGAGCATGGATGTGTGTGATGTCCTTAGGTTAAGTTAGGTTCACGTAGTTCTAAGTCTAGGGGACTGATGACGTCAAATTCAAGTCCCATAGCGCTTAAAGCCATTTGAACCATTTTTTGACCTGTGGTTGTAATGGAAGACACGCTGACAGCTAAAGGCCACCTGCGTCGCTTCGCGCCCGCCAGGGACGTCATTTTTGAGTAGTGTAATTGCGTCTCAAAGCGAGAAAAGTGCTGCAGTGTTTTGAGGAACATGACGATTAGAAATCTGGTGCCACATACCTCAATAATCCACCAACATACTGTCGGATCCATGATGCGTAGAATCAGTGATGTACTGCGGTTCAGAGATAGTCCAAAAAGCTACTAGGCAGGTGGTCATAATGTTTTCGCTCGTGAGACTATGTAAGGCATTGTGTATAGGAACAGGACCACACGTTTCATGCCCATTAGGCGTCCAATAAATCTACTCATTGTGTTGCCTGTCTGCAGGAGCGATCTTATACGATGCGACAATACGGATCGGAACAGAGGGTTAGCAATGAATAAGCCGTGCGCGACTCGTGTTCGTGACGTTTATTACTTGACATCTTGTCTTTGCGGTACTGCCGTCCCGTTCCTTAGTCGATTTGCTGGCGTAACTGATTTGTTGGCCTGCCTGTCCGTGAGTGGCAGCAGCAGCAGCGCTCTCGATAAGAGCAATGTCGTATGATCTTTGGAGCGACCGCGAGTAATTTCGGGTCCTGGTGTGCGGTGAGTTCAGTAGGGACGCTAGGCTAGTGAGGTCCGGGCAGCCAGTACCCGTCCACCGCTGGCGAGACACATGGACTGTCCAGCGGAAGGAGACTGGAGCGGGAACGACGGTTGGTTGGTCGGTCGTCCCATCGGGCGACGTGTATTTGGTCTTTTGATCGTTTCTGGGCCTCGTCAGTTAGTGATCTTGCCGGACGTGGGTCGGTTACTTTCTTGTGCCGAGATGTCATGGCCAGTGGGCAAGAGTTAGATCTGCATGGTTGGGTCCGAGCCAGTGTGTCTGGGTCGTCATGTCTCCGAGTTCAGAACGTACATCCAGGAGTCGTGATGGAGCTGCAGTGTGCTCTGGGCAGCCATGACACTCCCGACCGTTGTCGCCACACACAACCTGAGTGGGGCTGACCTTGGTTGGTCGTTCGGTCGGTGGTCTCATCGGGCGGCGTGTATTTGGTCACCGACCACATATGTAAATTCTCTCTCAGTGTGTGTGTGTGTGTGTGTGTGTGTGTGTGTCGACTTGTGATTTCTCCTTGTTGTTCCACAGTGATTGGTTTTAGGACTGTCGGAGTTCTTGGTGCAAGTGTTTACGTGGAACTGTGTGTAGCTTCTGTGATTTGCACTGAGCAGATATGAATGCTGTCTGCGTACTGGAGTAGGCAGTCGTTCGGTTGGGACAGAGCAGCGAGTGTGTGTTCTTCGCCGTGTTGATGCTGTCCGGCACGTCATGTGGTTCGACACCCTTTGGTGTTGTTCATATTTCTAAGTGATTACTGTGTCTCGACTGTATTTAAACGCCAATTTTCAAGACGTAGTGTTGCTGGTATCCTCGTTCTAGCTGATTTTTCCGTTTTGGTGCTGTTGGTCGGGCGGAAGAGAATTGATTAGGTTGTTGGTCGGTCCTTCAATTGTCCCTGTGTCGGGTTGCCATCCGACTATTTAGTATTACGCTTTGCAGCCTGTCTCACCTAAACTTATGTTCGAGTTTCCTCCTGAGGCCGATCGTTGGAGCATTTCTCGGCACCACTGTTCTGTTGTTGTAGATTGTGATTTTCTTTTAGTCTCAAGTACTGTGCGAGGTCTTCAGCCGTCTATTATTTTAATTTGTTTTAATGTTATGATAAGGCCTTCAGCCGTCTTAAATTTAAACTTTGTAGATTCTTCCTTAAACAATTTTTTTTTTAAAAAGAAAAAAAAATATTTTGCCCATTGTAAATCCTTATTATCCAGGCCTTAAGCCTCAGTTCTTCTGTGTCCAGTGTGTGGCCTTCAGCCGAGTATTTACGTAAGATTTTCGTTTTGAAGTAAGGCCATTAGCAGCGTGTATTCCGTAAAGCAATTGTAATAACTTGTGTTCTGGCTTTCAGACGTATTGTTTTGAATTCTTGTAAAGGCATGTGTGATTAACTGTTTCTGGGAATATAAAGTTTGTGTGCTTTGTGCAACTGACAGTAACTGTTTTGGCCGCTTTCCACAACCATAACCTGATCCGCTCTGTCGTGCTAAACCAGATATCAATGTAACTTGAAGACAGCACAAATTACAGGTGCAAACTGTAGTCAAAAGAATTTCTGGAAACCTTTAGCAGCCTCTCCTTTACCTGTGGGACACAAACACATAGAATAACACGTATTCCCGTTGGGTCACACGCATCCAGAAGATAGTGGATGTGTTAAACGACCAGTGTGGAGTAACGGATACCATTACATGTGCTTAAAGGAAGTTTCCTTAGCGCCAAGTAATTGACTTCATTTAGCAGCAGCGTTAAGGAACAATACTTCAACTTGATGTAATGGTATTTGTGAAGTGTGGGTTAGTTTATCCTTAAAATAATACACATTACTGCAGCTTATGGCAGCTTCGTAAGGTCTTCCTGTAAATACAAAGACGTTAAGCACCGGCAGTGTTAGGGAACAGTACAGAAAGAATTAACTGTAGGATTCTGTACCACTTTCTGACGAATAGGCAGTTACGGTTAAGGGCTTTCAGATATCACAGAAAGAAATGCAAGTTACTAGACGAACAGCAAAAACTTTAGACCTACAGTGCTGATTATCAATAATACCTCACAACGATATAATTGAATATTTTCTGCACTCCTTTCGTGCGATGTGTTTCACTGATTCCAGTACACACTTTTACCAAGTAACTTGAATTGCATGATAAGTACGTAGACATCTCCTGCCACGTAAGTCACAAAATCTAGCAAGGACTTGTCGAATGTACGCCCCTTCACTTCATACCTGCACACGTAGAAAAATCTGATGAAAAAAGCAGTTCAAAATCTACATGAAAGCAAGAATAAAAAGACCAATCTTCCTATCTGCTGGACTTAAAGTTACAAAAGGATTACATCAGGGAAGTAGCTGTTCGCTACACTTTATAAATCGTTGCATAATAGGAAGAAATAACATAAGAAAAGGATTGTCTCCATAGACGTTAGTACTACATATGAATTACAGTTTATTAATGACATATAATAAAGAAGAAACTGAATGTACCGTCAGAAAATTAAAAGAGGATTATAAAAAAGGAAACCTCAGATCAACATGGATATGAAAAAAATGCGAGGTAATAGGAGAAACAAATTACGATTTCATGTGAACAGAACAGCTTTCTTCGTCAGTTAAGGTTTGATGCCTGAAGAAAAGATTGGAACTATTACACGTACTGAAGACGACGTGTATTTGTAAGTAAAAATCATACTTGATGGTAAGAAATTTAGGGGAACCAATTCAAGAGAAAATGACGGAACGTTCTCAAGCGAAAATTAAACGGCATTTGATCGGCTCACCAATTTAGAAACAAAATAAAAGGAAAAATCTTCAAAAGAATCATTGAAAGCATTGTTATATATGGATGAGGAGAAGGGACAATTGAATCCCAGTTAATGAAAAGACTGAGGACAACTGAAGGGCACATTTGGAGACGGTCTGCAGAAAGGGTCATAAATGAAGTTATCAGAAGGAAAATTCGATTTGTGACTTTCTGGAAGAAAAACAGCTCATATTGTATGGAAATACGGAAGGGATATCAGGGAGAGACAGCCGTTACAGGTAATGGATTGGGTACCACCAGAAAGGAAGAAGAAGTGGAGAACACCGACCACATGCATACAAGGAACTAAGATATTTACTGGAACAAGAAATAACGGACAAAATTTATGGACGGATAGGTACAAAGTGAGAGCTAAAATTAAATTTTATATTTAATCTTGGGGAATAATAATAACGGTAAATGTAGCTTTCCCTTTTTACGTGTTTACAAAAGACATCCAATGTTCCACAATGTAGTCTGTTATTGTACAATCAATGTGATTTCTTTCTTTGGTTCATTTCGTATCCTATCAAGTAATTCTGAAACAGGCTGATCGCTCCAGAAGAAATCAGTGAATTTTACGGATAAGAAATGAAAATCTTTGGCAAATCATATACCGTACATTGTAATGGCTGACTGGCAATAATTGAGTGCGTTCTAGGAGGTGTTTTTCCTGAGGGCATTCACATGTATGTTGGAGCTTTTCGTTTTGCTCCAGTCACCTGCCATAAAACGGTTTTACGACAGATAATATTATTTCTGCAAATTAACAACCCAACTCGCCTCCGTGTCGCAATATCACGCCACTCAGCCGGCCGTGTGTAACAGGCTGGATATCGCACCGAGTTCGTGCCTTTATGGAAAGTGCGGCTGCTCTCGTGGTGGACGTAAAACTCTTTTCCATCATCCGAACCCATCTCTGCAACACGTCACGTCAAGGCATTACGGTGCACCGCACAAAGGGGTCTATCTTTCCGTGAACTGAAAATGTGAACAACTCATGTGGGGTTCCAATTACGTTATCCGATCACGCAGCGCCGCCGCGGAAACCGCAACTCCCGCCAGGCGTATTATCTCACGCACCATCGCCTCCCATGCACCGCTCCGGCGCTTTCAGACGTTGCAGAGGTTGGAAGGTACACGCCCTCCAGCGCGTATAACGCGATACTCGCTCAAAGACTTCATCATCCCTAACACAGCAAGCAGTTTCTGCTGTGTTGGAGCTCCACAACTCCATTGTCTGGTTTGTAGGGTTTCGTCGTTATAAATCATAAACTTTGTTGCACAAGGCCTAATTTTAGGACCGTTATTGTTCCTTTTATCTTTAATTCAGTAGCATGAAAGCAGCTTTGCTTCTATTTGCAGACGGTAACAGTGTTGTAGTTAATTTTTATAGGTACTCTATTAGCTTCTGGTGTGTTGTAGCGTCGCTACAAATCGTTAATTTAATTTGTGGAGTTTGCTGTGGAAAAATTACAGGTTTTATAAACATCGGTAACTGCCAGAATTGTTAATTGTACTGCCTCTCGTTGTATCTATATGTGCATTCTAGAAATGACGACCACAGAAAGAATATTTACAGTCATTTCCACAACAGTAATCGAAAGAGGTTTCTGATCCACTATGGGACTTAACATCTATGGTCATCAGTCCCCTAGAACTTAGAACTACTTAAACCTAACTAACCTAAGGACAGTACAAAACACCCAGTCATCACGAGGCAGAGAAAATCCCTGAACCCGCCGGGAATCGAACATGGGAAGCCGGGCCACTGTTCATAACTCGCAATAAATCAATCATGTTGTATCAAAAGATCAGACGTTAGTTCCACTGTTCTCTCTAGAACATGTAAAATTAATACAAACTGCATCAGTTGCTCAAAGATGATGTGAGCATTATACTGAAAAGACATACAAGAACAGAAAATTATTAACTTGTTTTTTCCAAATGGTCTCTCTCTCTCTCTCTTTCTCTCTTGCTATTTCTCTTTCTAACCCACAACCCCACCCTCTCCAAAGAAAAGGCGATCATAATGTTTCCCATTAATGCAGATCAGAGGTTGGAGGCTATAATGGCAAATTTTCTGCACAGCTAAAGCTGAAACAAAGAGAATCGCCAAATACTGAAGAGTTTCTCAATTCGTGCAAAAAATTTTCAAACGTGTCGAACTCATTTTAGTCAGGTTTCTTATATAAGGAACTCGAAGTTTAGAAAAGAAAAAATCCCTCAAGTCGAAAATCCTTTCTTTACTGAATATTTCCCCCTGGAGCGCCCTGTTCCTATCTTGCAGTCAGTTAACCAGGGATGTCCTCCGTTTATGCTCATTTACCCTTTACTCCTTTATCAGGAGAAAGAAAACTGGAGTTCTACGGATCGGAGCGTGGCAGGTAGGTTACAAAATTTAAAAAGGGAGTTGGATAGGTGAATTAGTGAAGTTCGGTGGAAGGAGGAAGAAGACTTCTGGCCAGTGACTACAAGGTTATAAACACAATATCAAATACGGGTAATGCAGGAGTAGGTTTAATAATGAATAGGAAAATACGAATGCGGGTAAGCTACTACAAACAGCATAGTGAACGCATTATTGTTACTAAGATAGATACGAAGCCCACACCTACTACACTAGTACAAATTTATATGCCAACTAGTTCTGCAGATGACGAAGAAATTGAAGAAATGTATGATGAAATACAAGAAATTATTCAGAAAGTGAAGGGTGACGAAAATTTAATAGTCATGGGTGACTGGAATTCGAGTGTAGGAAAAGGGAGAGAAGGAAACGTAGTAGGTGAATATGGATTGGGGGAGAGAAATGAAAGGGGAAGCCGCCTGGTAGAATTTTGAACAGAGCACAACTTAATCATAGCTAACACTTGGCTTAAGAATCATGAAAGAAGGTTGTATACATGAAAGAACCCTGGAGGTACTAAAAGGTGTCAGGTAGATTATATAATGGTAAGGCAGAGATTTAGGAACCAGGTTTTAAATTGTAATTTCCAGGGGCAGATGTGGACCACGATCTATTGGTTATGACCTGTAAATTAAAACTGAAGAAACTGCATAAAGGTGGGAATTTAAGGAGATGGGACCTGGATAAACTGAAAGAACCAGAGTTTGTACAGAGTTTCAGGGAGAGAATGAGGGAACAATTGACACTAATGGGGGAAAGAAATACAGTAGAAGAAGAATGGGTAGCTTTGAGGGATGAAGTAGTGAAGGCAGCGGAGGATCAAGTAGGTAAAAAGACGAGGGCTAGTAGAAATCCTTGGGTAACAGAAGAAATATTAAATTTAATTGATGAAAGGAGAAAAAATGAAGCAGGCAAAAAGGCATACAAACGTCTTAAAAATGAGATCGACAGGAAGTTCAAAATGACTAAGCAGGGATGGCTAGAGGACAAATGTAAGGATGTACAAGCTTATCTCACTAGGGGTAAGATAGATACGCCTACAGGAAAATTAAAGAGACCTTTGGAGATAAGAGAACCACGTGTACGAACATCAAGAGCTCAGATAGAAACCCAATTCTAAGCAAAGAAGGGAAAGCAGAAAGGTGGAAGGAGTATATAGAGGGCCTATACAAGGGCGTTGTACTTGAGGACAATATTATGGAAATGGAAGAGGATGTAGATGAAGATGAAATGGGAGATACGGTACTGCGTGAAGGGTTTGACAGAGCACTGAAAGACCTGAGTCGAAACAAGGAACCGGGAGTAGACAACATTCCATTGGAACTACTGACGGCGTAAGGAGAGCCAGTCCTGACAAAACTCTACCGTCTGGTGAACAAGGTGTATGAAACAGGTGAAATACCCTCAGACTTCAAGAAGAACATAATAATTCCAATACCAAAGAAAGCAGGTGTTGACAGATGTGAAAATTACCGAACAATCAGTCTAATAAGCCACAGCTGCAAAATAATAACACGAATTCCTTACAGACGAATCGAAAAACTAGTAGAAGCCGACCTCGGGGAAGATCAGTTTGGATTTCGGTGAAATACTGGAACACGTGAGGCAATACTGACCTTACGACTTATCTTAGAAGAAAGATTAAGGAGAGGTAAACCTACGTTTCTAGACTTTCTTAGACTTAGAGAAAGCTTTTGACAATGTTGACTGGAATACTCTCTTTCAAATTCTAAAGGTGGCAGGGTTAAAATACAGGGAGCGAAAGGCTATTTACAATTTGTACAGAAACCAGATGGCAGTTATAAGAGTCGAGGGACATGAAAGGGAAGCAGTTGTTGGGAAGGAAGTAAGACAGGGTTGTAGCCTCTCCCCGACGTTATTCAGTCTTTTGAGGTTCGACGATGACATCGTAATTCTGTCAGAGACAGCAAAGGACTTGGAAGAGCAGTTGAACGGAATGGACAGTGTCTTGAGAATACACTAAGATGAACATCAACAAAAGCAAAACGAGGATAATGGAAGGTAGTCAAATTAAGTCGGGTGATGCTGAGGGAATTAGATTAGGAAATGAGACACTTAAAGTAGTAAAGGAGTTTTGCTATTTGGGGAGCAAAATAACTGATGATGGTCGAAGTTGAGAGGATATAAAATGTAGACTGGCAATGGCAAGGAAAGCGTTTCTGAAGAAGAGAAATTTGTTAACACCGAGTATAGATTTAAGTGTCAGGAAGTCATTTCTGAAAGTATTTGTATGGAGTGTAGTCATGTATGGAAGTGAAATATGGACGATAAATAGTTTGGACGAAAAGAGAATAGAAGCTTTCGAAATGTGGTGCTACAGAATAATGCTGAAGATTAGATGGGTAGATCACATAACCAATGAGGAAGTATTGAATAGGATTGGAGAGAAGAGGAGTTTGTGGCACAACTTGACAAGAAGAAGGGATCGGTTGGTAGGACATGTTCTGAGGCATCAAGGGATCACCAATTTAGCAGTGGAGGGCAGTGTGGAGGGTAAAAATCGTAGAGGGAGACCAAGAGATGAATACACTAAGTAGATTCAGAAGGATGTAGGTTGCAGTAGGTACTGGGAGATGAAGAGGCTTGCACAGGATAGAGTGGCATGGAGAGCTGCATCAAACCAGTCTCAGGACTGAAGACCACCACCACAACAACAACAACAACAACCCCATCGCCATTGAGCCACTGTTACACAGTTTGAGGAGAAGGCTGACTGGGATAACAATGACCGGGAGGCTTTCATCTGGCATGTATACGCAAATGACCTTGGTATACATGGCCAGAGGCACCGGAATGAATCAATCAATACAGCACTGCTGCAGGAAGCCATGTGAATCTGATGAAGTCTAATGCTATGTTAGTTTGTAGGGGTCTTCCAACAGGGAATGTAGCCACATTGCCATTACTCGATAAGCTCAAAGATTTGGGGATCACCTTCACATGTGATGTACGGCGCACTTCATCACTTAACTATAAACACCACCTTTAAGTTATCCGCATGGATATTCGTGTCAACCTCCTGTGAGCACTGGACATGACGAAACGGATGGATTTTGTTATCAGTCATCGGGATGCGCTGCTACCCCATCTGGCAACGGTACAGAGGCTGTAGGCGGTGTTCGGCTGCTTTGTAAGTGTTTGTCTCATCACCAAAGTCACCTACAACTCACAAACTCTTCCGCCTGGAGTCGGCGGCCTCGGTCTTGTCAACGTCCACCCTATACCACACGCTCTTTATGTAAGTACAATGGCTAAATCATGGACCCGCCACCGGATCGGATTATCGGGAAGCCTGACTGATGAACTGGCCCCTCCCTCCCGAGTAGTGCCCGTTGCAGTAGCACATGTTTCTGCCTCCCTCTGATATATCTGGACATTTTCTATCGAATACAATTATTTCCATAGCGACTTGCCTTGTCTTCTTAGGGTACTGGGTACCCTATGATACGTGATATTTATCGCCTAATGACGAAGGGTAACTAGGTGGAAAGCTGGTATCGTGAGTTTTCCATGGCTTGTTGTCTGTAGTTCTGTGAACCATGTTCTCCTCGATACGAACGCTCGTATGACCAGTTGTTTCATTCTTAATACGAAATGCATGTCACAACTTCGCCTACAGGCCATTAACATGACAGATTCACCACGTTGCCTTCATTGTCACACGCCTGATACGGATGAACAACGACTGTTTTGTGGATCTTTTGCAAAGGTGTGGGAACTGATTTATAAAATGCGACATTGCGTTGAAGACTATTCTGTTCCCAAATGATGCATTTCCCATGTACGAAGACCAAGACGGTGAGCTGGATAAAAGGCTTATCGATCTCTTATTTGTTCCATGAAGGAATTAAGGGTTCCTGACTTTTTTGACATTCCTGCAACATCGTTTTACTTTTCCCACGCACAATACAATATATATCTTCAATGCTATGCTAACTTTTTCGGTGGTGCCTAGTGTCCTCTTAGACCAATTTCCCCCACCCCTCTTTCCTTCAGCTGCAATGTGCAATGTCCCGGATATTAGAAGGTGATTTCAATGTGTTTTCAATGTGAGTGTGTAATGCAAGTACTCTGACCAGTGTATGGGAAAGATAGAATATTCTATGAGGAGACCTTCCCCGAACATACTTGAGTGACTTGGCATTCCGAGTGCATCTATCACTAAGTTGGCGCATGCCATTTAGTTTTTTTCTCCTGGACGGCATTTTTATTTTCGTTTACGTTTTGTTTGTTATTGATGTCCATTGAACCTTATTATTTTTCGACAGGGGGGCGTCCTGTCTGATCTTAACTGTATCTTTTTTTGTTAATGACTACATGTAATATGTGAACGTGTTGTATGCTTTCTATCATACATGAGTTTTCGCTTAAAAATAAATAAATAGAAATTAAGTATGTTGTAAAAAAAAAGGTTAAGGGAAAAGACGGTATGGCTACTACCCATGAAAAGCGGGAAATCGGATTCAAGTCACAGTCCAACACATATTTTCATTGTTGTCATTCCATTACATAAGTGGTCCATATTCACAACTTCCAATATATTTCTCGTATTTCATAACGGCTATAGTCGCCTCGGTGCCTGTTCCTTCGAACATGCGTGCATCTTAATTCGGAAAAACACAGGCTCTGCAGTACTACAAGTCATAAATGCTGAAATAATTGTGCTAGTAACAGTTTGACAGACAAATATGTCCAGAATTTTTGGCAGTCTTCGTCTCAGTGAGCAATATTATCTTGACAGACCAAATATTCACAGAAAAGTTCTATCATACCATTTTTACCACACTGTAGATATGTCCACCAATTACAACTTGTATAACACATTGAACCACGTCATTACCTGGACTGCTCTAACAGACAGAGTGCAACCTCATCTTCATCTTAAAGAACCTTATTATTAACACTTAAGTAGGAGGACAAAGAGAGAGCTGGTGCATTTTGTTAGAGCAGGTAGTCTATATCAGAGGCATTTATACACTCAGGGGCAAACCTATTGTTCTTCTTTGACTCACATGTCATTAACCTATTGTTCTGCTAAGAAGATAAGACTACCTGAGGATATCCTTCCGTTTTATTGACGTGTCCTTAATCTATTATCCCTCAATTCCTCCTCCATCTTCTCCTCCCAAACTCTCAGGAAACCTCCAACCCACCACCGTCAGCTGCCCATCGCTGGCACTGGAACACTTTCAGATCTGAATTATTCAAATAGCCCCCTCTCCCTCTTATCAATTTGATAGATAAGGTATAAGTACACTTTCAGGTCTGCATTACTGGAATAACCCCCTCTCATTCTTATCAATTTGACTGATAAGATTGAGAGGGGTCTATTCGAATAACTCAGACCTGAAAGTGTACCTATATCAGTGAGGAGCAGGGGTAGGTTGATTAGGGGTTTCCTGAGGGGACAGGAGAGGGATGGGGAGGTGGAGAGGAAGGAGGAGCGGAGGGACATAGGTTTAAGGACCTGTCAGTCAAATGGAAGGATATCTGCAGAGGTCTTAATCCATTTAGCAGAAAAATAGGTTAATGACCTGTCAATCAAAGTAGAACAGTAGGTTAGCCTCCAAATACAACCCTGTCTCTGATGTAGGCATCCTACACTAACAAAATGCAACAGCTCTCTTTTTGCCCTCCTACTCATGTACTTCCTTTCTTCATTTTATTTCAATAGTCTCATTATGTTATGTACAACAACAATGGCCATGTCCCGTAGAAAATATTTCCTTTCGCAAAACATCCAAATTTCTCTATAAAATTTTTCCTTTCCTGCCAGTGGAGGCTAGGTATTCGCATGGCAACACATATTTCACTGGAGTGTCAGGCAATATTACTCGGGTTCATTTTGCATTGTTTGAGGCATTTCTTCTTGGTTACAATTTCTAAAATCTCCTGACTTCTTTAGATGTAGGGAAGCACTGTTGCTCAGGTGATGTGGCGTTTGACCAAAACGGCGTTGTTACTAAAACGACATGGCTACCATTGTTTGCCTGAGCAGCTGAAGGATCACCTTGAACAACTCAACCTCAATGAACAGAATTAGGTTTTGGTGTCCATGCTATGTACATAGTCATTGATTGCTAATAGTCAAAAGCCCAAAATATTCATAGAATCAATCCAGGAAAGAATTGGTTTACTTAAAAACTGCATTTGGTGTGATGTAGACCTCGACTACGTTGAGATTATTAATTAAGTATATATTTACAAAAGACAGCAGGGAAGAATGGCCATGTGGGGCATTGGTTGTATCACCATTTCTGAGTTACTGCAGTTAGTTTACGAAATTTTTTAAGACATTTATCACTTTATATAATGTCAAAATAATTCCTAACTAGTAATTTTATTCGTTGTAGTTATTCATTTAGTAAGACCGTTATCTGGAGGTACTTAATACTATATCCTGAGGAAATAAAATAAAATGGATTGCCTTTTTCGCTTGATATTGACGCGTTTGTGGAAAGATAATGGTGGTTTTTATTGTTAACCTCCTTGGTCGGTGGCGTATTCTAACGGCAGTTAAAGCAAATAAAATACGAACAGGCTATCGAGCCTCCATGGACAATGTGCCTCGGTCGCCCCTACGTACCGAATACACAACTGCTACCACGCTCTGGGTGAAGAGCTGAGGGCCTTTGTCATCACTAGCAACCTAGTTCCACCACCCAATATAGAGGACCATTCACATCGCCCCCCCCTCTCCCCCCCCCTCTCCCCCCCCCCCCCCCCCCGCACCTTCCCACCTTTTCCCCGTGGACTCTTCCCATCCTAGTATTAAGATCACTTGCGAAACAGTTGTGTGACGCACCGTAAGGTACCGCTCAATCTTGTGTGACCCCATAGCAAATGTAATTAACAGGACTGTACCGGGCGTGTTCAAAGAAAAGCGACACGGACATTCAGCGGTTAGTTTCAGTCACGAGAGAACGTCACGAATGGTGAAAACGTGAACTGGCTGACGGTTGAAAACAGCAGTATACTCTTACTAAACAGCCTACTTTGAACAATCGCTTTTAACTTAGGAATGTACTAAAGAGACCTGCGTAAAGCCCCCATTGAGGCTGTCAAGTCCAAATTAGGCTAATTATACTGCGTTCAGAAGGGGCAGTTCCTCCCTTCCCCTTACTACTTTTCATATGCTATGGAAGGGGCAGATATCCTAACATGCGGTACATTATCCTCTGGCAGGCACTTCATGATGGCTTGAACAGTGTGTTGATCAATGTGGTGGTGTTTGCTTCGCACTCAAAGCACTCATCATCTTTACACATCTGAGAGATATAAGTATATAGTGTTTCATTTAATATACGAAGTGAGGGATGCAGTTTGGAGTAAAACAATTTAATTGATTGGGAACAAAAGTGGAAAAAAATAAGTAGATGCCGTCCTGAGAATAAAATTCACGTTGGTACAAGTTGACCACATTACAGTAGAAGTTATCTGTCATAATGACTTACCGATTGCGCTCCGTCTGTGATGTTCAGATGCTGAGCTTTCTGCTTCTATCTGTGCGAACAGTAGCGCCTTGAAGATGTTCCTGGGCAAAGTCAGTCCATTTGGGCTGAACTCTCAGCGAAATATCAATTGAAGGAAGCGTCCTGCAACAAAATAGTAACAAAATACTAAAGTTACTCACTGCAGGTTATTGAAAGAAGCAATTCAGATATACCAAAACACAAAACTGTAATATTCATGTTTACTAAGTTTTAATAGGTATCGTGAGTTCCGAACTTAATAGGAGTGGAAGTGCCTGTTTTTACTGATCAAGAGAAGTCAAATCTAAAACCTCAACATGAGTGTTTCATTCTGCAGTGGAGTGTTCGCGGTTTCGAAAGTTCCTAGCATATAAGCAATATGCTGTTCGAAGATTGCAACCCGTACCTTACGTTTGTGGGATGATGCTCTTAGCCGCCGATCAACCCAGACATGACTAACGACGCGCTCTCGCACTTTTACATCTGCTACTACCTGTTCCATACCCTTTCTTCCAGTAGAGACACTGCAGCAAGATTTGCGGAAGAACATCTGCGAAGTAGGTGAGAGGGTTCTGAAGAAAGTAAGTGGGAGCTGGCCACGAACTGTCGGCAGATCACCTGTCCGCTGAAAGCGGAGTTCAGGATTTCGAGTCCACACTATTCAGTACACCACGAAGCTGCAAAGCTAGATCTGTTAATATAAATCCTGTCAGTTTCAAATTATTAAAACGAAGCAGTGCTTTTGCTGCGGAAAGACGCGAGCGAGCAGGTCGTGGGTTTTGGGGGGAATTTTTTCAGCATCGCTAGGATGTATCTTGGAACTGGCTCATTGAACATGAAATTACTTAAGTACTTTAAATACTGCCTACTGTACAAACCCAGATTTCTGTCAAATCACTGAAACACATGATATTACGAGGATATATCGTAACTGTTTTTGTTATCAGATGATACTTTCGTGTGTGTCATGAGCGTAGTTCCTGTTTGCTACTTTAGTAATAGCCAACAGGGTCAACAAGGCCCTGTCACACTTGCAGGCTGAGCTAAAATTTTCAACCACCTTCATATCCAATAGAAAATTTGTTCGGTACGTTGAATGTATAATTCTTGAAAGTCTAGAAACATTGACCCGGGATTAAACGTTTTTCACCGGAAGACTGACAGATATACATTATTTAATGTTCGTTGATGGCTCAGCTGATCCAATATTCGTCTCACGGTTCTATTTCGTGTTCCACCGAAATTAGAACACTATCAAGCGTTGATACAATACATGTATTACACGGTCCAATCAAATAATGTGACCACCGTTCGCCGATGACATTGTAATTCTGTCAGAGACAGCAAAGAACTTGGAAGAGCAGTTGAACGGAATGGACAGTGTCTTGAAAGGAGGATATAAGATGAACATCAACAAAAGCAAAACGAGGATATGGCATGTAGTCGAAGTAAGTCGGCTGATGCTGAGGGAATAACACGCGAATCTAGTGTTTAGAAAATGAGACACTTAAAGTAGTAAAGGAGTTTTGCTATTTGGGGAGCAAAATAACTGATGATGGTCGATGTAGAGAGGATATATGATGCAACTGGCAATGGCAAGGGAAAGCGTTTCTGAAGAAGAGAAATTGGTCAACACCGAGTATAGATTTAAGTGTCAGGAAGTCATTTCTGAAAGTATTTGTATGGAGTGTAGCCATGTATGGAAGTGAAACATGAACGATAAATAGTTTGGACGAGAAGAGAATAGAAGCTTTCGAAATGTGGATCTACAGAAGAATGCTGAAGATTAGATGGTTAGATCACATAACTAATGAGGAAGTATTGAATAGGATTGGGAAGAAGAGAAGTTTGTGGCACAACTTGACCAGAAGAAGGGATCGGTTGGTAGGACATGTTCTGAGGCATCAAGGGATCACCAATTTAGTACTCGAGGGCAGCGTAGAGGGTAAAAATCGTAGAGGGAGACCAAGAGATGAATACACTAAGCAGATTCAGAATGATGTAGGTTGCAGTAGGTACTTGGAGATGAAGAAGCTTGCACAGGATAGAGTAGCATGGAGAGCTGCATCAAACCAGTCTCAGGACTGAAGACCACAACAACCGTTTATGGCGAATGGCCGGCCGTTATGGCGGGGCGGTTCTAGGCGCTACAGCCTAGAACCGTTGCGACGCTACGGTCGCAGGTTCGAATCCTGCCTCTGGCATGGATATGTGTGATGTCCTTAGTTTGGTTAAGTTAAAGTAGTTCTAAGTTCTAGGGGCCAAATGACCTCAGATGTTAAGTCAAATAGTGCTCAGAGCCATTTGAACAATTTTATGCTGAATGTCAAGGTGCAATAAGCATGCACATACGGCAGGTGGCAGTGGAAGAAGGCACATAAATTTCACCAGAAATGGGGGGGGGGGGGGGGGGGGGGGGGGTGGGGAAAGTGCAATCACTGCCGTAATGGGGAACGAAGCCATTTTGACTACGTCCAAAAGCACATGATCATCGGCTTTCGGGGCCAAGGGTTGGACCGTTCCGAACATCTAAGTCTATAAACTGTTTTTTCTACCACCGTGGTTACTATATACAGTGCATGGCAAACTGCGCTACCCAAACTGGCACCGAGGGACGTTTGGTGTACCACAGACGATAGATGGTAGTGGTGAATGACGACAGCGGATATGTGTGTGAGCAAATAGTCGTGGCGACTCTTCAGCAAGTGGCCATGCAAATGAACCAAGGACCTGCCAACAGCGTTCCCTCAATGACCATTCAGCGAACCTTGCTGTTATGGGCCTGTCGAGGATGTTCCCAATTTATGAGCCCACGGTGTGTGCTGTTCCCCAGCGACGAAGGCTGGAATTTGCACGCTAGTACAAGAATAGACGTCCCACAGCGTGTGACAAGTGGCCGACAAGTAACTTTTTAGGATGAATCACGTTTTATACCCCGTCAGACAGATGGATTTTGGCGTGTATCTAGTACCTATACCTTACCCCCTGTTTTCTCACAATTTCGAACATCTTGCAGACCATTTAACATTGTCGAACGTTTCTTCTAGGTCGCCATGTCATATGGCAGTGTGTTGATTTTTCTGTAATCCTGCTTCCATCATCAACCGCAACGTCAGGACTGCCTCTCTGATGCATTTATCTTTCAGATATCTGTACGGATCGTCCTCTGACACATACTCAATTTTCATTTTCCATTTTTGCCTAGTTATTACTCCACCGCAATACGACGCTTATGTTTCTCGCCCCACAGTACTTTTTTTTCAATTTAATAAGGAAGAAGGGTGCGGTCGAATGGTCCCGATGGGCCACTTCTGGCCTGAAGACGAAGTGCTTTAAGGAAGAAGCGTACCAAGTTGGTTGAAATCAGTCCAGGAGCTTCCCCCCCCCCCCCCCCCCCCCCCTCCCACAGGTTTTCAAGGATACGGACATGTCACATACATTTGACATACAATGAACATATTCATACAAAATTGTACACACATGTCGCCTGTATCTGTAGTGGATTTCACCCTTCAGTATCGTTTTCACGCAGCCCAATCTTTATTATATATCTTAGGAACTAGATGCCGTACAGTGATAATAGTTTTCCAGGTACATATACAGTGGTATATGTGAATACTGTCTGCAGAATCTGTTGCGAATACAGTTATCAGTAAAGAAGTAATAAATTAAAACGTCATACCTAAAGCGGCAGTCTTATTGCACGAACAGCGGGAATGTAGTCAACGATGAACTATTCTCCTTTCATCTTTCTTTTTTTTGGTGGGGGGGGCAGGGCCTTGTCAGCGAGAAAAATTGACATTATGTACAAAATAAATTGCGTGCAAAGTTTGTTGTCTGTCCCTAAGTGCTCTCATTCTCAATACAGCATGGATGAAGTATGGGTATTCGAGCGTCAAGGGCCAACTTCTTGTTCTGCTCCACTCCGCCCTTTTGATGGGTAGGTGGTTCTCAATCCCATAGCAGTTATCTCCAGGCAGTAAGTTATACGGCTACTATGATGGGTTGAAATCGTTGGGAAGAGATATGGAATATACATATATACATTTTCATAATATGTACGAACTAGGGAATACTGCAATATTTCGCAATTATTAAATATGTTTGTGAACTGGACATACGTCCTGGTCTATTTCTATCCCCTCTCTCTATCCTTCTTCCCCTCCTCTGTCCGTCACCTCTTTCCCACTTCCCTATCTATCATCTCCCCCCCCCCCCTCTCTGTACATCTCTTATTCATCTATCTCTCCATCCATCCATCGCCTCCTCCTTCATCTCTCTCCCCACACCTTCCTCCTTCTCTGGCAAATCGTTGATGTTTATCTGTCTGATGTGTGAGTACGTCATGTATGGTGCACTCAGAATACAGTTTATCTTAAAAGAAGGATTAAGACTTCGTTCATCGACAATATACGCTCCAAACGAAGTCATTTGAAAGGAAACTGTTGTACTCTTGTATATTCTGCAAGAAATACTTCGATTTAGGTTCTTGAACAGAAAGCAACGATATCAGTGGCCCTGGTGGCGATGTCAGTTGTGGTAATTCGACCTTTCCGCTAGCACAACATTGCGTTGGTGGTTCATGTCGAAACCTGAAAGCATTCCAGTGTTGAAAAACGGTGTTCATTCTTACGAAGTCGACTAATAAAAACATGGCTCTGAGCGCTATTGGACTCAGCGTCTGAGTTAATTAGTCCCCTAGAACTTAGAAGTTAAACCTAACTAACCTAAGGACATCACACACATCCATGCCCGAGGCGTGATTCGAACCTGCGACCGTGGCGGTCTCGCGGTTCCAGACTGCAGCGCCTAGAACCGCACGGCCGCTTCGGCCGGCGTCGACCAATACATCAGAGGCGTGATCGACTGTTGGATCGTATCTGAAAGCCAAGCATTGATTTCGAATTGCCACGTTCGGTCGTCTGTTTCGTCGACGTTCCAGATTAATTTGTCTGTAAACGCACACAGAGAGAGTCGAACCCAACTGCATCCGTTGTTCCGGAGTCACAATTTATTGCAATCGAGAAATTCTTACTCGATTTGTGTCTACGCTCTTCGTCAGTCTCATTGACTCGACAATCATGTAGTTACTGATGGTAAACCTTTTTGGATGGGAGGTTGTGGTCCTACAAACTCTTCTGTTCCCGACGTTTCGTCCAGGGCTGAGCTGGACATCTTCAGATGTGCTCCTCGGCTGAGTCTTGCCGCCTCTGAAGATGACCAGCGCAGCCCCGGACGAAACGTCGGGAACAGAAGAGTCTATAGGACCACGACCTCACATCCCGAAAGGTTTACCACAAGTTACGTCATCCGGTCGTAAAAGCCTTCATTCTATGAACATGCAATCTACTGGTCATTACAATTGCTACACCACGAAGATGACGTGCTACAGACGCGAAATTTAACCGACAGGAAGAAGATGCTGTGATATACAAATGATTGGGTATTCAGATCATTCACAGAAGGTTGGCGCCGGTGGCGACACCTACAACGTGCTGACATGAGGAAAGTTTCCGACCGATTTCTCATACACAAACAGCAGTTGACCGGCGTTTCCTCGTCAAAGGTTGTTGTGATGCCTCGTGTAAGGAGGAGAAATACGTACAATCACGTTTCCGACTCTGATAAAGGTCGGACTGTAGCCTATCGCGATTGCGCTTTATCGTATCGCGACATTGCTGCTCGCGTTGGTCGTGATCCAATGACTGTTAGCAGAATATGGAGTCAGTGGGTTCAGGAGGGTAATACGGAACGCCGTGATAGATCCTAACGGCCTAGTATCACTAGCAGTCGAGATGACAGGCATCTTATCCGCACGGCTGTAACGGATCATGCAGCCACGTCTCAATCCCTGCGTCAACAGATGGGGACTTTTGCAAGACAACAACCATCTGCACGAACAGTTCTATGACGTTTGCAGCAGCATGGACTATGAGCTCTGAGACCGTGGCTGCGGTTACCCTTGACGCTGCATCACAGACAGGAGCGCCTGCGATGGTGTACTCAACGACGAACCTGAGTGAGCGAATGGCAAAAGGTAAATTTTTCGGATGAATCTACGTTCTGTTGACAGAATCATGATGGTCGCATCCGTGTTTGGCGACATCGCACATTGGAAGCGTGTATTCGTCATCGTCATACTGTCGTATCACCCGCTATTATCGTATGGGGTGTCATTGGTTACACGTCTCGGTCACCCCTTGTTCGCATTGACGACACTCTGAACAGTGGACGTTACGTTTCAGATGTGTTACGACCCGTGGCTCTACCCTTCATTCGATCCCTGCGAAACCCTACATTTCAGCAGGATAATGCACGACCGCATGTTTCAGGTCCTGCATGGGCCATTCTGGATACAGAGAATGTTCGAGTGCTCTCCTGGCCAGCACATTCTCCAGATCTCTCACCAACTGAAAACGTGTGGTCGATGGTGGCCGAGCAACTGGCTCGTCACAATACGTCAGTCACGACTCTTGTTGAACTGCGATATCGTGTTGAAGGTGCATGGGCAGCTGTACCTGTACACGCCATCGAAGCTCTGTTTGATTCAACGGCCAGGCGTATCGAGGCCGTTATTACGGCCAGAGGTGGTTGTTCTGGGTACTGATTTCGCAGAATCTATGCACCCAAAATGCGTGAAAATGTAATCACATGTCAGTTCTAGTATAACATATTAGTCCAATGAATACCCGTTTACCATCTGCATTTCTTCTTGGTGTAGCAATATTAATGGCCAGTAGTGTAGAACCGACTTGCGTAAGTGTGTAGGGTATATAGACAAAGAGTTTGCACCATATCTTAGAAAGACAAGACTTGCAACAGAGCTATTATAACAATACGTAGTTACCGCACGGCTGGTGGGGTGAGACTGGGAGGAACCCCAGCGATTTCTCTGTCGCTATTAGTGGCCCCTCAGCGCCCACCCTTCAGCGTTGCGCACGGCGACAGATAGGAGCAGACAAAGCCTACGCGATTGCGACGCGATTATCGTCTGGCGCCGCAACGTTGATCTCATCGGCAGCCGTAATTATTCCGCGCCACTAGGCGCTCATTAGACGCTTCCGCAGCAGATGCGTTCGAGCGACAAATTAAAGCGAGCCCTCCCAAAGGGGACGGAGTTTTATCCGCACACACACAGGACATAGCGAGCGGGGGACGAAGACCCCAGAACAGGAGCTCACTACAGCGCTGGACTGAATCACAGCCGAATGATCGACAGGTAATCCTCAATCTGGAGTGAAATTTTAAATCATAAAAAAATTATGGGTTGCTTTCTGTCACAATGCAGCAGCAAGGTATCCTTCTACTATATTTTATTCATTGATTACAAAAATTTTAATATTAATGTTGTTTGTTTCATCACCCGAATGAAATAAAGACACGAAACTAATTTTCTTTGTAGGTACGGGTCTACAGTTGTGGTACAGATAGAAATCCAAGCGCCTCAATATAGCAGCCGGCAACTAGAGGGTGATAAGGAAAACGGCGCAGATACTGAAAAGACATTATCGCGCATCAAGGCAGAAATCCAATCTGCATGTGGAATGCACTTCCTTGACTCTTGTGCAGAAAGGAGTGCAGTATTCTGCTCCATCCATTTTCAATAAGCTACCACAAAAACTCAAAAGTCTTATCATTAGGCCAAACTCTTTTAAGTCTAAACTCAAGAGTTTCCTCATGGCTCACCCCTTCTATTCTGTCGAGGAGCTCCTGGAAGAGCTGAAAAATTAAGAAAATTCCAGTGTTACATTGCTGATTTAAACTTACGACTTGTCACCTGAATAGGTTATTTTTATATTCATTTTATCTGTGTCTAATATCGTTTTATAATATCATGTATTGACTCGTTCCATGACCATGGAGACTTCTCCTTAATATGGTGCCACTGAACAATAAATAAATAAATAAAATAACTCTTTGTTGGTCCATTGTGGACTGTGGGACAACGGCTGGCATGTATTTCTTGATGCAATAATCTACCAAGAGCCGTATGTATTGTAGAAATTTATTTTATTAACTTCTTATGTGCTACCAGTTTCGGCATCACATTGATGCCATCAGCAGGCCTCTGTACAATGAGTAGAACAAATGCACTGTTATAAAAAATATATAACATACGTTAACAGCTACCAGGTATCGTTGTAACTATGTAAGTGGCTCAAAATGACATACTGTATACCATTAAAACTACACTCCTGGAAATTGAAATAAGAACACCGTGCATTCATTGTCCCAGGAAGGGGAAACTTTGTTGACACATTCCTAGGGTCAGATACATCACATGATCACACTGACAGAACCACAGGCACATAGACACAGGCAACAGAGCATGCACAATGTCGGCACTAGTACAGTGTATATCCACCTTTCGCAGCAATGCAGGCTGCTAGTCTCCCATGGAGACGATCGTAGAGATGCTGGATATAGTCCTGTGGAACGGCTTGCAATGCCATTTCCACCAGGCGCCTCAGTTGGACCAGCGTTCGTGCTGGACGTGCAGACCGCGTGAGACGACGCTTCATCCAGTCCCAAACATGCTCAATGGGGGACAGATCCGGAGATCTTGCTGGCCAGGGTAGTTGACTTACACCTTCTAGAGCACGTTGGGTGGCACGGGATACATGCGGACGTGCATTGTCCTGTTGGAACAGCAAGTTCCCTTGCCGGTCTAGGAATGGTAGAACGATGGGTTCGTTGACGGTTTGGATGTACCGTGCACTATTCAGTGTCCCCTCGACGATCACCAGACGTGTACGGCCAGTGTAGGAGATCGCTCCCCACACCAGGATGCCGGGTGTTGGCCCTGTGTGCCTCGGTCGTATGCAGTCCTGATTGTGGCGCTCACCTGCACGGCGCCAAACACGCATACGACCATCATTGGCACCAAGGCAGAAGCGACTCTCATCGCTGAAGACGACACGTCTCCATTCGTCCCTCCATTCACGCCTGTCGTGACACCACTGGAGGCGGGCTGCACGATGTTGGGGCGTGAGTGGAAGACGGCCTAACGGTGTGCGGGACCGTAGCCCAGCTTCATGGAGACGGTTGCGAATGGTCCACGCCGATACCCCAGGAGCAACAGTGTCCCTAATTTGCTGGGAAGTGGCGGTGCGGTCCCCTATGGCACTGCGTAGGATCCTACTGTCTTGGCGTGCATCCGTGCGTCGCTGGGGTCCGGTCCCAGGTCGACGGGCAAGTGCACCTTCCACCGACCACTGGCGACAACATCGATGTACTGTGGAGACCTCACGCCCCACGTGTTGAGCAATTCGGCGGTACGTCCACCCGGCCTCCCTCATGCCCACTATACGCCCTCGCTCAAAGTCCGTCAACTGCACATACGGTTCACGTCCACGCTGTCGCGGCATGCTACCAGTGTTAAAGTCTGCGATGGAGCTCCTTATGCCACGGTAAACTGGCTGACACGGACGGCGGCGGTGCACAAATGCTGCGCAGCTAGCGCCATTCGACGGCCAACACCGCGGTTCCTGGTGTGTCCGCTGTGCCGTGCGTGTGATCATTGCTTGTACAGCCCTCTCGCAGTGTCCGGAGCAATTATGGTGGGTCTGACACACCGGTGTCAATGTGTTCTTTTTTCCATTTCCAGGAGTGTATATGTAACATCAGGGAAAATAGGCTACTGACTATGTCATACTCCTTTTAATAGTTTTCACTGTTTTACACAGCTATAGCATAATAGATGAACATGTCGATATGCTATTATTCATAAATCCGTACCACACAGTTGTAATAGGCCATACAACACAATAATCAAATGCACTGCATACAATCATATGTCCAGAAGAGGAATTTTTTTAAAATAATTAACTAATATAAATAAATAATAAAATAAATTAAAATATAATAAAATGTAACGTAACCTTGTCAGAGTATATAAGTTACGTATGTGTAGCCTACCTCGTGATAAGTGTGGTACGATAAATAGCTGCCGCAATATTAACGACAAGAAGCACAAAAAAGTTTGTCTTCAAACCTAATTGCATTCACGAATTAAACCAATGCAATCGCACTATAAAAATCATCAAACACCTGGTCCCGTAGGCACCACATTAGAACCTCTACGTAACACCTCCTCGCACTGTGCTGAGTGGATTAATGCAACGACAGTACCTGCCTCATAAAGATATAGTGACAAAAAACATTCTCGATCTCTGTATATCAAGAAATGTCAGCCTTCCTACATATAGGTCTTATAGAATTGTGTAGAATTATATCAAGTGGAACCGAATGAATAAAAAAGAAAATAAGAAAAAGGAAAATATAGGAGACCACCTATAAGTCCGAACATAAACCTCAAAATAAAAGGTATACCACCCTAATGACTAAAGGTACCACCTATAACCATGTCAAACCATTCTGAAAGTTGCATTAAGGCCGAGTGTAGCAACGTATAAGATGACTATCAGGATCTTAAGCACATCATCGAGTGTCATCATATTCTGTCTAATGACCGTAGGGAGTTGGGAACTGTCTGCATGGGTCTAAATGTCGCGGTACCTAAGACCTGGTCAGAATATTTGACTAGCTAAAATCAAACAATAACTAATTTATACCCATCAGCTAAGTGTCAAGGAAACGCAGTGTTACATCAAGTATAAAAATTGGTTAATTCGTTTCTCACGTTTGAAGGAGAAGAACTGTGGAGAAATCCAGGCTGAGGTGAAAGAACTTTTGCAGCTATGTACCACTGCGTGACAACCGCCGAGTCGTGCAGACGCTTCCAGTACTCTCAGAACAGCCAGATCGACGAAGTCTATACATTTGAGTGGTGTCTGTTCTGCCGGCTGGTACACACGTGTACGTATGAAATGTGAGAAGAGGAAATGGAAAGGTAGGGTAGGAAATCGTGATGGGTAGACGCATAAGGCATCGTGGTAATGCAGTGGCGAAAGTTGAAAATTAGTGCCAGCTGGGACTCGATCCTGAGTCTACTAGTTCTCACAGCAGCTTCCTTCTTTGGCCAACCACCACTGTCTCCGACTAACTCGAATTTCCAACATGTCACCCGCGGTAAGGCAGCGTCCCTCGTCAATCAAATTCCCTATTCGCAAATCCTGTTTCCTTAAGGACTTCGGACGATATTTGTGCATTCCCATTGAAACAAACATAGAGGAGCTGTTACTCTCCTTTCCAGAGGTGCCTGTATCTAAGTGGTATCTGTTCATGTCCTAATGTAATAAAACCAGAGTGATGTCATCACAAATTACAAACAAAAGCGGCTACTCAGCGTCGGACATAATTAAAGCTACGGTGCGAAATATGCGACAGAACTATCATGTGAGAGGCGTTGTTGTTCATGACATTGAGTTTTTTTTTATAAACAGTATATGTCCCATCCTTGTGGCGAACGGACGAACGTAATGAATCTCACAATGGAAGAAACAGTTTGGTTCTTGTTGGGCTTCCTCCAGGACCTTCTCATCACAGAGGGCACCTCATGGCGAAGCCGTCTGTCTGTTCATAATAATTTCTGTTGAAGGAAAATAAGTTCTGTTGAAGGAAAATAACACCCATCGCAGTGGCAGCGCAGATAGCAATGGGTGTGTAGTGGTGGAGTACGTAACGGCTAACGTACATAGGACACCAAAACAGGGAGAGAAGCAGTTGTCAGGAGTAATCAGGAGGCGT
This sequence comes from Schistocerca gregaria, assembly GCF_023897955.1. NCBI lineage: Eukaryota > Metazoa > Arthropoda > Insecta > Orthoptera > Acrididae > Schistocerca > Schistocerca gregaria. Next base: position 152,427,193 of record NC_064928.1, on the reverse strand, counting down.
CATCGAGTCTGTTTGCTGAAATATTGAGGAGAACCTAAGACGTGACTCGGGTGTATATCCTAGGATTCTACAATTCACTAATTTTATTCGTGACTACGTCGCAGACTGTAATTTTGTCATATTAAGATGCTATATGTTTACGATGCCTTATAAAAATCTCCAATATCTGTGATTATATATATATAAATATGCAGACTGAAGCAACGAGTGGAAATTTGTAGCAAGGGACAACAGCACAAGATCGACGAAATAAAGTCAATTCGTAGTAAAAATAGTTATGTAGTATTAAACAATCATTTTCTTAGCATTGCTGGTGAATTGGATAAAAACTTAATTGTGTTAACAGAATATTCCGTCGGTTCTTGGTAGAACAACATTATAATATATGAGAAACACCATTCTGGTTTTGTTCTATAGTATTAATTTGTATTGTGTTAATCGGTTTTCTGCTTACAAGGCCATCTTCAGACATTTACCGAATATTGTCACTGAAGAAGTTACAATGTTTGCAAACAACATTGGAAGACAAGTAACATGTCTAGACTGAAGCAGAAACATATAGTAAGTAACATCTTTGACAGTATGGAGGTAATGCAATGAAAATGTAAAAAATTGAACAGTAAATAAATAAAAATGGAGTATGAAACTTCTTGGCAGATTAAAACTGTGTGCCGGACCGAGACTCGAACTTCGAACCTTTGCCTTTCTGCAAGGTTAGCAGGACAGCTTCTGTAAAGTTCGGAAGGTATGAGACGAAATACTGGCAGAAGTAAAGCTGTGAAGACGCGGCGTGAGTCGTGCTTGGGTAGCTCAGTTGGTAGAACACTTGCCCGCGAAAGGCAAAGGTCCCGAGTTTGAGTCTCGGTCCGGCACACAGTTTTAATCTGCCAGGAAGTTTCATATCAGCGCACACTCAGCTGCAGAGTGAAAATCTCATTCTGAAAAATGGAATAGACAAGAAAACGTTTAACACAAAATAGGAAGAGCAAACCTACATAATAGTTCCTATTAATAAACAAAACTAATAAAATAAAATTAGTACTTGACAGGGCTACATCATGAAGTATAAAACATGGAGAGTGATACACAAACCAATTAAAAGAAGGAACAATTATCAATGTAACTACATAATACATAAGGAAATTAAACAATATCAATAAGATAAACAGAAATAAATAAAAGCACGAAAATGGAGGAGTTTGAGGGAACACACAGCAGATGCAATATTTGAGAGTGTGGTGGTACTGCATTTTAACATTTTTTATACGTCTGAAGATGGCCTTGTTAGCCGAACACCGGTTACCACAATTAAAAAAAACTGCAGAACGAAAGCAAACTGATGCTTTTCATTTATTAAAAACTTATTTTCTGCAGGGAATCATATAATTCTCGTGGAAAATGACTTTCCGAGATTGCTGTCTGAAATAATCTGTGATACAGACAAGGGGGAGACTGAGTCACTAATTAAGTCACTCAGGGCTAAGGACTCTCACGGATATGATGGAGCGCCTAGCAGAATATTAAAGTACTGTACTACACATGTTAGCCCAGTACTTAGCCATATTTGTAATTCTTCCTTTAAGAATAGTCAGTTTCCCGAACGATTAACCTTCTGTCGCGTGCAGCGTTTATCGCAACGAGATCGGGCACGATGTATCAAATTGATCATATTGCCTATTCACGTGATTATTTTTTAAATTTCGTTAAAAAAAACAATCAATACATTAAAAACGTGTTTAAAGAAAGACAAAAAAGACGTAAGAGCACAGTAGCAATGGAAATATTATTCAATCCGAGTTCTTTTCGTCACTTTTGGATTATCGTAACAAACGATGACATCACCTTTTTTCTCACTTGCTTCTTAATTACATTTCTCTAATTAAACTCATAATAAATTAGGAATATCTTTGCAGAAAATCAAAGATGACATTATAGCACAATAACAATGGTAACATTACTTATTCAGTTGTATTATCGTCACATTTGGACTACGGTAACATATGAGGAATTTTACCATATTCAGAACAAAAAGGTTTTCAAAGTGTATCTAGTGTATTTGCATTTGACACATTTTGCAACAATATTTTGTCCGTCGTTTCTGTACTGTGTACGTATTACACCTTTTCCTCTTGCTTGCAGATGTTTTTCCACCTTTTCTGCTTCAGTATCCTGCCTCCTCTTCACAGGTTGGTCTATAACATTGCAGCCTCAGTTGAACATGCCTGTGAACTCCTGTGGTGTTCAAACTTCTTTGAACCAAGTGAGGAAGACCTAATGCATGAGATAGTTGTTTCAGGAATCCTTTTCATCTCATAGAGTTCTCACTGTTTCCTCAATAGATTACTTGTGCTTTGATTCCAGCCATATTATCACTGCAAAAAATATAAAATATAACCATGCCCCAACGGCGCAAGTTTCTTGCAACATTGTACTAAAATGTCAACATATAGGTAGTGTCGAGTGCAACTTTGGTGCCATTATAAAGTGTTATAAACGATGGCTTTAGTTTATCTCCAGTTTCAGCATCTATTGAATAATCGTCATGTAAACTTGATGCTAGGACCTAACACTTCCCCTTTCTAAGAACGTAGGAAGCTAGACTACATCCTTTCTTGAAGCCAAAAAGTGAACTGTTGGCAGCCCTTCCTTTACTGTTAGCAAACTCCGGAGGAGTCTCAAGCTTGCTTTTCTACATGGTTCAAACAAAAAACATTGTTCTTTCGTAACTCTTCTATCAAACCAATAGTAGTAAACCAGTTGTCTGCGGTGACATTTCGACCTGACTTTAAACAGATTCACATTGGAAGGTTTATTGCCTACGTGATATAATCCTCCTGGTTGCAACCCAGCGGATATTTCCAAATTATTCAGGTAAAATACTTGGTAATTCACGAGAACATACATCTGAATCCCATATTTGTTTGGTTTGCTAGGTATATATTGGAGAAAACTATACATTCCACGGAATACTCCCAGTTTCTCATCTACTGTAACATTTTCTCCGGGGTATAGCATTTCTGGCAGTTCTGTACCAATATAGAAAATATTACCCGAATCTCTGTTATCCTGTGTAATCGTCTCCTTTCTTTGCAAATTGCACTATTGTAAAATCTAAGACACCGCATAATGAATTTGAAAAGTTTTATGTTTATTATAGGGCGAAATTTCTCGGTGTCATCCCCATCAGTTCACTACAGATCCTCTAAGCTTTGTCTGTTGCTTTTGTTAACTCCAGCTAAAAATAAGAGACCGATGCAGGCTTTCAAATCAATGATGTCTATTTATTTTAGGCTCTCTCATGCTGCAATGATGCTTTGATGCTCTCAATATACTGATTTGTACACAAAACTATAATAAACAAAATTTCGTCATCTATTAGGCAATTCCAGCATTCCAAAGCCGTTCTCTCAGCTTTTGTGCCACCTATAGGTCCAGGTAATTTTCGAATACCATTTGCCGTGAATCGTACTCCCTGCGATGATGGAACTTTATTCCATTTTATCTCTTTATCCCTTCCAATGGCGGTTTTCCTCAAGTGCTTCCTCGTCGTCTTTACTGTCGTCTGGACTTAATTACGTCATCACTATTGTGTCCATTTTGCCTTCAGAATCCTCTTGAAATTTGTTATTATCCTTTTCGAATAGCATCTTTGGGATTTCTGCAACATGATTTGTGTCGTGGAGGATATGTCTTACAGTAGCTTGCCATCATGAAGTATATCCCACCTAAAATCATAAACTTCCTATAAAAACCGCAATCGGGTGCGGTTTATCAATTTAATACTTGATATTCAGACAACTATAAAAGACGACTAAACGCTCCACAAAGAAACCAGTGCATTTTACATTCTAAATTACCTTTCTGACACTTACTAAATTTGTTGATAGTCAAAGAAATTGCCTGTTGAAATGTAGCGGGTACGGGTGCTGTGTAGCAAACTGACCAATCAGCAAATATCTCTACAACAGAGCAGTCACGTTGATACTGAAGCACACAACAATGGAAAGCGTTCGGAGAAGGGAAGCTATCAGCGAGAAGGCGCCAGTGCTGCCAATTGCTGACAAATAATTTACAGCAAATATCGATGTGTATCAATTTGAACAGATGCAACCGACGGAAGGTTAAAATACTCGGTAGTAAAGTCGCTTTATAAAACAAGAGAAAGTGATAATATAGACCGCTTTAGACCTATGTCTATGCCATCAGTGTTATCTAAAGTTATTCAAAAGGCTGCGTGTGTTTGGATAATTGGCGCGCAAGGTAGCCGCGTGGTTTGAGGCGCCTGGCCACGGTATTGCGGTTCCTCCCGTCGTCCATCAGGCATGTGTGTGTGTGTGTGTGTGTGTGTGTGTGTGTGTGTGTGTGTGTGTGTGTTGTCTATAGTGTAAGCTAATTAACGTTAGATTAAATAGTGTGTAAGTCTAGAGACCGACGACTTCAGTAGTTTGGTCCCATAGGAACTTACTCAAACTTTCCAACTGATCATTTTATACCATAGACTTTGCTATGAAATCTACGGTTCGGTCTTAGAAGTTGTTCAACAGCTGAAAACGCTATATTATCAATTCTCTGTGAGGTACGAGATGGATTAAACAAAAAATTTCTAACGCTAGCCGTATGTTTTGATTAACCTAAGGCGTTTGATTGTGTTGATCACAAAATATTGCTCCAGAAGTTGGACCATTGTAGAATATGGAAAGTAACTCACAATTAGTTCAACTCTTACTTCAATAACATACAGCAAAATTTCATTATTCACACTGTTGAGAATGACTGTGTTCTGGACGTAATACACCTTGTGCTACGGTAGTCGGTGTAGCTGAGCAAAACCACTGTGCCAGAGTGGTCAGCGCATCCGTCTATTGGGAAGGAGACCTAGGTTCGAATATCAGCATTGCCCCAAAATTTCATTCGTCGCTTGTGATTTTGATCTCTGTTGGTCCATCTTGGTCAGGGTACTTCCTCTGGTAAGTAATTGTCATTGTCAATCGAATGCAACAACAGTCGTGTAACTTAAGATGTTATTTTATTTCGAAGGTTACCACATACAGCATTTCACTATGCCACCACCTTCAGGCCCCATAAGCGTCTCTCCAAATAATCGAAAATGTCATATAGAGGCTTAAATCTGTGGATGTTGTGAATAAGTTGCTATCAAGTCTTCGAATAAAGCACTACTGCAACGATTTAATTCATGATATCCAGAGATTTATGGCTATACATGACATATTCGTTTCCTCGGAGAGATGCATATGGGCCTGAAGAAGGCATAGTGCAATGCTGAAACTGGTAGCCTTAAAAATAGGATAAAATAAAATAGCATCTTAAGTTATACGGCTCTTTGGTACATTCATGAACATTGACAATAAGTCGTTTTGTGTTGAGTTAGCTTCCCAAAGCTAAATATTGTTGGACTGAAAACAGTGCCCTGTGGTATCCTTTTCCCCTCGGTGATATGTACACCCTAAATATGTCATCCAAAGTAAGGGAATCACTCTTTTGTACGATTCTGCTGTCGGGCTTTGAGCGTAGCGTGCACTCACAGTCTTGGCGTCTCACAATGGGACGAATCTTCTTCTCTCAAGCGTCCTCGGAGGCCGCGCAGAGTTGGGGCGCGGGGGGGGGGGGGGGGGGGGGTGTATCAGGACGCCCGGCGCATTTCTGCGGCGTCTGCAGAAACTTTCTGATACTGTACGCACAGTGGAACTACTTGTGTTGTTGATCCTTTTGTTGGAGCCGCGCGTCATCCGTCTTAATGAAGAGCGGAGAAGTTGCGCGTGACGGCTCGGAGAGAGACAGAGAGAGAGGGGGGGGGGGGGGAGAGAGAGAGAGAAGCCCCTGCGTTTCCCACTGCTATGCCACGCGGGGCTGCGAGTCTGCGCGCGAGTAAGAAGCGGCGGAAAGCGGCTTTTGTGCTCAACTGCCGTCGCCGCCGTCGCCGCCGCTGCCTGCAGTATTACGGACCCAACTTGGGCGCGTGCAGACGGAAACTTCATTGGGCCGCTCTGAGCGCCCCCATAATTCACTTTAACCCGCGGACGCTGCGCTCTGCGTAGCGGAAAACAAATAATGAAATTTGGCGAGACCACTGCAGCCGTGTCTCGCATGATTTCCCCCCAATTTAGAGTCGCGCGCCGACCTGCCACCGGCTGTAACACTCACCGAGGATGGTGTTCTGCGAAAAAGACAGAGAAAAAAGGAGCTGTTGCTCTGTAGTAGCGGACACCTCGCTGGTTACGAAAAAACCCTGTGCAACTCAATTAATATTTCTAACGTGGCAGGTATCTTGTAAAAGGGGAGGGAGTTGTGCTTTCAATGAAACTGATGACAAAAAAATTTCTGCGTTTCACGCATACTTAGTGTGGTCATTATACCTCCAGGATACAGTAACCGAAACGGAAAGGAATAAATTCTTATTAATGGAACTTCAACGACTGTTCTGCAACAACACGACAGGGTAGCCGAAAGCACTAACCTGCTGCTTCCTGGACTCGGGTAGGCGCGCCGGCCTCGGATCGAATCCGCCTGGCTGACTAACGACGAGGGCCAGTGTGCTGGCCTGCCTGGATGTGGTTTTTGGGTGGTTTTGCACATCCCACTAGGTGAATACCTAGCCCAGCGGTCTAAGGCGCTGCAGTCATGGACTATGCGGCTTGCCCCGGCGGAGGTTCGAGTCCTCCCTCGGGCATGGGTGTGTGTGTTTGTCCTTAGGATTATTTAGGTTAAGCAGTGTGTAAGCTTAGGGACTGATGACCATAGCGGTTAAGTCCCATAATATTTCACAGACATTTGAACATTTTTGAGGTAAATACCTGTCTGGTCCCCACGTTCTCCCTAGTTACACAATTCACAGACATTTACACATGCTCGCACTATTTCATGGCTTACACTAGATGCAGACAGCTGGTGTACACTTATTCCATCCCAGGGCGTCAGGAAGGGCATCCCGCCATACCTTAAGATTAACATGCCACGTCCGTTTAACCATAACAGCAGTTCACGCAACATCGGGATTAATACTTGGAAAGAAAGAAAAACAACTGTTCTGCAACACGCTCAAAAAATGGCTCTGAGCACTATGGGACTTATCATCTATGGTCATCAGTCCCCTAGAACTTAGAACTACTTAAACCTAACTAACCTAAGGACATCACACAACACCCAGCCATCACGAGGCAGAGAAAATCCCTGACCCCGCCGGGAATTGAACCCGGGAACCCGGGCGTGGGAAGCGAGAACGCTACCGCACGACCACGAGATGCGGGCTCTGCAACACGTTCATGGGAAATGAACCCAACTCAGTTGTAAAATCCTTCCACTGGCTGAAGTCTCATGCGACAGAGATCGCTGAACATTACCACGGTTTCGGGGTCTTAGCCCTTCATCAGGTGCGTCAAAAATGTAACGGTAGTAGGATGACACGTCCACGCCTAAACAGGAAAACATCTATTGTATGTAGACTATCACCATAGCATCCCAACGGAATGCAATCAAACCGGTACTCCACTATTTCAATGTCTGAGGCTCAACTGGATTTTGTTTACTGTTGTATACAACCCTTTCTTTTGTACAACAGAAGCCAGTCACACGGATGAAGAATTTTGCGACTACGAGCTAGATTCAAGTTACAAAAACTCCATTTCTTTTCACAAACAAATGAAGCTTGAGGTACTTCTCGATTTAATTTTGCTGCACTCGTACACATTTGATACAGCTTCGACGCCATGGGTCCTTGGCCGTTGCGAACGCTTCTTTAAGAGTTGTGTTAACCACTGGAAAATCGCTCATGCGACAGTGGCACCACTTGTGAATGTGCGACCAACGATGGTCTTCCGTCGCTGGAAGCTGCCAGAAGTCGGTAGGAGCCACATCAGGGTATCAAGGAGAATGGGAATTCGCTTCAAAGTTCTTGTAACAAAGAACTGTAGTGTCACGTTTGCCCGATACGGTGATGCGTTGTATGGGTGAAGAAGCACAACAAAAAAATTAAAATGGAAATGATCGTATGGCATTGTTGGCCAGGAAGCCCCATTTGGGGGGAGTTCGGCCGCCGTATTGCAAGTCCTTTTTAGTTGACGCCACTTTGGCGACTTGCGAGTCAGTGATGATGATAATGATGATGGACACACAACACCCAGACCGCTGCCGGGAATCGAAGCCGGGCCCCCTGCGTGGCAGGCGGTAACGCTACTGTTACGCTACGGAGGCGGACTGAAGGAAAACAAGCGCAGCCTTTTCTGGACGTTTCAATACAATGCTCTTTTTGGTCGTTTTTAATAACATGCTGGCAAGGAGCTTGTTCTTCAAAAACATCTTCGTACGATGTGCCTGCCACTGTAGTGCCCTTCCTAGTACAATGAGTGATGATGACGTCAAACAGGGTTTTACCTTTTTTTTTTTAGCATTGGTGTTGCTTCTGTTGACTTGGCGCTTCGTTTCAGGACTGAAAAATGGCATCCATGTGTCATACTATGTCACAGTCGATTAAAGGAAAACGCCATTCATGCTGTCATCGCACGCTAACATTACCGTACAAGCAAGAATAGGAACATAGAAAAAAGTCGCAGTCCCACTGACTTTTTATTATTACTGTATGTCCACATTTTAGCCATAAATAGCCATCTTCAGGGCATTTGAGTGAGTTCGAGTCCAGCAAAAAACACCGTACATGTTTTTACTGGTCTATAGGCAGAAGGTAACTGCCTACAGAACAGTAAAGACATATGATTATATTCACTTCTGCGAGTTTGTTCAATTGCAACTCACTCAAATGCCCTGAAGATGGATACTCATGACTGAAAGTCGGATACACAAGAACAATAAAAAATCAAAGCGAGTGCAGCTAATCATTGCGTTCCTACCATTTTTGTAAGTCTAACGTCGTTGTGCACAACGGTTTCTTATGGAATCAAAGTTGCCTGGCAACACGCCATACTTGTAGCCTTGTGATGATTCGTTAGAATTCATGCTACCCACCTGCAGGAGACTTTTTCCATTTTCCGGTCTTCACGAATGATTGTGTGCACAAATGCCACTAGAATGCCAGGTTGGGACGTCATGTGTTTCACACTCATTCAGCGATCCTCTACTACAACTTTCTCCACTAGTTCGAATATTTCGTCAGACTGGTTGGTGCAAGGCAGAGATTGTCTTGGTTTGTCGTCCCCGACGGTCTGCATTCTTTGAAGTGTCACAAACACAAACGCACATTTGTCACACCATTATCAGAGGTGTCACTCAACTGGCGCTGTCACGTCACCGAAATAGAGGAAACGAAAGACAAGCTAATCTTCTAAGGGAAACGACGCCGTCTTTGGTATAAAAGAGACCTCACTCTCGTCACTGGAGTGATAGTTCTGTGTGCCGTACCGTGATGCTGCCTTTTCATGCATGCCCAATGAGTGCGTGTGTGTAGTATAAGAAAGTGAATATTTCTTTGTGTTTCCAGATAAAAAAATGGGAGGTGTTATCTACATCTACACACATACTCCGCAATCAACCATACGGTGCGTGGCGGAGGGTACCTCGTACCACAACTACCATCTTCTCTCCCTGTTGCACTCCCAAACAGAACGAGGGAAAAATGACTGCCTATATGCCTCTGTACGAGCCCTAATCTCTCTTATCTTATCTTTGTGGTACTTTCGCGAAATGTAAGTTGGTTGCAGTAAAATTGTACGGCAGTTAGCCTCAAATGCCGGTTCTCTAAATTTTCTCAGTAGCGATTCACGAAAAGAGCGCCTCCTTTCCTCTAGAGACTCCCACCCCAGTTCCTGAGGCATTTCCTTAACACTCGCGTGATGATGAAACCTACCAGTAACAAATCTAGCAGCCCGCCTCTGAATTGCTTCTATGTCCTTCCTCAATCCAACCTGATAGGGATCCCAAACGTCGATCAGTACTCAAGAATAGGTCCTATTAGTGTTTTATAAACAGTCTCCTTTACAGATGATCAACATCTTCCCAAAAATCTTCCAATGAACCGAAGCCGACTTTTCGCCTTCCCCACAACTGCCATTACATGCTTGTCCCACTTCATATCGCTCTGCAATGTTACGCACAAATATTTAATCGACGTGACTGTGTCAAGCGCTACAGCGCTAAACTACTAATGGGTTATTCAGATATTAAGGTTTCTTTTCCTATTTATCTGCATTAATTTATGTTTATCTATATTTAGAGTTAGCTGCCACTATTTACACCGATCACAAATCCTGTGTTATAACTTTGATACACCTCGTACATGTTGGCTACAAGTTGTCAATTACGTCTCTGGGACTTGTGAGGGACAGGAAGCAGAATGTCAAGAGCACATGCATATGCTGTTTATCGTGATGTTTCGGACTCTGAGAAAGGGCGAGTCATTGGCATGAAGGATATACGAGCACGATATTGACAGCCCGCCAGAGTTTTGTCTGCAGAATGAGTGCTGATTAAATGGATTCAGGACAAGAATGTGACCAGAACAGTACATACAGTTTGCTTCAGAAAAACTACCTTCATAACACATTGATAATAAGCCTTGAAGATTTGACATAGCCTTACAGATTGAGACGTATACGTAGGCTGTTTAGGTTTTTTATGTTGGTAACGCCATCTAGCGCTCTATATGACAATCACTGACTATGCTGTGTGCAGTCTGTGGCTGGTTTGCATTGTTGGAATTTGCTATTGTAGTGTTGGGCAGTTGGCTGTTAACAGCGCGTAGCGTTACGCAGTTGGAGGTGAGCCGCCAGCAGAGGTGGATGTGGGGAGTGAGATGGCGGAGATTTGAGAGCGGATGATCTGGACGTTGTGTCCATCAGAGACAGTAAATTTGTAAGACTGGATGTCATGAACTGACTTTCGAACACTATTAAGGTAAATACATTGTTTGTTCTCTACCAAAATCTTTCATTTGCTAACTATGCCTATCAGTAGTTAGTGCCTCCAGTACTAAGAATCTTATTTTTTAGCTCGTCCGCAGCTCGTGTTCGTGCGGTAGCGTTCTCGCTTCCCCCATCCGGGTTCCCGGGTTCGATTCCCGGCGGGGTCAGGGATTTTCTCTACCTTGTGATGACTGGGTGTTGTGTGATGTCCTTAGGTTCAAATGGCTCTGAGCACTATGGGACTTAACATCTGAGGTCATCAGTCCCATAGAACGTAGAGTTACTCAAACCTAACTAACCTAAGGACATCACACACACCCATGCCCGAGGCAGGATTCGAACCTGCGACCGTAGAGGTCGCGCGGTTCCTGACTGTAGCGCCTAGAACAGCTCGGCCACAGATGTCCTTAGGTTAGTTAGATTTAAGTAGTTCTAAGTTCTAGGGGACTGATGACCATAGATGTTAAGTCCCATAGTGCTCAGAGACGTTTTTATTTAGCTGACAGTATTGGCTGGCTCTAAGCACTATGGGACTTAACTTCGGTGGTCATCAGTCCCCTAGAACTTAGAACTACTTAAACCTAAGTAACCTAAGGACATCACACACATCCATGCCCGAGGCAGGATTCGAACCTGCGGCCGTAGGAGTCGCGCGGTTCCGGACTGAGCGCCTAGAACCGCTAGACCACCGCGGCCGGCGACAGCATTGGCGCTCACTGTATTACAGTAGTTCGAGTAACGAAGACTTTTTTTTGAGGTAAGTGATTCATGAAAGGTAAAGGTTATTGTTAGTCAGGGCCATTCTTTTGTAGGAACTTTTGAAAGTCAGATTGCGTTGGGCTAAAAATATTGTGTGTCAGTTTAGTGATGATCAGAAGAAGTAAAGAGAGAAATGTCTGAGTACGTTTGGTTTTACTCAGCTGCTTGAAAATCAAATAACGTAAGGGGTTTACCATCATAATCATTCATAAATTTTTCTAAGGGGCCGTTTCAACGGTTTACTTCTGTGACGGCGTAATAGGGGCGCCCAGAGAGTGAGCTACGGAATGTGCAGTCGACCGACACCTGTTAAATTATTGCACAGGAAGTATTAAGCGTGTGAGGTCCCAGTACGCTACCTGCAGATACGAAAAAAAAAATGTAATAAGGCGGGTGACGTTACCCCACACTTTAGTGAAGGACAGGACTTACACTTGCTATCCGCCCTATGTGAAAATGCCTGTTGTGGCAGCCGAGGCGCCCAGTGCAATTAGTCAGCACTGGTCGCGGTATGACGTCACCGTGACACACTGCACGGCTGACGGCATCCGCGAGGCCGGGCGCGGCGCAACTCGGAGTGTCGGGAAGGTGACGCCACGGCGGTGACGTCACAGCCCGCGGCGCGGTCGTTAACACCAGCGGGCCGGCGCTCCCCCAGTCCGGCGTGGCCCTTCCTCTGCTCGCCTGCTACGAGTGGGCCTCGTCTTCCTCCAGCTTTTTGTGGGCCGCGCCGCTCTTGTAGACGGAATTCCGCGCGAACGCAAAAACGGCGCCGGGCTCGCTGTAAACGCACTGTGGCCTGTTTATGGCCGTCTGCGGACAAAACCATTCTCTGTCGAGACAAGACCGGCTATTGTTCTCATAGTAGAGAAATCTGATATCGTGGCAGTATCAGCGGCGTTTCTGGCTTCTTATGTATGCTAACAGTCTGGCGAAAACTTACGAAAGTGATCAGAAGTCACAGCTTAACAACTTTCTACTAATTCTGTGTTATATCCTCTTACCCTCCAGGTTGGCCGTGCTGTTTAACGCACGGCTTTCCGGGCGGGAAGGAGCGCCTCGTCCCCGGCACGAATCCGCCCGGCGGACTGGTGTCGCGGTCCAGTGAGCCGGCCAGTGTGTGGATGGTTTTTAGGCGGTTTTCCATCTGCCTCGGCGAATGCGGGGTGGTTTCTCTTATTCAACAAAAACAAGCTCTCCACGTACGCGTACACCACAATTACTCTACCACACATAGTGGTTACAGTCGCCTCATGTGATACGTTACATGGGGAGTCCACCGGGGACCGTACCGCACAATAACCCTGGGTTCGGTGTGGGGCGGTGGAGGGGTGAAGTGGACTGCGGTAGTCGTCGTGAGATTGCTGACCACTGCGGCTGCGGCGGGGACGGAGCCTCTCCGTCGTTTCTAGGACCCCGGTTTACATAACACGACATTACATATATCCTCTTGCTTACATTGAGTAAAATCTCGTTTCCACCTCCGAGGTGTGCCTCTCAAATGCCTAGGTGTTAGGAGTATAAGTGGAGATTTCATGGTCACTGGTACGGCAATACAGTGTGTTAGTTACCTTTTCCTCTGCGTCTAACAGTCTTTTCGCAAACCCGTCACATAATTTACTACCTGACCTTTTTTGCACGGTAGTAAGTGCACCATAACTGAGCCACACACGTCACCACAGACTAACCGTTTTGCGTGCATGTGGGAACAGTTCACCATCCGACACGATGCCCACGGAAAAATAAGCAATAATGGATTGCTCTTTCCACATTCCTTAGAAGTACTAACAATTCTTTAGACATACTACTCCCAGTTATTAATCTGCAACTGAGGAAAAGACTGATGTAATGTTGTTAAAAAATCTGCACTTATACCCTAATAGCCTGAATATATCAAAATGGTGAAGTAAAGCAGTTACACTTTACAACCATTGAATTAGTTTTCGATTCGCAGTTTAAAAAAAATGCTCGATAATTATTTGTTGTGTAAGGTGTGTCCTTACACGTAGTATTACTTCTCCACACAGCCTCCACCTGTAATTCAAACATTTTCCACGCTGTGTAGCAAGCTTCTTCATTCCTTCACCACAAACTGGAGTTGCCGGGTGTGTAGGTCAGTTGTTGATAGCATTCTTGAGCTCAGTCATGCGTGAAGTGTTGTGTAGTCAGACATTCACCTTGGGGAAGAGATGTGCCTACTCCGGACTACAGGGAGGAAGTTACAATATCTACTGGCCAAAACGTCTGAAGTTTTTCTCTTTGTTCGATTTACAGTATTGTTGTCGCGAGGGAGACTGATTACTTCATTTAATACCTGGCGCCATTAATTTTAAATTGTGCTTTCAAGCACCGTAAGACTCCCACAATGAAACTGTGATGTGACAGTATTCTGACGCGTTACACCCTATGAAATATGCATCATTTAGCGATTTGACACCGGCGGCTACAATATTGTAGACTTAGTGGTAGAATGAGTCTGCAGACACTGTTGGATTCACAGAACTTGAAGAGAAATGCTGCAAATACGGTCGAAACGTTAGTTGGCTTAGTATTTCATAAAGACATCCAATGGCCACAGGTGATGGAAGTTAATGCACATCGGAATTAGTACAATACCAATTTTTTAAAGAGAAACGAGGCTCAGAAGTTTCTGATAATGAAAAAGTTATTACGTTCTCTAATCACATTCCTAGTACTTAAATATAAAATTTCCAAAAATATTACAGATAAAATAGTAAAACTTGAGACTGTTACGTATTACATAATTTTTGTTTGAAAATGTGCAGCGGCATATGCTTTACAAGGATTTGAATTTTTATTTACCATTGTTTCTATAATGTACGTTTCCTCGTAAACTAAAACGCAATAAAACTGGAATTTCACAGTTTACACCTCTATAAGAGAATAATAAAACTTGTGGAGCATATTTTTGCTTATGATTATAGTTGCTTCGAAATTATTCATTTTTGTGGTATCTAACACTGTTCTATTTTTCTCAAATTTTAAAGAAGAACTTGTCTCAGAGAAAGTGCTGCACAGAACTATTCAGTAAGTATTTCTTAAGACATATGCCAAATTTCAATATAGTTCCTGCGGAAAGACGTACATTACTGCTCAAGAAAGTTAGTTTACGGCAATTAACATTAAAGTTTTAATTTGAATTTTTGACAGTATTTCTATACCTCTAGTGACTAATACTGTCCATATCCATATTATTTATTCTCTTCCCATGCCTCCTTTGCCTAGCCGACTTCTGCATTTGTTACTGTGCTGCCTGAGCTTTGTCCAGTCGCTCTTCACAGATGATTCAGGGTCTCTTCAGTGAGAATGCACCTGGACGGAAGCCTCTTTCTGCAGGGACTTAATCTTATCTACATTTCCACTACTGAACATTAGACAGGCATCGCACATAGCTATATTCACAACAACTGAGGACCAAATATTGTTTGTGGACAAGGCATTCATGTCATGTGATTGCAGCTCTCATTTATATTCTGTGTTTCCGCCTGTACATATTTTTTTCAGCAGTTCAGGATTAGCTAGGTTCCTGAAAGTTAGTTTTATAATATGAAAAACTGCAAGTGCCAAACCATGGTTGTGGGACTACGGTTTCCACTGGCTTCTCCTAGAAGGTATTTATACCACGTTATGTCACAAAGAACATTTTGAAAATTATAATCGGTGGCTTGTTGCACTGTTTTCACACTGTTTAAGTTGTCCCAGAAAACTTTTCCATAATACATTTTGGGATATACAAATCTAAAACCTGAAATGAGTTTGTGGCACGGACTATTTGTGAAAACCATATTTAGTCACAGGAATAAGCAAAGATAATTTTTCTCATAGCCTTCTAGACTCACCTGTAGTTCGTTTCGATTGTGGGAACGAAGGATTAACGCACAAAATGTTTCTAGCGTAGAGTAGGTGTGGATCACAGGATAGGAGGAGGGAGCATGTCCCAAACAAACTTTTTTGAAACATAGTTCAAACCAGATTTCGATTATAAGACTTTGCGATATTTTACTTAAAGAAGCTCTCTAATAAATCTCACAATATAAAAAAAACGAATTTTTTTCGCAATTTTGCATTACATTCGTCCTGGGCATTCTTTGTCGTCAATGAATGTAGTTAATATCAGTTGGTTTTTGAAGCTGCGCAATATAATATACCGATCAACATATACAACGTATGTAGTCACGAAAAATGCGCCTAAGGAATTTTACTATGTATATTAGCATTCCATTACAAATGTATCAAAAAATCCATCAAGATTTTTTATGTTGGTATAGCTTCCTTAAAGGCCTCCTAAATTTCTGATGATGTTGTGGAAAGTTTCAAGTTAATGGATAGTAAAATACCATTTGGGTCGACAAAAAACTGCCTTTAAGAATGAACCCTCATTATAAACGACTGAAGGGATTTCACAGATTTGCCATGATTATATTATTTGACCTATTGTTATAGGACACTGCACACACAAAGAAAAACTTAAAAAATATTTTTTTGGCATATTAAAACTGCTCCATGTGTACCCACCCCTCTTACTAACTTAACAGATGTCAAGTCAATAATTAAGTTCTTCCCACATTTGGCACAGAACGTCCCTATAAATCTGTCCAGAAGTACTGTTTATGCGAAGTCGCACTTCCGGTAGATTTAGTGGTAGAAGTGGCGTGAACACTGAATCTTTCACAAAAACCCACACAAAAATATTGCAAGGGGTTAGATCGAAAGGGCATTGAGGTCCAGATGTGAATCTCTGATCATATCTGCACTGCTACCGATCTATCAGTTTTTCAACAATTTCCTATTTAAGAATTCATAAACATCTTGATGGAAGTGTGATGCAACACCATCCTGCTGGTAGATGGAGTGCACACTCCTGGTCTCAGGTTGTGGTAGGAGCCAGTTTTCAAGAATGTACAGGTACACGTGTCTTCACAGAAGAAGAAAGGATTGTAAACTTTGAAGAATGCGATTGCACGTATGGCGTTATCTTTTGGTGAATCTCGAATCTGCTGCACGATAGCGAGGGGATTATCTTTTCCCACAGTGCCTATTCACTGTGCCATACACCAAAAAAAAATGTTGCTTCATCACTAAAGATGAGTTTCTCACAAAACCCATCCTCTTCTATAAGGTGTTGCAACTGTACCTGACGTTCAACGCTTCTGCATTTGTCGTAGAGTCAGGGCTTGTAGTAACTCCAAGCGTAAAGGCTTTCCTTCAGTCGTTTCTTTGATATCTTCCAAACGTTCTGTTGGGCTATGTTCAGCTCTATGTTCGTCGACTTCTACGTGCCCCACACGCGGTCAACTATTTCTTCACTCATCACAGGCTGACCCGTTGATTTCCCTCTCAGAGGCATTCTGGAGATTTAAACTGCGCATAACATCGCAGGAGTTGGGAGTTTGTGGTTCATGCCTGAAACTCGTTTGAAGTCTCGTTGCAACCTTACGGCAGACCGATGTGAATGAATTTCAAGAACAACACACTCTATCCCAGCGCCTGTCGTCTTCTTGCCTAAACGCTCACTGCGGCGCTATGGTGGCAGAAACCTGAATTCCTGCTGTAACATACCAAACCGTTTTGACATTTTCTACACAAGTGTTGAGTTTTGTCATAATTTGTCAATTAATGTAGCTGCACTAAATTCACGAAATCGCTTCAGTCATTTACAATAACCTTTCTGACGCTGGCGCCTGTTGTGTAAGAGCAAAAGAGCACATAGCACGCCAACTTTTGACAACTTGAGAATTTATTGGTTATTTCTCTTTGAACGCTGTTATAAGTAATGTAGATGCGGCAATCTGAAATACACGGCGATAAATATACGGCGCTGTGCTACATATTGCTCCTGTAGGCTCGGTGAGATTTGGCATCATGGTCGCAAGCACACCTTCGCTTTTGCACTTTTTAAGCAGCTTCTGCGCATGCGCGACTGGCGTGACGTAATTGCCTTGCGGGCCACATACAAACGGATTTGATAAACAATGTGCACGATTCGGCGTGCACTGCTAGCACTCAACTACAAGTATATGTCCATGCCACCAGGTGGTAGCACATTGCAGCAGATTTTATCTACGTTCGCTTCACATAAAACCCGCTAGGCGGCATCGCACTCCACAGTTGTGCGAACTCACTGACTGTATAGTAAAATTATATCGCACCTCTACATATTTTGTAGTTATACTGATAGAAAAACCTATTTTGTGAAATTCTGAATAATGAGATACAGCGCACTAAGTCTTGGATTTTATCAGAGAATAATCCATTTCAAGCGCTAAGAACCATAAAGCACATCATCGTCGATTGTGTGGCTGTAGAATTTATCCATGCTTCTGACATCTGTTGATGTTATTGTGGGACAATTTTATCTGTACTGTAGACCCACATTGTACGTATATTTGAACATTCACGAAAAACAGTCTCACAGGTTTCTGTGATATGCACTTAAATATGACGGGTCAAAGACGGTGTGGCTTTGGCCCTTATGGCCCTCAGTGCTTCATTTCTATTCTAGTCAAGTGACCTTCTCGGTAAATAGTACTACCTGAATTGCATCATTTCCGTAAACGGCATTTTGTGTTTGGAGCTGGTTCTCTGCTGTGCAGGTATCGCCGTTCCTGTGAGTGTCAACATAAACACTGTTGAGGCTGTATTAAGTGCAAACAGAAAAGAAAATTACCTGGAAAAGTTAGTCGCAAGGGATGTAGGGCACTCCAGATCCGTTGCCTGAGTAAGTGACGAAGTCAACTAAGAGGATCTGCAAGCGAACATTTAGCAAAGAAGTGTATAATAAGACTAAGTTTTTGTGTGGGTGGAACGTAAGAATGCCCGATTTTCAGCCCAGAAATTAATTCATTAAGTAATACATGATTTAGGAATCTTGTACATACGAAAGCTCCCATTTACACAAAAATGCAAAACTTTATTCCGTTCTTGTCATAAACTGTACTTAATTATGTACAAACCGACATAATTCCACAAAAACATTTCTTCCTTTTTCCAGACAAGTTATGCAGATTATTATTCCCGAATGAGATTTTCACTCTGCAGCGGAGTGTGCGCTGTTGTGAAACTTCCTGGCAGATTGAAACTGTGTGCCCGACCGAGACTCGAACTCGGGACCTTTGCCTTTCGCGGGCAAGTGCTTTACCATCGGAGCTACCGAAGCAGATGGCAGCTCAGATGGTAGAGCACTTACCCGCGAAAGGCAAAGGTCCCGAGTTCGAGTCTCAGTCGGGCACACAGTTTTAATATGCCAGGAAGTTTCATATTATTATTATTATTATTATTATTATTATTATTGACAGCGGCTGAAGTTGTATAAATATGCCGACAAGCGTAACTGTTATACAGCAGATGCTATTAACATTTCACTCTCGTATTTATAAGAATATATGGTTCAAATGGCTCTGAGCACTATGGGTCTTAAATTCTTAAGTCATCAGTCCCCTAGAACTTAGAACTACTTAAACCTAACTAACCTAAGGACATCACACACATCCATGCCCGAGGCAGGATTCGAATGTGCGACCGTAGCGGTCACGCGGTTCCAGACTGTAGCGCCTAGAACCGCTCGGCCACTCCGGCCGGCTTATAAGAATATAAAAATTTGTGAACACCCAGAATGTATACCTATGAGCCGCTACTACTTGTAGATGTAATAAATAGACAAAATGCTACGAATATAAAAGGTTCCTTTTATTACACAGAAGGCTTCTGATAGATAGTTCTGGGTGCAAGCCTAATGAAGCAGGTTTTACTTCTCACATATAATCTCCGGTAATCATTTCCTGGGGCACAGTCCACGAGCATTTCGGTAAGTGATGGCTTTCAGCTAATGTGAGTCAGGTGAACTGCATCAATATTGTCTGAACTGATAGCAATTTGGTAAATGCATTGAGCTTGTGCGCTTGAGTGCAGCGAAGTGCTAGCCCAGCTGAGAGAATACCTGATAAGCGGAATACCTAATGGGTCTGATCAGGTTAATTGGAATGGAATCGCTTCTCTTCACTGTGGACGGACGGTCTGCTGGTAAACAATCCCGCAATATGTGCAAAAGTGTAATAAAACTAGTCATCCCCAGTCACAATTAAAACAACGAAGCAAGAAACAACAGTTGTAGGACAGGTCACAGTTTTACACCAATCACGTAGACCGGAATGCAAATGGCAATGACTGCTGTTCATATCTTGAATTCGGTCAGCAGAAAACAGATTACACAAGAAACAACGAAAAATTATGGAACAGTTTGATCACAGAATGTACACGAAGTCTTCAAGTGCCTCTTCTTGTACAAACATGATCTCGGTGAATTTGTCGGGTCAAATCGGGGAAAGAATCAAGATGTTCAGCAGTAACCTACATCATCTCTGTCGCTGGAATAACGAGAATCCACATTTTCCAGGTAGAGGCTACTAAAATACATTTGTTGCATGTTTTCATAAGTCTGTTATTGTGCACTTCTTGACATAACATTGTACTATCAAGTCAAATTTGATCTAGAACTTAATTTTAGGGCTAAGGGCATGTCTTTCAAATTCTGTTACTTGAAGGGCTTTTGGAGGTATTCCGTACAAGTGTGAGACTCAAGAATGAGATGGTATTTAAAAAAATTGCTTGACCTAAACCTCACGAAGATTCATATGACATTAATATTTGAAACGCCTGAAAATTGAAACAACAGAGAAATAGATGTGTACTAGCGAAATCACCAACCTCACAAATTAATAAATAATGATATGCAGTGAACTTTTCCCGAAGCAGTATTCTATGGGATCAGAAAAATCACTGACGTTGGCAGCAGAAAACAAATGGAACACAGGAAAGTACTGAAATAAGTAATGGGGATGGGGTGTGACTGAGGACATCCAGTGCGAAAAGTCGTGGGTAACTGATGAAATATTCAGGCGTATTGGAGAAAGTTGGAGAAACAAATATGTCACGACACAGGAGTAGGTAGCAGAGAAATAAATTTAAGAAGTGTTTGTTTAGCAAGAGTTATTGCCTGCATAATTCTTCCATGTTTGGCTTGACATGTCTGAAGAGGATCGATACGGTTGTTTATTGGGTTCCTGAAACATTCAGTGTCACTTTTAATGAACACTGTGAAATCTGCGAATTCATGAACTTTCTTTATACACCTCAAAATGAGTATTTGATACGAATAACTTATGTTAACTGTTTTCCAAATATACTACCATGTTTCACCATGCTGTTTATGTTGGATATCAACAGATTCATTCCTAAAATTTCTACCAGAGGATGTAGTAAAATGAAGACGTAATTCCCCGGGTATTGGTGAAATTCAGTTCGCGAAATTAATAAACGCACATTATCGCAGCTGTTCTCGTGATGGCAGGCGACTGAGAAGTCAGCTGACAAAGACTTCACAGAGAATTCTTTTTCTTTCTTTCTTTTACTTTGGTGGCACTCCTGTTTTGTTTTTCGACTCAGCTCAATATACATGATTTCGGTTTCGCATAGATAAGTTACTGTAGAAAGTCAGTCCATGTTACATTCTGATGTAATAACTGACACAGCTGCAGACTTTCCAATAACATCATTGGACGAATTGGAATAGAAATATGGTACAGTTTTAATATCTTTGAACTGATGTCAGTAAACAGACCACTTAGTTTCCATTAACAAAATGTTCATTAAATGTAGGATTCTGTAATGATATCTGTAAATCATCGTGACAGTGAGGAATGAGACAGACAGACAATTAAGGACACATAAGGAAACTTCGTCGCGTTATGAATTTACACAAACCACATCTTTATTTTATTTGCGGATTTTTCTACTACTGGCAATATCTCAGCAGGCAGTGTTGATATTTTATCATTATATGTTGTTTAAAACAAATTTGTTACATTAGATCTTCTATTGCTGTTGATTCTAATACTAAAAACAGTAGTGACTGATGAAACTTCCTGGCAGATTAAAACTGTGTGCTCGACCGAGACTCGAACTCGTGACCTTTGCCTTTCGCGGGCATGTGCTCTACCAACTGAGCTACCGAAGCACGACTCACGTCCGGTACTCACAGCTTTACTTATGCCAGTATCCGTCTCCTACCTACCTTTACAGAAGCTCTTCTGCGAACCTTGCAGAACTAGCACTCCTGAAAGAAAGGATACTGAGGAGACATGGCTTAGCTACAGCCTGGGGGATTTTCCAGAATGAGATTTTCACTCTGCAGCGGAGTGTGCGCTGATATGAAACTTCCTGGCAGATTAAAAGGTCCCGAGTTCGAGTCTCGGTCGGGCACATAGTTTTAATCTGCCAGGAAGTCACTGAGCTTTCCCATGAATACTATAAGGCTATGAACCGTGCGTGGTGTAAACCCTTCTTCCAGAGTAGGTCAGGAGCATCGGAAATACTGTTCACGAACGTTTTTACTTTATCAAACGAGACATCTAGGACAGTCGTTGAGATACTGTGTTGCAATTTTATGATGCTATGATTGACTTTAGTTTGGCCATTACAGACACTTTGGTGCGTGTAATTGGCTGTGGTAAGTAATCAAGATGTTTACCTTCTCGTTATAAATATATTCATCGCCCACGTTAAAGTATTTTAACAGCATGTTTTCAGAAATCACTCCCTCATTTAAAATTGATCTTAGATTACCGATGAATCATAATGATAAATAACTGCAAAAGTAACAAAATTGCCTTTGGTATGATCCCCTGTGCCAGTCTCAAGTGCTCCTGAAGAGCAGCAAGAAACAAATAAACTTGTCGCAACATGGCGAAAACAAGTTAATGTGTTCCTTCGTAGCTAGAACTTTTAATGATATGATGACTGCGTGGTGAATCGTTCCCGGACATCATTGTATGCATTGCAGTCAAGAGAAATAAATTATATACTGTAGGGGAGAACTGCCTATACTGTAATTGCTACTAATTTGTGCGACTGTTGCCAAATTCGTACATTTTGTGCATCCGACGTTAGAGAAAGTAGAGTGAAGCATGTTCTTCTTCGAGCCATATTGTCAGCTGTGCGTTTGTGTGTCAAGGAATAGATCATGTAAGTAGACTGTTTAGGTTTTTATGTTGGTAACGTCACGTAGCGCTCTGTATGAAAATCAATGGGTGTGGTCTGTGCAGACTGTGGGTGGTTTGCATTGTTAAAGTGTTTGCTATTGTAGTGTTGGGCAGTTGGATGTGAACAGCGCGTAGCGTTGCGCATTTGGAGTTGAGCCGCCAGCAGTGATGGATGTGGGGAGAGAGATGGCGGAGTTTTGAGAGTGGATGATCTGGACGTGTGTCCATCAGAAGGAGTAAATTTGTAAGACTGGATGTCATGAATTTAATATATGTGACTTTTGAACACTATTAAAGTAAATACATTGTTTGCTCTCTATCAAAATCTTTCATATGCTAAGTATGCCTATCAGTACTTAGTGCCTTCAGTAGTTAGAATCTTTTATTTAGCTGGCAGTATTGGCGCCCGCTGCATTGCAGTAGTTCGAGTAACGAAGATTTTTGTGAGGTAAGTGATTCATGAAAGGTATAGGTTATTGTTACTCACGCCCATTCTTTTGTAGGATTTATTGAATGTTAGATTGCGTTTCGCTAAAAATATTATGTGTCAGTTTAATGATGATCAGAATAAGTAAAGAGAGAAATGTCTGAGTACGTTCAGTTCTGCTCAGCGGTTTGAAAATCAAATAACGTAAGAGGTTTACCAGCACAGGAATTCATAATTTTTCAGAGGGGACGTTTCTATCATCCGTATACAATATTGATTTTTTGGTTGTTTTCACATACCTTTTTGTGTACGAGATGGAGAAGGTTGCTGTTATAAGGTAAGTGGCAAAATAATGTTATGTTTCAGGGTGAATATCTTTGAAATAAATGTTGATGGTGTTGAGACAGCAACCAACCACAAATCTATTTTCAGCTCCTATATTCAAAGGTTACCATTACCGGTTTCTAATCGTTATGATACATCTTCAGACGGTTTTGATGCTTTCATTACAACGTTTTTTAGATTAATTGTCCTAAAATATAAATAATTAATAATTATAAGCACGCAACACAGATGGTTGCGTTACAGATGTTCATTGGATATAACTTACTTGTAATGTCGGTTTGCAGTGCTTGTTTACATTACATTCGTCCAACAGTTGTGAATAGATTCCCACTGCAATCTTATAGTTGCACACGTAAATTTTTCTCGCTGAACACTTAAGATTTTCATAGAAAAGACTTGTAGCATACACCACATATTTTGATACAATACAAAGTACTTACAAACATATGAGCCACAAAGATGCTCTGACATATCGTAACATCATGAAGATGTCCCATGTTTGGAAAAACATCATAAATT
Source organism: Schistocerca gregaria (assembly GCF_023897955.1). Taxonomy (NCBI): domain Eukaryota; kingdom Metazoa; phylum Arthropoda; class Insecta; order Orthoptera; family Acrididae; genus Schistocerca; species Schistocerca gregaria. Next base: position 152,403,218 of record NC_064928.1, on the reverse strand, counting down.
CACTAATGCAGCTGAAACCCCTTTTACTAGTACAAAGAGACATTGATTTTGTAAGCTTTAGAGCGAATACTGTTACATTAATTACAAAGTTGATTCACTTTTTTAGTACTGTATAGGTAAGAGTACATTATTTACATTTAGTATCATGAGAATTATAGTAACATATAAGTTTGCTACTTGATCTGCAGATAGGCGTAGGAATATTATTTGCTTTGGAGGGCGGAAAATAATTTTTGGAAATTTTTCGGGAAAGGGGTGTTAGCTAACTCAATTTGTTCATTAAGGATATAGTCTGGGTACTGCTTTTGTGTGTGTGTAGTTATTAGATCCGTTACTGCTGATACAATGGCCGGTTATCAAGTTTTAAATGAGTTTGAACGTGGACTTAGAGTTCACGCACGAGGCTACGGGACACAGCATCTCCGAGGCAGCGATGAAGTGGGGATTTTCCGTACGACCATTTCACGAGTGAGCCGTGAATATCAGGAATCGGGTAAAACATCAAATTTCCAATATCGCTGAGGCCGGCAAAATATATTGAAAGAACGAAACCAACGGCAATTGAAAAGAATTGTTCAGCCTGGCTGAAGTGTATTCCTTGCGCAAATTGCCTCCGATTTCAGTGCTGGGCTAACACCAAGTAACAGCGTTGCGAACCATTCAATGAAACATCATAGATACGGGCATTTGGGGACGACAGCCCACTCGTGTACTGTTGATGACTACACAACACAAACTTAAACGCTTCGCCTGGGCCCGTCAACACCGATAACATGTTGCGTGGTCGGACTAGTCTCGTTTCACATTGTATCGAGTGGACGGACGTGTACGGATATGGGGACAACCTCATGAATCCATGGATCTTGCATGTCAGCAACGGACTGTTGAAGTTGGTGAAGGGTGTTGATCGTGTGCAGTTAGAGTGATATAGGACCCCTGATACGACTGTGAGAGGTGACACGTACATACGCATCCTGTCTGATCACATGCATCCATTCATGACCATTGTGCATTCCGACGGACTCGGTAAATTTCATCAGGACAATGCGACACTCGACAAGTCCAGAATTGCTACAGAGTGGCTCCAGGAAGCTCTTATGTGTTCAAACACTTTTTCTGGGAACCCAACTCCCCAAACATGACCATTATTGACCTTATGTCGGATGCCTTGCTACGAGCTTTTAAGAAGCAGTCTCCACCCCCTCGTACTCTTAGGGATTTATGGACAGCCCTTCTTTATACAGCGTGTCAGTTCCCTCCAACCCCAACTTCAGACATTAGTCGAGTCCATGCCACGGTGCTCTGCGGCACCTGTGCGTGATGTCGGGCGTCTACACGAGATTAGGTAGGTGTACCAGTTTCTTTGGATCTTCAGTGTATTTGGAAACCTTATTTGTAATTCTATCACAGATATTTGGAAACGTCAGTATAGTGTGTTCATTTTTTACAGAATTTCCAGTCTTTAAAAATAAGGTGCAAAAAACAACATGCTGCGCTGAAGGATAGCATGCTATAAATTATGTTGTAATTCACTGATTAAACTCTAATAAATAAGACCTCAAAACTGGGGCAGTTTAGGCAAATTTTCCCAACTTCCTTTGGTTTTCTCGTCGTGGCAATTTCGTAACAAGCAGGTGTGTTGAGGTAATGTGTTGCTTCATTCGCTCTCTGAATTTTAATTCTAAATGCCCTCCGCCGCCACTAAACGATTCCTTCTTCTCTCTGTCTTCATTGTTCGTACTTGGTATGGGTCCCACACAGTCATAAACTGGTCGAAATTTGTTTGTAAGCCTAGGTTTCCGCAGATGAATCAAACTACCTTATGTTTCCTAGCTGCAGCGGTGAAGTAAGAAGTAAGGAGAATCACATCGAAATGGGCTGCCTGATTTTTATTGAAGTGGTAATTAAAACCTTACCAGCGGACTGGCCGCTGTGGCAATTCCAGTTCCCGTCACATCACCCAAGTTAAGCGCTCTCAGCGCCATTAGCATACGGCTTGGTGACCAGCTGAGCGCTGTTGACAAGCGAGGTTCACTCAGTCCCAGACTGGCTCATTGAGGAGTTACTTGACTGAGAAGTGGGGCTCCGGCCACCAAAACTGACAACGGCTGGGAGAGTGGTGTGCCCCTACATTTCCGCATACAGTGATGCATATCGGCTGACATGGTGGTCGGTCGGTACCCTTGGGCCTTCCAAGGCCTGTTCAGACGAAGTAAATTAAAACCATAAGGTTTCGGCATCCAGTGATTGCTATCGACTTAGGATGGCATGGTGGTCGGTCGGTACCTTCGGGCCTTTCGAGGCCTGTTCGGTTCAAATGGTTCAAATGGCTCTGAGCACTATGGGACTTAACATCTGTGATCATCAGTCCACTAGAACTTAGAACTACTTAAACCTAACCAACCTAAGGACATCACACTCATCCATGCCCAAGGCAGGATTCGAACTTGCGACCGTAGCGGTCACGTGGCTCTGGATTGAAGCGACTAGAACCGCATGGCCACAACGGCCGGTGCCTGTTCGGACGGAGTAAATTAAAACCATAAGATAAGCCCTCGTGGGTACGCAGAAAGGATATCGCGGGCATTGTTTGGCACCCCTTGTCCTGGCAGAGGAGTATATTGCCGCAGGACGGCAACCCGCTTTGCTGATGTGGTGTGGAACTAATGGTGCGTTTGCGGCTTCGTCCCGGAGTCACTGCGGCGGCGCGATTAACGAATCCCACACACCATCGCCGCCATTAGCGCTGACCGCCGATTGTGGTAAGACAAAATACGCGAGCCCGGGGGCGCATTTCCGAACGCATTAATCCTCCCCTAAATCTCGGCCGCCCAGTAATGCACGCAGAGCGCGTTCTGAACGAGCATCACAGTTTGAAACTCTTACCGCTTTTATTTAAATTTCCAGTCTCGCACCCCGATACTGCTTTCACTAATGGTTCTGTTTGTGTGAGCTGCAAATGCGCTGTAAATACCAAGTTGACTAGGGATAAATGTGATTCCAGGGTTCGATTCCCGGCGGGGTCAGGGATTTTCTCTGCCTCGTGATGACTTGGTATTGTGTGATGTCCTTTGGTTAGTTTGGTTTAAGTAGCTCTAAGTTCTAGGGGACTGATGACCATAGATGTTAAGTCCCATAGTGCTCAGAGCCTTTTGAACCAGTTTTGATAAATGTGAACCGAAACTACGAGAGAATTCTTCAGTCATGGGTATAAACACCCTTTTTTTCTCATATGTCATTTGCCAATTTTCACGCAGCAGTAGTTAGTGATGCCACATTAGAGTGATATCGACTTCGGAGCCAAATGACTCCATCGGACAGCTTTTGCAAAATCCCATCGCATATTTGGACTTACGTACAGATTTCTCTGTTCATCCGCTATTCAGTGGCAAATGGTGTAGATGACATACTCTATACTTATCAAGCATTGCAACCGTACACTGTGCTTGCTAGATGTTCCTTTCAAGGATTACCCTAGTGAATCGGTGGGTAGGGCATCCTTTTACCTTAATTCTGTGAAACATTTGTGAATGATGTCACCAAAACCAGATCTGGCAGCGCGCTGGACTCTTCTCAAGACGCAAGCAGTCCGCCGGTCATTCTAATCAGTGATGCGGTAACTAGCTTTGAAGAAACAAGGCTTTATAATCGCTCTATTTTCCAACACAGTTAAATAGTATCAGTTTAGTACCATGAAACGATTCCTTTCACAGAGTTAATAAGTTCCGAGAGCATCGTAAAGTTGAAGAATATAAAAAGCAATGTCTGAATCGAGAAGTACAATCATTAGTCGAAAAACCAACTCTGATGAAGATGATAGAGGCAATAAAAAGACTAAAAAATGTGAAGGCCCTGGCATAGACATGGTATCAGCAGATCTCATCAAGGACTGGGCTGAGAAGATACATGAATGGTTAGCCGAACTGTTACAAGAGATATGGAGAAAAGAAGTAATGCCAGAGGAATAGAAGCTGCTACTGTATGTCCCATATACAAGAAAGCAGACAAAATGCTGACACAGAACAACAGAGGGATATCTCTCCTATGCACGTGCTAATATCAAGAATTATATTGAACAGGCTCAACCCATACATTGAGGAAATATTAGACACAGCACAAGCAGGATTCAGAAAAGCTCAATCGACAACCGACCAAATATTCACACTAAGACAAATATTACATAAGAACTGGGAGGAGAATCATGATACCTTTTGCCTCTTTATGGATTTCAACAAAGCATGTGACAACATAGAAACAGAGGAATTGTGGAGGATAATGACAGAGTGTGGGATACCTGAAAATCAGATAAGGCTAACTAAAATGTGTGTGATGGAAACGAAGTGTTGAGTAAAGTACAAGGGGAGTTCTCAGAAGCATCTGAAGTAAAAACAGGAGTGAGACAGGGAGAGTAACATGTGAAAGGAGTCTTCATAGGATATAAGATAAATGTCCTGACTTTTGCTGATTATGTTGTGCTGATACGAACGAACATGGGAGACCTCGACAAAATGGGTGCTGTGCTAATGGAAAAAGCTATGAAAATAGATCTAAGTATAAATGAAAGGGGAACAAAGTTCATGATAGTAGGAAGAAGAGCTCATTTAGATCCAAACCATCTAAAAGTCAGAAATCTAACAATACAGAAGACAAACACATTCACGTACATCGGTGTGAACATCAACCAGCAAAACCTTATAGAACAAGAGGTAGTAACGAGAATTCAAGCTGGGGAAGATGTCTGGGAGCTATGCACAACATCATAAGATCGAAGTTACTATCTAGCAGGCAAAAATAAGAATATATCAGACCATCATGAAGCCAATAGTGTGCTACGTAAAGACATGGACCCTGACAAAGAAAACAGAGAAAATACTCATCACCTTTGAACTTAAAGTACTAAGAAAAACAAATGAACCAGTGAAAGAAAATGAAAGTGGACGATAAGGACAAACAGAGAACTCACACAATTATACACACTGCCTGACGTCGTAGCGAGTGTGAAAATTAAGAAACTAAGATGGTACGGACATGTGAGGTGGAGAGGGGAGAAAACGGTAATAGAGGTTGTAATGGATGGAGAAGCGGAAAGAGACAACTGGGACGCCCGAGAATGAGATGGAAGGGTAATACCGTGAGAGACACGTGAACACTGGGTCTGGGAAATGAAGATGGAGATGTCAGGAAAGTGTGGAAGGCTGGACTGAGTGACGCCAAGGACCGGCTGCGGTTTGTGTGGCCATTGTAAGTAAGTAAATAAGTAAGCATCTGATTACGTCCTGTTAACGACTCTCACAGTGAACTAGCTTAGAGTACGCCTTATTGCCAGCTGGTGAATTTAGTGTGCAGCCGAAATCTCTTGTTTACATCGTAGTCCTTGATACAAGTTCGGTAAAATAACAGTTTTTATTTTTTGAATTTATAGTTTTGCTGCATAACGTTATTATTGTAGTGGAGCCCTTATCAGCTGTAGGATTCTCCTTGTACCAGTTGTGTCAAAAGTGGACTTTAATCAGTTATATTTAATAAAGTAAAATCGGCACTTCACCCCAGAATAATGGTAGTTCCCCTACATCTTTATTTGGAGTAAGATACTGCAGGAAACATAGATAGCAGGCACATCAAGGCAAAAAAAATTAAATTTTTGACTAGCATGCTATCTGATACAGCAACAAATATCTCATAGGTAAACAGCAATTCCGAAGCTATTCCATCTTGATACCCTAAGATGTGTATACAAGTGTTATAGAGCCTATAACAACTTATGTATGCGAAAAAAGGTATGATGACAGGCATATTAAAAACAAAAATGGAAACCATGCGAACTCCCACAGAGCTAAAACATGAAAATAATTTAACGAAACCTCCTGTGCTATGCCTGAGAAAACGCAACTGGTGCAGTAATTTAACTGTTTGAATCAAAATCCTTAAGTTTCCTCTTCCAATTTTGAACTGAATACTGGCAAGCTGAGTGTGATTCATTTCGAGTTTAATTATGCGTTATGCATTAAAATGCTTAAGCATGAATAATGCTTGCAAAAGAGGCTATGTTTACAAGTGAAGTTCTCAAGAGACACGGTAGTTCCGAATGAGCAAAGAAAGCCGTACGTGTGGGCATTCTCAGCAAGTGTGTGCCTGTAATACGAGGACGCCGCACCCTGTCTGCGGTTTTGCCGCGTAGGAGCGGCATGGAGTGACTCACATCCATTGTCCACTGTACTGACGTAATTTGCCAGCGCAGGGAGAGCTTCCACCGATCATAAATGAAGTCAGAGCGTATTGAGACAGTTGCGTCATTATTTAATTCGATATATTCTGTATGTTATTCAGTCATAACACTGAGCAATAGCAAAGGGCCGGCCGCTGAGGCCGAGCGGTTCTAGGCGCTACAGTCGGGAACCGCGCGGCCGCTACGGTCGCAGGTTCGAATCCTGCTTCGGGCATTGATGTGTGTGATGTCCTTTAGGTTAGTTAGGCTTAAGTAGTTCTAAGTTCTAGGGGACTGATGACCTCAGAAGTTAAGTCCCAGACCGACGGCAAGGAAGGTAGTGAAATTAGACCAGCCAGTACTGAAGGTATTAGATTAGGAAATGAGCCCCTAAAAGCAGTACATGTGTTTTGCTGATTGTGCAGCAAAAAAACTTAAGATGGCTGAAGAAGAGAGGGAATAAAATGGAGATTGTCACTAGCGAGAAAGGTATTTCTGAAAAAGGAAAATTTCATTATAATATAATATAAATTTCTGTGTTGATAAGACTGCTCTGATCGTATCTGTCTAGAGGATGTAGGGAAGTGAATAAAGGACTACACGCAGTTCAGTCAAACAAGAGAACAAAAGATTTGGAAATATGGGGACAGAGAAGCATATTGACGATTTGATGGCTAGCTCCAGTAACTAATGTAGAGTTACTGACTCCAGTAACTAATGGAGAGGGACTGAATCGAAGGTGGAAAAGAAGAAATTTCTGGCACTCCCTGACAGAATGAATTATTCAGTTGAGAGGGTACATCCTATGGCATAAAGGGCTAGTCCCTTTTGTAATTAATGAAAATCCGTATATGTATGTTGGGGGAGGGGGGAGAATTTTAGAGGGATAGCAAAACTGGAATTCGGTACGCAGCGCCAAATGGACGTTGGTGGTAGTTGTTAGGGATAGATGGAGAGGCTTGCGCAGGATAAACTACTGTTCAGTGGAAGATCACATCAGCCTTTGGACTGAAACGGATATATGGATTTCACGCTTCTCGCAGGTGGTCGCCTTAACCACATCCAGTACATGAATATGCTTCCAGGAGCCGCCAAAATCTTCTTTTGTCCTGGTGTCTCTACACTCCCTTTTGCTCGCACTATATTGACGTGAAAACAAAAGAAGAAGTGGCAGATTTTGGCCATTCCTGGAGGCGTCTCCGGATAGCTGAAGTGGTTTAGGTGACCGCTCGTGGCAAGCGGGATATCCAGGATCAAGTCTAGGTACAGCAAAATGTGTAATTAGATATGAAATATACTAAACCTGATAAGAGCCATAATCGCAACTTAGAGTTCATTCTGAGCTGAATATAGCTGTTGATCGTGAGTGCAGTGTCTCACACCATACTGTGGTTTATATATGACACGATGCTTTTTAGTGCATTAATCATTTTTAAATATGGAAACTACGTCTTGAAACAGGCAATCTGAATACTTTTTTAAATATGCCTAATCGCAAATGGTATGTCGTGTGGGCGTTTAGCAATTGCACCACCACACGGGTCTCTTATTTGGGAGGACGACGGTTCAAACCCGCTTCCGGCCTTCCAGATTTAGATTTTCCGTGATTTCCCTAAATCGCTCCAGACAAATGCCAGGATGGTTCCTCTGAAAGGGACAGCCGGTTTCCTTCCCCGTCCTCGACGTAATCCGAGCTTACCCGCCCTCTCTAATTAATGACATCGATGTCGACGGGACATTAAACCCCGTCTTCCTTCCACTTTTCTCCATGAACAATACAGGTCGAATGTTTCGCACCACGGGTTAGTTTACTGTTCAATTCGAATCTTTAGCCCTTTTTGGTTTACTGCTAAAATTCCACGAAAATACATTCCTAAATGAGTCTGTCATCACTTTAGTTCATCATGAAGAGATCTTGAAGGTAAAATCAGACAGCTTCGAACTTACACTTAAGTCTGTCTCCTCTCGCACTATTCGCAGCTGGAAGGCGAACGGGTTGGACGAGACAGTGCTTCATAAACTACGCTGCCGCACATAGCACGTGATGGCTTGTACAGTATAAATGTAGATCCTGATGCAGATTTGTTATTTTTTGCCTGACAGTATCCGCATTACTACTGCAATTCGTATGTGGCATTAAACAGGTAGCAGGCAGTCATACGACTTCTGCACCACTGACGTACATTACGCGATAGTTTGTTCGTAAATAGTGCTGTAACAAATGTAATGTCATAACGCAAAGAGCCATGCAGTTGGAATGATTAATAGACACTGAGGAGTACGACAGACAACACTACTAATGATTGTCGGTAGCTGACTAATGTAATTTACTCTATATTTACTCTTTTATTCGAATTTGTGCGCTTTACATAAATAATAGGACGCTGAAAGCAGGTTGTAGCAAGGCGACAGAGCTGTGGAGTTATGTCGGCCACCATCCTTGAAGTAGTTCTCTGAAGGGAGCGATAAGAAGCAGTTAGGCCAACAGCTTGCAGGTTACAGGACACTCTTTTCTAGTGCCGCCGCTGGAAGCCTGAGGCACTGCAGACAAACACAGATAAGATCTCCTGTGGTGTACGGCCTGCAGCTTCTGCGACCCAGAAGTAGAATAGGAAGGAACGCTGTTTTTAGCGGATGTCAAGAAGCCACTATTGCGCACAAAACCTAGAGAGCTGGTTTCTCTCCAGAAAACTCCAGATATCATAGATGCTATCTCAGAGCTGGAATAGGAAACCGTAGTTTTGGGATGTTCTGAAGCCGTGAGAAGCCTCAGGTCGTTGACGTCACAAAAACCAAATGATTACGCAACATAAGAACTGCCAGCCTGACTAATATTAATAAACTACAGGTTAATCTGAGGAGGACCTACTTCAACACACACACAGAGAGAGAGAGAGAGAGAGAGAGAGAGAGAGAGATAAAAATAGAGTGCGATGCCCTTTTTCAGTGTTAAATGATAGGACGCCAATTACTGGTTAACGCCCTAAGGAATAGACCAGAGAAGGGGTCAGCGTTTTCTAAGGAAGACGTGTACCGGTCAGCGCTCAGACGAACTGTAACACAGCCAATCCGAATAGACCAAAAGAACGAAAACGAGGGAAAGAAGGTTTTCCTTTAAGCGAACTGTTAGTAAAAAGTTGAGCTTCCCTCTCCATCTTTGCTGAGAACTTCCATCGAATGATTTCACCTGTCGGCCGGAGTGGCCGTGCGATTCTAGGCGCTACAGTCTGGAGCCGAGTGTCCGCTACGGTCGCAGGCTCGAAACCTGCCTCGGGCATGGATGTGTGTGTTGTCCTTAGGTTAGTTAGATTTAATTAGTTCTAAGTTCTAGACGATTCATGACCTCAGGAGTTAAGTCGCATAGTGCTCAGAGCCATTTGAACCATTTGATTCCACCTATGCTGGCCTCCGAAGCCGGTAGAGCACACGTATCGAGAGTCTTCGAGAGATTTCGGGCTGATTCACAATTAGCTGTTGGTGAGGGTCATTGCTGTCTCGCCAGTGACTGATTCTGAAGCTACTTCAGCCTCTACATGCAATAAGTATCCTATGGTGACATGGAGCTCCAGCCGCGAGATAGTGCTTAGGTACATTAAGCACATTTTGTAGAATTTCATAACTTGAAACTTCACTTTGAAAACTTGCTTTCGAATTATATGATCAGCTTACTTTCAGCTCTGACCGTAGGTTCAACACTTTCCCTAAGCTAAGTGACCGGTACCACTTTCTGACAGCAATTCTTTACACCATTTGCGCAATCACTACAACATTACGCCAGACTCTTTCACCGTATGTGCGAAGATTTACTAGAATAATACTATCTTTGCTTACTAAATGTTTTCTTTAACGGAATAAACCGAATTAATTGTGATTAATGTTTCATTTAGTTATAATTTAATTCCTATTTCATTATTTTGGAGGGTGAATAATTTACTTATGTCAGAAACCACACCTACAACTTTGAATCACACGACCATATGCTAGCACATATACACTCCTGAAAATGGAAAAAAGAACACATTGACACTGGTGTGTCAGACCCACCATACTTGCTCCGGACACTGCGAGAGGGCTGTACAAGCAATGATCACACGCACGGCACAGCGGACACACCAGGAACCGCGGTGTTGGCCGTCGAATGGCGCTAGCTGCGCAGCATTTGTGCACCGCCGCCGTCAGTGTCAGCCAGTTTGCCGTGGCATACGGAGCTCCATCGCAGTCTTTAACACTGGTAGCATGAAGCGACAGCGTGGACGTGAACCGTATGTGCAGTTGACGGACTTTGAGCGAGGGCGTAGTGGACGTAGCGCCGAATTGCTCAACACGTGGGGCGTGAGGTCTCCACAGTACATCGATGTTGTCGCCAGTGGTCGGCGGAAGGTGTACGTGCCCGTTGACCTGGGACCGGACCGCAGCGACGCACGGATGCACGCCAAGACCGTAGGATCCTACGCAGTGCTGTACGGGGACCGCACCGCCACTTCCCAGCAAATTAGGGACACTGTTGCTCCTGGGGTATCGGCGAGGACCATTCGCAACCGTCTCCATGAAGCTGGGCTACGGTCCCGCACACCGTTAGGCCGTCTTCCGCTCACGCCCCAACATCGTGCAGCCCGCCTCCAGTGGTGTCGCGACAGGCGTTAATGGAGGGACGAATGGAGACGTGTCGTCTTCAGCGATGAGAGTCGCTTCTGCCTTGGTGCCAATGATGGTCGTATGTGTGTTTGGTGCCGTGCAGGTGAGCGCCACAATCAGGACTGCATACGACCGAGGCACACAGGGCCAACACCCGGCATCATGGTGTGGGGAGCGATCTCCTACACTGGCCGTACACCTCTGGTGATCGTCGAGGGGACACTGAATAGTGCACGGTACATCCAAACCGTCATCGAACCCATCGTTCTACCATTCCTAGACCGGTAAGGGAACTTGCTGTTCCAACAGGACAATGCACGTCCGCATGTATCCCGTGCCACCCAACGTGCTCTAGATGGTGTAAGTCAACTACCCTGGCCAGCAAGATCTCCGGATCTGTCCCCCATTGAGCATGTTTGTGACTGGATGAAGCGTCGTCTCACGCGGTCTGCACGTCCAGCTCGAACGCTGGTCCAACTGAGGCGCCAGGTGGAAATGACATGGCAAGCCGTTCCACAGGACTACATCCAGCATCTCTACGATCGTCTCCATGGCAGAACAGCAGCCTGCATTGCTGCGAAAGGTGGATATACACTGTACTAGTGCCGACATTGTGCATGCTCTGTTGCCTGTGTCTATGTGCCTGTAGTTCTGTCAGTGTGATCATGTGATGTATGTGACCCCAGGAATGTGTCAATAAAGTTTCCCCTTCCTGGGACAATGAATCTACGGTGTTCTTATTTCAATTTCCAGGAGTGTATGATGACGCACACGCTGTATCCGTAAGAGCGTGCAAGAGAGTAACATTAAAATTTGAGGTAGGTAGCCTGGCTCTGAGCACTATGGGACTTAACATCTGAGGTCATCAGTCTCCTAGAACTTAGAACTACTTAAACCTAACTAACCTAAGGACATCACACACATCCATGCCCGAGGCAGGATTCGAACCTGCGACCGTAGCAGTCACGTGGTTCGGGACTGAGCGCCTAGGGAGCCTGGATTGGAGAAGTTAGCTTAAGGAGATATGGAAGTAAACGTGTCTACCGCTTTGTCTAGGATCACTGTTTTCAAGCTTACTTACAACTAACATGCGTACAGTTTTACACGTACTGTGCTGTTTATTTACATGTACATTCTTTACTGCTTACAGGGAAACAAGTGATTACCAGGGAGTCATGATGGAGGTTTTGTTTACTTTACTTGTCCATAATATGGCTCTGAAGTATTTACATTGCCGCATGACAGAACGTGCTGTGATTCACGACAAACACATTCATTAATCAGTGCTATTGAGGCGTACAGTACAATTCAATAGATCAGCCCGGTACAGTATTTACTGGTCTCTGGATTAGAAGGGAAGTTTCTATTCCATGGCCTACGAGGTCACCTGACTTGAATACTCTTGATTATTTCCTTCGGGGATATCTAAGGTGACTTACGTATGATACCTCGATGGGTACAGAGATGGAATTAGTTTCCAGCATTGTAACTGCCTGTGATATGATTCGAAACACACCAGGGACATTTGTCGGTGAGCATTAAAATCTTGTTTGCTGATGTCATGCTTTCATTGGTTTTGATGGTTGTTAGTTTCAGCACGTTTTGTGGGATGCAGTACAAATGGTACGTTCATTGTGTCAATGGTGATTTTTGCAGTTAACTGCGGTTTAAATAAATAAAAAAGCACACAGTAATATGAGTTTCTTCCTATTAGCTGCTTAAGCTGGCTTCTCCAACCGGAAGTTCCCTACCTCTAGTAGTTCAGTGGAGCATCTTCTATGTACCGTTAAATTTTTGTACGCTCTTACAGACACACCCCGTATACACGTAGTGGTATGCACGTGTCAGTCGCTTGTATGAAATCAGTCAATTAAAATCGACCGACCAGAGAGTTCATAGAAATTCATAATAGAGCTATCATGTTTGGACATGCTCATACCCTCACCGAGAATGAAGACCTGATTTATTTGAATATGTACGAAGGATCATCAGACGTGGCTGCAAGGAATGTTGTATGATGCACAACAACATGACACGGACCAGGAACAGCGGTTTAAGAGAATCAAAACCGACGGATCGAAGACGAGTGTCAATGCCTGTCAACGACGGTAAGGCTGCAAACACGACAGGAACTGCTGCGGTCAGTGAATGCATGTTCATCTTAACCAGTATCCGAGCGAACTTCGGATGGTGATGAGGAAAGCCCACGGCTCGCAGTGACACGTAGAACTGCACGATATCAGTGAATGAAACAACATAGAAAACAGTGGCCCAGAGAAGTGAAGTGTGATTCAAGGATTCGCAGTTTTTCCCATTCTTAAAATCACGCAGCACGTCGAACGGATCAATAGCTCAATGAAACTTTCAGCACGCATTGTGTGGAGGGTTCATTTCAGATCAGAGGTGGTTTCGTGATGTACTGGGGGTGTTTTCGTAGCATTACTTCGGCTCACTCTAACAAGGCACCGTGAATATGAACCGATTTGGTTACTTCAGCATTCTCGCTGATGAAGTGTTGCCCTCTCTGGTACATTTTCGTGACTAGATTTCTGTGGCCATCCTGATATTATAATATAACAACAGTGGCATTCACGGGCTGCACACTACAGTACTTGTTATGACGAACACTCAGCCACATACCGCAAATCGAATAGCACTGCAAATCACCTCAACTGCATCCCATAGAAACTGTGTAGCACAGTTTAAAACAGCAGGTCAAATGTACTGGGGAATCCAGAAGGTATGTTACACATTATTATGGGAGAACTTTTGATGAATACTGCCCTACATTTCAAAGGACTCAGTTACTTAACTTTTGTCGACGACAGTAATCGGCTCCTTGTTCAACGAGGCAAGCAAGAACTGTTGTGTGGACATCCTCGTCCTTCCGAAATCTCTTTCCCGCTTACTTTCTTTCAGACTGCCGAAAACATGGAAATAGCATGATCCAACATGTGGATTGTATGGTAGAGGCATCAAATCCTCGTATCGAAAAGTATGAAGCAAAGTTGAATTATGCACGCTATGTGGGGTGTCGCAGTTTACTGCAGGGGACCAGTGCAGTTCTTTAATTTCCCATACCGCTTGCTCTTTATTACCATAAACCTTCCTCGTATGTGTGCTGCTGACTGTAATCGTGGAAGCTAGCACAACAGTTTCCAAAACTGCGAAAGATCTCGTACGGCGCAATGAACAGTGACTGTAGTGATGCACATCTACTGCGTAAACTCCGCAACTGAGAATCAGATCCTCGATCGTCTGGACATTTTAGTCTTGCTTCGCAATCAGCATCAGCCATGTTTGTGCGGCCTCGGTCAAATTGTTGACACAATAGCTGCGGCCGGACGCAAAATTGTAATTTGTCCATACACTGCGCTACATTGACGTGAAAAAAGGCATGCGATGCCTCCTAATATTGTGTTAGACTTCCGTTTTCCAGGCATTTTCCAGCAGTCTGACGTGGCATAGACGCAACAACCCGTTGGAAATCCCCTGCAGAGATACTGAGCCATACTGCTTCTATAGACACCGATAATAGCGATGTTATACCTGTGCAGCACATTGTGCACAAATTGACCTCTCCATCATGTCCCATAAGTGTGCGATGGGATTCATGCCGGGTGATCCGTGTGGTTGAATTACTCGCTCTAACTGCCCAGAATGTTCCTCAAACTAATCACGAACGAGTGTGGCCTGGGGACATGGTACAGTGTCATCCACTAGAAATCCCATCGTTGTTTGGTAACATGACTGCCCAGAATGTTCCTGAAACCAATCACGAACGAGTTTGGCCTGGGGACATGGTACAGTGTCATCCACTAGAAATCCCATCGTTGTTTGGGAACATGACTGCCCAGAATGTTCCTCAAACCAATCACGAACGAGTGTGGCATGGAGACATGGTACAGTGTCATCCATTAGAAATCCCATCGTTGTTTCGGAACATGAAGTACATAACCATCTGCGAATGGCTTACAAGTATGTTAGCATAACCATTTCTACACATCTGGTTCAATTCGACCAGTGCACTCAGTATATGCCATCTAAACACACTCAGAACCATTGCGGATCCACAACCAGCTTGCACTCTGCGTTGTAGACAACTCGGGTCCATGGCTTCGACCCTACCATGCTCTCTTATCAACTGAAATCTGGATTCATCTGGCCAGGCTATCGTTTTACAGTCATTTAGGTTCCAGTCGACACGATCACGAGTCCAGAAGAGGCGCTGCAGGCGATGTCGTGTCGTACGCGAAGGGACACGCATAGGTCGACTGCGGCCATACCCTAACGGATACTTTCGTCGTAAGTCGCACATTGATTTCTGCGCTTAATCCCATAGTGTTGCCTGTCTGCAGGTACTGACAGCGCTACGCAAACGCCGCTGCTCTCGGTCATTAAATCGGCCACTGCATTGTCAGTAGTGAGAGGTATTGATGTTCTCCCACACTTTTGACCTTTTGGATCTCTGCATACTGAATTCCCTAACAATTTAATACGTGAAATGTTCCATTCGTCTATCTCGACCTGTCATTCTGCGTTCTAAGTCTATTAATTCCCCTCGTGCAGCCATAAACACGTCGGAAACCTTTTCACAAGAATCAGCTGAGTGTAAATGTAAGATCCGCCAATGAACTGCACTTTTATACATTGTATATGAGATACTACCGCCATTTGCATGCCTGCATATTGCTGTGCCATGACTGTCTCCTCAGTATAATTGTAAGTTGTTTTGGATGGTCATCGCGTACTTGAAGAAAGTAGCCGACTATGTTCCTCTCCGAAACCAGGCTGTTATCTGCTTCTACATGTACATCTACACAGATACTCCGCAATACAGGTGGAGGATATGCTGTACAACTACTAGTCATTTCCTTTGCCGTTCCTCTCGAAAATAGAGCAAAGGCAAGCGACTGTCTACGAGGGTTGCCTAGAAAGAATTATTTATTGAACATAATGAGAATTACACACACGAAAGAATGGTGTTTTATGTACTCACCCTATCTCCTTCCCGTTCTATGGCCTTCCTTCAGCGTGAAAGGAAGACATGTGTGCTCTGTCGGTACCGATCCTTGTCCTGCTACTTCACTCTGCGAATCACCTCTTCATCGTCCTCAAAATGTCTTCCAGAATGACCCCTTTAATGGCCCTAGCAAATGGAAGTTCGAGGGTGCTGTGTCAGGTGTGACAGCCGTGGATGGTCTCCCCGACCGCTGCAAATCGTGAAGCTCCGCCTAACCGCTTTCTAATGACCACACCCTCCGTGCCCAGCGACTAACTATACTTCTGTCGACAGCAGATGCTCCATAGACTTTGCACAAACGTTTGTGAATATTCTCCACATTTTCTTTCATTGCAGTGAGAAACTCAATGACGGCACGTTGCTTGTAACGTACATCACGTACAGACGCCATTTTGAAACAGTCCTGCAGCTACGCTAGCTGTCGGAAGTGATGGGAACTTGGCAATCTCATTCGGGAGACGTCAGACAACACATACGTAACATTTCGCACTCTTAGCATTGTTCTCGGCTGAGGAAAAAAAATGCGGTGCATTACCTTCTGGCCAACACACTAATATGCCTCCTCATTAGCCCTAATTTTTCGGATCTTAACTTCTTGGTCCTTAAGTGTAATTTATGTTGGAGGCAGTAGTATCATTCTGCAGTCAGTTTTTGAATACTACGTTCTCGAAATTTTCTCAATAGAGTTCCTCGAAAAGAATGTCGCATTCTCTCCAGCGATTCCCGTTTGGGTTTCCGAAGCACTTTCGAAATTGTTGAGTGTGGTTAGAACGTACCATAACAAGTCTAGCAGCCAGCCTCTGAATTGCTTCGATGTCTCTCTTTGATCAGACCTGGTACGGACCCCAGACTCTCGAGGAGTACTCAAGTATGCGTGACAATAGCGCCCTATATGCGGTCTCCTCTACCGATTAACCACATTTTCCTACAATTCTTCCAATAAATCGAAGTCATTCCACGTCCCTACGACGACCATCACATGTCCGTTCCATTTCGTATCGCTTTGAAACGTTACGCCCAGGTATTTAAATACATGACTGTGTCAAGTAGGGCACTACTAATGCTGTATCCGAACATTACAGGTCATTTTTTTCCCTACAAATCCCCATTAACTTACATTTTCCTACAGCTACTCACCATATCATACAGCGCAGCCTTATCAGCAAACAACAGTGGAGTGCTGCCCACTTTTTCCGCAAAATCATTTGTTTATGTTGAGAACAACAGCGGTCCTATCACACTTCCCTGGAGCAATCCTGCCGATACCCTTGTCTCTGATGCGCTGCCGAGTACAATATACTAGGTTCTATAACTTAAGAACGAGCCACTCACGTATCTGTGAAGGTTTTCCATATAGTCGTACCTTTGTTAATAGCCTGTAATGGGTCACCGGAGCAAACGCTTTCAGAAAATCTAGATATATGGAACATGCCTGTCGCTTTTCATCCATAGTTCGCAGTATACCATGTAACCAAAGAACAAGCTGAGTTTCGAGGGCGAGATGCTTTCAAAAACTATGCAGATTCGCATACATCAAAATAATTGAGCAAATGGATCTGACGTCATCAGTCCCCTAGACTTAGAACTACTTAAACCTAACTAAGCTAAGGACATCACACACATGCATGCCCGAGGCAAGATTCGAACCTGCGACCGTAGCAGCGGCGCGGTCCCGGACAGAAGTGCCTAGAACCGCTCGGTCACAATGGCCGGCCTGTAGACATAAGATTCTTGGTCTACGGAAAATTGGCTGTATTCGAACTGAGATTAGGTTCAAGGATTCTGCAGCAAACCGATGTTAGGGATATTGGTGTGTAATTATGCAGGTGTGTTCTTTTGCCCCTCTTATACAGGATGTTACAAAAAGGTACGGCCAAACTTTCAGGAAACATTCCTTACACACAAAGAAAGAAAATATGTTATGTGGAGATGTGTCCGGAAACGCTTACTTTCCGTGTTAGAGCTCATTTTATTACTTCTCTTCAATTCACATTAATCATGGATTGGAAACATACAGCAATAGAACGTACCAGCATTACTTCAAAGACTTTGTTACAGGAAATGTTCAAAATGTCCTCCGTTAGCGAGAATACATGCATCCACCCTCCGTCGCATGGAATTCCTGATGCTCTGATGCAACCCTGGAGAATGGCGTATTGTATCACAGCCGTCCACAATACGAGCACGAAGAGTCTCTACGTTTGGTACCGGGATTGCGTAGACAAGAGCTTTCAAATACCCCCAGAAATGAAATTAAAGTGAGTTGAGGTCAGGAGAGCGTGGAGGCCATGGAATTGGTCCGCCTCTACCAATCCATCGGTCACCGAATCTGTTGTTGAGAAGCGTACGAACACTTCGACTGAAATGTGGAGGAGCTCCATCGTGCATGAACCACATGTTGTGTCGTACTTGTAAAGGCACATGTTCTAGCAGCACAAGTAGAGTATGAAATCATTGCGGTGAATCGAGGAAGTACAGTACATACTGACGAAGCTAAAATGATCTCTAACATGGAAATTAAGCGTTTCCGGACATATGTCCACATAACATCTTTTCCTTATTTTCGTGTGAGGAATGTTTCCTGAAAGTTTGGCCGTACCTTTTTGTAACATCCCGTATAGAGGAGTCACCTGCGCTTGCTTGTGACCTTGAGCTGGGCGAGAGATTGGCGGTAAATGGAAGCTAGGTAAGTGGCCAATGCTGTAGAACACTTTTTGAAAAATCGAACTGGAATTCCACCCGGAACTGCACTTTCAGCTGTTTCTTTAGGACAGTGATGCTTATTACTAAGTCGTCCGTACGTCACGATTCCTTGAACGTGAAGTTTAAAATTTCAATTTTCATTTTTCTGTCTTCAACTGCCACACCAGATTTGTCAACAAGTGATTAGACCAGATTAGCGATTTCAACACGACAATCATTTCCTCGAGATCTCTGCAGTCCTTTTCCTAACGTATGACGGTGGTTGTTACTGTATGCTTAGCGTATAGATCTTTTCACAGACGGACGAATATTTACTAACCTTTGGTTGTCGTCAGTTGCGTGTTCTCTTTTGAACTGAGCCGCGCGAAGTGGCTGCGCGGTTAGAGGAACCATGAAACGGATTGCGCGGCCTCTCCCGCCCGAGGTTCGAGTCCTCCCTCGGGCATGGATGTGTGTGTTATTCTTAGCATAAGTCAGAATAAGTTTAAGTGGTCTGTAAGTCTAGGGACCGATGACGTCAGCAGTTTGGTCCCTAAGCAATTCACACACATTTGAGCATTTGATTCGTGATTGTAACAGTCTGGGCTTCCTAAGCATTTTAGGAATCTCATTTCCATCCATGTTGGGTCTTCCCCTTCCTTATTCTTAACGCACTTACTAGGCGCACAGCTCTCCAGATCGCGATTTACAGTCTGCTTAAACTCTGCCCATTATTCCTCTACGGACGTCCTACAGGAACAAAGTGATGTCAAGACGCTGTCTAAGTAAGATACTAACAACAACTTATCAGCTCCCTCCGGCAAAATCACTCTCTAACTAGTTTATTAAATTTCGTCACCATATTTGCTATATAAACAATATGATCCCTAATCCCCTTTTCTGTACTGACATTGTCGGTATGGTCCGGTATGTTTGTAGCTACAATGTCTAAGATATTTACACTGCATGTAGGTTGTCGAACTAGACGCTCCAGCAGTTTCCAATAAACGAATTCAAAATTATTTCCCATGATTGCCGGACGGTACCCCCACAATGAATCCCTAGACATCCCAGTCTCTATAGGTTAAAATCGCCTCCAAGTTGTACCGTATAAGCTGGTTAGTTATGTGCTACTGACCGTAGACTTTCTTTGAATTACTCTACTACTGTTGCAGCAGTTGCAGCAGTTGTGGCCCGTAAAAACATCGAACAATGAACTCGGTTTCATCTAGACCTGTTATACGCGACCGGATAACCTCACAGTCACAATCAATTTCAGCCACGAAAGAGGCAATACTTTTGTCAAGTGCAATGAACACTTCCTAAGGCCTACAATGTGCCTTTCTGATAACATTCAATGACTCTCTAAACGTCTCAGAGCATTCCACTTCGGGTTTCAGCCAGCCCTTTGTCCTGAGAATAATTTGTGCGCGAGAATTTTCCTGGAGGGCAGTAAATTCGGGGACTTCGGTACGGATACTCCGACAGCTTAGTGATAAAATTTTTACATTCGAACTGTCCTTGCTGCATAGCGACTGTCGAGGTTCACGTGAGTACTTCACATTCAAACTAGCACCTAAGCTAACAAGCATTTATGTGCTATCCACAAATACTCGGCTACCCAACTAACTGCTTCCTTTGTGTAGTTCGCGCCTGACCTGTCAATGGGAGTCCTACAAAACCCCAACTGGTAATGCATGTCTAGAGATTTGCAGCCGAGCCGCAGAAGACGCCAACCTACACGTTCGATAGCCGCAGGCAATGCCGCCTCTACATCTACAAATCTACTTCGAGCCCCCCCCCCCCCCCCCACCCTCCCCGGCAGGAATACCGAGTTCATATTGGCTTTCTCTCCAGACCTGAACGCTCTCTGAATAAAGGGCGCCATAACGCTCCTAAGGTTGGACCTCTCGATAACTGGTAAACCTCTGAACCCGCGTCCTGCTGAAGAAGTGGCCGCCAGTCCACTCACAGAGAATATACGTCCTCTGTCCATATTATCCCTCCGCCCAGAGCGACGGGAACGTGTTACCACTCGCCACTCACTTTGCAGTAAGGGCGTGATCTAAAGTATCGCGTACACTAGGAGGTACCTCGGCAGCAAGTCCAATGGGAGAAACAAGGGTCACAAGTGGTGTCCCATGCGATGCTACAGATTCTCCGTTACCGCTACACCGAGGCTGCAGCACATACGTGACTGACCGTAGCCATAACCGCATTCAGCTGTTCACGAACTGCGATCAGCTCCTCTTGCATCCCCACACGGCATGCAAACATCCTAACCATCCTTGCGAGACTAAAATTGTGTGATCAGTGTACTGATGAAAAGAGGTAGCAGCACCAAGAACGAACTGTGCGAGGTAAACGAAAGTTGGTATGCTTACTTCTGCACCTGCGAGCTGCCATTACTAACACCCAACTACGTTTGAGCGAGGTCATGTAATAAGGCCACCAGAAGCCGGATGTTCCCTCTGTTATACTGCAGAAAGACATGGCAGGACTGTAGCCACTATACATGGTTGCTGCCAACAGTGACCACGAGAATGTACCGCAGCAAGAAGACCGTGCTCTTGACAGCGACGTGTTACTACCAACAGGAAAGACCACTGTATTTGGTGTATGTCTCTGGCCCTCCCTACTGCGTCTGCAGCGCCAATTTGAGCAGCAGTTGGCACCACAGTGACAGAAGGCAATGTTACAAGACGGTTATTTCAAGCAGAGTTCCGGGCCAGACACCCTGTAGCAATTCGACTGTCCCCAAACAACCTTAATTTCCGATCTCAACGTTGTCAAGCGAAAGCTCATTGGAGGGCAGGGTGGAGGTCTGTTGTGTTTCCTTATAGAAGCTGGTAGTGTGTCGGTGCCAGTGATTGCCGTGTTTTAGTTACAACGAGGCCGTCTGAGGGCCTGCAATAAACTGTTTGCGTTCTAGACACACTGGACTGGAGTTACGGTCTGTAATCTTATTTCGTGCCATCCAGTTTGGCCGAGCGGTTCTACGCGCTTCAGTCTAGAACCGCGACACTGCTACGGTCGCAGGTTCGAATCCTGCCTAGGGCATGAACGTGTGTGGTGTCCTTAGGTTAGTTAGGTTTCAGTAGTTCTAAGCTCTAGGGGACTGATGACCTCAGATGTTGTACCATAGTGCTCAGAGGCATTTGAACCATTTTTTTGTTATTTCGTGTGGCAGCAAGAGCGCTCTCGTTTCATTCCACGCACCCTGTCTCGAAATTTGTATGAGCTGTTGTACTGTCATTCATGAACACCATTGAAAGGGTTGTTTTTCAGCAGGATAACACTCGCACACACACAGCTCTTATAACCCAATATTCTCTTCAGAGTGTCGACATGTTGTCTTGGCCTGCTCGATCTCTAGATCTGTTCAAATGGTTCTGAGCACTATGGGTCTTAACATCTGAGGTCATCTATCCCCTAGAACTTAGAACTACTTAAACCTAAGTAACCTAAGGACATCACACACATCCAATCCCAAGGCAGGATTCGAACCTGCGACCGTAGTGTCTCGCGGTTCCAGACTGAAGCGGCTAGAACCGCTCGGTCACTCCGTCCGGCCATTACATCTGTCCACAATCGAGCATACATATGGGATATCAACAGAGTACAGCTAGAGCGTTATCCACAACGAACATTAACAGACTCTGTATTGATAAACAGTATCTGTATTGCTCGATTAAGTGCAAGAGGCATGGAACTCCTATCCCACAACCTGACAACTGGCACCTGTACAACACAACGCATGCATGTTTGCGTGCTTGCACTCAACACTCTATGTGTTACATAACTTAATAAAAAAAATGGTTCAAATGGCTCTGAGCACTATGGGACTTAACATCTGTGGTCATCAGTCCCCTAGAACTTAGAACTACTTAAACGTAACTAACTTAAGGACACCACACACATCCATGCCCGAGACATGCAAACATCCTAACCATCCTAGCGAGACTAATTGAAGAAGTTAACTATAACAGCAGACCGAGTCCTAGCTATGGAACATGTTACCTTTCTGATGTGTCAGTAATGGACGCTGATAACACAATGAGCTCTGTTAATGCCTAATCACAAGAGATGAAAACTGCGCTGCATACTGAGTGACTTTATGCTTACAAAATGCGAGCGTAAACAGAAAAGAGACGCAAGAAATTTAAGAGATACACTGAGGAGCCAAAGAAACTGGTACACCTGCCTAACATCCTGTAGGGCCCCCGCGAGCACACGAAAGGGCCTCAACACGATGTGGCGTGCACTAGATAATGCCTCAAGTAGTGCTGGAGGGAACTGACTGCATGAATCCTGCAGAACTGTTCACAAAACCGTAATAGTACGGAGGAGTGAAGACCTCTTCTGAACAGCACGTTACAAGGCATCCCGAATGCGCGCAACAATGTTAATGTCAGGGGAGTTTGCTGGCCAGCGGAAGTGCTCAAATTCAGAAGAGTGTTG
This sequence comes from Schistocerca gregaria, assembly GCF_023897955.1. Lineage (NCBI taxonomy): Eukaryota > Metazoa > Arthropoda > Insecta > Orthoptera > Acrididae > Schistocerca > Schistocerca gregaria. The sequence goes on along the minus strand of NC_064928.1, from coordinate 152,380,212 downwards.
TTAGAGCCACTCTGTAGCAATTCTGGCTGTGTGGGGTGACACATTGTCCTGCTGTGATTCCCCAAGTCCGACGGAATGCACTGTGGATATGAATGGATGCAGGGGATCAGACAGGATGCTTCCGTACGTGTCACATGGAGAGTCCTACCAGGGGTCCCATACCACTCCAGCTACATACGCCCCTCACCAGTACAGAGCCTGCATCTGCTGACATGCAGGGTCCATGGATTCATGAGGTTGACTCCACACTCGTTCACGTCCATCCACTATATACAATATGAAACCAGGCAACATGTTTCCTGTCATCAACAGTAGGTGTTGACGGGCTCAGGCGAGGCGTAAAGCTTTGTGTCGTGCAGTCATCAAGGGTACCTGAGTGGGCCTTCGGCTCCGATAGCCATTATCGATGATGTTTCGTTGAATGGGTTGCAAGCTGACACTTGTTGGTGCCCCAGCATTCAGATCTGCAGGATTTTCAGGAAGTGTTGCAATCCTGTCACGTTGAACAATTTTTTCAGTCTTCGTTGCTCTTATTCTTGCAGGATCTGTATTCAGAAGGAGCAATGTCGGCGATTTGATGTTTTACTGGATTCCTGATATTCACGGCACACTCGTAAAATGGTTGTACGGGAAAATCCCATCTTCATCAAAAATATTCAAATGCGTGTGAAAACTTATGGGACTTAACTGCTAAGGCCATCAGTCCCTAAGCTTACACACTACTTAACGTAAATTATCCTAAGGACAAGCACATCCACCCATGCCCAAGGGAGGACTCGAACCTCCGCCGGGATCAGCCGCACAGTCCATGACTGCAGCGCCCCAGACCGCTCGGGTAATCCCGCGTCCAACTTCATCGGTACCTCTGAGATGATCATGCGACGACTATAACACCACGTTCAAACTCACATTAATCTTGATAACGTGCGATTGTACCTGCAGCAACCGATCTAACAACTGCGACAGACACTTGTTGCCTTATATATGCGTTGCCGACCGCAACGCCGTATTCTGCCTCTGTGAACTCCCATACCAATACCAGTTTCTTTTGCGCTTCAACGTATATGACCTATTGAAAATCAAATTACTGTTGTCCGTTGTAGCCGTTGGGAAGGCGACCTGTATCTCGTCTGCGCTGATAGTTGTAGCGGTTTCATAATACAGATTAAGAGAGAGGAAACGAGCGATATGATAACTCTCCGTCACAGAATCATAGGGATCGAGTCTCCGCCGTGCTCTATCGTAAACAGTTACATTACCGGCCGCGGACCAAGGCTTGAGATTCAGAGTGTGTCGTCCGGCGGCACAATCGCGCCGCGCCCACACACTGGAAGAACGGCCGACGTGACGGGCCTGCAGAGCCCCGCATTACGTGAGGCTGCGCGCCGGCCCCACAGCCTACTGTGCGTCACGTGACTGGCCGAAGCCAGCGCTCACAGGATCCAGGGGCGGCCGCGCCACTCACATCCGGCCTGCGGCGCCTTCCGCGAGACATAATACCCCGCTCACCAGCGCACGTAACTGCCAGGTTAACATCAGAGGAATTTCTTGCTGAAGAACCGCAACTTATATGCTGCTCATTACATCAGTCGCTTACAGATACTTTGCAGTCGTCTTCGGTTCGGTAAGCACACGTGAGCACTTAGTCATCGGCAGTATACATCACGCATTGCCGCGAAAGGCCGTTTCTAGCGTTGTCAGGTCGGAGCTCTCGGCTGATACACATCTACAGGGGGCAAGTCAAGTGTTTACCTTTTCCTGTGGTTTCCTCTTAGTAAACAAAAAAAAATGTAGTGATGGCTCTGAGCACTATGGGACTTAACATCTGAGGTCATCAGTCCCCTAGAACTTAGAACTACTTAAACCGAAGTAACCTAAGGACGTCACACACATCCATGCCCGAGGCAAGATTGGAACCTGCGACCGTAGCGGTCGCGCGGTTCCAGACTGAAGCGCAGAGAACCGCTCGGCCACATCGGCCGGAACTTCTTAGTAAACACTGAAGCGCCAAAGAAACTGATACAGGCATACCTATTCAAATACAGAGATATGTAAATAGGCATAATACGCCGCTGCGGTGGGCAACGCCTAAATAAGACGTCCGGCCCAGATTTTAGATAGGTTACTACTGCTCCAACGGCCAGTTATCATGATGTGAGTTTGGGGTTGGGTTGTTTTGGGGAAGGAGACCAGACAGCGAGGTCATCGGTCTCATCGGATTAGGGAAGGGCCGGCCGGTGTGGCCGTGCGGTTCTAGGCGCGTCAGTCTGGAACCGCGAGACTGCTACGTTCGCAGGTACGAATCCTGCCTCGGGCATGGATGTGCGTGATGTCCTTAGATTAGTTGCGTTTAATTAGTTCTAAGTTCTAGCCGACTGATGACCTCAGAAGTTAAGTCGCATAGCGGTCAGAGCCATTTGGATTAGGAAAGGACGGGGAAGAAAGTCGGCCGTGCCCTTTCAAACGTACCATGCCGCCATTTGCCTGCAGCGATTTAGGGAAATCACGGAAAAACTTAATCAGGGTGACCGGAAGCGAGATTGAACTGTCTTTCTCTCGAATGCGACTCCAGTGTGATAGCCACTCCGCCACCGCGCTCGGTCTTGTGAATTTAAACGTGGTATTATAGACGGCGCACAAGCGACGGGACACAGCATCTCCGATGTAGCGATGAAGTGGAGATTTTCCCGTACGAATATTTCCCGAGTGTAGCGTGTATATCAGAAATCCAGTAAAACGTCAATCTTCAACATCGCTGCGGGCGGTGCAGCGAAGGGAACTACGACGACTGAAGAGAATCGTTCAACGTGAGAGAAGTGCAAAACTGTACCAATCTGCTGCAGATTCCAGTGCTCAGCCATCGACAACGGTCAGCGTGCTAAACATTCAACGCAACATCATCCATACGCTCTTTCGAAACGGAAGGCCCACACGTGTACCCATGGTGACTGCACGACACATAGGTTAACTCCTTGCCCGAGCCCATCGACAGCGACATTGGACTGTTGATGACTGGGAATATGTAGTCCGGTCGGACGAGTTTCTCTTCTAATTCTATCGACGGGATGGACCTGAACGGGTGTGGGGACATCCTCATGTGCCCATGGAACGTGCATGTCAGCAGGGAACTGTTCAAGCTGGTGGAGGCTCTGTGACGGTGTGAGGCATGTGCAGTTAAGAGTGACACTTACGTAGGCATTCTGTCTGATCACCTGCATCCATGCATGTCCATTGTGCATTCCGACGGACTTGGGTAATTCCAGCAGGACCATGTGACACCCCACACGTCCAGAAATGCTACAGAGAGGCTCCAGGAACACTATACTGAGTTTAAACACTTCCGCTGGCCGGCAAACTCACCAGAGAAGAACATTATTGAGCATATCTGGACGCCTTGCAACGTGCTGTTGATCGGAGATCTGCACGCGATTGTACTCTTACTTATTTATGGACATCCCTGCAAGATTCATGGTGTCAATTTCCTCAAAAAAAAAAAAAAAAAAAAAAAAAAAGTTCAAATGGCTCTGAGCATATAGGACTTAACATCTATTGTCATTAGTCTCCTAGAACTTAGAACTACTTAAACCTAACTAACCTAAGGACATCACACAACACCCAGTCATCACGAGGCAGAGAAAATCCCTGACCTCGCTGGGAATCGAACCCGGGAACCCGGGCGTGGGAAGCGAGAACGCTACCGCACGACCAAGAGATGCGGGCTCAGTTTCCTCCAGCACTACTTCAAACATTAGTCGAGTTCATACCTCGTCGTGCTGAGGCACTTCTGTATGCTCGCTGGGGTCCTACTCGATATTAGGCAAATGTAGTTATCTGGCTCTTCAGTGTCGCCACTGGCGACATACAATTAGATTTTCGATAAAATATCATCTATAAAATTCCGAAAGTAACAAGCGCACAGGAGTGCGAAAACTATGGCGCAGTCATGTTAACAGTTCATGCACCCTAGTTGCTCGCAGAAGAATGGAAAATAAACTGAGGATCTGTCAGATGACTATCGAATTGGCTTTAGGGTGGGTAAAGGCATCAGAGTAGCATTTACGATGCTGTTTCTGATGGAGTAAACAAGATTGAAGAAAAATCAAGACATATTCATAGGATTTTTGACCTATAAAAGGCGTTGGGCAACGTGAAATAAAGCAAAGCAAAAAATGGGAGTAAAATATAGGAAAAAATGGATATTACACATTATGTGCAAGAATCAAGAAGTGAAAATAAGACTGGAACACCAAGAAGGAAACACTCGGGTTAAAAACAATGTTAAAACAGTGTTTCCTTCCTACTGCGCAATGTATACATAGAAGAAGCAATGACGCAAATAAAACTTCGAGAGTGGGATAAAATGAAGGGTGAAAGAATAACAGTTACAAGATTTGCTCGTTACATTCCTATACTCGGTGACGTTGAACAAGAATTGCAGAATATAGTGACTGTAATGAAGAGCGTATTGAGTACATATCATGGATTGAGAGTAAACCGAAGAAAAACGAAAGTAACGCGAGCCATCTTACGATGGATTTGCTTAGGATATTTTGGGTGTAACTGTTTGTTTCCCCATTTCCTGGTCCACGGATTTTGTATATCTACATGTGTGACTGATTTCTGTTCAATTCCGTGGTACCTTTTGCGAGCTATATAAAGGAGGAAGCCAAATATAAGATTGATTCTTCCAGAAACGATAGCTTCCAGAATTTAAGATGTCTCTCTAATCTGGACGAGTCATTACCACCCTTCACATTATCCTGTTAATGAGAAAATAACTGATAAAACGGTGGAAAGCGTTTGAACAGCACAAAGGATTGAACATTCTCATTCAGAGGGTATCGAAGGGCGATTCGTTTAATTTGTTAAAAACCATTCAAAAGCCAAGATCGCACAATATTTTTAAATTCAAGACAAGCGCTTTAAAATAGTCTTAGCTGTCATCTTCAGGTCTTAAACATTTTTTGTAGTAAAATACGTTCATTTTACGCTGAACCTCATGCACCAGATGTCAAGTGGAGAAAATTCAGCACATTACAAACGTTTGTCATCGCTAAAACATTTAAAAACATACAGGCCGCGGTGGTCTCGCGGTTCTAGGCGCGCAGTCCGGAACCGTGCGACTGCTACAGTCGCAGGTTCGAATCCTGCCTCGGACATGGATGTGTGTGATGTCCTTAGGTTAGTTAGGTTTAAGTAGTTCTAAGTTCTAGGGGACTAATGACCACAGCAGTTGAGTTCCATAGTGCTCAGAGCCATTTGAGCCAACCATACAGGCCATGTCCATATACATACTGCTCACAGATTTATTTGTATCGCGTAACATGCATGTGTGGGCAATATGTATACGGACATGGCCTGTGTGTTTTTAAATATTTTATCGATGACAACGTGTATAATGGTTCAAATGGCTCTGAGCACTACGGGACTTAACTTCTGAGGTCATCAGTCCCCTAGAACTTAGAACTACTTAAACCTAACTAACCTAAGGACATCACACACATCCATGCCCAAGGCAGGATTCGAACCTGCGACCGTAGCGGTCGCGCGGCTCCATACTGTAGCGCCTAGAACCGCTCGGCCACTCAGGCTGGCACAACGTGTAGAATACGCAGCGTTTTATCCACTTGTGATGTTGTGCGTAAGGTTCAGCGTAAAATGAATATCTTTTGCTAGAAAAAAATGCTTGAGACCTGAACATCACAGCAAAGATTGTTGAAATCGATTTTATAGAATAAAAAAAAAATATTCTGTGCGATCTTGGCTATTGAATGATTTTTAGCACGAGGGATTAATTACCATCTAGAAAAAAACCGGTGGTGCTATCCGAAAGGAAGGAGAAACATAGGTCGACCAAAGAGACGGTGGAAGCGAACGTTGTAAACAAGCAGATGCTTAATTCCGAAATGATATACGATGAGGGGTGTGTGGAGCGCCATGGTGACGTCTCACAACCGGCCTGAAACTGCGAAGTGCTGTGCAGCTTCAGCTACACAGTTGGTAACAACTCCCGTTAAGACTACTTTTTCATATAACTGGATTGATTTCATCAAATGGACTGTGATCGCGAGTTAAGTCGGACTCTGGCCGGGAACCAAGACTGGCGCCAGATTAATAGGCTGAGCCGCTGCGCTAATTGCTCCGGCCGGATATATTGCACGCCGCTCTTCCCCACAGGTCGTGACGTCGGCCGCGACCCGCGACCACAATTCATTGCGGGGCCCCGACCACATGCTCTCGGCTCGGTCGCCGCAAATGAACCCATTAGTCGCGAGTAATCCCCAGGGCCGTCCAAACCGGCGATCCAACTCGCCACCAGTTACCGGACCGTGGACGCTGGGCAAGCGTAAAACGCCGCAGAGGGTGCCGTCAGCGAGAAGGGACACGGTGGAAATTAGGTGACTGCAGGGGCTGCGAGGAACTGGAGAGTTGCGCGAAGAGTGAGGTGAGAGGTGTGTGTGAGAAGGGCACTACATGCGGAAACAGGGAGGAGGGATTGTTGCACTCGATAAGTTGCTGAGGATATATTGTATTTCCCTTCCATATTACGAGGAAGATTATGACCGTGACACTAGAAACACGGTGGGATATGGCTTCCGCCTTTTTTGCAGAACACTGAATTTTCTCGTTACCCATACATGTCTCAGCAACTCTGTGCCATCATCTGTGGGTTTTGTTTATTGGACAACTTGCCTTTACATAATATGTTTTTGATGGCACATAGGTGCTGAACATGTTTGGGTAACAAGAAGAAAACAGTGTTTAGCAAAGAAGGCGGACCTGTAATGTTATGTGTGCCTCACTGTTTTTTTTTTAAAGTAATTTGTGCCTGATTTTATTCTGAGAAGCTCAGTAGTGTGTTGCGTGATAACCCTTAAGTTAAGTTTAAGTAGTTCTAAGTTCTAGGGGACTGATGACCATAGATGTTAAGTTCCATAGTGCTCAGAGCCATCTGAACCAAGCTCAGTAATGTATGTATACCGTAAATGTAAATGTGATTCAAAAAGCACTTGATATTAAGTGAAGCGGAACTGGACAGCAAGAAACTCTTTAGCGTGCAATCCCCGCAACGATAGTATTAGAGAATCTTTGAGCACAGACTAAAAAAAAAAAAAAAGACAATTCGTTTATTAAAAAAAAAAAAAAAGAGGACTGTTAGTCTGTATCTTGTGGAAAGAGGACGTGTTGCATTGCCGTCGCTCAGAACATAGTGTTACATTTAATGAAAATTGATATTTTAGTGATAAAACCGAGTAAGGTAATGCGTAAGTGTGGCCAAACATTTACGTATACAAATTTTCAGAAAGTGAAGATCTTGGTTTTGGAAAAGGAGGTAAACTTCCTTATCGTTGCCGTCTATGAAGCGACAGAATTTAATTGGATTAAGTTCTCGTACAATAGTATGGTGCTGAACTACACTGACCAATTTTGATGTAGCAGGACGTGTAGTTTGAAGGAAGTTTGTGAGCCAAGGAATCTCCTTTTCTCACGAAAAGCAGATTGCTGTTTAATGTTATTTACTTACAAAAGTGGTCCCTTAGGTACGAAAAGCTACGGAAACTTGGGCTCAGAGCAATCCGCTGTACGGCCAAGTAACTAACAGAGTTGAATTTCAAACCTTAAAGAACAATAACTTCCTCCAGAAGCTGATCATTCAAGCAGGCAGCAATCCAAAATTCAGGAACAGTTACGACTTAAAGTAAAAATCTCCATCAAAAATCAATCTCTCTCCCCAAACACATATATAAATATTCATATTATAAAAAAGGTCATTTTATAACCCTATATCTCATAATTTAACTGCAAACACGGAAGAAGTGCAAGAGCTGCAACCCAAAAGCCTGAAAATTGGAATTCTGTCTGTAGCAGAGAGAAAATGCAGAATGGAAAAGGCTTCCTATAGTTCCTAAAGAAACAGGCTGCTGTTGTAAGAGCCGAAAAGAGTCAAAGGGAAACAGCAGTTGAGAAGGGAGTGACACTGAATTGTAGCCTGTCCCCGATATCATTCGGTGTATACACTGAGCAAGCAGTACGGGAAACGAAGGAAAAGTTGGCGAAGGGAATTAAAGTTCAGGAAGAAGACATAAAACAACTGATGTCGGCCGATGAGATTCTAATTATGCTAGAGGCGGTAAAGCAATTTTAAGAGCAGTTAGCCAGAGCCTTGAAAACAGATTGTATGATGAACATAAACAACAGTAAAACGACGGTGTTGGAATGAAGCCACACAGAGGCAGGTGATGCTTAAGCAGTTTAGGAAATAATACGCTAGAAGCAGCAGACGTATCCGCTGCTTGGTAAACAAAGTAGGATGTTGTTGTGACTTCTGAAATTTTCCAAGCGTATTTGTTCTTCTAATCATTTACGGGTATGCAACCGGATCCCGTCGACATTCTACCACGATATTTAGGCCCAGAGACGTCCGGCCATCATCAGGTGAGTACACAACTACTGAAGAGCCGAGGTGCAGTCGCGGTATTTATGCCGAATCTCGCTCTTGCGAAAAGTACTGGCATCCTACAGCGCATGCGTCACGTGTCGACATGCGCGGCATAGCCTTGTTGTAGGTGCTGGCCTCGGTGGTGAAAGTAAAAGATCATCTAGTCATTGAGTACCGAATGACGCTGTCTATTCCGCTGTGATTGTATAATTTTAATGACAGGATTCCAATTTTTATGCAGTTGAAAGCCGTTGTCACGATTTATAAGATTATCGGCACGACGTATTTCCATTGATTCCTTGTTTACGGAATTCCAAAATCCGGAAACCGGAGCTAAAATTTTTGTTCCATTGTATTCCATTGAATGTCCCAATGAAATACAGTGCTCTGCTCCTGCCGATTTTATTATGTTATTATGTTATTAAAATTATACAATCACAGCGGAATAGACAGCGTCATTCGATACTCAATGACTAGATGATCTTTTACTTTCACCACCACCACGTACAACTCGGCTATGCCGCGCATGTCAACAAATGACGCATGCGCTGTAGGATGCCAATACATTTCGCATGCGCGAGATTCTGCATAAATACCGCGACTGCACCTGGGCTCTTCAGTAGTTGTGTACTCACCTGATGATGGCCGGACGTCTCTATGACGAAATATCGCGGCAGAATGTCGACGGGATCCGGCTGCATACCCGGAAATTATTAGGATGTTGTTGTTGTTGTGGTCTTCAGTCCAGAGACTGGTTTGATGCAGCTCTCCATGCTACTCTGTCCTGTGCAAGCTTCTTCATCTCCCAGTACTTACAGTAGCCTACAACCTTCTCAATCTGCTTAGTGTATTCAACTCTTGGTCTCCCTCAACGATTTTTACCATCCACGCTAACACTCCAATACTAAATTGGTGATCCATTGATGCCTCAGAACATGTCCTATCAACGGATCCCTTCTTCTGGTCAAGTTGTGCCACAAACTTCTCTTCTCCCTAATCCTATTCAATACTTCCTCATTAGTTATCTGATGTAAGTTGGATGGTATGCTGAAAAATAATGCCTCTGAATATTTTATGCGAAAACTCTTGAAGCTTTTTAAATAAATAAAAATTTTATTAACGCCCTAGAGCTCTATTCACCATGTCTACATACATGCAGCCCCCTACCACTAGAGTGTTCCGAATTGTAGCGTTTAACATAGAGGTGTTTATTGTAGCTGCGAATATGCATGTGCGGCAAAAACAGGGAACTGTACTCGAGTATCTAATCAGAAGAGTTCGTAGAACCTGTTGAAGCGTCCCCTTAGAAAAATTATACGTGACTGTGCTGCTAGGCCCCTACGTTATTAGATTTTCAAACAGCTGAGCAGAACTGAACGAACTCAGCCTTTTCGCATTTCGCTCTTTAGCTATTCTGGTCATCACTAAAATGACACACAATATTTTTGGCGCAACGCAATCTGACTTTCAATAATCCCTACAAAAGAATGGCCCTGACTAACATGAAACTATACGTTTCACAAATCACTTACCACACAAAAATCTTCGTTACTCAAGCTACTGCAGTACAGCGAGCGCCACTACTGCCAGCTAATTAAAACATCCAAACTACTGAAGGCACTAACTACTGATAGGCATAATTAGCGTAGGAAAGATTTTGATAGAGAACAATGTATTTACCTTAATAGTGCTCAAAAGTCATTGTATATATATATATATATATATATATATATATATATATATATATATATATATATATAGCAGTTCATGGCATCCATTCTTACAAATGTACTGTTTCTGATGGACACATGTGCAGATCATCCGCTCTCAAAATTCCGCCATTTCTCTCCCCACATCCAGCACTGCTGGCGGCTCACCTCCAACTGCGCAACGCTACGCGCTGTTAACAGCCAACTACCCAACACTACAATAGCCAACAACAATGCAAACCAGCCACAAACTGCACGCAGCACAGCCAGTGATTTTCATATAGAGCGCTACGTGGCGTTACCAATAAAAAAAACCTAAACAGCCTATTTACACTGTGACCGCGATGCTGTCTCCCCAACCGTCAACCGTAACTTCATAGCTCACGATTGGAGAGACAGCATCGCGGCTACAGGCAGTCTGCGTAAGCCAGCTGTAGGTCTTGGCCACTGGTACATCGTGTATTCCGATGGTCTGAACACTTTCAGCATCAGCTGAGGCCTGAGGATTGTGCACTGGAGCACTGAAACTGGTAGCCATACAACAAATGACATCACAACGAAAGCTGAAAAATGCCTCAAATGGCTCTGAGCACTATAGGACTTAACATCTGTGGTCATCAGTCCCCTAGAACTTAGAACTACTTAAACCTAACTAACCTAAGGACATTGCATACATCCATGCCCGAGGCTGGATTTGAACCTGCGCGGTTCCGGACTGAGCGCCTAGAACCGCTAGACCACCGCGGCCGGCCACAAGGTAAGCTGTAGGTGTTTCATTTTCTTACGTAAGTGAACTGTTGAAGTCCCCCAGACCTCCAGTCGCAAGGATGGACGTAAATAAAACCACTTTGGTCAAACAATCAGTTATTCGGATAGGCATTCACTGATATGAGTTGTTGGATGTCACCCTGAGAGACAGCGGGTTAGTTGCTAAACGTGATTTCTATTCCTAGCAATAGTCAAAGAAAAAGTGCGGGATGTTTAGCACAGGTAGATGCGGTGCGTCTGCTCAGAGATAAGACGTCCAGGAAACAGCCTCTGCTGACCAGAATAGCCAGAGGTGGGCAGCCTGCATTACACACGCAGGCACGCACGCTGCAGGGCGGCCGCCGGCGCTGACTGAAGAGTCAGAGAGAGTCAGCAGTCGCGGCGCGGCGGCGTGTTTAGGCGGCGCCAGGTAAACACCAGTCAGTTCCTTCACACCGCCCACACCTCCCACGCGGCGCCTCCGCCGCGTCCAACCGATTCAGCACAGGCCGCCCGCAGCTCCGCTGAATGGGCAGTTCGTTGTGCAACCGACCAAGGGAAGCGGCGGTACACTCTCTCGGTATGTTGGGGATCACGTGTAAAAATGTGTGTCATCAGTGTACTGATGAAAAGAGATAGCAGGACCAAGAACGAACTGTGCGAGGTAAACGAAAGTCGGTATGCTTGCTTCTGCACCTGCGAGCTGCCATTACTAACAGCCGACTATGTTTGAGCGAGGTCATTCAATAAGACCACCAGAAGCCGCAGATGGTCCCTCTGTTGTACTGCAGAAAGACATGGCAGGATTGTAGCCACTATATATGGTTGCTGCCAACCGTGATCACGAGAATGTACCGTCGCAAGTAAACCGTGCTCTTGACAGCGACGTGGTACTACCAACAGAGAAGACCACTGTATTTGGTGTATGTCTGTGGCCCTCCGTACTGCGTCTGCAGCGCCAATTTGAGCAGCAGTTGCAACCGCAGTGACAGAAGGCAATGTTACAAGACGGTTATTTCAAGCAGAGTTCCGGGCCAGACGCCCTGTAGCAATTCGACTGACCCCAAACAACCTTCATTTCCGATCTCAACGTTGTCAAGCGAAAGCTCATTGGAGGGCAGGGTGGAGGTCTGTTGTGTTTCCTGATACAAGCTGGTAGTGCGTCGGTGCCAGTGATTGCCGTGTTGTAGTTACAAGGAGGCCGTCTGAAGGCCTGCAATAAACTGTTTGCGTTCTAGAAACACTGGACTGGAGTTACGGTCTGTAATCTTATTTCGTGCCAGCCGGTGTGGCCGAGCGGTTCTAGGCGCTTCAATCTGGAACCGCGCGACTGCTACGGTCGCAGGTTCGAATCCTGCCTAGGGCATGAATGTGTGTGATGTCCTTAGGTTAGTTAGGTTTCAGTAGATCTACGTCCTAGGGCACTGATGACCTCAGATGTTGTACCATAGTGCTCAGAGCCATTTGAACTATTTTTTTTTGTTATTTCGTGTGGCAGCAAGAGCGCTGTTGTGGTCATTCCACGCACCCTGTCTCGATATTTGTATGAGGTGTTGTACTGTCATTCATGAACACCATGGAAAGGGTTGTTTTTCAGCAGGATAACACTCGCACACACACAGCTCTTATAACCCAATATTCTCTTCAGAGTGTCGACATGTTGTCTTGGCCTGCTCGATCTGTTCAAATGGCTCTGAACACTATGGGTCTTAACATCTGAGGTCATCTATCCCCTAGAACTTAGAACAACTTAAACTTAAGTAACCTAAGGACATCACATACATCCATTCCCGAGGCAGGATTCGAACCTGCGACCGCAGTGGTCGCGCGGTTCCAGAGTGAAGCGCCTAGAACCGCTCTGTCACTCCGTCCGGCCATTACATCTGTCCCCAATCGAGCATATATATGGGATATCAACAGAGTACAGCTAGAGCGTTATCCACAACGAACATTAACAGACTCTGTATTGATTAACAGTATCTGTATTGCTCGATTAAGTGCAAGAGGCATGGAACTCCTATCCCACAACCTGACATCTGGCACCTGTACAACACAATGCATGCATGTTTGCGTGCTTGCATTCAACACTGTGTGTGTTTCATCACTTATTAGTGTACCAGCATTTCACACTGTAGTGGCTAATCTAGCACTTCCAAGATGACGCTCGCCCATATCTTGAGATGTTATTCGCTTAAATATGTTACCTAGACAAGTTTATTCCGGAAACTTGTTAATGTACACTAATTATTTTTTGTGTCGCGACTTTTTCCCGTCAGTGTACTTTCCCCAACTTTTCGGCTCACGTCAGAGAAATATATTCAGTAGCACATGTCTCAGTGGCTGGTAACGGTGTTTCTCATACATGGCATGCACTTAAGTGCATTCTGAAACTTCTTATAGACATAACTGATACTTCACATGTTCGATTCACTCATTTACAGATGTTGCTGATATCCCACTTTTATAGGTTGAGAATGTCCCAGAATGATCTGTTGCTTTTGATGTTCCACAAATTGCAGTTAAACATTTCTAATGGTTAGTAATGTTCAAAGAACTTCTGTTACCTGTAACTCTAGCAAGGTGATATTGCATATATTTCTGTTACATTCCTTCTTAGCAAGCAAACGTTCTATAAAATCCCGTGGCACATTTTCAGAGGCTGACGATGTTCTATAGATTTCTGCTGCATAATTATAAACCCTTATGGTTTTATTTACAAATTCCTGTCGAACACATCTAGAAGTCGCTGCTTCATGGCAAGCCATCCTAGGCTCGCCATCCAGCACATGACGAAAGATGCTGCTGCATGTCTTCATGCTTGCAAAGTCGTACCTCAGCCAGCAAGGTCGCCAGATCTTTCACCAAACGAGAAAGTCTGACCATTTGGGACAGGGCCCTCCAATCATCTCGGGATTATTACGATCTAAGGCGTCATCTACACAGAAATCCCTCAGAAGGACATCCAAAACTTGAGTCAGTGCCAAGTCGAATACCTGCTTGCATGAGAGCCAGAAGTGGACCGATGAAGCTCCTTCTTTTCAGGAAATGATCCAGTTTTTCTGAAATGCACCTCAGAAACTAAACACGAAAGCATACGTACGCATTTTACGGCGTTGTGCACCGCTTACAGTAGAACAACAGTTCGGCAAAGAAAGATTATTATAACAGCACGACAATGCGTCCTCTCATAAAGAAGCGTCTGTGAAGCAATGGTTTGTCGACAATGACATTCCTAAGATGGAGTTAAAAGCCTAGACTCTCGATTTGAACCGAATAAATAAGTAAAAAATTCTGCTTCCCTCCAGTGCCCAGTGACCAACATCACCAGCTTCGCTAGTTTCGTCTCGTGAGAAAGAACAACTTGAAATTCCTCCACAGAAATTAACCCTTTAGTGACCCGTGGGAAACATGGTTCCCACTACAATGAACTCGCTCCTAGTCCCGTGGGGTTCACAGTTCCCACCTCTCTACGGTGCTACCACCTAGTCAACAGTATAGGGTACTACTTCCAATCGGAAGTTCCCGCCGTTTTCGCTGTATCTTCGCGCAGAGGCATTGTATAGCTGAGTGTTGCTCTGTAGAGGAGCCTTTCAGTGCTGTTTACGTGACATTTAGCGATTTTTTCCTCAAAACTGTAGTATAATTAAATACTTTTGATTTACCCAAATTTATGAAGGAAAATGTGAAATTGGAATGAGGAGAATTCCAGTTTGAAACAAAAGGTGCCATTTTTGCAGTAAAATAGATGGATAATCGTCCAGCCACTTTCCTGTCCTCAATTCATGACCCATGAGAAACAGACACAGTCAAAAGAAAAAAAAGGATGGTACTAGTACAGAGATAACTTGTGCTGAAGTTGTGGCAGAATACAACAAAATAATGGGTGGTATCGATAAATCTCATCATTTACGAGAAAGTTATGCTATTGGCAGACGTTCTGTAAAATGGTGGCACAGGATATTTAATTTCCTGGTGGATGTTGCTGCAGTGAACAGTTTTATCCTGTGGAAAATAACTAAAATAGAAAGTGGACCGCATGATCAGCTGACATACAGGATCCATCTAGCCAGACAATTGATCGCTGGCTTCTCATCCCAAAAAAGGGGAGGACAAAAATCTGTCTTTCTGGCAAAAAGGGGTAGAGTACCTGAAGATTTTCGTCATGTGGCTGTAGGAAAGCTTCAACCCACTTTAGAAGAAACCTACTGGCCGTGCCGTTATTGTAGTACCAAAGCTGCGGAAAAGAGCACTCGCTGCGTTTGTACATATTGTCAGATACCACTTTGCATAGACCCATGTTACAGAAAATTTCCGGGCAAGTAATTGTGAACAATCATTGTGACAAGAGAAGTAAATTTATGAAATAAATATGACATATATTGAAAAAGCTGTTTTTGTCATTTAACTCGAAGGAAGGGCAGTGGGAAGAATCCTTCCCACCTTGTTGTGTGACCTCAATTTCACAGTTGGAGCAAATTTGATATTCTGTATGATAAAATACCTATCTGTTAACTACTATCTGCTCTCCATTTATTAAAAAAAAAAACTGCTCAATAATTTTGCCCACGAAAGGGTTAAGTGGCCTCACTGCAAGTATCCTCAGCAGACTTCAATCGGTTATACAAGCGAGGGGTGGACGTGAACCAGATCAGTGTCTACGAACAGGAGTCCGGATACCTTTGTTCACATAGTGGGTAATGAGAAATTACAAGTCTAATACGCTTGATTTAAATTGCTTTTCCACTGATCATTCGCCGTCCAGTATACCGTAATGGGTGATAGCAGTAAAATTGTATCTAGACAGTAGTATGTGAGAAGATATAGACAATTATCGTATTTTTCCTCACGGCCTACGAAACTGTACGGTGTCTGACACCTGTCGGAAATCTAGGAATACGGGACTTTGCCTTGCTACCAACGCCTACTGAATCATGGGCAAATAAATCAAAATGTGTTCCAAACGAGTGGAGTCCCACATTCTTTTTTTTTTTTTTTTGGTTCTTTTTGATAATCTGCTGCTTTAGATTGAAAAATTGGGAAGGGGCAGTGAAGAGGGGAATAGGAGCGAAATTTGTGAGTCTATGTCAGTCATCAGAATACCATCTGTATTACAACATTAGACTTACCTGCAGCAATGCAATGTTTGTAGACAATTACTTAGTAAACCAACACTACATAGTAAACTACGACGATAGTGCAAAAGGAATAGAAAAAAATCAGTTGACTGTGTTTTACTCCCAACAATATTTTGCCTGATGGTTTCTTAGTTGTTGGTGACGTACAAAAAATATGTTTGCGCTTAATACTGAATGACAAAATTAAGAATAATCAAAATCCCTAGCGTTGGAGATTCTCCAGAAATTATATGAAAATCTTAGGTGGAAGATGTTGTTTAATATTATTAAGAAATAAGGATTAACCACCGAGATAGACGAAAGCTCAAATTCTACTGAACCCTTGTATGTGGGTGGGGGGGGGGGGGGGGGGGGAAGGGGGGGAGTAATAGTGATGAAAGTGAAGAAGGACATTCTGATGTTCAGAAGAGTGTTAGGAAGGGTTGTAGTTTGTTACCAGATGAGCAGATATCAAAGATGCTGCTTGCAAATCCCGTAGAACTTACGACTAAATTTAAGCAGGGCTTGGATATTTGAATATAGGTTAAAAATAACAAAGTAAAAGAAAAGGTGAAGAGGAGTAGTAAAACCAAGAAGATTTGCATAGTATAAAACTGTAATACACCATTCACTGTAGATGGATTCGCTTTCACTGGCTTTGACAGCTTCGAGTATTTAGGGAACCTTTTTAGCAACATCAATAGAGCCAGTATAGAAACAGGTACAAGTCTACCAACAGTGAACAAAACAGTTTTTTTGATTTTATCACTATCTTAATGAAAAGGTCACTTAACGCTAACTCCACAGTTCGCTGGTATCAGTCGACTACTATGCTGGTAAAGTTACACAGATGTGGAACAGTAATATTTAGGAAAGAAGGAGAAAAACGATTAATATTCGAAAGAAAAGTAAAGAAGACAATTTTTGGGAGTCGCTGTGATGAAAATAACATGGAATGGAAGACAAGAAAGGAATAACGAATTACGACAGTTATACGAAAAGGGTAGCATCACCGAAATGATGAAAAAAGAAGCTAAAACCTGGCTGGCCACGTTGCAAGAATGACGTTGAATAGACTACCTAGAATACCATTATCCAGGTCAAGACACTGTGGTGATAAAAGTCATGGGGTACCTCCTAATATCGAGTCGGTCCTCCTTTTGGCCAGCGCAGTGGTGTAACAAGAAGGGCCACACACACATGTCTTTGGAAGTCCCATGCGCAAATATTCAGCCATGATGCCTGCCCACAATTGCGAAAGTGTGGCCGGTGCAGAATTTTGTGAACGATTTTATCCCATATATGTTCGATGGGATTCATGTCGAGCAATCTGGGTGGCCAAATTATTCGCTCGAATAGTCAAGTATGTTCTTCAAATCAATCGCGAACACCTGTATCCCGGTGACATGGTGCATTGTCATCCATAAAAATTGCACCCTTGTTTGGAAACATGAAAACCGTGAATGGCTGTAAATGGGCTACAAGTAGCCGCACATGACTGAGGACTCATTTCATTCAATGTAAACACAGCCCGCATCATTATGGAGCCACCACCAGGTTGCACAGTGCATGTTGACGAACAATGTACATCAGCCGACACGATACTCGAACGCTTCCATTAGCTCTTAAAAACTGAAATCGGGACTCACCTGATCAATCATCTAGGGTCCAACAGATATGGCCAGGAACCAAAGAGAGGCATGCAGGCGATGTCGTGCTATTACTAAAGGCACTTGCGTCGGTCGTCTGCTTCCAAAGCCCATTGAAGCAAAATTTCGCAGCACTCTCCTAACAGATACGTTTGTCCTATTCTTCCTTTCTTTCTTTCGCTTATGCCATAGTACTGTAGCGACCGCAGGGTCGGAGTGGTTACAACGGATTTGGCAGTGTTAGTTTTAGGATTGGTCGAATGCCCTTCCTGCTGTCACCCCGTACCCCCCAGGACGGAATCAGTGTACCCCAACTGTCTGCGTGTAGTTGAAATCGTGAAATAGTGTGGACGTGTTTCAAATGTCTGCGACACGTGTAACTAAAGCGGAACGTGGGGACCAGACCCGTATTCACCTAGAGGGACGCGGAAAACCGCCGAGATACGTTAGTCCTATACCCCCAACCATTTACACAGGTTACTTTGCACGCTGTCACTTATCTGTTAGCAAAGGCAATTCAACGCAAACACCGCTTCTCTCGGTCGGTAAGTGAAGGCCATCGGTGACTGCGTTGTCCGTGGTGAGAGGTAATGCCTGAAATTTGCTATTCTCAGCACACGATTGACACTGTGCATCTCGGAATATTGAATTCCCTAACCATTGCCGAAATGGAATGTCCAATGCGCCTAGCTCAAACTACGATTTAGCGTTCAGAGTCTGTTAATTCCCATCGTGCGGCCGTAATCACGTCCGAAACTTCACATGAATCACCAACTGCGGCATGGTCGCGTTACAAACAGTGATCCAATACTGTCAAATGTTTCTTATTCCAGTCTTTGATCACAATATGAATTCTTTAGACGATGACCGGTTTCAGTCAGTAATGACCATCCTCAGATCTATAATATACAAATATATACACCTAGTGAGCAGTGTGTCTTTCAACATAATACAGCAATATGTATCACAATATACTATCATAAAATCAGGGAGATGTACTGAAAATACGGTAAAAGGTACCTTTTTTTACACCATGTCCTAAAGTGATAAGGCCATAATGGCATCATCAAAACATATAAATATTATCAGCATAGCATCGTCATAGAGATCTGAAATAAGCTGAAAATATGCCGCATTGTCCACACAGTCATTATTGGAACTGGCTACTAAAGTACAGTAGCTACCAGAAATCTGTTTGCCTACATCATCCCTAGATGTCGCCACTGTCAACTTAGATATAGTCATCATTTACGCAAAAAACGTTATCTGGTAAAAACACAATATGTAAAATATATGTAGCAGACTTTTAAAATTGATAACTATAATAGAAACTAAATGGTGATACATTAAAAGACGAATACAGTTACCCATATAAAATTATTAAAAGGAAATATATGAAAAGAATAGGACCGATCCTTTTTATGGTGAATTTACGGCCAACAATTAATTTACGTATTACATTGCCTGTAGCAACCTATAAATTGCCTATGAAAGGTAAAATGTCTATATGACAGCTGAAAAAGGACAGATGAATGATCAGCGCCCTCTGTTGGGTCAACAGCCAGGATGTTATTTCGGGGCGCACCGATCTTAAGAACTTAACCAATAGAGGGCTTTGCATACAACATGATATATCTCCTACACGAATCTTTTAAACAACATATTAACAGTCAATAAATAAAATTGTATAGTCTGGTTATACATTCAATGAGCAGGTAGGACATAATCAGTTACAGGGTTAGTAGGATTTCACATGAATCACCTGAGTACAAAAGACAGCCCCGCCAATGCACTGACCTTTTGTACTTGTGTAAGCGATATTACCGCCATCTGAATGTGTACATAACACTATCCCATGAATTCCTTAACCTCAGTGGAAATAGAATGAGTGGAAGAAGAAGACCCGGAATCAGGCGGGAAGATAACATCCGAAAGGACACAGTTAGGATGATTGTCAATGCGAAATGGACAAACATTTCACTCGACCGAAGAAAATGGAGTAGGGTCGTAGAGCAGGTGTACAGTCCATAACACTCTTGCCACATGTAAGGTAAAGTCATAAAACGTGAGAATAACATTTGAATGGAAGAAGTTACATTACTATCCTATTTAGGAAGCTGCCCGATAACAGGAAGTCGAACGAAGCTTTCTTCAGTTAGGAGCCCTACTGTAATCCGAAATCCATATGGAAATGAGCAAGTGCCTGGGAGTGTGTGTCTTGGTCACAGCATTGTATCGTAGTGACAAGAGAACCATTGGAAACTATTTAACAAGAAACTAGAATAATTCGAAACTAGATAGTGTTGACAAATGTCAGAAATGCAGTGTACAGGTAAAGTGCATAATGAAGATTACCAAAGGGAATGTAGTGGTTGTTGTGGTCTTCAGTGCGAAGACTCGTCTGATGTGACGCTCCACGCTAGTCTATCCCGAGCATCACTCTTAATCTCTGTATAACTGGTGCATCCTACATCCTTTAGAGCCTACTTACTGTAATCAAACCGTAATCCTCCTTCCAGAGTCAAACTGACGAGCATTTCATGCATGATATGTTCTTCAAAATCATTCCTTCTCTTTTTAAAGGTCTTTCAGGCTCATTCGATTCAACACTCCACTGATTATCCTACCTGCCCAGTTCTTCAGAATTTTTTTCCAACACCAAATATTCCTCACACTTCTATATTATTCTTCTCTTTACTGCTTATCGCATACCACCGATCCTCACGCAATGCTATTCTCCAGCCAAAGACTTACAGACGAGACTTCGTAGAACCCAAATATAAATTATCTGTTAAAATATTTATCCTCAGGAACCATTTTCCTGCTGCAGCCAGATCGCTCTGATGTTATTTTGCAGTCTAAATAATAATGCAGTACCTTTGGTGACTCATTTCCTAACCGAACTCACTTACAATTACCTGATTTAACTGACTCCATCTTCGTTGCTTCACTTTTATGCATTTTCGTCTTATAATCACTTTCCCACACAATATCCATTACATTTAACAGAAATTTCAAATTCGTTGTATTCTCTGCCAGAATTACAGTGTATAATGTTACGTATCCCTTACTATCAAAATGATCGTAGATACACAGAAAGTAAATATTCTAAGCTGAACTAACTATTCTAGTGTTGTCAATACTTACATAATTCCATTTGGCCGAGGAGTGGACAGAGTTTCACTGCACTCTCTTGTCCTTGGGTCTTGGGTTGGGCTCTGAGCACTATGGGACTTAACATCTATGGTCATCAGCCCATAGAACTTACAACTACTTAAACCTAACTAACCTAAGGACAGCACACAACATCCTTCGGTTGAGAAACTGCCACTATGGGTGGAAGAGTCAGCAATGATCAACGGCATGACGATGCAGAAGGCAACGAAAACCACTGCATTAAAGACTCATAGCGTGTATCCACAGGACTTGTGTCCTGTAACTGAAAAATGTCATGATGATCTCTTCACTTGCTAAAGATTCCGGAATAGCCCCTGATTCGGATACCGTGGAGGGGACTGCCAAGGGGGAAGTAACCATGATAAAAAGATTCAATAACCAACGAAAGGATAACGTAATAACGAACTACGAGTCGGGGCGTGCATTGTCAAAAGATTGAATGTGTTGGGAAAGCTAGAGAATCTGAAAAGGGAAATGAAGAGGATCAATGTAGATATAGGGAGTACCAATGAAGTGAAATGTAAAGCAGAAAAGAATTTCTTTTCGGATGAGTATAGGGTAATATCAACACAAGCATAACGGGAATAGAATATGTTACGAATAGGAAGATAGAACAGAGTGTGTGCTACTGTGAACAGTTCAGTAATAGAGTTGTTCCAATGAGAATCAACAGCAAACCAACACCCAAAATGCTAGTTCAACTGTACATACCGACGACGCTTGCTGAAGATGAAGAGATAGAGAAGTATTTGAGGATACTGAAGTAGTAATACAATCCTTAAAGGGAGATGAAAACCTAATAGTAACGGAGGACAGGAGTGTAGTTGTAGGGGTAGTATTCGAAGAAAAGGTTACAAGGGAATGTGGGATTAGGACAAGTAATGAGAGAGGGCAAAGACTAACTGAGTTCTGTAATGAATTTCAGCTAGTAATAGCTGTACCCGTGCTCTAGGAGCAGCCTATTTGATTAATAATCAACATGTCCTCGGTCCAGAGTTCGAAACCCGCCACTGCTTAATTTTTGATTAATAATCAGCGTTTTCAGCCGAGGACTTTTGGCATGAGAAGTCACCTTTATTCTGCCAACGGCCTTGTCAAAGAGGACGGAGGAGGGACAGAGATTCGGGGCACTCTCTTGTCCTTGGGGTGGGAAACTGCCTCTAAAGGCGGAAGAAACAGACGAGAATGACGATGCAATGTCCAATGTAAACCACTACATTAAAGACTCATAACGTGTATCAACAGGACATGTGGCCTGCAATTGAAAAAGACATGCAATAGATTCCGGAATAGTCCCTCATTCCGATCACCGGGAGGTGACTACCAAGGGGCAAGATTGAATAACCAAGAGTCGTGGTGTGGAATGTCAGAAGCTTGAACGTGGTAAGGAAGATAGAAAATCTGAAAAGGGAAATGCAAAGTCTCACTGTAGTGTACTGGAATGGAAAGAAGACATGGATTTCTGGTCGGATGAGTATACGGTAATATCAACAGCAGCAGAAAACAGTGTAACAGGAGTAGGATTCGTTGTGAATAGGAAGGTAGGGCAGAAAGTGTGTTACTGTGAACAGTTCAGTGATACGATTGTCCTTATCAGAATCCACAGCAAACCAACACCGATAACGATAGTTCATGTGTACATGTCGACGTCGCAAGCTGAAGGTGAAGAGATGGAGAATGTAATATGAAAAATTGAAGGGGTAATACAGTACGTGAGAGGAGATGAAAATCTAATAGTCAATGAGGACGTGAATGCAGTTGTAGAAGAAAGAGTGGAAGAAAAGGTTACAGGAGAATGTGGGCCTGAGGCAAGGAATGAGACAGGAGAAAGATTAATTAAGTTCTGTAATAATTTTCAGCTAGTAATAGCGAATACTCTCTTCAAAAATCACAAAATATGCACGTATACATGGAAAAGGCCGTGTGATATGGGAAGACTTCAGTTAGATTACACCATGGTCAGACCTTCCGAAATCAGATAATGCATTGTGATGGTTAGCCAGGAGGAGATACAGACTCACATTGCAATGTGGTAGTCATAAAGAGTTGGCTGAAGTCTAAGAGATTAGTCACGGAGAGTCAATACACAAAGAAGTGGGATGCGACAATGCTAAGGAATGACGGACTACGATCCAAGATCTCTAAGGCTGTTGTAACAGGAATAAGGAACAGCTCATTAAGGAGTACAGTAGCAGAGGAGTAGACATCTCTAGAAAGGGCAGAAAGAAAAACATAGGTACAAAGAAGGTAACTGCGAAGAAACTATGGATATCAGAAGAAGGAAATACAAAAATGTTCAGGGAAATTCAGGAATACATAAATACAAGCCTCTGAATAATGAAATGAATAGCAAGTGCAGGGAAGCTAAGACGAAATGGCAGCATTAAAAATGTGAAGAAATCGAAAAGAAATGATTGTCGGAAGGAAATTAAAAGCAAGGGTGGTAATATTGGGAGTGCAACGGGAATTCCGCTGTTAAATGCAGAGGAGAGACTGGGTATGTGGAAAGAATTCAAATGGCTCTGCCGGCCGCGGTGGCCAAGAGGTTCTACGCACTTCAGTCTGGAATCGCTCGACCGCTAGTGCCGCAGGTTCGAATCCTGCCTCGGGAATGGATGTGCGTGATGTCCTTACTTTAGTTAGGTTTAAGTAGTTCTAAGTTCTAGGAGACTGATGACCTCAGAAGTTAAGTCCCGTAGTGCTCAGAGCCATTTTACCCATTTGAAATGGCTCTGAGCACTATGGGGCCTAATTTCTGAGGTCATCAGACCCCAAGAACTTAGAACTACTTAAACCTAACAAACCTAAGGACATCACACACATCCATGCCCAAGGCAGGATTCGAACCTGCAACCGTAAGGGTTCCACGGTTCCAGAGTGCAGCGCCTAGAACCGCTCGGCCACCCCGACCGGTGGAAAGAATACACTGAAGGCCTCTGTGATGGGGAACATTTGTCTGACGTGGGAGAGGAAAAAATATCTGTCGATTTAGAATAGATGGGGGATCCAGAATCAAAATGAGAATTTAGGATGGGGGATCCAGAATAAGAACCAGAATTTAAGAGAACTTTGGAGCACTTAAGATCAAATAAGGCAGGAGGGATGGATAAAATTCCATCAGAATTTCTCATACCATTGAGAAAAGTGACAAGAAGTTGGTGAGTAGAAAGTATGAGTCTGGTGTCATACCATCTGACTTTCGGAAAGAATATCAGAAAAACATTCCGAAGACTGAAAGAGCTGACAAGTGCGATAATTATCGCATAATTAACTTAAGAGCTCATACATTCAAGTTGCTGAAAGGAATAATATACAGAAGAATGGAAAAGAAAACTGAAGTTGTGTCAGATGACGATCAGTGCGGCTTTAAGAAAGGTAAAGGAACAAGAGAGGCAGGTCTGACGTTGCGGTTGATAATGGAAGAAAGACTAAAGAAAAACGAAGACACGTTCATAGGATCTGTCGACCTGGAAAATGCGTTCGACAGTGTAAAATGGCGCATGACGTTCGAAATTCTGAGAAAAATAGGGTAAACTATTGGGAGAAACGGTTAATACGCAATTTGTACAAGAGCCAAGAGGGAATAAAAAGAGTGGATGACTAAGAACTAAGTGTTCTGATTGAAATGTGTGTAAGACAGGAATGTAATCTTCCGCCCCACTTTTCTATCTGTTCACCGAGTAAGCAATGATGGAAATAAAAGAAAGATTTAGAAGTAGGATTTAAAATTCAAAGTGAAAGAACATCAATGATACGCAACCCTGCTGACATTGCTATCCTGAGTGAAAGTGAAGAATTACATGATCTACTGAATAGAATGAAGAGTAAAATGAGTACAGTGTATGGATTGAAAGTGAATCGAAGAATGAGGAAAGTAATGAGAAGTAGCAGAAATGAGAACAGGATTGATGGTCATGAAGCAGATGAAGTTAAGGAATTCTACTACCTACGCAGCAAAATAACCATTGACGGATGGAACAAGCAGGACAACAAAAGCAGGCTGGCACTTGCAAAAAGTGCAATCCTGTCCAGTCAAGAAGAAGGGACAGCATGATAGGACATCTCTGGAGACATGAGGGAGTGGTTTCCATGGTAGCCCGCTGCTCGTGGTCGTGCGGTAGCGTTCTCGCTTCCCGCACCCGGGTTCCCGTGTTCGGTTCCCGGCGGGGTCAGGGATTTTCTCTGGCTCGTGATGACTGGGTGTTGTGTGATGTCCTTAGGTTAGTTAGGTTTAAGTAGTTCTAAGTGCTAGGGGACTGATGACCATAGATATTAAGTCACATAGTGCTCAGAGCATTTGAACCATTTTTCCATGGTACAAGAGGGAGCTGCAGAGGGTAAAAGTATAGAGAAAAACAGAGACTGAAATACAGTCACCAAATAATGGTGGCAGGTGCTACTCTGAGACGAAGAGACTGACACGGGAGAGGAATTCGTGGCGGGCCGGATCAAAGCAGTCAGAAGACTGATGATTCAAAAAGAAAGTAGCAGAAATATTATATTAGCAGATAAATATTACTTTTGATACGGATGCCCAGGTGATCGGTTTCTGTTTATGTTTTTAAATTAATAAGTCCAAAGTTTTTTTCTTTATTTTGCTAAAAGACGCTGGGATACAGTTACTGTATGAAGTAATCAATATTAATTCATAAATTCTTGACACCATCTACAAGAAAACTTGTTAAGTAACTGCACTGTATAACATTTCAACAGACCACATGAACTTGATAGTTACATTGACCAGTCACGACACAAGTGAAGCTACTCCGGTGAATTTGGTGCCTAGAATTTTTATAAGTATTACGTACATAGTTTCCAGAACTATCTGGAACAGAACGCAGCATGTCATTCTCAATGGAGAGAAGTCTTCCGGAGTAAGAGTGATTTCAGGTGTGCCGCAGGGGAGTGTCATAGGACCGTTGCTATTCACATTATACATAAATCACCTGGTGGATGACATCGGAAGTTCACTGAGGCTTTTTGCAGATGTTGCTGTGGTGTATCGAGAGGTTGCAACAATGAAAAATTGTACGGGAATGCAGGAGGATCTGCAGCGAATTGACGCATGGTGCAGGAAATGGCAATTGAATCTCAATGTAGACAAGTGTAATGTGTTGCGAATACATAGAAAGAAAGATCCCTTATCATTTAGCTACAAAATAGCAGGTCAGCAAATGGAAGCAGTTAATTCCATAAATTATCTGGGAGTACCCATTAGGAGTGATTTCAAATGGAATGATCACATAAAGTTGATCCTCGGTAAAGCAGACGCCAGACTGAGATTCATTGGAATAATCCTAAGGAAATGCAATCCGAAAACAAAGGAAGTAGGTTACAGTACGCTTGTTCGCCCACTGCTTGAATACTGCTCAACAGTGTGGGATCCGTAGCAATAGGGTTGATAGAAGAGAGAGAGAGAAGATCGAACGGAGAGCAGCGCACATCGTTACAGGATCATTTAGTAATCGCGAAAGCGTTACGGAGATGATAGACTCCAGTGAAAGACTCTGCTGGAGAGACGCTCAGTAACTCGGTACGGGCTTTTGTTAAAGTTTCGAGAACATACCTTCACCGAAGAGTCAAGCAGTATATTGCTCCCTCCTACGTATATCTCGCGAAGCGACCATGAGGATAAAATCAGAGAGTTTAAGCCCACACAGAAGCATACCGACAATGCTTCTTTCCACGAAAAATACGAGACTGGAATAGAAGGGAGAACAGATAGAGGTACTCAGGGTACCCTCCGCCACACACCGTCAGGTAGCTTGCGGAGTATGGATGTAGATGTAGATGTAATGAAGGTAATTTTCATTACAGCTGTCGTAATGAAAATTACGTTTCAGGTATAATTTGCACATTGTTTTCTGAAAATAATTATTAGTACATATTTATATATGCAGCACCCTTTACGCCCTCAATAATTATTAATGAAAGTTGCAAAATTTGACAAAATGAAAACTATGAAGTTTCCTTTCTCTGTAGAGTTGCCAATTGAATTATCGATAGGAAAATTAGAAAAAAAGAAAACAGAAATTTTTTTTACATAAAAACTAAAGCGTAATAATGTTAGTTTCACTGTAATCCCAAGGATTTGAATAATTCCAAGCGAATGTCGTCCACTCCACTACTTAAGTCTTCATCTGGCAGTATCATATTTCCCAGCCTTTCTTTTCCTACTTGTTATACACTTTTTATATTAACGTCTCCAATTTAGTTTCTCTTGTACAGCCTTTCAGCCCTTCCTTCTTTGCTTAGAACTGGCTGGCCATCTGAGATCTTACTAGCAATACAGCTGCTTTGCATATTATACACTTGTCTGTTTCTACTCCTTCCCCCCCCCCCCCCCTTCTGCTGCGTCAACTCTTAGCTGAGTTTTTCATTTCATGATTCCATTAGTGGTACCTCAGAAACCTGACCCTTATACTCGTAAGAGTCTTCCAAATATCCTTCTCCTGCAACGGCAGAAGTACCAGTATTTATTCCCATCACCTCCAGAGATGATAAAGAGACTGAAATCATTCTTGATCAAATGAAACAAATTATTCAGATGTTTTGTGCTGTGGTTTCGAATGTACGAAATGATAGTGACTATAATTAACATGGATGTACTCGTATGTCTACAGGGTGGTCAGAAGCAGTCTGGAGAGCTTGTAAGGGTATTTCTGGGTAGATCGTGCTGAGAAATAACTGTTAAGAAAAGAAAGTGATACCTTTCCTCGTTTCCGAGTTAATTAGGATAGAAGTTAGTCAATAAGATCGTTCCACGCGGAAAATTCTAGCAGCCCGCCAAAGTCTGTATCACCGAACACATTCTTCGTTTGGTTCCCTAAAACCAAATAAGAGGGCGATATAAAAATTGGACATGGGACAGTTACAACGATCCAATCCTAGCGAAAAGGATAGTAGGCTCGTGCGCTATAATCTTAGCAATGAGATCTACTCACACTAACTGTAGCGGACGATCCACTGGAACACCGTGTAAAACTCACTGATTGGCCAACTTCAGTGCTAATTAACTTGGAAAATATAAAACGAATCGAATTTTTTTAACAATTATTAGTCAGCTCAACCTACCCTGCAACACCCTTATAAGATTTTCAGACTGATCCTACCCACCCCGTACATCAATGTGTGTATGTATTTATGTATTGTAACGTTCCCTGGCAGCACACACACTATTAATAAAATGAAATGACATTTAATTGTAATATGTACGCCGCTATGAAGCAATTCGTATGTATTGTAACTGTTTAACAAAAAAATTATTTAATTTTGTGTTAAGGACGTTGGTTATTAATGTAATATTTTCTATAATAATATTCTCGATGTATTTATGATTGTAATGTTTCTACACCCATAATGTAATTACGAAATATGTTAATATCTGTTATGAAAAAATGTAAAATATAGCCACAGAGGAAAACAATGTTGAAAGATTACAAAGAGATATTCAAAATCAGCAGTAGTATAAAAAGCACTACATAATGTGCATTCGTTGTCTCCCTCGAGAGCTGAGAGAGCGAGGAACCTGTGACGTAGCATTATATGAATGAGTAGACTTCTTTTGTATGTATCTATCTTTAGCCGCCTTTAGAGACCGGCCGCGGTGGTCTCGCGGTTCGAGGCGCGCAGTCCGGAACCGTGCGACTGCTACGGTCGCAGGTTCGAATCCTGCCTCGGGCATGGATGTGTGTTATGTCCTTAGGTTAGTTAGGTTTAAGTAGTTCTAAGTTCTAGGGGACTGATGACCACAGCAGTTGAGTCCCATAATGCTCAGAGCCATTTTTGAACCGCCATTAGAGGAGAAATTATAAAGGGGTGTAATTTTAATTATTGTTATGGTCTAAATACATTATAATTTATCAAAATTGTGTATTACTAATGTAAATTAGTTTGCCCATGTCATCTATAATATTTCTTTAAAGAATTTTCAGCACTTTTAGCGATTATCGTTGGTGTTGCTGGGCTGTGCCGCAACCGAACGATTTGCAGCGGCGGCACATTTAAAAAATTGTTCCGCTATAAAATTAACCAAATCCGTAAATCGGGAGCAGGTAAAATTAGCAATGAATTACGAAATATTTTTCTTTGACAGCGATCCTGAGGCTGACTGAATTTATTACTGGTTTTACATTTGTGAATTCATAGGCGGATAGTTAACGTTGAAGTTGTTAATCTGTTGGTTCTTTCAATTTCTAAAGCAAATAACTTAAACGTCTAGTGAAGTGTGTTTTGTCAATGATAATTAAACGTTCAGGTCGGCTTGGCAATATTTAACCTTTTTATGCTAACAGAGACAGTCTTGTGTTCCATAGCTAACGCCGGAAAAGAATTCAGTAAATATTAAAAAAACCACTGCATTTAGAAAATGTGTGGCAAGGCCGAAATACGTAAAAAATTTAATTTAAATAATTTTCAAAGTCATAAATGTTATTAATCAGTTAGTTTGAATTTATCAGGTTCACGTAATTTTAAATATGCTTAATTCTGTCTAAATGAATTTTTATTACCACTTGTAAATAAGGGGTTCTACAATAAAGTTCGTACTGAAAGAGAAAATAAGAATATAACAAAAATATTTAAAGCCATTACTTCCCCATTTTCATCCATTCATTTTATATTATATATATATATATATATATATATATATATATATATATATATATATATATATATATATATATATATATATATATATATTCATCAATGTATGTACAGTATGTTCGTGTATGTTCCACATCTCCTCCTAAATCACTACATCGATTTCAGCCAAAATTGTTTCACATCTCACTTGTTGTAATTCTTCATGCTTTCCCGGCGATCTGTTGACATCTTGGATATTCAGGAATCCAGCCGGATGTTCGCGAACATCCGGCTGGATCTCACTTGTTGTCTGGAAAGGATGGTTGTGGTGATGGTGGTGAAAAGCCAGTGTAATGCATGACGTGATAATGCCCTTACTTTAATCATTCAGTATTATAAAATCAATGCACTTGTGACTTGCAACAAATTTAACACTTAATTTCAAACGATTACGAAACTTTGTGTGACTGAAAACCCCAAAAAAATGATGAAACAAAACAGTTAATTGCTTACTATACTTTCGCTGCTCATGCAGTGAAACTGCCGCAGAATGAATGACGTTTTAATTTATTTCTTCTTGATTACTAACACTATTCGTTATACATTTCCCGGACAGAATGAACATATACCACTGTATGTGTCTAAAAAAATATATCATTGCACGACATATACTTCAGGACATATGACGTCATAAACAATGAGATGCGTATAAAATTACATTATTCATGACGCTTCAATTTATTGATTCGTTTCTACGAACGCTATTCGGATCACATTTCTCGGACTGTAGCCGCGCGGGATTAGCCAAGCCGTCTGGGGCGCTGCAGTCATGGACAGTGCAGCTGGTTCCGGCGGAGGTTCGAATCCTCCCTCGGGCACATCCTTAGGATAATTTAGGTTAAGTAGTGTGTAAGCTTAGGGACTGATGACCTTAGCAGTTAAGTCCGATAAGATTTCACAATATGACTTCATAAACATTGAACTGCGTGAAAATTAAAGTACTGGTCTTACTAGATGCAAGTGAGATATGTGTTCAAATACTTGTGAAATTTGATAAATACACTCCTGGAAATTGAAATAAGAACACCGTGAATTCATTGTCCCAGGAAGGGGAAACTTTATTGACACATTCCTGGGGTCAGATACATCACATGATCACACTGACAGAACCACAGGCACATAGACACAGGCAACAGAGCATGCACAATGTCGGCACTAGTACAGTGTATATCCACCTTTCGCAGCAATGCAGGCTGCTATTCTCCCATGGAGACGATCGTAGAGATGCTGGATGTAGTCCTGCCGAACGGCTTGCCATGCCATTTCCACCTGGCGCCTCAGTTGGACCAGCGTTCGTGCTGGACGTGCAGACCGCGTGAGACGACGCTTCATCCAGTCCCAAACATGCTCAATGGGGGACAGATCCGGAGATCTTGCTGGCCAGGGTAGTTGACTTACACCTTCTAGAGCACGTTGGGTGGCACGGGATACATGCGGACGTGGATTGTCCTGTTGGAACAGCAAGTTCCCTTGCCGATCTAGGAATGGTAGAACGATGGGTTCGATGACGGTTTGGATGTACCGTGCACTATTCAGTGTCCCCTCGACGATCACCAGAGGTGTACGGCCAGTGTAGGAGATGGCTCCCCACACCATGATGCCGGGTGTTGGCCCTGTGTGCCTCGGTCGTATGCAGTCCTGATTGTAGCGCTCACCTGCACGGCGCCAAACACGCATACGACCATCATTGGCACTAAGGCAGAAGCGACTCTCATCGCTGAAGACGACACGTCTCCATTCGTCCCTCCATTCACGCCTGTCGTGACACCACTGGAGGCGGGCTGCACAATGTTGGGGCATGAGCGGAAGACGGCCTAACGGTGTGCGGGACCGTAGCCCAGCTTCATGGAGACGGTTGCGAATGGTCCTCGCCGATACCCCAGGAGCAACAGTGTCCCCAATTTGCTGGGAAGTGGCGGTGCGGTCCCCTACGGCACTGCGTAGGATCCTACGGTCTTTACGTGCATCCGTGCGTCGCTGCGGTCCGGTCCCAGGTCGACGGGCACGTGCACCTTCCGCCGACCACTGGCGACAACATCGATGTACTGTGGAGACCTCACGCCCCACGTGTTGAGCAATTCGGCGCTACGTCCACTACGCCCTCGCTCAAAGTCCGTCAACTGCACATACGGTTCACGTCCACGCTGTCGCGGCATGCTACCAGTGTTAAAGACTGCGATGGAGCTCCGTATGCCACGGCAAACTGGCTGACACTGACGGCGGCGGTGCACAAATGATGCGCAGCTAGCGCCATTCGACGGCCAACACCGCGGTTCCTGGTGTGTCCGCTGTGGCGTGCGTGTGATCATTGCTTGTACAGCCCTCTCGCAGTGTCCGGAGCAAGTATGGTGGGTCTGACACACCGGTGTCAATGTGTTCTTTTTTCCATTTCCAGGAGTGTATATGTACATGTGCGTATGAACATAAAGACATCCGCGAAAACCTCACCCTTCCTAGGACGTTACCATCAATTTTGTACACATTTAGTTACGACCTGAAAAGTATTGCTGTGGGGGTAAGAACCACCAGACTCCTTTTGGAGTGTGTGTGATAATATGGAGATAGACCTGGTGAAGTTGAGATTGGCAGACAGAGAGGAGGAATGAGCAGGGAGGAGGTGGGAAAGTATAGAGGTAGGTGGACAATGGTAGGGGAGAGGGAATGAAGAGAGAGAGGGGGGGGGGGGGGAGAAAGCGATGGACAGAGAAACAGTGAAAGAAAAAAAAGGTGATAGACATAGAGGCAGAGGAAGAGACAGGCAGAGAGATGGTGGAGGAAGAGATGGAGAGGAGGTGGAAGAGGAGGAGGAGGAAGAGGACGAGGTGGAGGTGGAGGTGGACAGAGAGAAGGGATAGTAGGAGGAGAGATGGATAGAGACGGGGGAGGAGCAGAAAGAAACAGGGTGATGGTTGAAGGCGATGGATAGAGGTTGGAGGAGATAGAGAGGGTGAAGGAGGAGATGGACTGAGTTAGGTTAAATAGGAGATGCACAAATAAAAGACTGGAATAAACATCTTCCTGAGAAACTCTGGGTACTCATCTGGTAGAACATAATCAGAGAATGCATTTCACACGCACTCACCTTACTTGCATGACCTGTAAGTGGAACCGAGAGCCAAACATCACGGCAGACAGTCCTTACAAACATAAGGTTGTGAGGTGCAAACAGCTATTATGTTGAGTCGCGGAGCGTCGAGCCAGAACGCGCGGCCTGGCGTGGCGTGACCGCGAGTGATTGGGGCGTCAGTAATTGCTATTGGGAGCTGAGTAATAGCCGACACCGCGCGCCAGCCTTAACGTATACGCTGGCTGCCAGTAATGGGCGGCGATAGCGCGCTCTAATGCCTGGTTTTCAGCGTGATTGCCTATTACTGAGGCGGCCGCAGTGTGGGGCCGCCCCGTTTCTCCTGGGCCGGCGCCGAGGGGGTCCACAGTGCAGGTGTGTCTCCTCACCTGTGTTTGGTCAACGTTGCCACCGACAGCGCCCACAGTAGTAGCGTGGCAAGAGCTGATCGGAGACGGGAGGAGGGGCGGGGGGGGGGGGGGGGGGGGGGGGAGTGCAGGGAGGGAAGGGAGATTTGGGATCATTACTCTCCACCAAATTTACAGGAAAGGAGTTTATATTATTATACGCATCAGTTTCCTAATTTCTCAACTAATTCGCGGGAATGAAGTAAGATAGAGAGAAAAAGACTCGAAACGCGGAAAGAAAATGATATTTTCCAAAGAATTATGAAGCAGTTGTCTGAAAATGGACTCTCTATAAATGTTCAAAAATTACAAAATATTCAGTTCTGTAAAGCAGACAGACTCATACGAGCAATTTATTTTATTTATTTATTTAACCTGGCAAGATTAGGGCCATCAGGCCCTCCCTTACATCTAACCAGGCATTCTACTTATTTTACAGTCATATGTTTTAGTAGGCATGTTAAACTACATCTAATACAAAAAGTGAGATAAACAATTAGAAAGGTACACCTCGAAAAATACATTATTGAAGAGAAAGATTTTAGATAGGAGTGCTGGCAGCAAGGAGTATGAGGGAGACTCATGGTGAAGGGAGGAGAAGAATAGAGAGACAAGATGAAACATAATTAAGGAAAATATAAAGGAAAAGAAGACTGCGTAGCTAATAGATGAAAAGGAAGGCATCTCAGGAGCTAGATAGGAGACGCTAGCTTTGCTATTTGACATATGAGAGGATTGGCCTTCCACATTAATTTTGTGGAGAATTTTATGCGGATGATAGTAGGAAATGCTTCACCTTCTTCTTAAAAGCAACAAGAGATTGAATTTTCCTCAAGGTAAGGGGCAGTTTGTTCCAGAGGCGGACAGCGGCAACTGAGAAGCAGTTTGCAAAAGTTTTTGTTTTGTGAGTGGGCACAGTTAGGATACCAGATAAGTGTGACCTCGTGTTTGGATTATGATGGCATGACAGATTTTTAATCTCTGAAGCAAGGTACTGGGGTGCTTGCGCGACGAGGAGTCGGTGACGTAGACATAGTGTGTGGTAGTCACGCAGTTTGTCCGGCCGCAGCCACCCTAGCTCGGAGTATGAAGCACCAACATGATCATATCGGCGAAATTTGCAGGTTTAACGCACACAGGCATTCATGGTTAGCTCTAGCCGTCTTTTGTTTTCACTACTCACGCCTTGTTGAATCACATCACAATAGTGGAGGTTCGGTAGAACGAGTGCTTGCACGAGGTGGCGTTTCAAGTCCTGTGGGAATATGTTGCGAAACTTTTTGAGAGCATAGAGACAAGCAGAAGTCTTTCAGCACACTGCGACTGTATTCTCCGCCCAGTTGAGATGCTCGTCCAAAGTTACACCCAAGTTCTTCACTGTTTTCTGATATGGTATTGGAGTACCTTCGAGCAGAATAGGAGGTAGCCGTTCGCGGAAATCAGAACTTGTTAATTTCTGATGGGCTATTAAGATTACTTGCGTCTTTTTTGCATTTAATTTAAGCCCCAGGTTCTTCGCCCATGTCACTACTGAAGACAGGTCAGCAATTGATGTAGCACGTGAGCAAGAGTCCGTAAATTGTGTAGAATGTTTCAAACTTTTGGGAGTACACACCGATGAAGACTTGCACTGAAAGCAGCGTATTACTGAGTGTCTGTTGAGATCTCCCACTTTTACTTTCTGTGTAATTGCTAATCCATCTAAACAAGTGTTTGAACCTCCCGATTTACTTTTCATTTTTCCAATCATTATTGTGTTATCGAAAATTTTCTGGGGTAATTTATCACTCAGTATTGGTTCCACAAAGGCGAACAGTACGAATAATAAGTGGAGTATTTTGTGTTAGCAGAAGAGCCAACACCGTTTTACTTAACTTTAATCCATTAATGATGAACGTCGCTCTTGACGGTACATGAGTCACAATATTATCTGTTCACAAGACATTCTTGAAGATAGTAACTGAATAATGTCGCCTTGCTAGGTCGTAGCAAATGACGTAGCTGAAGGCTACGCTAAACATCGTCTCTGCAAACGAGAGCGTATGTAGACAGTTAACCATCGCTAGCAAAGTCAGCTGTACAACTGGGGCGAGTGCTAGGGAGTCTCTCTAGACTAGACCTGCCGTGTGGCGGCGCTCGGTCTGCAATCATTGGTAGTGGCGACAGGCGGGTCCGACGTATACTACCGGACCGCGGCCGATTTAAAGGCTACCACCTAGCAAGTGTGGTGTCTGGCGGTGACACCACAGTGCATACTCACCGACGACATTTAGGTACCTCTTTAAGCCGCTGCCCATTTTAAATGCGCCTGCACCATGCATACACTGGTCAGCCAGAACATTATGACCACCTGCCTGACAGCAGCTATGTCCACCTTTCACACTCATTACACTGTGCGGCTGGTCCCGTCGAAGGTTCGTGTCCTCCCTCGGGCATGGGTGTGTGTTTGTCCTTAGGACAGTTTAGGTTAAGTAGTGTGTAAGCTTAGGGACTGATGACCTTAGCAGTAAAGTGCCGTAAGATTTCACACACATTTGAACATCTGAACACTCACAACAGCGGTGACGCGTCGTGGCATGGAAGCAATGAGCCTTGGGTAGGTCGCTGGAAGGAGATGGTACAACACCCGCAAACACAACTCACCTAATTCCTATAAAGTCCTGTGCGGGGGATGATGAGTTCTGACGCCACGTTCAGTCATATCCAAGAAGTGTTCTATCGGGTTCACATTTAGCGACTTGGTGGGCCAACACATCAATTGAAACTCGCCACTGTGTTCCTCAAACCACTCCATTAGACTCCTGACCTTGTTTCATGGTTGAAAAACGCCACTGCCCGTCGAGAAACATGGTAGTTATAAAGGGGTGTACGTCGTCTGCAGGCAGTGTACGATACTTCTTTGCCGTCATGGTGCCTTGCACGAGCTACACTGGAGTCTTGCATGTCCACATGAATGTTCCTCAGAGAGTAACGCAGCTGTCACTAGCTTGCCTGCGACCGGCAGTACAGGTGTGATGGAGCTGTTCCCCTGCAGGACGACGGATTCGCGTCCTCCCATCGACACGATGAAGAAGAAAAGGATTCATCAAACCATGCAAAGCTCTGTCACTGCGCCAACGTCCAGTGCTGATGGCCACGTACTCATTTCAGTTTCAGTGGTCGATGTCGCTTGCGGAAGACCATTGTTACGAGTATTCGGTGCTATGTCCTTTCAGGCACACTTCTACTCTGCACAGCATTGAAGTCTGATGTCATTTTCGCCTCATTTCGCCACCTGTCCTGTTTTACTGACCTGCCCAACCTATGAGTCCGACTTTTTCAATGAGAGGTGGCCGCCGAACCCCACGACGTCTGGACGTGGTTTCACCTTGGTTTCGCCACGCGTTGAAGTCACTCATCATAGCACCCCACAAGTCTTGCAGTTTCCGTAATACTCTTGCCGAGCCTCCTGGTCATCACAATCTGCGATCGGTCAAACGCAGATAGAACGCGCAGCTTCCCCGTTTTACACACAGACAGCAAGCTCATTGATGCATGCCCGACTGACCGTGCGGTCTAACGCGCTGCTTCCCGGGTGAGAAGGCATGCTGGACCCCGGCGCGAATCCGCCCGGCAGATTAGTGTCGAGGTCCGGTGTGCCGGCCAGCCTGTGGATGGTTTTTAAGGCGGTTTTCCAGCTGCCTCGGCGAATGCAGGGTGGTTCCCCTTATTCCGCCTCAGTTACACTGTGTCGGCGCAAACACCGTTTCCACGTACGCATACACCGTAATTACAGTCCCACGCAAACACTTGGGGTTACACTCGTCTGGTATGAGACCTTCCAGGGAGGGGCGGGAGGGGGAGGGGGGTGGGGGGTGTCCTTTGTGGGCCGAACCGCACAATAACCCTGGGTTCGGTGTGGGGTCGCTGTTTGGAGTGGGTTGACTGCTGTGGCCTGTTGTAGGTTTGTGAACCACTGAGGACAAAGGTGGAACGTAGCCTCTCCGTGGTTTCTAGATCCCCGGTTTGATGATTTAATGGAATACAATACAATACAATACAAGCCCGCTGATACTACGTGCACAGTGGTTGTGTCTGACTAGCAGTCAATGATCGCCAGGTGACGCTGCTGATCAGTTTATATTGTCTAAAGAAATTCGTCATAAATATCCATCACGAGTTGAGAAGAACTGTAATGTCCATACCTACACACTAGAGGGGGAAATTGTTACCCGTTATTAAGGCTGTCAGTAGCTTGGAAAGGAGTTCAATATGCAGCAACAAAACTATTTACAAAATGAAATATTCACTTTGCAGCTGCGTGTCCGTTAATATGAAACTTCCTGCCGGATTAAAACTGTTAATAATCTGGGTACAGCAGGGTATCATATCGCTGCAGTCCGAGGCTGACCGCACCGACCATCAATAATAGACCTGACACAATCAGAGATTTTCCAAGGTGGGATCAGCATACCACTGGACCTTCAGTGAGACGAGAAAGCGCGGTAGAAATACATAAACTTTTCTCTTCCCTGTCGCTCCCTCCCCCATACAAACAAAAGGAAAAATGAAAGGAAATCTGAGTTCCTCGAACGTAGGCTGGAATTACTGATCGAATAGCCATTCCTCTTATTTATATGATCGCACAGCCATAGACTGCAGACCTGGAACAACAGTCGCGTTAGTACCTGAAATTCTGATCATGGTGAAAGCAAACTTCAATTTCTATCATGCAAATAATCATGCATAATGTATAAGAGTTTGTTGCTCCAACAGTTCTCAAGCCAGCTGCATGATACATGTCTATAAAACGTGCAGATTACCGCAGATCTGGTAGATAGGAGATCCGCAATTGAGCTTCATAGCAGAATCGGATAATCAAACGCTTCAGTGTATTGGTTCAATAATAAGATCG
This sequence comes from Schistocerca gregaria, assembly GCF_023897955.1. Taxonomy (NCBI): domain Eukaryota; kingdom Metazoa; phylum Arthropoda; class Insecta; order Orthoptera; family Acrididae; genus Schistocerca; species Schistocerca gregaria. The sequence goes on along the minus strand of NC_064928.1, from coordinate 152,342,368 downwards.
GTTTCGGGTATCATAAACTCATCTTTAAGCATATTAGACTGCCGAAGGGAAAAATGGGAGAGCTATAACAAGCACGGACACGAAAAAGACGTTTTATTTTACAGACAAAATCGGTGTCATTTTTTGCCTAATTTGGTATTATTGTTTGCCAGTGTCGTTGGTTCAAATGGCTCTGAGCACTATGGGACTTAACATCTGAGGGCATCGGACTAGAACTTAGAACCACTTAAACGTAACTAACCTAAGGACATCACACACATCCATGCCCGAGGCAGGATTCGAACCTGCGACCGTAGCAGTCGCGCGGTGCCGGATTGAAGCGCCTAGAACCGCTCGGCTACTCCGGCACGCGCCAGTGTCGTTGTTACATTTGCTAAATTTGTTGCTACCCTTGCAAATTATTTGTTGCTTCTCGCCAAACTCGTTATTATTTTTTGCAAAATTTATCTCTTACCCCACATTCGATTTTGTTTCAAATTCAGTGTTACTCTGTTGCCAAATTCGATACCTTTTCTCCTAATTCATTTTTTTCCCTCCAAATTCCGCGTTTCTTCCATAATCGATGCTTTTTGCCGAAATTTGTTTTGTTTTTTCAGCAGTTTAGACATTTCCCTGGCAAAATTAGGTGCTTTATATGTGAAATTCATTATATTTGCCAAAATAGGCATTATTTATTGCCAAATTGCTTCCTCCTTCATGTGTAATTTTACGTTCAGTCTTGTAGCAGTCATGACAGTCTACCCAAAACATGGAAGGACATCATCGTGTAAAAGTGATAGTGGGCGCAAATCAAAACTAAATGACAGAGATCGTAGTACGCTAATACCAATTGTATCAAAACAACACAAAACTACGGAGGCTAAAGTGACTGCAGATAGCTCAACAGCCATCTTCGAGACCCCGTATCTATCGACATTGTCCGCCGAGAACTCCATAAAGAGAATATTCATAGACGAGTTGCTATAGCGAAACCATTATTAATGACAAAGAATGCAAAGAAGCGTAAAACATGGTATCAGGAGCATAAACCTGAACAGCTGATCTGTGGAAACAAATGATATGGTCCGATGGCCCAACGTTTTCATTATGTCTAACAGTAGGCCGGGTTTACTTCTGGAGGACGCCAAAAGATGCGTACAATCCTGATTGCTTTATTCCAGCGCTTAAGCATGGAGGTGGAAGTGTGATGCTGTGGGCAGCCATATCATGGTGTTCTGCTGGTCCCATCATTACTCTCAAAGGACGTGTTACAGCCAAGTATTATGCGAATATTTTAGGTGATCAGGTGCACCTTCATGATTCAAATGTCGTTCCCAAGAATGATGCCATATTTCACGAGTATAATGTACCCTTCACACAGACAGGACAGTACAATCGTGGTACGAGGAGCATGCAGCTGAACTGCAGCGTCTTCCCTGGCCAGCACAGTCCCCAGACTTGAAAACCTTGGCACCCTTGAGGGCGGTATTGTAACGCCGATTCCGGAGCGGAAGAGGTTATGATCGATGAGTGGCGTAACATTGCACTGGAGACTATACATTCATTGCATGCCAGTATTCCCAGAAGAATTGCAGCTGTATTACGTGCAAATGGGGCTCCAACCCCTTATTAATAAACCATTCCAAGTAAGTACAGGTGTTCACATTATTTTCCTCATCGCCCGTGTGTATACAAACCGAAGCGAGGAATGAAAAATTGAACTCTAAAAAGTCCGGGTTTAGAACTCAGCTCTTCTGCTCACTAAACAAGTAAGCTAACCACTACGCTACCCAGGCATAGTGGCTTTGCCTGATCGTACAGATTACCCTGGCAGCTCTCCTTCCCCAATCCAAATTCCTCAGCACACTTGTAATTACTCCTAAACTGGAACAATATTGCTGACGACCCCAGCTGTATTGAAGTAGCACTTCGGCGTCGAACGAAAATGGGTATATTGCCTGAACCCTTGCATAAGTGGTTCAAACAAATGGAACTATATGGTACCAAAGAATTCCAGTGGGAATACATATACATCTACATCCTTACTCCGCAAGCCACCTGACGGTGTGTGGTGGAGAGTACCTTGAGTACCTCTATCGGTTCTCCCGTCTATTCCAGTCTCGTATTGTTCGTGGAAAGAAGGACTGTCGGTATGCCTCTGTGTGGGCTCTAATCTCTCTGATTTTATCCTCATGGTCTCTTCGCGAGATATACGTAGGAGAGAGACATATACTGCTTGACTCTTCGGTGAAGGTATGTTCTCGAAACTTCAACACAAGCCCGCACCGAGCTACTGAGCGTCTCTCCTGCAGTCTTCCATTGGAGTTTATCTACCATATCCGTAACGCTTTCGCGATTACTAAATATTCCTGTAACGAAGCGCGCTGCTCTCCGTTGGATCTTCTCTATCTCTTCTATCAACTCTATCTCGTACAGATCCCACACTCCTGAGCATTATTCAAGCAGTGGGCGAACAAGCGTACTGTAACCTACTTCCTTTGTTTTCTAATTGCATTTCAGTAGGATTCTTCCAATGAATCTCAGTCTGGCATCTGCTTTACCGACGATCATCTTTATATGATCATTCCATTTTAAATCACTCCTAATGCGTACTCTCAGATAATTTATGGAATTAACTGCTTCCAGTTGCTGACCTGCTATTTTGCAGTTAATGATAAGGGATCTATCTTTCTATGTATTTGCAGCACATTACACTTGTCTACATTGAGATTCAATTGACATTCCCTGCACTATGCGTCAATTCGCTGCAGATCCTCCTGCATTTCAGTACAATTTTCCATTCTTACAGCCTCTCGTTATACCACAGCATCATCCGCAAAATGCCCCAGTGAACTTCCGATGTCATCCACAACGTCATTTATGTATATTGTGAATAGCAACGGTCCTACGACACTCCCCCGCGGCACACCTGAAATCACTCTTACTTCGGAAGACTTCTCTCCATTGAGAATGACATGCTGCGTTCTGTTATCTAGGAACTCTTCAATCCAATCACAAAATTGGTCTGATAGTCCATATGCTCTTACTTTGTTAATTAAACGACTGTGAAGAACTGTATCGAACGCCTTGCGGAAGTCAAGAAATACGGCATCTACCTGGGAAACCGTGTCTATGGCGCGAGCTAGGTTTCACACGACCGTCTTTTTCGAAATCATGCTGATTCCTACAGAGTAGATTTCTAGTCTCCAAGTGGTCTGAGGCGTGAATGGGAATTGGGATTGAGGGGAGACGTGTGCTAGGATAGTCAGTGCAGTTGTGCAAAGTCACTGTGGCTGGGTGTAGTAGTGATTGGTGCATCTGCGTAGTAACCAGGAGACCTGGGTTCAAATCCTAGCCTTCGTATAAATTTTCTTTCTTCACTTCATTCTAGATATATAGAGCATAGATGTCTGATGCTTTAAAAGGTCTGTGCAACAAAGGGAATATAGTTTGATTTGTTTTAATTTTTTCTGAACATATCAGTGTAATTTGTTTGGAAAGTCTGCTTCAATGACGAGAATTTTAAAATTCGATTTCTTAGACCACAACGCAAGTAATGCGTGGAAATTGGGATTTATTAACGATCATACATCCATCTCCAATATACATTAATACTACAGTATTTACATGCATCATCCCATTCACATTTCAGCATAGTGCGTTCGTCTTGACGGAAATCAGTGGCTACGTTCATGACGTCTCGTACAAACATGACACGAAATAGAATGTGTAAAAATATACAGTATCGCAAACATAAGAAATGAATTAATAAACTACAGTTACTTTAAGGCTTATCCTTTTTGCTGCCGATGGGCTAAACATCTTTAATTTTCCACTTCCACCGCTGCATGGTAATGGGACAATAATTTGAAAATACCGATGTCTTTTGTCACCAGGACCGTTACAGAGTAAGACTTATGTCGCTCGAACCACTATGAACTTTAGTACTTTGAATGTGTTGTCGCCTCTGCAATTCCCACAACTTCATCATGCTCAGTTCTGATACACTACAATATTTGTTTCTTTTTCTGTTCATTTTATAAGGTCAGTTCAGAACATCATAAGCTTTGATTCACTGATACTTCAAATTTCATCAAATGTCATCACTAACAATAATGTTTTTAATTCTTATTACGAAGTTTTATTCCCTTTCCAATTCTCTCTTCTTTCTACAGGTTAATATCGAGACTGCTTACAATCTTCCCTCCTTCCCTTTTCAACTATTTTTTCTTTCACGTCATTCGACCCTCATAACTTCAGCCTGGTTTCTGTATAAGTTTGGACAACCTTCCTTTTACTCTATTTTATCCCATCTACATACGCAACTGAAGGAGCGTATTCTACTCAACATTATCAGACGCTTATTACGAATCCAACAGTATTGTAAATGTTGTTCTATGTTTCTCTGATTTATAGTACTTATGAAATATACTTAAAAATGCTGTAAGGTTGCTCAAAAACATTCACTAGTTTTTCGTGAATTCCCTTACTGACGCGTTTCGAGACTATCCCAGTATCCGATGACCTAATAATTAAACAAAACATCTTTTTAACTATGGTAGATGTTACAAGTGGCTTGTAATGGTAGCTACAATGAGACAGCAGTGAAGACTAGTAAAATGTGGACGTTCGATACATACGAAACAGTACACATGAACAACAGCACCTAGATATGTCAGTCGTGTGTCGTCAGTGGCTTACGTAGGAGTAGAAGGTTCCGGCCAAAAAAATCAAGCGATAACTAGTTTCTCTAATTTACAATATGTGTTTTAAGATTAGATGGAACCAGATATCAATGTCCGTCTCCATCCATGCCCGTCTCTTTCCTTTTTCATCCACTGTCCTACCCACGCGACACGTTGTTCCTCAGTCTCTGTGTTTCCCAACGACTGAATTTCCCGCCATCCACCTCAGCTCCTACCTCTCATCTCCATAATTTCCCTATCTAACAAGCCCTATCTTTCTTCCCCGCAACCCTATGGAACATACTCTCTTTTCCGGCAATACTTCTCACGCTAGTGCAAGACCTTCAGATTTAAAGAGAAAGTGCGTTACTTTGGCGTTTTTATCTGCAGTATTTCGTCTTCCTGCGATGTGTTTTTAAAAGTATTTATTTCGATTTTTTCTGACAGTCCGTCTTCTTTTTTTTTTGGGTCATCTATCTTCTGACTGGTTTGATGCGGCCCGCCACGAATTCCTCTCCTATACTAACTTCTTCATCTCAGAGTAGCCCTTGCAACCTACGCCCTCAATTATTTACTGCATGTATTCCAATATCTGTCTTCCCATACAGTTTTTGCTCTTTACAGCTCCCTCTAGTACGTTGGAAGTCATTCGCTAATGTCTTAACAGATGTCCTATCATCCTGTCCCTTCTCCTTATCAGTGTTTTCCACATATTCCTCTCCTCTCCGATTCTGCGCAGAACATCCTCATTCCTTAACTTATCAGTCCACCAAATTCTCAACATTCGTCTGTCGCACCACATCTCAAATGTTTCGATTCTCTTCTGTTCCTGCTTCCCCTTAGCCCATGTTTCACTATCATACAATGCTGTACTCAAGACGTAAATTCTCAGAAATTTCTTCCTCAAAGTAAGGCCAATATTTGATATTGGCAAACTTTTCTTTGCCAGGAATACCCGTTTTGCCACTACCAGTATGCTTTTGATGTCCTCCTTGTCCGTCCATCATTGGTTACTTTACTGCCTAGGTAGCAGAATTCCTTAATTTCATCTACTTCGTGACCATCATGCCAGGTATCTAGTTTCTCGCAGTTCTCGTTTCTACTACTTCTCATTTCTTTAATATAAATCAGAAAACAGTCCTAAGTTTTGTTTTTATTTCTAGTAATTTGTTTTGATTCGTTTGCCTGAAGAGAGGAGAATTGTACCACTGACAACCCATCCCCCCTGCCAATATGGAACGAGAGGGATGACATAACAGTAAAGGAAGAAGAAAGCACATATAAAGTTCGTATATAAAATGTCGTAGATTCGTTACTTCACATACTGGAGTACACTGTTCACGACGGGTCGCTGTAATTAGTTTATTATTTCATGAAGATGTTTAAGTTGTTACAAAAAGGTGCTTACAAAAATACTGAATAAAATCACATGTTCCCGAAGTGACTGAGGAAGGCAACTGTCTTATTCATTTCGCTCGATCCATCACATGTTTCGATAAACTCACCCGTATACTTGGCGTTTGTTCATTGATAAAGGATAAATACAGTTTGGAATTCGTCGATCTGTCTTCTTATATCAGTGGAATGGCCAGTACCGCATCGTGTTTTCTTGCATTTATGCGATATCGCAACCTGTCCTCCACCAGGACCTCTGTAGACGGTCTGAGTTAGTAGTCGGCTTTATGCGATTAGCTAACGAACGCTACCAGCCACAACTGAAGAAGTCCCAGTATTCTGTACAACCAACTACTTAGAATGCTTTCAGCTACCGTAAGATCACCACACACAGAGTTTGTACTGGTTCCGTAAACAGTTTTAACGGATTCATTGCTATTCTGAATAGCGCACGGTTTCAATCGGAGTGTAGCTACCCGTCCTCGGCTGTTATTTTAATATGCTAAAGCTCTGCCAAAACTGTGGCGCCGAGCTCGCCGCCACGGTTTCTTGACTTCAGAGCTCTCACAGAGATTCCGCGGCGACGTGAGGAGCATTGCCCAGAGAGGGAACAGAGTTTTTGTAAGCATTCCGCGAGCAGATACTTCGGCCAAGCACCTCTCAGTCGACAGCTGAGGGACAAATCAAATGGAGCACCCGATGGGAACCGTATAGAGTACGCTAGTAGCGACCCCAGTCCGAGGAAGGAGTAGTTTGTCAGTCAGCAATAACAGGTGAACGAAAAGTCTGTAGAAGTGGGTCCGCCGTTTCATTTAAGAGCACGGAAATACCCTCCACCTACGAATGAGTACTTATAACGAAAATGCTTAAGAGACATACATATACATTTTTCCAATTATAAAATCAAACGGAGGGAAAATAGCTAATATTAAGAAGAGATAACTTAAATTATTTATGTGACGACTTTCAGTTACACATACAAAAATGGTTCAAATGACTCTGAGCACTATGGGACTCAACTTCTGAGGTCATCATTCCCTTACAACTAGTTAAACCTAACTAACATCACACACATCCATGCCCGAGGCAGGATTCGAACCTGCGACCGTAGCGGCCTCGGTTTTCCAGACTGCAGCGCCTAGAACCGCACGGCCACTTCGGCCGGCTACACATACATCAAACAAAAGTTTTTCATCATCCGGGCTCCCAGAACTCCTGAAGATAGACTTTGACTGTGGATATTGTTCCACAGACACATTCTCTTTCTTTGACTGTTCAGAGATCTCACCAAATCAGCCCAAAAATGTAAACAACCATGCATGAGCAGTGCCTATTAGACGGAGGGGGTCTGACAGCCTATGAGTTCCAGTCATTCCAACAGGAAGGAGGTACATGGCTCGAGTTGTCTGTAGTTCAGCCATGCCTAGACGGTGAATGCCGCGGTTCGATCGCGTCCGCATTGTTACTTTGTATCAGGAAGGGCTCTCAACAAGGCGTCTCGGAGTAAAGCAAAGCGATGTTGTTCGAGCATGAAGGAGATACAGAGATATGCGGCAGCCACGAGTGCTGCACTGGAACTTGAGTTCCAGTACACCACTGGTAGCTGCCGCATCGCGGTCGCGAAGTGGGGCCGCGGCAGTTTGTGTGAAGTTTTATAGCCTGACGATAATTTATGGATTTGTAGTTTTAGCTTGATGATGTGCACTGTGGACAAACGGTAGTTGCTGTTATTCTGAAGAAGGTTGCGTTATCTCGGCTGAAACCTAGGTAAATTCTAGGTAAACGGCGCAACTGAGGCTGTTGATTATTACAATTAAAATTAATATTTATACAGTTGCTGACAAGCCGCGAAATGTTGAAGATATTTTTTTCAGTGACAGTTTTTCCAAGTTTCATGTGAAAGGTCACGATATTTAGTTGCTCTATTACTATACGTGGAGTTTTAGATCAGCTCCCACACTAACTCAGGTCTCGTCCACATATGCACCAGAGATGGCGCAATCGAGTAACAACGCTTCAAGCTTCGCTACTGTTGGTCGTTCACCTTCGGCGCATGCCAACTTATTATCTGACAGCATCAATCCTGTTGAAACTTCCTGGCAGATTACAACTGTGTGCCGGACCGAGACTCGAACTCGGTTTTAATCTGCCAGGAAGTTTCATATCAGCGCGCACTCCACTGCAGAGTGAAACTCTCATTCTGGAAACATCCCCCAGGCTGTGGCTAAGCCATTGATCCGCAATATCCTTTCTTCCAGGAGTGCCAGTTCTTCAAGGTTCACAGAAGAGCTTCTGTCAAGTCTGTAAGGTAGGAGACGAGGTACTGGCAGAAGAAAAGCTGTGAGGACGGGGCGTGAGTCGTGCTTGGGTAACTCAGATGGTCTCGAGTTCGAGTCTCGGTCCGGCACACAGTTTTAATTCGCCAGGAAGTTCCATATCAGTGCACATGAGAAGAATTAGTGTGTGGAAAACGAATTGAAAGTATGACATACAGAATGGTAGATGAGATTAAAGGAACTGGAAGTTTAGAAGAGGAACACACACACACACACACACACACACACACACACACACACACAGACAGACACATGCACACGCACACAATAAGGGCGGGAGGCGGGGGGGAGAGAAAGAGAAAGAGAAAGAGAAAGAGAGAGAGAGAGTGAGAGAGAGAGAGACGGCGGAGGGAGGGAGGGGGAATGAGAGAGACAGATGGCGATTAATCTTTTAAGAGGTGACAGAAGCAATCTAGCAGTTCAAACTATTGGAATACAGTTTACTTATAAGCCCTTAGAAGTTACGTCACCGCAATGTTGTTCAGAAGAATGATAAAATGAAGGACTTTTCATCTCTCTTAAAGGCTTACAAAGATGGGTGTACGTTCCTGGGTGTACTAAAGATGCGAAGAAAGTATAGCACTACAGTGATTAGTTCCGTGTATTTGGTATTGTTTTATCGACAACCTCTTTCTGAATATTCTTTAGAGAATATCGCTACATATGGCCACAGATGTGATCGAGATAAAATTAAACCTACATTCTCAGAGTAGGATGGTAGATTATGCTGTGTTCCCAATCGTTAAACAGGGAAATGCGGCTTGTGTGCGTTCTTTATCCGCAGGATTTAGGAAAAGCAGCAAATGGTGAGCCACGTACCGACGGAAGTTGGAGATTTTGAGATGAAACTGTTTCTCTTTTACAGGGGAAAACACAATTCGTCCCACAAGTGCTCGACAAACAATCGCAAGTTAATCACACAACTGTATACATGGGTCCACCGAGCATTTAATGTAAAAATCATCTTGCACTGCGCCAAGTGTACGGAGATGTACTTTGGATATTGTCTAACTCCACTGTTTCATTGAAAATACAAAGTCGTAATTGAGTTGTTGGTTGCAACGCAACTTATTTCCAGTTTCCTTCATGTCTCCAACACCACAAATATGATCGTTGGTAGACTATGTTTCATTAAAATGACTGACAGCATATCAGGCAAGACGTATTTGACGGATTTTATACAGGACCTTCCGAAACTATTCGTTCAAACTAATGCAAGGGGTACAGATCACCCGAACAAATATATTTATTTATGGTACCTATGGTCCCTGATGGCAGTATCCGATGCTAGGCACGATTTACATGGATGGTAGTTTAGCATGCTAATTACGGCTGTGACACTCGCGGCAAATCCTCGAATGCGCGGCCATTGTTCTGTATGCACGCAATACATTGTCGTACCATTGTCTTGTCCGTTAGAAGAACCCTGGCGTGAATGCAGTGATACCAGCAGCGACGGTGGTTCTTGCGAGGAAGTCTTTTTCTGTTTCCGCAACGGTCCTATACGTTAGAAGGAAGAAATCCAGAGGAAGAAATCCAGACACGTGGGGCCACCTCGGGCGAACCAACGATTCCCACAGGAGGCTCTCAGCTAGTTGCCACAACAATGCTGGAATAGGCTGCCATCCCAGCATGCTCGAAGTACATACTTTGTCGAAAATCCACAGGCACATCCTCCAGCAACACACGTCCAAAGATATGCGGCACGTCCATCCGTAGAGGCGGAATGGAAAAATCCACGGTCGAATCAGCCTATAAACGAAAATGCCGGCCCATATATCTGCATCGGATCGCTGTTGATGGGCATGAGGCCGAGTACCTCGTGGCTTCACGTGTGCCCGTATAAGCGAACTGCGGCTATTTTAATGTCAGTATACATTCCCATTCACTGACACCAACACAATACTTTACGTCAGCACCACCAGCAATTTGTTCCCCAACATTACAGCTTAATTTCAGAGACTATACGTCCGATATCAAATGGTTCAAATAGCTCTGAGCACTATGGGACTTAACATCTACGGTCATCAGTCCCCTAGAACTTAGAACTACTTAAACCTAACTAACCTAAGGGCATCACACAACACCCAGTCATCACGAGGCAGAGAAAATCCCTGACCCAGCCGGGAATCGAACCCGGGAACCCGGGCGCGGGAAACGAGAACGCTACCGCACGACCACGAGCTGCGGACGTTCGTTATCGAAATAATACATTAAATGTATTCGCAGTTGCGAATATGGGCAACCATCGGCTGTAGAATGGAATGACGGCAGGGAAAGGTAATGGCGGACTGGAACTCGAACCTGGATTTCTCTCTTATAGCGAGCTGTCGCCTTACGATTCGGCTATCCGTGCACGATTCACGGCCGGATCAAAACTTCCGTATGTGGTAACCCATGCGTTTAATGTATGTCATATAGTCTCTAGTCGCCACAGTGCCTGTCCCTTTGGACATGTATGCATGACCAAAGGAACATTGCATCGTAATTGAGAACAACTCAGGCACTGCAATATCGTAATTATAAAATAATGTTCTCTATCTCCTGTAATAATTTGAATCAATTGTTTCGGAACACCGTGTATATTTTCAAGCACTGGGTCAGATCAGGCAGGCTGTAACTTAGCTGCCGAAACTTGCTGTCCACTCTTATGCTGTGCAGTAAGTATCCACATGGTAGACAAAATAAAACCGTTCCCAAAAATGTTCCTTGCACCTTAAGTTAAGGGGGGTAGGACGTCAAACGGGCCGACATGGAGCAGGAGAGGCATCACAGGACATTTTAATTTCCAGCGTCTATACTTTTACAAATAAATTCATAAAACTTTGTCAGCATCACCAGGAAGGATTCAGGATTCACACTCATTGCAGTGCAAGCTTGAAAACAAAAAAACATTTTTTTTACGTGTGAAATTTCATCATTTTTTCACATACTAATGGCTGCATTTGTTGCTATAGGTACCCTTTTCTTCATAAATTAGAGAGATTCTTAGATGAACTTTGCACAGCGTACGTACCATACTTACAGGTGTATGCAACTCTAGAATTTATTTAATTTATGGAAAAACGAATGAGCTATTGTATTTTAAACTTCATGTTTAGAAAAACACAAATGTTGTAGTTAATTGCCACAATTTTTAACACAGTTTTCAAGAGATTTGAAAAATTTTAGACTTTCATACAGCTGTAAGTATGGTTTGTATGCTGTGCAAAATTCATCGAACCATCTCTCTTACTTATGAAGAAAAGTGTACCTATGGCAACAAATGCCATTAGTGACTGACAAAAATGATGAAATTTCACTTGTGAAAAAAAAAATTTCATTATGTTTTCGAACGTCCACTGCTATGAGTGTGCATTCTGAATCCTTCCTGGTCATGCTGACAAAGTTTTATGAATTGGAAATTAAAATGTCCCGCAGTGCCTCTCCTGCTCCAAGTCGGCCCGTTTGACATCCTACCCCCCTTAAGCAACCCACCTTAAGTCATTTGCAACTGGGGCACATGATGTAAACTGGGTTAAGTATCTTAAGGTGCATGAAATAGTTTATTTTCCCACACTAGTAACCAATGGAAGAATTTTCTAGCTGGGTGGGTATTAATCCTTGTTATGCCAAGTGCGGGCGAGCAAGAGGGGAGCGGTGGTGGGGTACTTTACGCCCACTTTATCAATAATTGAAATATACATAGTTACTTTATTAAATACTTTAAAAAAGTTTATTGTTTTTAGTGAATTCATTCGCCAGATTCCATGAATGTTTCAAATTGCGAAACAGATGAATATAAGATATAAGGGTAACAATCAAAAGAAGCACCTAGGAAAAGAAAGAGGTCTTTCCTAATAACTCCAATACTCAGGATGCTTGGAGTGGTAGTTCCCTTGAACAAACATAGCAGTCATGAAACAGAATCTCCAGATAACTCAAAAATTTAGGTCTTACAGTAGACGTCACTTTCCCCTAAGAATTTATATTCAGTATTTTCATGTCCAGGATCTTACTTACATACCTATAAATCTTTGGGAGTAGCAGTCAAGAACAATAAACGAAATTTGCGTTTTTAATTTTTTTGTTAGTGCCCATATATTAGCCACGGTCCTCAGGTAATAAAAGTTATTGTAAGTGCGTCGATGTTGCGAGAATCGTACTAAAAGATATTTGCAGGTTCTGGACCTACTTGGACATCAATATGTCTTTAAAACGTGTGTCGTTAATATTAATCAACAATAATCAATGAATTTTGAATTTTATTTATTTATTTGTTTTTAGTGTGCGGTAAAGCAACTCCCCCTTACTTGGTTATGCATGTTATGGAAAATGCGCTGGTACTGTACGGTTAGAGTGTTTCCTTCCTTCCCCTTGGTTACCATTTGAAACTTGTATGATACTCCTGACTGTCACTGCCAGTATTTTATTTTGCTAGAAGCTCGCCTTTATGCAGCTTGATACACGTAAAGTAACATATCGTACACAAGTGTAGTGAGGTACAAGCGACAGATGGTACAGTATGTTCCAGTCCCGTGGCAGAATCCGGCAATTGTTCTGAACTTGCTCCTGATTGGGCGGCACATTCTGGTCCTAGGTGCCAAACGCCTAACTTCGCTTATTAATTATTTATATACTTTTTATTGCATTTAACCCATTTTTTAGTATGACAATCCCTCATGGTCACCCTACGAGTCTATCGTTTTTCTTACTAATTTCACCAGTTTTGAGAAATATAATAATGCAACATCTGGAGGGATGGACATGTAACTCTGTTTCGGGCGTTCTTCAGAGCCGGACAAGTAGCTCTTTTTTGGACGTTCTTGAAGGACAGACATGTCATACTCTATATCGGAAATGGCTAGAAACGTTAGCGTACAAATAAGAAAACTGTGTCGAGTGTTGTAAAAGACACTGTAAAATGTGTGAATATTTAAATAATAGCCAAACAGTATACTTTAATGAGAAGTGTAGCCTACGATCACTGTCAATACTACAGATCTTGCCCTCTGTAGATAAGGAAACTAGCCTGGGCAAGTGGCATCTCATGGAGCAGCACAATCACAGGTTGGGGATGACAGCGTAGCAGCCTCCACCGAAGAAGATCCCACGACCGACAAGCTATCTCCTGAGCTTGGGACACAACTTTAGAAGGCAACAGGTTGGTGGAAAGAACTGCACGAGACTCTTATTCAATCTCCAATTTCCAGATCTGACTTCCACAGACTCTTATTCAATCTCTCCATATCTCTCTAGCTTCCAGGTGTGACTTGGAAAGGACGCATAATTTGTACTTGTCATGCTGTTTATGTCAGAAGACGTTTAAGTTCAAGCAGCCTGTGATAAGTGGTATAAGAACTGCAATACAGAATATAAGTCCCATGTCGATGTAGTCAACATCCCGTCTGTAGCTCACTTTGACATTTGTCTGCGTGACACAAGCTCACACGTCAGAGTTAGTGCAAGGACGCATGACACCACTTTCGGTCTATATCTGTACCAGGGCATTAAGAGGTATTCCACCTAGGACGTATTTTCACAAATATTCAATTTAATGTACCTCACACGACTGGCCACTTTCGGTGTTACAGGCCATTTTCAAGAGAAGTAGGTGTCGATATGTGTTATATTATTATTAATAAACACGGATTTTTGGGTCTTCGTTTTAAGCTAGCCTCCATCTCTCAACGACGCGAGGAGTTGAGGGAATAACATGTGGTTCGGATTTCTCATTATAGCGTAAGTAGCCTTTCCCCTGTTTTATAACTGGGGTTGATTAGGGCCATTCAACTCTCAGAAGAGACGTCCAATGGAAAAGCTTGCAACAGGCCATTCAGCTACATAAAATTATTATTACTATTACTATTATTATTGTTACCACCCTCTACATACGTTTACCACTTTATGCGGAGCCCTCACATTGATGGTTCTTCTTACACTACTCCGGTATTTTCAGAAATGTTTTTCGTGCTATTGCCAGAGTGCATTTCATACACTCTACTTCGTCTGCCATTATTTATTTTACTTCCAAAATAGCAAAACTCATTTAATACCTTTAGGAAGGGAAATAGGTCAGTTGAAGTTAGATATAGTGGGAATTAATAAAGGTCAGTGGCAGGAGGAATAGTATTTATGGTCAGACGAATACAAGGTTATAAATACAAAGTTAAAGAGGGGTAACGCAGGAGTGGGTCAGTAGGAATGTTGGTAAGGTAGCATAGATAGACACGAAGACCGCGCCTACCTCAGTAGTAAAAATTTATATGCGAACTAGCTCCGCATTTAATGAAGAGATTGAAGAAATGTGTGACGAGGTAAAAGAAATTGTTCAGATAGTTGAGGGAGACGGAAATTTAACAGTGATGGAGGATTGTAATTCGACAGTGGGAAAAGGAATAGAACAAAAAAATAGTAGAGGAATATGGACTGGGAGAAATTCGTGATACAGGATGTCTCTTTTCAGAATTTTGCACAGAGCATAATTTAATAGTCATTATGACGTGGTTTGAGAATTACGAAAAAATGTTGTACACGTGAAGAGACTTTCAGGCACAGTAAAATTTCAGATTTATTATGTAATGGTTAGACAGGTATTTCGGGAACATATATTAAATTGTAACTTTTGTAAGGGCAGATGTGGACTCTGACGTCGACTTATCGGCTAGCAGAGGAAATTACAAAAATGGAAGAAAATTTAGGAGATGTGACGTGGATTAGTTAAAGAGGCAGGGATTAACGTGAGTTTTTGAGGGAGCATTAGGCAACGGTTGACTAGATAATGGGAAAGGAATACAGTAGGAGATTAATGGTTAGCTTCAAGAAAAAATAATACTGGAGGCAGCAGAGGATAAAATACAAGACCTAGTAGAAATCCCTACCTAACACAGGAGATACTGAATTTACTTGATAAAAGGTGAAAATTTAAAAAAAATCTGAAAATGAAGCAGAGGAAAGGAAATACAAACTTTAAAAAAAAGGAGATTGATAAGAAGTGTAAAATGCCTAAGCAGGACAGGCTAGAGGACAAACGTAAAGATTTAGAAGCATATTTCACGAGCGGAGACGTAGATACTGCACACAGGAAAGTTAAATAGACTTTGAATAACCGAGAAGCAGATATATGAATATAAAGTGCCCTGATGGAAAACCAGTACCAAGTAAAGAAGTTAAAGCAAAAAGGCGGAAGCAGTACATACACGGTCTATAAATTGGAAATGAAGGCAGTTTCTAGAAATGGAAGAGGGCGTAGATGAAGATGACATGCGAGATACGATATTACTAGAGGAATTTGACAGAGCACTGAAAGTTGAAACAAAGCCCCGGCAATAAACGACATTCCGTCAGAACTACTGGTAGCCCTGGAAGAGCAAGCCATGACGAAACTCTTCCATCTGGTGCGTAATACCCTTAGACTTCAAGAAGAATGTAATAATTCCAGTTCTAAAGAAAGCAGTTGCTGGCAGGTGTGAAAATTAAAGTTTAATAAGTCACGGTTGCACAGTACCAACAGGAATTTTTTACAGAAGAATGGAAAGACTGATAGAAGCCGACCTCGGGGAAGATGACTTCGGATTTCAGAGAAATGTCGGAACACGAGAGGCAATACTAACCCTACGACTTATTTTAGAAGATAATTTAAGGAAAAGAAAATCTACGTTTATATTATTTGTACACTTAGCGAAAAATTTTAGCAACATTGGCTACGACACTCTCATTGAAATTCTGAAGATAGCAGGGAGCAAAAGGCTATTCAAAATCTGTATAGAAACCAGAAAGGAGTTATATGAGTCGAGGGGCATGAAAGGGAAGCAGTGGTTGAGAAGGAGAAGGGTGTGAGACAGGGATGTAGCCTATTCCCTTTGTCATTCAATCTGTACGATTAGCAAGCAGTAAAGGAGACCAAAGAAAATTTTGGAATAGAATATTGGGGAGAAGAGATAAATACCTTAAGGTTAAGTCAGAGACAGTAATGAACTTGAAAGAACAGCTGAACGGAATGGACCGAGTCTTCAACAGAGAATATCTACAAGAGCAAGACAAGGAGAATGGAATGTAATAGCATTAAATAAGGTGGTGCTGAGAGAATTACATTAGGAAACGAGATACATAATGCAGGAGATGAGTTTTGCTATTTGAGCAGCAGAATAACTGGAGATAGTGGAAGTAGAGAGGAAGAAAAGAACTTTTCAGAAGAAGAGAAATTTTTTGACAACGAATGTGGATTTAAGCGTTAGAAAGTCTTTTCTGATGAGATGAAACAAGCAGTATTCGTTGCAGTGTTAAAACTTTTTATTTTTTCCAATGACGAGTTTGGCCTTTATTTAGGCATCGTCGGATCGGCTGAGGTTTGGTTGCGATGGTTATATAGGAATCATGGTATGTGCAGCCAGAATATCCACTTCACATCCGACTTGTTTGTGATGTAAAGCTTTACTGCAGACCTAATCCCGTTTGGTTTGCTTTGGTCTGTGCGAATTGCCGTCATAAGGACATCGCGCAGTATTTTTAAAGCTTTGACAAGAGTAATTTACCTGCTGAGGTATTTTATGTGCAGTATCCCATGTACCCATCGCTACCAAATATCTGTCAACATATGCCTAAATAAAGGTGAAAAACATCACTGGGAAGCAATAAAAAAAATTTCACTGCAACCAAGACTGCTGGTTTCTTCATATCATATATACTGGGTGCTATGCCAACCTAATTATAAATCGCAAAACGTATTTCTGAATATATATGTCTGGAGTGCAGTCACGTATGGAAGTAAAACATGGACGATAAAGAGTTTAGGTAAGAAGACAATAGCAGCTTTTGAACCATGGTGCTACAGAAGAATGCAGAAGATTATATGGGTGGTTCCTGTAGCTGACGAGGAAGTACTGAACAGAACTGTCGAGACAAGAAATTTGTGGCACAACTTGATCGGTTGATAGGACACATTCTGAGAGATTACCAATTTCGTATTGGGTCGAAGTGTGGGGGCTAAAATTCGTATAGGGAGGCCAAGAGATGAATACAGTAAACAGATCCAAAGGATGTAGGTTGTAGTAATTATTTGGAGGTGAAGAAGCTTGCGAATGATAGAGTAGTATGGAGAGCTGCATCAAACAAGTCTTAGAGCTGAATACCACAACAACAAATAAGTTTTAACTTCTCATTTTCTAATCTAATTCCCTGAGCATCATCTGATTTGTTTCGAACAAACCCTTTATCTTTACGACTCTCATGTTGATGTTCATTGTAGATCTTCCTTTCCCATCAGTTCAACTGATGTAACAAGTTCTCTGCGGTCTCTGATAGGACAACAATATCACAGGCAATCTGCAAGCTTTTTATATCTTCTCCCTGAACTCTTAATTCCTTCTCCCTATTTGTCCCTGTTTTTGCTTCGCTGTTTGCTCAGTGTACAGATTCAGTACCATCGGAGATACGGTACGCCTCTGTCTCGCTCCTTTTTACATTACGGCTGCCCTTTCGTCTCCTTCAACTCTTACAACTGCAGGCAATTTCTGTACAAGTTGTGGATAACTTTGACCCCCCCCCTGTATTTTAACCGTGCTACCATTAAAATTTCAAAGAGTGTCGTCCACCCAAATGGTATAAACGTAGGTACCCCTTTTGTCCATCTGTCTTGTAGCAAAACTGCGATACATCGGGCTTTAGCAACCATTATATCTAGCTCGAAAATTCTTTCCCAGAGCAACAGATTACGAATATGAAGTAGTCAGTGATGTTAGGTACCAGTAGCAGATGGTACCTCTCTCGTGAGAACGACCATTAGAATTGTAGTCCATCAATCGTCTGATACGTTCGGAGGCTGTGCATCGGAAATGTTAAGTTCCTTTGACTGACATTTTAATAGCGATGTATTTAACGTGCTTAACATTCTGGAATAGGTATCTCCACATACATAAATAAAAGTCATGTGACTAGGGCCTCCCGTCGGGTAGACCGTTAGCCGGGTGCAAGTCTTTCGATTTCACTCCACTGCGGCTACTTGGGCGTCGATGGGGATGAAATGATGATGATTAGGACAACACAACACCCAGTCCCTGAGCGGAGAAAATCTCCGACCCAGCCGGGAATCGAACCCGGGCCCTTAGGACTGCCATTCTGTCACGCTGACCACACAGATACCGAGGGCGGACATCTCCACACAACAAGCTGTCTTATACATATTTCGGAAATTCGGACTACAAGCAAGACTAAAAACCAAAAATAAACGAAAAGGCAGAAGAAGCTCTTCCGGTGTCTTTGGAGTTTTGCATAGACAGGGCTCCCAAGCATGGGTGTGAATGCTCTGAAAAGCTAATCACTTGCATATCGCAGCATCTTGTTCCTGTCAGTTAAATTTCGCGTCTGTAGCGCGTCATCTTCGTGGTGTAGAAGTTTTAATGGCCAATAGTGTAGTTGTGTTCCACAAGGCCGTTATTTTCTGATTCCGTGATGTTTGTGGCTCAGTAGAGCGTTTGGTTTGGTGATCGATAGATCTGGAAAGCATTCGCTCGATGACGTCAGCCCAGCTACTGGAACGTAGCCCGCAAGGACAGCCCTGCACGTCCGCTCCAGCCAGCGTGGAGAGACGGACAGGCAGGCGCGCTGGAGGTCGACGTGGCGTGACCGCCCGAAATTTGTCCGCTGGAATTGCTCTCCACGACAACAAAAAGAGGAACGGGGCAGGCTCGTCACGTGACAGTTTTACGGCACGGGGACAGCATGGCGGGCGCCGTCCATAATACATACCGGAGGCGCGAAGAGGAGGCGCGCAACAAAAGGCTCCCGTAATTCACGGCTGTCAAAAGCGAATGGCCCTTTTTCGTTCTCTTTTTTGGCTAGACAATCCAAGCGAACGGCCCCGTTCGTGCCGTCTACGGTCGCGTGTCTGGCGCCCTCAACCGCTTGCCGAGGCGCTGTTAGTCAAGAGTGTCGTACGATGATGAACAGCTGCAATCACAGAAGTCGCTTTTGAGCAACTGCTTAAATCCTTCTACCGTTCTCAGCCAAATTCCCTGTCAGCTTATCATACAACCCGGAGAGTCGCATCAATTAACAACGAAAGCCGCCTTCATACTGTGGTAGTGTGCGTGTGGAAGTCTAAGCGTTCGGAGGTACGTTACTTAGCTGACATAGTAACGCAGAAAAATAGCTCGTGGGACATTTCGTTTCATTGCATTTCGGGAAGATCGATTAGATCAATTGATGGTTATTACTTCATGCCACAGAGATAAAACGTTATTTCGATCAACATACATTTTGAGTACGTAAGAGCACTTCCAATGTTTTTCGCTATCTTGTGAAACAAATGGTTCAAATGGCTCTGAGCACTATGGGACTTAAGACCTGATGTCATCAGTCCCCTATAACTTACAACTACTTAAACGTAACTAACCTCACGACATCACACACATCCAAGCCCGAGGCAGGATTCGAACCGACGACCGTAGCGGTCGCGCGGTTCCAGACTGAAGCGCCTAGAACTGCTTGGCCATATCTTGTGGATAGATGACATGTTGAGAAAAGGTTCTGTGGTAGAATTGTAACACCATAGCTCTAATACTCCAATGATTTATTTTGGTTTTTGTTTCATTTAATATTATAACGTTGAGCTTCTGTAAATGTGTTTGAGTGAATAGATAACACAGAATTGTATACTCCCTTCTTTGTACAAACTTTGATGTCATGGTTTGGTTCTAGACAAAGTAGTGTATCTGTCATTTATAAACTCTGTCCCATTTGGAGGGAAGAAAACTTACTGTATATAATTGTAATTCTGTGTGAATAATTTTTTGAGGAAATGTCAATATGTGCAAATGTTCTGTTTTATTTATTGTATTTGTTTGCTGTTACGTAAACTGCTGGTCCTCACTTAGGGTTCTTAGTTAGCTTGTATGTAAAAGGTGTTGTGATTCCCCTCGGGAACGGAACTGTGTAGCGCTCGCAAATTGGGGTTGGCCTAGGTAGGAAAGGTGGAACAAGAGTCAGTCGGGGACGAGCTACCAGTCGGGGACGAGCTACCAAATTGTGCACTGCCATGTAAATGTTGCATACTGTGATGGTTCGGAGAGAGGTTTTTTTTGCTACTTTCCAATGCCTCGGATGGATGGGTAAATATTTGGAACTATTCTGGAATTTGTATCTATCATCGCCACCAAGAAATGACAGAGTCCAGCAATCCTACCTGCAATTCCACCTACCGACATGCACTCGCAACCACATTGCGCAATCACTGTAATGGAGCACTATAGCAATGTACAGTGAAGGATCAGCTTAATGGATGTGTTAGTGTGCTCAAATATAAGGTAATTTATAACTGAGTTTATGTAACTACCTTGAATTTTCTCCTTATCATAACATCTCTCAGGTTCCTCTCCGTTTGAACTAAAGTGATTTCCGAGTGTCCCTACTGAAAGAACATTAAAGACCAGTGGTTTTGCTAATTAATGGCTCTTGAAAATAATAATAAAAAAGAAAGTTAATGAAAGTAATTTTCCTAATAGAACTGCTTATTAATGTATCGTTGCCAACTTCAAATTAAGAGTTCGTAAGACTGAGGCTCATAAAGTTTTGCTTCGTAAATGATCTCATTACTGCCTGTTGTCAATCACAGAAGGTGAATCAGTATCTTACATACACTCCTGGAAATGGAAAAAAGAACACATTGACACCGGTGTGTCAGACCCACCATACTTGCTCCGGACACTGCGTGAAGGCTGTACAAGCAATGATCACACGCACGGTACAGCGGACACACCAGGAACCGCGGTGTTGGCCGTCGAATGGCGCTAGCTGCGCAGCATTTGTGCACCGCCGCCGTCAGTGTCAGCCAGTTTGCCGTGGCATACGGAGCTCCATCGCAGTCTTTAACACTGGTAGCATGCCGCGACAGCGTGGACGTGAACCGTATGTGCAGTTGACGGACTTTGAGCGAGGGCGTATAGTCGGCATGCGGGAGGCCAGGTGGACGTACCACCGAATTGCTCAACACGTGGGGAGTGAGGTCTCCACAGTACATCGATGTTGTCGCCAGTGGTCGGCGGAAGGTGCACGTGCCCGTCGACCTGGGACCGGACCGCACGGTTGCACGCCAAGACCGTAGGATCCTACGCAGTGCCGTAGGGGACCGCACCGCCACTTCCCAGCAAATTAGGGACACTGTTGCTCCTGGGGTATCGGCGAGGACCATTTGCAACCGTCTCCATGAAGCTGGGCTACGATCCCGCACACCGTTAGGCCGTCTTCCGCTCACGCCCCAACATTGTGCAGCCCGCCTCCAGTGGTGTCGCGACAGGCGTGAATGGAGGGACGAATGGAGACGTGTCGTCTTCAGCGATGAGAGTCGCTTCTGCCTTGGTGCCAATGATGGTCGTATGCGTGTTTGGCGCCGTGCAGGTGAGCGCTACAATCAGGACTGCATACGACCGAGGCACACAGGGCCAACACCCGGCATCATGGTGTGGGGAGCGATCTCCTACACTGGCCGTACATCTCTGGTGATCGTCGAGGGGACACTGAATAGTGCACGGTACATCCAAACCGTCATCGAACCCATCGTTCTACCATTCCTAGACCGGCAAGGGAACTTGCTGTTCCAACAGGACAATGCACGTCCGCATGTATCCCCTGCCACCCAACGTGCTCTAGAAGGTGTAAGTCAACTACCCTGGCCAGCAAAATCTCCGGATCTGTCCCCCATTGAGCATGTTTGGGACTGGATGAAGCGTCGTCTCACGCGGTCTGCACGTCCAGCACGAACGCTGGTCCAACTGAGGCGCCAGGTGGAAATGGCATGGCAAGCCGTTCCAGAGGACTACATCCAGCATCTCTGCGATCATCTCCATTGGAGAATAGCAGCCTGCATTGCTGCTAAAGGTGCATATACACTGTACTAGTGCCGACATTGTGCATGCTTTGTTGCCTGTGTCTATGTGCCTGTGGTTCTGTCAGTGTGATAATGTGATGTATCTGACCACAAGAATGTGTCAATAAAGTTTCCCCTTCCTGGGACAATGAATTCACGGTGTTCTTATTTCAATTTCCAGGAGTGTATACGTTAATTTTGTCTCTCAATGTAGTAAGAGTGGAAAACTGCAGTATGAAACGTTATATACTCATGGTTGCTAAGTGTTTGCCTCTCTTGTGTATTAGAAGTGCATGTGAATAGTATACCAGGATCCACAGTCTGTCTATTGTGTTAATGCTCGGTAACAAGTAACGGAAAGACCATTAATTATGAAAACCATAATATCTTTATTGAAATGATAGTGAGAAGCAACCTGTTATTGGATTTCAATTAACTTTCATTTAAATAGTAAAGTATTTAACTGAGAGAGACTTAACCTATATCCAATTAATGATTCTGCAGTGAATAGTAATAATAACAACGTTATAAAGACCATCCAGTTTGTGTAAGCCCTTAAAGTAATAGTGTGTTTCGGTATCTGTTATAAATTTGCAAATAGTTTGTGCTGCTCCAGTTGATAGCTTCAATCTTAAAACATACGTATCTGTCGAGAGTTCACTGCACTCGCGTGTGACAAAGTATAGGTTGTGTTTATCCATTAAAGTTACTAATAACTATTTTCTTGAACGAGAATGTTAATCTTTCTCTTGTCTAGTTAGTCTGGCGACCGTTTTCTTTACCCGTTACACAGTACAGATAGGCAAAATTTGGTTTGTTACTGTTCAAATATTTCTGTAATTCTGACTTTCACTTCCGATAAGCAACCTCCGTTATGTACAACACGGTCATCACAACAAAATTCCTCTCAGAGGGTAACACTGCTCTGTTGCGTTATACCATAATTGCTTTAATAAGATTGTTTTATTTCACAACCTGCTTTAAGGTTATGGTACAACAGCAGTAGCAAATTGCATCAGACGGAAGTGTTATAGAATGAAGGGTGTTACACCGATGAATCAAAACATTATGACCACCTGTGTATTCACCTGTATGCCCGTATTTGGAACGACAAGTATCACTGATTCTGCGTAGCAAAAATTCGATAGTTTGTTGGTACGTTTGTGGAGGTGTGTGGCATTAGATGTCTTTGTACAGGTCATGTATTTTGCGTAAATAGTAGGCCGCTGATTTGCGTACGTGCTGATGGCGTCCGACAGGTTCTCTGAAGGGGTTCATCGGATTTGCAGCAGGCTAATTTGGTAGCCGAGACATTATTGTGACTTCACTATAATGCTTCTCACACATCTTGGGAACAGATCATGCTCAGAGACAAGGACAATTATGCTACTGAAGGATGACATCGCTGTCGGGGAAGATATCAAGCATGAAGGGCTGCAACTGGTTCGCAGCTGTAAGCGAGTCTTCGATTACTACCGCAGGTGTCCCTCAAGCGCAGGAGAATTCCTCCCACAGTATTACACTCTTCCCACGAACCTGCTTTCTTGGCGTGCTGCACGTTTCGAGCCACCGTCTGTGGAGACGACCATCGACGCAGTGTAGGAAAAATATGGTTCATCCGAAGAGCCGGCAAGTTTCCACTGATCGACGCTCGAATCCCGTCGCAAGTGATGCGTTAGGGCAAAAACCTGAACACGTAGGACTGGTCTGATGCAGAGTTCAAATGGCTCTGAGCACTATGGAACTTAACTTCTGAGGTCATCAGTCCCCTAGAACTTATAACTACTTATACCTAATTGACCTAAGGATATCACACACATTCACGCCCGAGGCAGGATTCGAACCTGCGACCGTAGTGCTTGCGCGGTTCCATACTTAGCACCTAGAACAGCTCGTCCACCCCGGACGGCGCTGCGGAGTTATATGTTCAAAAATGTACGATGAGCAGTGCACTCCGAAACAGTTCTGACTCCACTAGCATTGTGCTCTTTCGGCAGAGATGCCGCTGATCACCATCTCTTCTACTTTGCAGACCAGACAAGCCTCCGAACTCCATGTTCTGTGAAGAGTCTTGGACGTCAGACCGCTTACCGCCTAGTTGAAGTTTCAGTGGCCTTCCACCACTTGCCGCACATACTCACTACAGTAGCACGCGGACATTCGATCATCTTCACCGCTTTCTGCGTACTCTTTCACAGGATCTCTTGCCGTAGATACTCACTACAGTAGAACGCAAACATACGACCAGCTTCGCCGTTCTCGACGTAATCGTCCACAAGCTCAACGTATAATAATCTGGCCTTCGTCAAAGTAGCTTATCTCAATAGATTTCCCCCTTTGCAGCCCATATCTTCGCCAGCATGATCCCCCGTCCCTGTGTACGCCGCTTACATACTTTAGTTACCGCGTCACGAGCCCGGAGCGCCACCATGTGGCATCCAACGTCGCTTTGGGCAGCGGCCATAATTTTTGGCTCTTCAGTGTGTAGTTTAGGCAGCAACCAGCCATAACCATGGTTTAAAATTTTTATTTAACTCGAAGCATTACCGGTGTCGGGTTTATTACAAATCCATCCCCACATAGCCTCAGATACCTTCCCTCACCGTCCTACCGGGGCCTCGTTTTATATTCGTGGGAGGTGCGGTGCACGAACATTAACGAAAGGTTTCTTTTTCACGCCTCATTTTCACCATTACAGAAACGTTCACACAGTGGTCTTTAAGTTATTGGAACACAGAATGTGGTGAAAACGTGCGTGGCGGATGTTTGCAAACGAAGTATTTGTCCTGTACTTTCGTTACGCATTATAAAGTTAACACACTCAACAAGAGTTCTTGTAGTAGAACCTTCCATTCCTATGCCGCCGAGGTTGACATTTGCTGGATGATGGATGATGCATGTGGACGTGCAAAGCTACACACAGGTGCATCACACACATTTTTATGTCAAGTGTAAGTAATTGATTTACTGTTCATAAATTTCACGAGAGTTAGGACAGTACCTACAGCTATGTCAGGCTGTGCGTTATCACTGTCAATACTGTTCAATATCTCTCTCTTATTGTTTTTTTTTATATCCATATCCATACTAATAGTATGAATGCGAAAGCACCTCTGTCTGTTACACTTCCAAGACTAAACCGTTGAAGCAATTTTGGCGAAATATTGTACGGAATAGTTTGAGCGATGAGTAAGATCATAGGATCTTAGGCTACTTTAGGTGGTCTGCGATACATCTTACTGATTGATTTCAAAAATATCACGCGAAATATGGGACAGTGATTTTTGTTTGGAAAAGGTATTTCTTTTTTTACTTTTGAAGTTTACTACATTTGTGAAAGTGCTTTTATTGTTTGACATACTCTGCATAATACAATTTAATGTAATGAATACAGTGCGTATACAATCCTCTGCGTGTTTAACCCATAGGTCCTTACCAATATGTCAGAAGGACATCTCATTTTAGCCGCTAAACATCACGCATCTCTTGCAGCTTCCTAGATGCTTAAAGACTCACAACGACGGCGTGATTTGAAGACTGTGCGACCAGCGCATAGACATGTACATTTGGATATGGAACGTGGGGAGCTTTCGGTTAGGCTTCATTTGATTATGACCTCTTAACTACTTTAATCATAAATGGTCCGTAGCTGGTGGTCTCTCAGTAGTGTTCTCGATTCCCGAGCACGGGGTCCGGGGTTCGATTCCCGGCGGGGTCAAGGAGTTTCACCAGCCTCGAGATGACTGTTGTTGTGTTGTCTTCACCATCATCATTCAATCATTCATCCCCATTACGGTCGGAGGAAGGCAATGGGAAACCACCTCCGCTAGGACATTACCTAGTATGACAGTGAGAGTCTCCTGCACGCTGTCAAGGAGTATGGGACTTCATCATTATCAGTCATAAATGAGTGATCATTGGTTGACGGATAACGAATGTCGAAAGTAAAATGGACTGAAATTGAAGGAAGAACCTGTTAGCATGTGCTGCTCTGGAGGAAACATGGTTCAAATGGCTCTGAGCATTATGGGACTTACCATATGTGGTCATTAGTCCCCTAGAACTTAGAACTACTTAAACCGAACTAACCTAAGAACATCACACACATCCATGCCCGAGGCAGGATTCCAACCTGCGACCGTTGCGGTCACGCGGTTCCAGACTGAAGCGCTGCAGTCATGGACTATGCGGCTGGTCCCGGCGGAGGTTCGAGTCATCGCTCGGGCATGGGTGTGTGTGTTTGTCCTCAGGATAATTTAGATTGAGTAGTGTGTAAGCTTAGGGACTGATGACCTTAGCAGTTAAGCCCCATAAGATTTCCACACATTTTTCAACACATTAAAATAATATGTGTAATCATATTGAATACACGCCGTTCAACCATCTGCTGGCCGAAAATATTTACCTTTTAATGAGCTGCCCGATGAGAGCCAGTTTGGACTCTGATATTGTGCAAATTGTTGAATTTGACTGGATTCCACCACCATTACTCCGAAAATTGTTATTTTACGAATGTGTGCTAAACCAATCTGATGTTAGTTCTTTGTACCAAAAATATATCTGATTATGCTCTTGAAACGAGATGTGCACTAATGAATATAACAAAAGAACTGAGTGACCAGGACAAGAGCAAATTATTAACAGAACATACACAATGGTACAGGCTAGAGAAATGTAATAAATTTGTATTGACAAGACACATTAATTACATGAGCGAGCCTGTGAAAATTTAAGGCATCTTAGAAATTTTCCACAAGATCGAGAAAAGTAATATCTAAGCATTCTTGAAATACAGCACAAATAGAAAAAAGTAAAGGAATGAATATCATGAGAGAAATGGAAATTTTCATTCGTAATGCAAAAAACCATGATAGTGTTCTTAAATTCAAAAACTCACATTCTTGAATAGCTTGAAACCAGTACTAACCCAGTAGATTCAAAATTTACCAGTGTGAAACAAACGACTACTACGCTGACAGAACAGCGAATATCGCTGGTAAGAAACGATAGTCGATACTCATCCACACGCGGTAAGGCCGCCATGTTTTATGGAAGACATATTTTAGCATCTGTGAAGAAACGTTTGTGCAGTGCAAAGACCTCATAAACAGTGTTATAAATAAGCAATGCAAAAGTGTAATGTTGAGCAACAGCTCTGACGGTGTACCAACGAAGCAGATGAAGCCTTAGTCCGTGAAAATCTTACGTGAACAACCCAACATATATGAAAGCATGTCACACTAGCATCACGCCTCACCCAAAGATGCAAAACTATCTGCATCCTGCATACGCTGTCGTGTCAACCAAAATAACGAGGCACAGCTCCAAGCCAGCAGAAGACAACACTGACAATGATTTCTGCCCACGCACCGCCAGTCCCTTCCTACCAAACATCAGGTCACTCCAATAGTTCAACAGCGAACAAAAGTAGCTCTAGGGTCATTTAGACTAAAATTAAATTTAAGTCCCATCTCGATGCATAAATGCCTGATGATGAGCAAAACGTGCTTGAAACACGTTCTAAGATGTTAAATTGAACAGAAAAGAAATGGGACTATTAGGAGAAAAATTTAAATAATGATGTCCAGATACTTTTGAGATGTTCCACAACGATGACACCAAAAGGCAACACTGTGATAACGGGCATGGAAAGACACTGCTGCATTTGTTGAACAATCAACCGAACAGTTTAAAGAAAATCTATAAACATTTGAATACTGTATCCTACATAGACTTGTATTTTGTTAAAGGAATGGATGGGAGTGTGGTGTATTAAAATTGTATAGTTTGGATTCCGTCGAAATGTTGGAACACGTGAGGCAATACTGACCTTACGACTTATCTTAGAAGAAAGATTAAGAAAAGGCAAACCTACGTTTCTAGCATTTGTAGACTTAGAGAAAGCTTTTGACAATGTTGACTGGAATACTCTTTTTCAAATTCTAAAGGTGGCAGGGGTAAAATACAGGGAGCGAAAGGCTATTTATAATTTGTACAGAAACCAGATGGCAGTAATAAGAGTCGAGGAGCATGAAAGGGAAGCAGTGGTTGGGAAAGGAGTGAGACAGGGTTGTAGCCTCTCCCCGATGTTATTCAATCTGTATATTGAGCAAGCAGTAAAGGAAACAAAAGAAAAATTCGGAGTAGGTATTAAAATTCATGGAGAAGAAGCAAAAACTTTGAGGTTCGCCGATGACATTGTAATTCTGTCAGAGACGGCAAAGGAGTTGGAAGAGCAGTTGAACGGAATGGACAGTGTCTTGAAAGGAGGATATAAGATGAACATTAACAAAAGCAAAACGAGGATAATGGAATGTAGTCAAATTAAATCGGGTGATGCTGAGGGAATTAGATTAGGAAATGAGACACTTAAAGTAGTAAAGGAGTTTTGCTATTTAGGAAGTAAAATAACTGATGATGGTCGAAGTAGAGAGGATATAAAATGTAGACTGGCAATGGCAAGGAAAGCGTTTCTGAAGAAGAGAAATTTGTTAACATCGAATATAGATTTATGTAGCAGGAAGTCGTTTCTGAAAGTATTTGTTTGGAGTGTAGCCATGTATGGAAGTGAAACATGGACGATAACTAGTTTGGACAAGAAGAGAATAGAAGCTTTCGAAATGTGGTGCTACAGAAGAATACTGAAGATAAGGTGGATAGATCACGTAACTAATGAGGAGGTATTGAATAGGATTGGGGAGAAGAGAAGTTTGTGGCACAACTTGACTAGAAGAAGGGATCGGTTGGTAGGACATGTTTTGAGGCATCAAGGGATCACAAATTTAGCATTGGAGGGCAGCGTGGAGGGTAAAAATCGTAGAGGGAGACCGAGAGATGAGTACACTAAACAGATTCAGAAGGATGTAGGTTGCAGTAGGTACTGGGAGATGAAGCAGCTTGCACAGGATAGAATAGCATGGAGAGCTGCATCAAACCAGTCTCAGGACTGAAGACAACAACAACAACTGAGACTAAGGGTTGATTTCAGTAGTTGTGCAGAGATTAAGAGGCTTGCACAAGACAGTGAAAGCCACGGAGACCTGGATCGAACCACTCTTCGATCTTTAATCGACTGCACTGGAGATATTGACGCACAGGGATTAATTCTACGGTAATTGTAAACACAAGAAATAATCTCCAATTATGTTTCCTGTTCCTTTAATAGCTCAGACTATTATACCAGGAAACACGACTCTTGTAGCTCAGTTCGTGTCTAAATAAATAATCTCACTCTCGAGTGTTACAGCGCGGTACGTTTGCTTCCGTGTCGGTTTTCAGAAACGGCCGCTTGGCAGCGCCACCGCCCCGACATCCGGCGTAGTTGAGAGCCTGCCGCTAGGAGCGCCACCGGTCAGCATTGCGTGCGTTCCGCGTAACACCCGAACGCTGAATATAATATTGAAATGGGAGAACGAAAGTGCCCCGCTGTCTTTGAAATGCAAATTTTTGTTCCGTGATATTTAGCATTTTGCACCTTCATTTAAATAATCCATTCTTCCCCTGAATATGGCGAATGCTTTCCATCACAATGCGGGACCGACAAGGTCACTCTAAATTGTAGTTTAGTGCAAGAGGTTCCGTTACGTAAATGTGAGACGAATTTTTCTCGTTTCACGTCTTTGAAATGCATCTACTTCCCCTCGCTTTTTGCATCCTCGTACCGTCCGAAGAAAGTTCTTTTGTAATGGCTTATCCAATTCAAATATAGCCGATAAAACTTCACTACTTAACTTGGTGAAAGTTAACCTGCTTTCCTGCGTCACATGCCTAGACTAATACAATCTGGCAACCAACCGACAAACTCGTGTAGTACTGAAGAAGAGGCACATACTAGAACGTGATGGGAAACTTCGATCTTAATTTCTTGTACATTCTCGGTCATAAGAATTCGCAAAATTTTGTTCCAGAACTCGCTGAACGTTTTTGGCAATGTTCTCCTTACTTTCGCGGTGGCTTCATTCAAAACAGTTTCTCAAAAGGACTTACTTGCATCTCTGATGAAGCTCTATATACTTCCGAAGAGGAACTTTCTAACATGGCTACGTAGCATGTCGCATTACGTTTTAATTTAGAACTTCTTTAATACTAAATGTATCCGCTACACATTTTGCAGACAGTATCGGCATATACCGATGAACACATCTGCAAACTTATATCACTTACGGCACAAGGTTCATGAGGACTGTCGCAAATATCGAGATGCGTCTGAAACAGGACTTTTTTTTTTTTTACGCAGGTAGCAAATTACTCAGACTGTCACCCAATGTATGATGATAAGAGAACGTGGCGACCTACAAGTATCCTTAAAGCTAATTTCAAAACTTTTCTGAACACTTTCTCGCCTACAGCTCCAGAAAATAATGAAAATAAAAAAGTTAATCCTTTACCAAATGGTCATTGTTCATGTGGTGGCATTGAAATATCAAACACACACAGATTTAAACGAGTAAAACCAACATTATTAGAGCCTTGTATCTTTATTTGTAAAGGTTTAAAATATTTAACATAAGGTATTCAACACACCGACTCAACTGAAGAGGTAGAGTCGGGCGTTAGTGATATTATTCTAAGGCTTATGGTATAGTGTTTTTCAGTTTTAATGGGCATGCTCAAAATTAATGGATTCCTTTTTTATGTGAAAACTCTTAAAGCTTTTTAAATGAAATAACCGTTACCAACATTACATACACATAATCTTCATATCAACATATTTGCAGCCATCAGCCACAAGAGGGACTCGTATTGCAGCGTGTAACACGGCTCTGTGCATTGTAATTATGTCAGTGCGTGAGAAAATGTGTGCTGCAACAAAGTATCGAAAGGAAGGGTTCGTCGACACATGGGACAGTATGACAACGTCAGACCACACAATAACGCTGAGATATCTACAACCCGATAACTTTGCTTCAGTGTCATCGATCATCCTTCTTAGAGTCCCAAATTGACCCCGTCTGAATATCATCTGTTGCCAAGGCTTAAAGGAAAACTTCGAGGATTTCTTCCTGACAGTGAAAGCAGAGATGAGTTCGTGGCTCCATCAACGACGTTAAAGACTACATTATCGGTTTCAACAAACAGGTCTCTCGTTAAAAATGTGTTCGTCGCCAGGGGGACTACGTTGGGAAATAAATATGTAGAGATGAAAAATAAAGATGGAGAATGATAATAAAGTTTCTTTTATAAATGAGCTGTAAGAGTTTTCACTCAAAAAGTTGGAGTTATTATTTTTCAGCACGCCTTAGAATGTTTTTACCCCATATTTACGCC
The DNA here is from genome assembly GCF_023897955.1 of Schistocerca gregaria. Taxonomy (NCBI): domain Eukaryota; kingdom Metazoa; phylum Arthropoda; class Insecta; order Orthoptera; family Acrididae; genus Schistocerca; species Schistocerca gregaria. Next base: position 152,310,866 of record NC_064928.1, on the reverse strand, counting down.
CCCAGGGCTAAATGATGATGGGTGCTCACCTACACCAAAATTTGTCGCCGGTCACTCTTGCTCAGAAATAATACACTGTCAGCGATGTTCGCCGGCCGCGGTGGCCGAGAGGTTTTAGGTGCTTCAGTCTGGAACCGCGCGACTGCTACGGTCGCAGGTTGGACTCCTGCCTCGGGCATGGATGTGTGGGCGTCCTTAGATTAGTTAGGTTTAAGTAGTTCTAGGTTCTAGGGGACTGGTGACCTCAGATGTGAAATCCCATAGTTCTCAGAGCCATTTGAACCATTTTTCAGCCATGTTCAAAGTTTTACACTGTCCAGTCACTTTAATGTGAAAGCCTGTCAAAAGCCTGAATAACGACCTTTGGCAGCACGGACGTGCAGGAGGAAAGCCAATGAGGTTCAGGAAGGTACTGAGAGTAATGTGGAGCCACTCCGACTCCAGTACAGAGGTTAGTTATGCTAGGTTATCACCGGCCACGGTGGCCGAGCGGTTCTAGGCGCTCAGTCCGGAACCGCGCGACTGCTGCGGTCGCAGGTTCGAATCCTGCCTCGGGAATGGATGTGTGTGATGTCCTTAGGTTAGTTAGGTTTAAGTAGTTCTAAGTTCTAGGGGACTGATGACCACAGCAGTTGAGTCCCATAGTGCTCAGAGCCATTTGAACCATTGCTAGGTTATCGGCTGAGGATCCGTGACGCGAAAAGTCATCTGAAAGTTGTCTCACAGAATTTCCATTGGGCTAAAAACCGAGACGTCTTGAGGCCAGGGCACTACGGGAAACATATCATGGTTTTCTTCAAAGCACACACGCTGCGAACTTTGTGAACATCAGATTGTCATGTTGGTATACGAGGTGCGACAGTAAAGTAATGAGACTGATTTTCTTTGCAAGGTGTGTCAACGCTGCAGGCTTGCGTAGACACAATATCTTAGAACTTGGTCCATAAGCTGCTTCTAGTCCAAGCGGAACGTCGATGCAACTGCACAGCCGTGAGTTGTGCTGTAATAAGTTAATACATGTTTGTGTCTCTCGCCACGGAAATGGAACAGCATGATATTGCGCAACCGTATGCCATTTCTTTTTGCGTTAAACTGTGTGAAAACGCGGCGACAACTTACGATCAGTTTCAGAAGGCTTTTGGAGAGGAGGTTATATCAAGACATCAAGTTTTTCGTTGGCATAAAACGTTTAGTGAAGGCAAAACGAATGTTGAAGGTGAAGATCGCAGTGGACGACGATAAGCCTCACGTACGGATGTCAACTTGGCCAGAGTGCCTGAACTCGTAGAATCTGACCGAAAATTATTCGTGAAATTATTGCAGAAGAACTGAACATCAATCGAAAAACGGTTCGTCTAATAATAACTGAAGATCTTGGTATGAAAAAGATTTGTGCAGAAATGGTCCCCAAAAATCTCACACCACAACAGCGAGAAACACGGAAAAATGTAGCAGCCGATCTGTTAGAGCAAACGGAAACCAATCCAGAATTGTTGAACCGTGTTATCACTGGTGATGAAAGTTTTTTTTTTTTTTAGAACTACTGACAGACAAAACACCAAAGTTCGCAATGGTGCTCAAAGGGACCACTCAGACAAAAAAAAACGTATGTCAAAGTCAAAAGGGAAATTCATGCTTGTATGCTTCTTTGATTCCAAAGGAATTGTTAACAAAGAGTTGGTGCCTCCTGGACCAACAGTTAATCAATACACCTACAAAGAAATTTTAGAAAGACTTCGTAAAAGAGTTCTTCGTGTCCGTGCTAACATTGGTGATAATTAGATTCTGCATCCCGATAATGCGCCATCCCATACTGCTCTGTCAGTACAGCAATTTTTAACCGCAAAACAAATTTCACTACTATCACAGCTACCTTATTCGCCATATATCTCTCCGTGCGACTTTTTTCTGTTCCCGAGAGTCAAAACGGCGGACAAGGGACACCATTTTCAAACAACACAAGATGTCCAAAAAGCTGTGACGAGGGTCTTGGAGGATATTACAGAAGATGAGCTCCAGAAATGTTACCGTCAATGGCAGAAGATTCAAAATGATTCAAATAGCTCTGAGCACTATGGGACTCAACTGCTGTGGTCATCAGTCCCCTAGAACTGAGAACTACTTAAACCTAACTAACCTAAGGACATCACACACATCCATGCCCGAGGCAGGATTCGAACCTACGACCGTAGCAGTCGCACGGTTCCGGACTGCGCGCCTAGAACCGCGAGACCACCGCGGCCGGCAATGTCAGAAGACGTGGAAAAAATATGTGCAATCAGAAGGGAACTTCTTTGAAGGAGACAACACTTGAAACGGTACAGTAGTTTCCGCTCTATAAGCAGCAGGTTTCGCTGCTCGCTCGCACCGGGAAATAGAAACAGAGGCGGCTCCGCAGTCAATTTTATTACAGGACGCGGCCGGCCGCGGCTGCAACAGATCCCATGAGGACGGGTGGAAAAAAAATGTGTCAGGCTTCATAATACGTATTTATATGTGTCGTGTATTATGCATTTCTTGTACGTGAATGTGAATCTGCACATGAACTTTCCTAATCCTCGTCACACTTTTCCGTAAAGCGTGGCCAAATATTTGTTGGGAAGTAGTTCTGAGGTATAGTAGTGCCAACCTTACTCCTCGGTAGGGGATCAGAGAGAGTGCATAGGCAGATAAAAGTCAAAGACTTTCCTGTGTCACAAGATTTGGGGTGGAGAGGTTGGTCACGGCCAAGTGGTTCGACCACCCCCTCCACAGGGGCCCAGGAAGACCTCCGGGTACCCGCCATATTGATTGGGGTTACAGAAGACGGGTAAGTGAGCAGATGTGCCATCAGTGCGTCTGTCTCAATGTTCACGCATGGAAGAGAGGAATTTGGATATTTGTACTAATTCTTTTATTTCCAGCTTCGGATTGTGTAAGGAAATGAATGTGCTCGTTTAATTCCGGAAATTTGACCCCCTGTGTTAAAGTGTCTGGTCCCCAGTTTGCCCGTTATGCTCCCCACATAGTGGATGTCTTATGTAAAATATTGCGAGACTTTGGTGGTATACATTTGGCCAACGCAAATCCCTCTTACCCGTAGAAATGTGTGTACAGATTAGTATATAATATATCCGAGCTATAAGTTGTAAAATTATAATATCTGTAAACTGAAGCAATTGCTGCAATCGCTGTAAAGTCGAGTGATAATGTATAAAATAAATAGGTAATCAACTGTCATCAATCTTTAACATACCTTAAAAATCACACAGACGTCAAGTTAAAGGAATTTATTTAAAATAAAAGCTATAGAATGCAGGGACACACACATCAGCGTGTGAGCCCTCCAGCCCCTTGCCTAGTATCGTACAGAAAGGACACGCTCTCTAGGCAGCGCTCTCAAGCTCCCCTCCCCAGTTATTCGTTGCGCAATTTTCATTCAGGGCTTGACGACATCAACTTTCATCTGGTGTCCCTAGGTAAGGAGGTTAGACGATAAACTTCCACACTAAACTTCACTAAAACCGTAATCAACATTTTTTTCCCCATCAATCTCATTACTTTATTGTCGCACCTCGTATGCCATCGAAACAAATCGCTCTTAGGGTGCACATGTATACTTTTGTTGGCCAATTGTGCGTGCAAAATAACGAGATCGTGCAGGGAATTCTACGCAAACATTCCTCACACCATAAGGTTCCCTCCTCTGGCCTCAGCCCTTCCGATGATTATTGTGGGGCGGTAAAAGCCAATGACCACGTTTCCGACAGAACATAAAACGTTATTCACCCTAAAAGGCCACCTGTCGCTATTCAGTGGACATACAGTTGCGCTACTGGGGTGCAAATTCTAGCCTAGATCGTCGATGGAAAACAGAAGCACGGGTGCATGAATCAGCAACCTGCTGCAGAGGCTCATACACAGCAGCGTTCGCTGAACGACCTTTGAGGAGGCACTGCTGGTAGCCCCTTGCTTTATCAGGGCACTCAGATTCTCAACAGGTGTTCGACTACTCGGAGCCGTCGGTCACCTGTATGATCTATGGCCCGAGATGCAACGCAGTTGCTTTGGCACCAGTTTTGTACAGCTTAATTCTGCCATTCTTTACTTTAACCACAGCGGCAAGCAAACATCTACATCTACATCCATACTCCGCAAGTCACCTGACGGTGTGTGGCGGAGGGTACCTTGAGTACCTCTATCGGTTCTCCCTTCTATTCCAGTCTCGTATAGTTCGTGGAAAGAAGGATTGTCGCAATGCCTCTGTGTGGGTTCTAATGCTTCTGATTTTATCCTCATGGTCTCTTCGCGAGATATAGGTAGGAGGGAGGAATATACTGCTTGACTCCTCGGTGAAGGTATGTTCTCGAAACTTCAACAAAAGCCCGTACGGAGTTACTGAGCGTCTCTCCAGCAGAGTCTTTCACGGGAGTCTATCATCTCCGTAACGCTTTCGTGATTACTAAATGATTCTGTGACGAAGCGCGCTGCTCTCCGTTGGATCTTCTCTATCTCTTCTATCAACCCTATCTGGTACTGATCCCACACTGCTGAGCAGTTTTCAAGCAGTGGGCGAACATGCGTAATGTAACTTACTTCCTTTGTTTTCGGATTGCATTTCCTTAGGATTCTTCCAATGAATCTGTCTGGCATCTGCTATACCGACGATCAACTTTATATGATCATTCAATTTTAAATCACTCCTAATGCGTACTCCTAGATAATTTATGGCATTAACTGCTTCCAGTTGCTGACCTGCTCAATTCTAGCTAAATTATAAGGGATCTTTCTTTCTATGTATTCGCAGCACCTTACACTTGTCTACATTGAGATTCAATTGCCATTCCCTGCTCCATGCGTCAATTCGCTGCAGATTACAAGCTTGGTCGATTCCGAAATAGAACAAGTCTTGGCCCGGAACCTGACGGACATGCACTTTTGGACATGAGATAAATCGTTCCGTTTACGCGCAACAACGATTGCACTGTTTCCCGTGTTCACCTGCCCATCACCCCGCCCCTCCCCATGCAACCCTCCATCTCCTACAAGCTTTATGTACGAGGGGCGTTTGAAAAGTCCGTGCAAAGTCAAGAGATGGCACCACCGGCGCGTATCGTGGTCATGTTTAGTTAGTAACATCTCTGGAACTGTCTATACGAGTGCCTACGACTTTTTTTTTCCAGACAATGTTTTAGCGACACAACTTACATGCGGGCTCGCCAGCAAGAGAACGAACCCTACCTCCCTGCCTATTTCTCAGTCGCCTTGTTCCCCAGGATTCCAGAGTTGGCAAAGTTTCAACTTAATCGCCACTGCTGTCAGGGGGAAAGTGATACGCTCCACGTACAATTATGGTTTTTGTGAGGGGAGTACAATCAAACACAGTATACATTTTTCAATTCCTTCTTTATCATTATTTCACTTTCATCAACGCTTAATACACTGAAGCGTCAAAGAAACTGGTATAGGCATGCATATTCAAATACAGAGATATATAAAGAGGCAGAATACGACTCTCAGGTCTGCAACGCCTATATAAGACAACAACTGTCCAGCGCAGTTGCAACACCTCCGAGGTAGCGATAAAGTGACGCATTTCCGATACGACCATTTAACGAGTGTACCGTGTGAGCCGTAGTAAAGTTAGCTTTGAAAAGCGCGCCGCAGGGCATGGCGTGAAGCAATCGTCCTCCGTTATATGGCGGTGGCGCCGTTGTCGCAATTGAAGGCTTCAGTGTCTCCCTCTATCGGGAAAGGGGAAAAGTGCCCTGTTCGCGTGGTTTTAAGAGGTGGCTGTATGGGCTCGCAGAGAGTAGGCAGTTGGGGCATCAAGCAGCGACTTCTCTGCCAGTGCTAGAGGGACAGCACGCAGACCGCGGCATCAGCGTAAGCGACGCGAGTAGCGGCTCCGTGGTATGGGGCGTTAACTGCTTGTCGCGAAAGGAATCATCCTGAGCGTGGGTCCGCATGGGGCCTAATTGCAGTTCGGCCGTATGCTGTCGACCGGCGAAGAGGTTCTGAAAATCGGCGCGCCTTCCGGCGTCCGTTGAAACGGCTGGCAGCGGGCGGCTCGGCAGAGCATTTGGAGCTGCTGCGTTGGTTCAGTCCTGGGAATCGTAACGCACCAGAAGTTACAGATTTTATGAAGTTTAATTGAATTCAATTTACTTATTCTTGTTAATTATACCAGCCGTATATTTCGGGGGTTTCCCGCCATTCATTCTCGTCTGCCCACGCGCGAGAAGGTGCTAATATTAGAATCGATGGTCCGTTTGTCCCCTTCTGAGGACGAAAGGGGAGGGGGGGGGGGGGGAGAATCAGAGTAAATCTGTGAGTCTGTGGTTCGGATTGCTTCTCCCCCCCCCCCCCCCCCCCCCCCAGCTTACCTACGGGTTATTCGAATAGTAGCCTCTGCCATGACTGTAAAAGTCTCATGCACCAATGGCTGTACTGTTGAAAATGCAAGGCACTAGGACCTGATCCATTCTCTCGCCTGCCGTAACTAGTACTACTAGACTCAGGTGTAAAAGGTACTCCAAGAAAGAAGAAAAATTCCTTTTAGCCTCGTGGCAAGAACTAGTCAATTTCATAAAGAATTCCTGCTCATCTGGAAGCTGTAACTTACGTACATTTGTGTTTATGTATATTTGTCTATAATCAAGCAAGGTTGTTAATGTACACCGTAGTGGATTTTTTTTATATTGTTTTCTTCAATTCAATACCTTTGAAGACTTGTACTCAACGTGCTTATGTGTTTTACACAGGCAGTTGGTTATTAGTGTGTTTTCTTGCCATGCAGAAGTTTGCCATTTCATTACGGGTAGAAATTGTTGCCTTGAAAGGAGAATGATGTAAAAGTTCGCAAGTCGTACCTTGCGAAGGTGTGTGTTTGCCTAAGTTAACTGGCAGAAATTTGTAATTTTTTTTAATGTATTTTGGAAATGTTAATGTTATTAACTGTGAGTGTCCCCCCCCCCCTCTTCCCGTGTGGATGACTCATGCGTTTTGGTTTTTCTATTTTGAGAACTTTTGTAAACAGTATTGACTTTATATGTTGCAGACAAGTTAGATTGTGCGCAATTTACTGAGCCTGATTGAGGCTGTTGTGGGTAGCCGTAGCTACGGCTGTTATAACCAAATGGGAAATTTGTCTGCCCAAAAGTGAAGTCATATATTCAAATTGTATTCATTTATTAATGGAGAGAAATTCATCTGTAATTTAGCTCAGATTGAAATATTATACAGCGTCGCGTTGTATACTTTAAATTGCTTGTGTGTAGTTGCCTTTTACTGGCGTGAAATTTTTTATAATAAGTTAATAATTCACAAGTCCTTTCGTATTGTAAATTGTGACTTATTCGTTAAATAATTGTTGCGTTCTATGAAAATATCGTAAAGTCTTGCATAAAATTTGAATACAGAGTGTCACTGAAAATTGTACGTAATTTCACCAGTTATTCCTTGGCACCTACTTCCACTTTACATTTTCTGAATTAATTGTGATTAATAACCTTTGGTGAACCAGTAGTAATGGTTCAAATGGCTCTGAGCACTATGTGACTTAACTTCTGAGGACATCAGTCGCCTAGAACTTAGAACTAATTAAACCTAACTAACCTAAGGACATCACACACATCCATGCACGAGGCAGGATTCGAACCTGCGACCGTAGCGGTCGCTCGGTTCAAGACGGCCACTCCGGCCGGCGAACCAGTAGTAATCTTACGATTCACCGTATCAGGAATCCTGTAAAACATCAAAATTCCAATATCACTGCTGCCGGAAAAAGATTCTACAGGAACAGAACCAACGACTCCTGAAAAGAATCGTTCAACGTGACAGAAGTGCGACCCTTCCGGAAATTGCTGCACATTTTAAAAAAAAATGGCTCTGAGCACTATGGGACTTAACTTCTAAGGTCATCAGTCCCCTAGAACTATGAACTACTTAAACCTAACTAACCTAAGGACATCACACATATCCATGCCAGAGGCAGGATTCGAACCTGCGACCGTAGCGGTCCTGCGGTTCCAGACTGTAGCGCCTAGACCGCACGGCCACCCCGACCGGGTGCAGATTTAAATGATGGTCCATCAAAAACTTTGAATGTGTGAACCATTCAATGAAATATGGTGCCAAAGACACCCTCGTGTGCCCTTGATGACTGGACGACACAAAGATTTACGCCTCGCCTGGGCCCGTCAACACCGACATCAGACTGTTGATGACTGGAAACATGTTGCCTGGCCGGACGAGTCTCGTTTCAGATTCTATCTACGTGTATGGAGACAACCTCATGAATCCGTGGGGCCTGCATATCATCAGAGGAATGTCGAGGCTTCTGGAGGCTCTGTAATGGGCTTGTGCAGTTGGAGTGATATGGGAGCCTTGATACATCTAGATACGACTCTGACATGTAACAAGTAGGTAAGTATCCTTATAGATCACCAACATCCATTCATGTCCACTCTGCATTCCGAGGACTTGGGCAATTCCAGCAGGACATTGCGACACCCCATACGTTAAGAATTGCTACAGAGTGGTTCCAGAAACACTCTTCTGAGTTTGAACTCATCCGTTGGCCACCAGACATGAACAGTACTGAGGGTATCTGGGATGCCTTGCAACGTGCTGTTCAGAAGAGATCTCCACCTCCTCGTACTCTTACGGATATATGGACAGCGCCGGCAGCTTCAGTCTGGAACCACGCGGCTGCTACGGTAGCAGGTTCGAATCCTGCCTCGGGCATTGATGTGTGTGATGTCCTTAGGTTAGTTAGGTTTAAGTAGTTCTAAGTCTAGGGGACTGATGACCCCAGATGTTAAGTCCAATAGTGCTTAGAGACATTTGAATCACTTATGGACAGCACTGCAGGATTGATGGTGTCAGTTCCCTCCGACACTACTTCAGACATTAGTCGAGTTCATGCCACGTCGTGCTGCGGCACTTCTGCGTGCTCTCGGAGGGGCCCTATACGATATTAGGCTGGTGTACCAGTTTCTTGAGGTCTTCAGTGTATAATTAAATAATTAACATAATATTAGATGGCCAGGGAAAAATATTAGAAAAACATTAAAAGGACTCGACGTGCTGTAGATAGCGTAGGACTAGTACCAAGCTGTGGTATGACCCTCTACCGCTGACGTACAGGCAGAGTACAAAATTGTGGAAATCTCGAAAACAGAACACATTATCAAGGTGTAGGAAATACGCAGCCATTCAACACTGCATTTATTCGTGTCGGAATGGATAAATACAGATCCTGTATGTTTTCCAAGGCATTCCTATTCCACTCTTGCCGCAGGTGATTATGATGGAGGTGAATAGCGATCATGAGCACAAGTGCACAATAATATTGAGGTACGGTGACTGTGGTGCCCAGGGGGGCTGTGAAAGTTCATAATTGTGCTCACAAAACCTGTCCTGAACAATGCGAACTGTGTGAACTGGGGGCCTGTTCATCGTTAGCGCACAAACATTTTAAGGTGAGAAAGACACCATCAACCAAAATGGTCCCATAATACTTGCCAGTAATGCAACCTTGCAGGCTAACCATTGGGCCCATGGATTACGAAGATATGGCTACCCAACCATTACCTGGGCCCCAGTTGGGACTTTAAGTCACCAGAGGGTGAGAACTGTATCAAAGGCAGTCTACCAATGCTCCATAATCCAACACCATGTTTTGTTTTTAAAGATTTTTCCATCGCTGTTCAATAGCTACGGAATTCCAGCTCGGACGGTAACGTCCTGCCTCTGGAGCTAACCTAGTGTTGTTTTAGTACTGACTCGTTTAGCAAGAGCGACATTCAGTTCTGCAGTGACTTTTGCAGATGTCGTCCTCTCATGTTTGGACACAATTCCGTTCAATGACCATCCGTCAGGATTCCTTAACAAACACTTTCGTCCGTGTTTGACTTTGTGGATGATGTTCCTGTACTTCCTCCCGTGTGCAGTATACATCTTCTACACGGAATCTCTTGAAACACCAAACATTTCGGCTACTTTGATTACAGAAGCACGCGCCAAAAAAGCGCCGACAGTTTGTGTACTTTAGAATCCACTCACAAAAATACTGTTCTGATCACGAATGATACCTGAAACGTATTGAGAACATTACACAAGTGCCGTTCGTAGGGGCGTGTTCCTATGCTTTATTCTCGTGACAATTATCTACATGCTTTGCCATTATAAATAAGGACCTCTACTATCCGTTATGCTCGTTCTCAAGTTTATGTTGTCGTGGTTGTTGCGGGCTGATACGAGGAAGAGTACCGAATTACTCATTTAACAGAAGATCGCATGTTGCAGCAGAACAAATTACAATTCCACTGTCCCAATGTACGGGCCAGTCTCTGTCAAAACGAAAAAGACATGAAACTGTGTACGGTAATTTCCTTTTTAATGTCAATATTTCGCGGTATTCTGGATCTGTCCTTGCTTTGCTGAGGGAAAGGATCATTGGGTGATGTCGTAAATATAATTTTAATACCCGCCAAGCACATTATTTAAGAAAGTCGCAAGCTGGTGTGAATCCCTGAAAAAGTTGCCTGTTTAGTTCAAAATGCTATGGACGTAGAAGGATTTTCGCTGGGGTGACCGAGTTGCGCCAGTTCAGAAAAACCAACGAAAGAGCCAAGGAGTTGCTCTCGCTTCATCTGCCAGAAAGCCATTGGACGGGTCAGCGCAGCTTTCCAAGTAAATCGTTGATGATTACAATATCTTCGTTTATACAATGATTGTTTCCTTACATTACAAAGCACTTCAGTTGTGGATGCATACTGGCTCAAGTCCCGGTCCAGCACAGATTTTCATATGTCACGAACAGCTGACATCAATATGTATTTTGCAAAATGCATAAAATTCATAAAATGCATATGCATTCTCAAATATATTTGGCTACTGTGAACGCTCATTCGATGTCTTTCTCCATGCTAGCCTACTCTCTGCAACTCACTTCTTCTCTGAACAACTGCTTCAACCTACGTACACATGAAGTTATGCTATGTCGTTAAGTCCTCGTCTGTCAACTTTTACCTCCCAAAATTAATGAAGTAACGATTCCACAGTGACTTACGATGAGACGAACCTGAACAGTGTCCATGAACCTCATTGCCCCATTCATGATAGAAGACTGTTCTTGATGTATCCAGTGCTGGGCACAAGTAAACAGCCAAGCTATAGCAAACAGACACAATTACCATAAAAGTATCATCCAAAATGTAACAGAAGAAAGAACAGTTCTTCACTAAGTAAAATAAAATGGACTCTAGTCCTTCTATAAGTGAAACAAAATAAATGTTTCATAAATCACAGAGCCACTTAAATTTCCTGAATCACGAAGTAAACAAATAAGTTTCATGATACATGAAGGAGTTACAAGTCTTAAAGAGTTAGGATCTTTACGTTAAAAAACAGTGAATTAAGTTTACGTAGTTAAAAAAATGGATCAAATGGCTCTGAGCACTATGGGACTTAACATCTATGGTCATCAGTCCCCTAGAACATAGAACTACTTAAACCTAACTAACCTAAGGACAGCACACAACACCCAGCCATCACGAGGCAGAGAAAATCCCTGACCCCACCGGGAATCGAACCCGGGAACCCGTGCGTGGGAAGCGAGAACGCTACCGCACGGTTTACGTAGTCACATGCTTTTTAATGAGTAGTGTTTATAGTCCTAATAATTTTACGTTGAAACCGAAAGATAATTTCTCACTTCAGGTTCAAACCCAAAGTCCAAAATGCAAGCTTCTGTCGAGAAGAATAAACGCTTGGCAACTCTCATGGTTTACTTCGCTGAAGAAGTATTGAGAGCCAAAAGTAATGGAATACCTAAGTTTGACAAGGATAGAAACTTGTTATCTTGCACTATCTTGTCAACTAGAAGAACAATTTTACAGTTATACCAAGTCTCAACGAACATGTCACTGTTCGCGTAGCTGAAGAGGCGCCGTGCTCTCTAGATGGAGATCTTCAGGTTGCTGGCTGTGTATGATGTGCTGTCTTGAACTCTTGTGCTTGTCTAAGTAGCCCCTCATGGACAGATATATGTAGTTACAATCTTCTGGGTTATTAGACCGCGTCATATTTCTACTCAAATGATCGACGTTTCGACCCCTCTGCTGGGATCCCTCACGATCTTCTGGTGTCCACTACTGCTGGAACACCAGAAGATCCTGAGGAAGATCCGAGCAGAGGGGTCGAAACGTCGATCATTTGAGTAGAAATATGGCGCGGCCTGATAACCCAGAAGATTTTAACTACAGTGACAACGGCCACGAAAGCCTGCAGAATTACATAGATACGTGAATGCCTGTTTTTAGCATGGAGTTTGGCAAAGTTATCCTCCACGTGTTGGCCTGGCAAGAACCCTCTGTTGATGCCCTCTACTGGCTTGGCTGCTGAGTTCCATGGTTGCGAAATCCCTTGTCGTCTGAACTGTAGTGGCTCAGCTTGCTGCAATCTGCACAACGAGTCAGACGTGGGTTGTTCCATCGACGACTGATGTCTTAGGCCCAGGGCAGTTGTATACCAGGCTTGAGAGCCACTGAACGAATACCACAAGATTCCGCCACCACACAGGCACAACTACTTGCATAGTGCCTCTCATTTCAGAGCACCGGCCTCCAGGTGATGCTCACAAATCAGGGCCCTGTTCTGTTCTGTGACAAGTTCATAATGAAAATACGTGACATAAATCGCTGTACCTTTTGGCTGCTTTAACTTCGACGCTTACGTTTTGTACACAACCAGGGGACTATAAACCTTGACATGTGACATAAATTTCAGCTTGAAACGTCTACCCATTCCTGAGAAAAAGGAGGAGTAAGATATACGGATGGACACACAAAAACAAGTTTTCCGCATGATATAGTAATGTACTAACCATTTTAGAATGCTTTCCTTTACTTGTACAGTGAAACCCTGCTTCTTGCTAAATTTCACGATTCTAGACCACTGGGAGTATCAAAATTGTGACATAAATGGCCGTATCTTTTAACTGCATTGACTTCGAAGCTTCTATTTCTTACACCGCTAAGGGAACGTAGACCTTACCAAGAGACATAAATTTCAAGTTGGTACATCTACCATTATTGAGAAAAAGAGACAAACAGAGCAACAGACACACAACAAAGTCATTCTATAAGGGTTCCGTTTTCATTGGCTGAGGTACACAACGGTATAAATTGAACATGTAAGAGAAATGCTGACTGATATTGTCATCGGTTTTTCTTACATGTAAATACGCACCGGAAAAAGAGAGGGGTATTATTTATTGAACGTCCTTGGTAGTAAGTAAGACTGACTGATTCATGGAATGCTGAGTTACAGGAAATTCGCACAGTGGATTAAAATTTTGGTCGTCTGCTTCATTTCCCATAGACGGGGTCTTATAGCAAATCCCGGAACGTTGCTGAACTTTGCGGTCGATTCACTCCGCTTAGAACTTTCGGTGACGGCTGGCCGGTTTCCGGATTAGGATAATCAGCTTTAGGGGAAAAGTTTCAATATTCTTTTCGGCAATCCGTTTCAAGTGAGGTCAGCAGGTAAGACCGACTCCGATAGAGGCACTCGGATATAAGTTATATATTCATGTTCCTTCTGCCGCCCGGTTCGATTCCCGGCCGGGTTGGGGGTTTTCTCTGCCCGGCGACTGGGTGTTTGTGTTGACCTCATCACCACCATTCGTTAGAGTGGGTAGACTGGATCGTGTAAAAACTGGACTGTGTTAAAACTGATTCTACGGGCGCTGATGAACTCGCAGTTGAGCGCTCCACAGGCAACATCTTTATCATCATCAACCTTCTGCGTTAAACGTGACGGAACAACTTACTCTAACTACCTGATAAAGCTTAAGTCGTGGCTAGACGTGAGGGTAATGTTCAGACGAGCAATAATAATGATTATATAAAATGTGATATCATTAAAAAGGCAGGTTAATGGTTTTATTGTTTGAAACAAAAGCCTCATGGAAAAGTATTAGTCTACTTTATGATGCAGGAGATATGAGTGTTACAGTGAACAGTTTGACAGAGCTGTCGAAGACTAGCTATCAAACAACACAGGAAGAATGAATGTTATTCCCTCAGAATCATAGTGAGAAACGGAAACCACCCATTAATTGAAATTATCGCCTGAAGTCTGTGACACTGGAGACCCGGAGTTTCGGAAGGATATCACACACACAACCACAAGGATAGAAAACGTCGAAAATTACACGAACTACTGCAGAATCAGCTTAACACCTCATACAACCAGTTTTATGTGAAGAATAATGTACAAATAAATTGAAAATATCATTGTGTTGCTACCAGCCGATCTTTTTTTTGGCTTTAAAAAAGAGGAAGTCTTCAGAGAGGCACTTATGAAGTTTGAGAATCACAACACACGAAAACAATATGGTGAACAGTGAGACAGTGCAGTCTTACAAAAAAAAGCAATGTGAAAACCTGTAAAAGTAAGTGTAAACGTAAGACGTGCGCAGACCGACACTTCCCCGCCCCCCCCCCCCCCTCCTCCCTAACACATACACTCAAACACACACAAACATACACTCGCTCACACACACACAGGCACACACAGTCCTTCACGTAGAGTAAGTTAATATAATAACATAAATAACAGTTACTTCCCAACTGCAAGGATGGGGTGGGCGGTGGAGGGGTGGGTGAGGAGGGAAAGGGCGGAGCCTGCCTCGTTACTTAATGTGTCCACCTTTTGAAAAAAAAATTGTAATCTAGAAGATTAGCATATGTTTTAAGAAATTAAAAATATGTTTATTGTTTTTAATGACTTTCTCTCCTAAACTGTAAATTCGTTTCAATATTCCAGTTAAACGTAACCCAAAAAATTTGACTCTCAGTGATAAAATGTCACATACCCCAAAGAACATCATATTCAATATTCTCACGCTCATGGCTTTACTTTCCCAGCAGTACCGCTGTTAAGGGTATGTTGTTCATGTAATTCAACAACAATTAATGAATTTTGTTTCTGTCTTAAGTTGTTTAGGAGGGAGGGGGAAAAAACCTACCGCCCTCTTTGATAATTCGCGTTATGGAAAATGCCTTCGTATCGATAGTGTTAACTAGTGTATCGAATGCGGAACTTATTCGAGTACAAGTCTACTTGTAAGCAAACACGGACAGAAGTGTCAGCTTCAGCTTCAAGATGAATGTGTTGTTGATATATTTGGAAGAACATCACTGCAATGATTTGACGGTATCGAAATAATTCTCCGGTTGTGAGTAACGGTTCTAGTGACGACGATTTCCGTTCCTTATATTAATAATACCTAAGGGTTTTGGGGTCGTGATCTGATGACGAAGTGCGAGCTGGCAGACCGTAATGTCATGGAGACCGAATCCAAGTCGCACACCAGAATTTCTGTCGGCGTTTAACCCTTAAATCATTGAATTTTTATTTTTATTGAAAATATTCCCATTGTTGTGTTTAATGGTGTTAAAATCGAGAAAAATAGTTAAAAAACTTATTTCAAAGTTTGAGGCTCTTAGATCCATATTAAATGGATTGTAGCTGATCAGCTACAAAATGCATTTAGTAGTTAACTGACCTACCACAGTGACAACTTTACATCAACCAGTGCTTGGGAATTCTGCTCCACTGCAAAAGTGGACATTGTCCATACAGACTCACTGCGACTAATTCAGCCGGCCGCGGTGGTCTCGCGGTTCTAGGCGCGCAGTCTGGAACCGTGCGACTGTTACGGTCGCAGGTTCGAATCCTGCCTCGGGCATGGGTGTGTGTGATGTCCTTAGGTTAGTTAGGTTTAATTAGTTCTAAGTTCTAGGGGACTGATAACCACAGCAGTTGAGTCCCATAGTGCTCAGAGCCATTTGAACCATTTGAACTTATTCACTGATATTAAGCAAGGATAAATAATAAAATAAAATAAATTACATAAGCTTCAGTAGGTTACAAAAGCAGCTCAAAAATTCATTTAAATATAGCACAAAATTAATTCAAAAATTTTCAACTTAATTTGGAATTTGCAACAGTCCTATTGCATATGATATTCCTTAAAGCATAATGGAACTACAAACAGTATTTCACGATTTTCTACACTTTATACGTCGTAATATAAACATATTATGATTTAAATAGTTTCCACACACCTTACTCATATCATAAAAAATTCTTAAACACAATTTTTCGCATACAGACATACTTTCTGAACTTCCGTTTTCACAAACAAAGCGCGCGGTTCAGCAGCGACATAGCTGTGCGACATATCGATTGTAGCAGCCTTTGTAAGTAGGCTGTTTAGGTTTTTATGTTTGTACGCCATGTAGCGCTCTATATGAAAATCACTGACTGTGCTGTGTGAAGGCTGTGGTTGGTTTGCATTGTTGGAGTAATATTCGCCATTGCATTGTTGGGCAGTTGGCTGTTAACAGAGCGTAGCGTTGAGCAGTTGGATGTGAGTCGTCAGCAGTGGTGGATGTGGGGAGAGACATGGCAGAGTTTTGAGAGCGCACGATCTGGAAATTTGTAAGACTGGATGTCATGAACTGAAATATATATTATGACTTTTGAACACTTTTAAGGTAAATACATTGTTTATTCTCTACCAAAATCTTTCATTTGCTAAAAATGCCTATCAGTAGTTAGTGCTTTCAGTAGTTAAAATCTTTTATTTAGCTGGCAGTATTGGCGCTCGCTGTATTGTAGTAGTTCGAGTGACGAAGATTTTTGTGAGGTAAGTGATTCATGAAAGGTATAGGTTACTGTTAGTCAGAGCCATTTTTTTGTAGGGATTATTGAAAGTCAGATTGCGCTGCCCTAAAAATATTGTCTGTCAGTTTAATGATGATCAGAATTAGTAAAGAGAGAAATGTCTCAGTACGTTCAGTTCTGCTCAGCTGTTTGAAAAGCAAATAACGTAAGAGGTTTATCAGCACTGTAATTCATTAATTTTTCTAAGGGGACGTTTCACCTTCTGGTGCCATCTGTTGCACTTTTCTTGTACTATGTAGATTGTCGTATGTAGAATGTATAGAAACGAAAATGGTACATATTACAAGCGAGAAAGAAACTCACGCACTGTGAATCGAAGAGGAATGGTATGTAGCTGATCAGCCACACTGTGCATTTAAAGGTTAAGGTAGCATTTACGTCTCAGTTAAGGAAGGATATTCCAGGAACGACAAGAGCTTCGGATTATACGTTAAATTTTTCCCTGTAGGATTGCTATGGTAGGGTAAGGGCACTCAAGCCGCCGAAGCCCAAGTGAGAGAACTTGTTAACATGAGGCTGATCGTACATCTTGAAGGACTCCCAGACAATCATGCTACACGAATTTATTTCCTCTTGCTAACATTACCTCTTTAGAGCCTCACATGAATAATAGCCAACACTCATTCGAAACGATAGTTTTGTAAGGTACCTCGTCAAACGTTGAAAAAAATATTTCCTTACGATATTTTGAATGACCCCCAATCTAGAGAATCGTATTTTACAATTTATACTTACTCGACCAGCAAACCTTAGCAGAGATATGCGGTGCGTATGTCTGTTATCAATACCACTTGTGAAAGGTATTTGGTCTAAGCGAAGCCAATATTCACTTAGGGTCAGAATTCTGCCTGCGGATCATTTACTTCTTCACTGCAAATACTAATGTCCTCTCATACCTGGTGACTGAACAGACCGTAGCACTGGAGCTTGAGAGACAGGCTACTTGACCTACGTGAAAAAAGACCCCTAGAAATCTGTCCTACTTTGCGGCTGACGTCGGTTGCGATCGTAGTTACGATTTAGCGTACCCTGGCCATTCAAGTCCAGTGAATTCGACTTTGGGTCTCCTGCGATCTATCCAATGAAATTTGTAACTATACCACGGACTTTCGCTAACGCTGTGGCGGATGACGAATAAATATTCTGTAAAACGTGCCAAAATTAGAGTCTAACTCCTCTATAAATTAGCTCACAAGCTAATGCACGAAAATATAACTCACATACAACCCAGCACGATACAGTTTAATTGGCCTCCGTAGGATCCAGCTGAACTTAATAATGTAGCCCGTTTTAAGTCTAAGGGCGCCACACCTGACGCAATGTACCCAAAATAGTTTTCAAATAAATGGAAACAGAATTGATACATTAGAAATTAGGCACGCACTCCAAGTGGTTAAAGTTATTGGTACAAGGTTATTGTTTCTCCCACAATTACGAAAAATTAATATATATATATATACACTCCTAGAAATGGAAAAAAGAACACATTGACACCGGTGTGTCAGACCCACCATACTTGCTCAGGACACTGCGAAAGGGCAGTACAAGCAATGATCACACGCACGGCACATGTGACACACCAGGAACCGCGGTGTTGGCCGTCGAATGGCGCTAGCTGCGCAGCATTTGTGCACCGCCGCCGTCAGTGTCAGCCAGTTTGCCGTGGCATACGGAGCTCCATCGCAGTCTTTAACACTGGTAGCATGCCGCGACAGCGTCGAAGTGAACCGTATGTGCAGTTGACGGACTTTGAGCGAGGGCGTATAGTGGGCATGCGGGAGGCCGGGTGGACGTACCGCCGAATTGCTCAACACGTGGGGCGTGAGGTCTCCACAGTACATCGATGTTGTCGCCAGTAGTCAGCGGAAGGTGCACGTGCCCGTCGACCTGGGACCGGACCGCAGCGACGCACGGATGCACGCCAAGACCGCAGGATCCTATGCAGTGCCGTAGGGGACCGCACCGCCACTTCCCAGCAAATTAGGGACACTGTTGCTCCTGGGGTATCGGCGAGGACCATTCGCAACCGTCTCCATGAAGCTGGGCTACGGTCCCGCACACCGTTAGGCCGTCTTCCGCTCACGCCCCAACATCGTACAGCCCGCCTCCAGTGGTGTCGTGACAGGCGTGAATGGAGGGACGAATGGAGACGTGTCGTCTTCAGCGATGAGAGTCGCTTCTGCCTTGGTGCCAATGATGGTCGTATGCGTGTTTGGCGCCGTGCAGGTGAGCGCCACAATCAGGACTGCATACGACCGAGGCACACAGGGCCAACACCGGGCATCATGGTGTGGGGAGCGATCTCCTACACTGGCCGTACACCTCTGGTGATCGTCGAGGGGACACTGAATAGTGCACGGTACATCCAAACCGTCATCGAACCCATCGTTCTACCATTCCTAGACCGGCAAGGGAACTTGCTGTTCCAACAGGACAATGCACGTCCGCATGTATCCCGTGCCACCCAACGTGCTCTAGAACGTGTAAGTCAACTACCCTGGCCAGCAAGATCTCCGGATCTGTCCCCCATTGAGCATGTTTGGGACTGTATGAAGCGTCGTCTCCCGCGGTCTGCGCGTCCAGCATGAACGCTGGTCCAACTGAGGCGCCAGGTGGAAATGGCATGGCAAGCCGTTCCACAGGACTACATCCAGCATCTCTACGATCGTCTCCATGGGAGAATAGCAGCCTGCATTGCTGCAAAAGGTGGATATACACTATACTAGTGCCGACATTGTGCATGCTCTGTTGCCTGTGTCTATGTACCTGTGGTTCTGTCAGTGTGATCATGTCATGTATCTGACCCCAGGAATGTGTCAATAAAGTTTCCCCTTCCTGGGACAATGAATTCGCGGTGTTCTTATTTCAGTTTCCAGGAGTGTATATATATATATATATATATATATATATATATATATATATATATATATATATATATATAATGCACAGTCTGATCAAGGATTTATATATCAGTAGTGGCTGTCTCAATTTACAATAAATCGCGTCACCTTTGCCCCACAAGGTCAGAGTTCCGACTTAACTGTAATTAACAAAGAGCGGCTATGCTGCCGCTGATCAAACACAGCAACTCATAGAAGCTTTCCACAGGGCTTACGTATACGGAGCTCTCCGTTTAAAGGTGGCCGCCTATCTTACAAACCCATGGTCTATGACTGCTGAAGTCAGATAAACTATTTAGAAAGACGACTGCCGAAACTGATAATTGAAACATTTAACACATCTATTATAAACCGAAGCGAGACAGAAACTGGTATAGGCAGGCGTATTCAAATACAAGCCTATGTAAACAGGGAGAACACGGCGCTCCGGTAGGGAGCGCCTATGTAAAGACAAGTGTCTGGCACAGCTGCTACAGTGGCAGGTTAACAGCATTTAAGTGGCTCTTAACGTGGTGTTATAATCAGCGCATGAGCGATGGGACACACCATGTCCGCGGTAGCGATGACGTGGGGACTTTCCCGTACGACCATTTCACGACTGTACCGTAAATATCAAGAAATCGTGCAAGAACGAGTCCAACGACGACTGAAGAGAATCGTTCAACGTGACGGAAGAGGAACCCTTCCGCAAACTACTGCACATTTCAATGCTGAGCCATCGATAAGTGTCGGCGTGCGAACCATTCAACGAAATATCACGGATATGGCTTTCGGAGCCGAAGGCCCACTCGTATGCCCTTGATGACTGCATGACACAAAGCTTTACACCTCATCTGGGTCTATCAATGCCGACACTGTACTGTTGATGACTCGAAACGTGTTGCCTGGTCGGATTAGTCTACTTTCGAATTGTATCGACTGGCTTGATGTGTACGGGTACAGAGAATACATCAGGAATCCATGTACCCTGCATGTTAGCGGGAGACTGTTCAAGATGGTGGAGGCTGTGTAATGGTGTGAGGTGTATAGTCGGCCGGGGTGGCCGAACGGTTCTAGGCGCTACAGTCTGGAACCTTGCGACCGCTACGGTTGCAGATTCGAATCCTGCCTCGGGCATGGATGTGTGTAATATCGTTAGGTTAATTAGATTTAAGTAGTTCTAGGAAATTAATGACCTCAGAAGTTAAGTCCCTTAGTGCTCAGAGCCATTTAAACAAATTTTTTGAGGCGTGTGGAGCTGGAGTGATATGTGACCTCTGATACTTCCAGATACGACTCTGACAGGTGAGACATACGTGAGCATCGTGTCCTGTCACGTACATCCACTCGTGTCTACATCTACATTTACATACTTATTACGCAATCCACCATACGGTGCGTGATGGATGGTACCTCGTACCACAATTAGCATCTTCTCTACCTGTTCCACTCCCAAACAGAACGAGGGAAAAATGACTGCCTATATGCATATGTACGAGCCCTAATCTTTCTTATTTTATCTTTGGGGTCTTTGCGCGACATGTAAGTTGGCGGCAATAAAATTGTACTGCAGTCAGCATCAAATTCTGGTTCTCTAAATTTCCTCAGTAGCGATTCAAGAAAAGAGCGCCTCCTTTCCTCTAGAGACTCCCACCCGAGTTCCTGAAGCATTTCCGTAACACTCGCGTGATGATCAAACCTACCAGTAACAAATCTAGTAGCACGCCTCTGAGTTGCTTCTATGTCCTCCCTCAATCCGACCTGATAGGGATCCCAAACGCTTGAGCTGTACTCAAGAATAGGTCGTATTAGTGTTTAATAAGCGGTCTCCTTTACAGATGAACCACATTTTCCTAAAATTCTAACTATCCGCCTTCCCCACAACTGCCATTACATGCTTGTCCCACTTCATATCGCTCTGCAGTGTTACGCCCAAATATTTAATCTACGTGACTGTGTCAAGCGCTACACTACTAATGGAGTATTCAAACATTACAGGATTCTTTTTCCTATTCATCTGCATTAATTTACATTTATCTATATTTAGAGTTAGCTGCCATTATTTACACCAATCACAAATCCTGTCCAAGTCATCTTGTATCCTCCTACAATCACTCAACGACGACACTTTCCCGTACACCACAGCATCATCAGCAAACAGCCGCACATTGCTATACACCCTATCCAAAAGATCATTTATGTAGATAGAAAACAACAGCGGACCTACCACACTTCCCTGGGGCATTCCAGATGATACCCTCACCTCCGATGAACACTCACCATCGAGGACAACGTACTGGGTTCAATTACTTAATAGTGCATTGCAACGGGCAATTCGACCATGGCATTGCGACACCCCATACGTCCAGAATTACTACAGAGGGGCTCCAGGAACACTGTTTTGAGTTTGAACACTTCCGTTGGCCGCCAAAGTCCCCAGACATGAACATTTCTTAGCCTATCTGGGATGCCTTGCAACTTGGTGTTCAGAAGAGATTTCCAGCCTCTCGTACTCTTACAGATTTACGGTCAGCCCTGCAGGATTGATGGTGTCAGTTCCCTCCAGCAATACTTCAAACAATAGTCGAATCCACGCCGCTTCGCCTAGAGGCCCTACACGATATCAGTTTCTTTGGCTGTTCAGTGTACATCGATTTATGCGGAAATTCTCATGATGCTGTGTGTTTTATTCTACTTGACATAGTTTTTTTTATAAATAACAAATTTTCTATTCCTATCCTTAAATTTGCATAATTTAAACTATACATTGTAATCTTATTTATTTATGCTTTATATCGCTGCCGCTACTTTTGGGATTTTTATAATTTTTTAGCAAGGCAAACTGTTTTTACTGTGCGAAATGCTCATTTAAGCCTTTCACACAAAATGTGTACAACTTCAGTGAGTCTACTACGACTGTCCAATACAGCTCTACGGGGATGTATCCGTAGAGGCCTTGTTTGCTGTAGTCGCACAATGCGTTGCCGAGATATTTGATTTTGATATTTGATTTTGCGTTTGAGAAATTATAAGTCGTATTTAAATTACAATAAATTATATACTTAAACAGATATCGAAAGCTTGTCTTCACTCACGTAATCGTCTCTTTCTTCTGCTTAAGGAGAGCGAACTCGCTCCTCAGTGACATCCTTTGGATCTACAAAACCTGGAAGAGGAGCTCGTTAGTAGATTTCCGAGTCTACACACACATCTAAATGCGTATTCCTTCGGCGACTGTACAGTGCATCCTGAAGGGAACAGCATATCACTACTGGATTTATTTTCCTATCTCACTCGCGAGTAGATCGAGGGAAAACATATTTCCTACAACCTTCCGTCCGATCTCTAATTTGTGTCACTTTATCTCAGCCGTCCTTAGCTGAAATGTACGTTAGCAGCAGTAGAATAGATTTGAAGCCGGACTCAAATGCCGGGACTCTAAATTTCAGCAACATTCTCTCCAGGAATTAGTATCTGTGCACGAAGCATTTCCTTATTACTTACGTCCTCATCGAATCAATCAGTAACAAACCTACCAGCAATTATCTGAAATGCTTCGATGTCTTTCTTTAATCTGACCTGGTGGGGTCCAAAACGCTCGAGCAGTATTCAAGAAGGGTTAGCATTAGCGTCCTACACGCCATGTCATTTACAGATTAGTTATACGAGCATTCCCCCTTACCTACTATCCACCTGACGTGCTCATTCCATTTCATATGTCTTCGCAACGATATGCTTAGATATGTGACTGTGCCAAGCAACATGTTCATAATGCTGTATTCGAAAGCTACAGTATTACTTTCCCTACTCATCCACATCAACTTACCTTAATTTACATTTAGAGCACCCTGTCACTCACTAAACCAACTAAAAATTCCGTTAAGTCACCTCGTATCCCTCCGCAGTCACTGAAGGTCGACACCTTCCATGTTACCATAGCGTTATCAGCAAACAACCGTATATTGTTGTTCACCAGACGATTTATGTACGTAGAGAATAAGAAGAGTCCTATCACACTTCCCTCTGTTTTTGATCATATCATTTTCTGAGATGAAGACTCGTCGTTGAGAAAATGTACTGAGATTTATTCCTTAAAAAGTCTTCTAGCCACTCACATGTCTGGCAACCTGAACCGTATGCTCGGAGGTTTGTCAACAGTCTCCAGCGGTTTACCGTGTCAATTGCTTTCTGGAAACTGGGAATGCGTAATCTGGCTGTTGCTCTCTACTTCTAGGTTTTAGAATATCACATGAGAAAAGGCCAAGGTGAGTTTCACACGAGCATCGCTGTTTAAATCAATGGACAGAAGATTTTCTGGTCTTGAAAATCTGTTTTATTCGAACTCAGAATATAGTCAAGCATTCTGCAGCAAAACCGATGTTAAAGATATTGGTCTGCAATTTTGAAGATACGTGGTGGTGGTGGTTAGTGTTTAACGTCCCGTCGACAACGAGGTCATTAGAGACGGAGCGCAAGCTCGGGTTAGGGAAGGATTGGGAAGGAAATCGGCCGTGCTCTTTCAAAGGAACCATCCCGGCATTTGCCTGGAGCGATTTAGGGAAATCACGGAAAACCTAAATCAGGATGGCCGGAGACGGGATTGAACCGTCGTCCTCCCGAATGCGAGTCCAGTGTACTAACCACTGCGTCACCTCGCTCGGTGAAGATACGTTCTTTTACCGTTCGTGCGCAGGCTGTTCGGACATTCGTTTTACGAACTTCTAGGATTTGTAGAGGGAAGTGAGTACATAACAGTTTGAATAGAATGCTATATTCGGAAACGTATCGTTCCCGCACCACGAGGGTTTCAGTTCGGATGTTTCTCATTCACTTCTGCTTGAGGAACTGAATAGTTATCGACGCAGTAGAGTTATTAAGTAACAATTTGCAAGGAAACATAACGAAACATTTATTTATCACTTAAGCACATTTTCTGTATTACCACCTAAGGATTTCGTTCTATAGTTACAATGTACTGCTTTAAAGTCAGTACCGCCATTATTTACAATTTTACATTTAACCTTTCACAATGATGATTTCGGCTTCAAAGTACTATTATTAAGTGTTTTAAGTGTCTAATGGCGGTAGTGACTTTAAAGAAATATATTATGACTGTGGCCCCACATTATACTCTTAAAACACTTGATAATAGCACTTTGAAGCCGAAATCGTGATTGTAAAAGGTGAAATGTAACACTGTAAATAAACAACAGTCTAATGGCGGTAGTGACTTTAAAGAAATATATTATGAGTGTAGCCCCGCATTATGAAAAAGTTACAATATCTGTTTTTTTTATTTTGGAATAATGTAAACACTTAATTTTTAAGTGTTAATACAGACAAATGGGCATCAGTGATATATGAAAGTTTCGTTATGTTTCTTTTCGAATTGTTACCTAGTAACTGAACTGCGTCACGCCTAATTCAATACATCTATCAGAAGTGGATGAGTTACACATACGATGTGAAACTGTGGTATAAGACAAACCGCATGTTAAGGGAGATGGGTTCCTATTGAAGATATTGTGTACTCACTCCCCTCTACGACTTAGAAGTTTCTAGCGGGACGTTCCGTACACCCTGTATACAGGACTCACCTACAATTTTCTCCAGTCGCTTGCGCTGGGCGACAATAGTGATAAATACAAGCCAAACAAGAGGCTGATCCCGTAGATTATTCTCTGTAAATCCGAACTGAGATTCCATCTGGACGCGGCGAATCATCTTTTTTCGACTCTGTCAGTTGTTTCTCTATGCTAGGAGTGCCTATTTCTATGGCTTTCGCGCGGGATTCTGTGAGGTAGTGAAACGACGGTATGAAACTTCCTGACAGATCAAAACTGTGAGCCGGGCCGAGACAGAAGCTCTGTGAAGCGTTCGCAGGAGAGCTTCTGTGAAATTTGGAAGGTAGGAAACGAGGTACTGGCGGAATGAAAGCTGTGAGGACGGGTCGTGAGTAGTGCTTTGGTAGCTCAGTTGGTAGAGCACTTGCCCGCGGAAGAAGAAGGTACCGATTTCGAGTCTCGGTCCCGCACACAGTTTTAATCTGTCAGGGAGTGTCGTATCAGCGCACACTCCGCTGCAGAGTGAAAATCTCATTCTGGAAACGACGGTATATTTGCACTTTTCATCAGATGGTGTTTGTGATAACAGTAACTATAAGATTCGCCTGTGATGATGAGTCGGAAATAAACAGAAGCGTATCGCATTTGGCATTAAAAACAGTAAGGTCTTATATTTGGTTGAATAGGCGGACCACATCTCCGCGACGATAATATACAGCGGCATCACTTTACTTTTTAATTTGCTGTAACCGGAGTATTTGCATGTGACGGGAATATTGGCAGCGCTTGAGTCAAGAAGGGTCAAATTGGGAAGGGCTATGAGAGACACCCACGCAGTGTTCTAACGTGACAGCTACTGCTACATCCCGCCCTTGGCAGAAGCTCGTGTGACGTCAGCTATCGCTCAGCTCCCGTTGGTTCCAAGGGGGCTGGGGGTGGGGGCAGCCATCACTGTTTAATCGCCCAGTAGTTCCGGATCGTCGCAGTGCGATGCGATGGGATGGGATGGGATGGGATGGAATGGGATGGTGTGTCCTTCGTTTCCCTGGGCTGCTATGATTTACGGCAGGGGAAACGGAATGCTATCGCCCTCCTGAATCATTCTGCCCGCGCCATATGCAAATGCCGCTTCTTCCTATTCTGCATTTGGCGATTTGCCTCCAGCACTTTGCATATACAGCAGTCCAGGAAGCAAGCTGGAGGCGCTGCGGTTGTAAAGCTATTAATGTGTGACGATATTCATGCAAGTATTCATACATACGTAGAATAGAGGGGCGTATTTTGCGCTATTGATTTTCTTAACACTAAACTGGATAAAAAAAAAACGAAATAAAATGTCAATTTTCTTGGAATGGCTGCTTTCCACAGCACTGGTCTGTGTTGAAACGCTTTTTACGTGCTGCAAATGAATGCGTTCAACCAGTCATATGCTTTGCGCCTTTATTGACAAGGTATGTGGGTTTGCAGATGTTGATTTTACGAGGGGCCGTTCAGTAGTAAAGCATCACAATTTCCTCTCCGGCATTTTCAGTCGAAAAAAATTTTGCGCGTCATTGTGGAATATTCCCGTAGCAGTCACTGAATTTCTTTTGGCGGAAAACCAGAGCACTGCACATATTAATAGACGCTTGCAGAGTGCCTACAGAGACCTGGCAGTGAACAAAAGGACGTTGAGTCGTTGGACGAGTCGTTTGTCATCACCGCAACAGTTCCTCCTCATCCACCCTACACTCTCGAACTCGCACCTTACGACTTCCAACTGTTTCACCGAAAAGAATGAATTCAGTGGGAATCAGTATGTGGTTGCATTACTTACTGAAAGGCCCTCGTATATTTAAATAATAGAAACCTCAATTTATAATGCAAGAGGGCTTACAGTTAAATGCAGGGAGTGGGCAAAGGCGTGTAAATATCGCGAAGAATGCATGATTGAATGTAAATGCAGGTACTAGTCAAGTCCAAAGGTGACACTTTCGTATCTGCAGAGCTGTCCACAAATCCGTAAGAGTACGAGGGGATGTAGAACTTTTCTGAACAGCACGTTGCAAGGCATCCCAGATATGCTCTATAATGTTCATGTCTGGAGGTTTTCTACATCTACATCCATACACCGCAAGCCACCTGACGGTGTGTGGTGGAGGGTACTTCGAGTACTTCTATCGGTTCTCCCTTCTATTCCAGTCTCGTATTGTTGGTGGAAGGAAAGATTGTCGGTATGCCTCTGTATGGGCTCTAATCTCTCTGACTTTATCCTCATGGTCTCTTCGCGAGATATACGTAGGAGGGAGCAATATACTGCTTGATTCCTCGGTGAAGGTATGTTCTCGAAGCTTCAACGAAAGCCGTTACCGAGCTACTGAGCGTCTCTCTTGCAGAGTCTTCCACTGGAGTTTATCTATCATCTCCGTAACGCTTTCGCGATTACTAAATGATCCTGTAACGAAACGCGCTGCTCTTCGTTGGATCTTCTATATCTCTTCTATCAACCCTATCTGCTACGGATCCCACACTGGTGAGCAATATTCAAGCAGTGCGCGAACAAGTGGACTGTAACCTACTTCCTTTGTTTTCGGATTGCATTTCCTTAGAATTCTTCCAATGAATCTCAGTCTGGCATCTGCTGTACCGACGATGAATTTTATATGCTCATTCCATTTTAAATCATTCCTAATGCGTACTGCCAGATAATTTATGGAATTAACTGCTTCCAGTTGCTGACCTGCTATATCGTAATTAAATGATAACGGATCTTTCTTTCTATGTATTCGCAGCACATTACACTTGTTTACATTGAGATTCAATTGCCATTCCCTGCACCATGCCACAATTCTTTGCACATCCTCCTGCATTTCAGTACAATTTTCCATTGTTACAACCTCTCGGTATACCACAGCATCATCCGCATAAAGCCTCAGTGAACTTCCGATGTTATCCACAAGGTCATTTATGTATATTGTGAATAGCAATTTGATGGCCAGCGAGAGTGTTTAAACTCAGAACACTGTTTCTGGAGCTATTATGTAGTAATTCTGAACGTGTGGGGTGTCGCATTGTCCTGCTGGAATTGTTCAGGCCCATAGGAATGCAAAATGGACATGAATGGCTGCAGAGTATCAGACAGGATGCTTACGTACGTATCATCTGTCAGAGTCTTATATAAACGTACCAAGGGTCCCATAACACTCCAACAGCTTGAACAGTCCCCTCCTGGTATGCAGGACCCACGGATTTATGGAGTTGTTTCCATACCTGTACACGTCCATCCGCTCCATACAATTTGAAACGTGAGTTGTCCGACCAGGCAACATGTTTCCAGTCGTCAACAGTCCATGTCGATGTTACAGGCCCACACAAGGCGTAGGGCTTTCTGTCGTGGTCTCATCAAGGTCACACGAGCAGGTCTTCGGCTCCGAATGCGCATATCGATGACGTTCCGTTGAATGGTTCGCACGCTGATATTTGTTGCGGCCCAGCATTGACAGGTCAGCAATTTGCGGAAGGGTTGCACTTCTGTCTCGTTGAATGATTCTCTTCGGTCGTCGTTGGCTCCGTTCTTGCGGCATCTTTTTCCAACCGCTGCGATGTGGGAGATTTGATGTTTTACCGGATTCCTGATATTCACGGTGCACTCGTGGAATGGTCGTACTGAAAAATCCGCACTTCATCGCTACCTCAGAAATGCAGTGTCTCTGTGGCCTCGCCGCCAGACACCACACTTGCTAAGTGGTAGCCTTTAAATCGGCCGCGGTCCGTTAGTATACGTCGGACCCGCGTGTGGCCACTGTCAGTGATTGCAGACCGAGCGCCGCCACACGGCAGGTCTAGAGAGACTTCCTAGCACTCGCCCCAGTTGTACAGCCGACTTTGCTAGCGATGGTTCACTGACTTCTAAGCTCTTATTTGCCGAGACGATAGTTAGCATAGCCCTCAGCTACGTCATTTGCTACGACCTAGCAAGGCGCCAGCATCCGTACTATTTTATATTGTGAATCATGTACCACAAAGAGCGACGTTCTCCATTAATGGATTAAAGTTAAGTATTCCACCAGCTACGTCCGTTTTTCTCAATTCTAATTCCCATCCCATGTTCCAGACCTCACGCCAGCCTGCGTGAGCTAAAACGCGTGCATATCGGCCTGCTTTAACCATATGGCTGGCTCTCCTGCCAACCACAGCAGTCTCATCGGTCGTGTGCCGACTAAAACACTACGTTCAAACTCACTTAAATCTTGATGACCTGCCATTTCAGTAGCAGGAACCTACCAAACAACTGCGCCAGACATTTTTTGTCTTAAATGCGTATTCTGACTGTTTACATATCTCTGTGTTTCAATACGTTTTTGTGGCGCTTCCGTGTTTTTGCGACGTGTATGGGGGCTATGCCATTGGACAAACCACGGCATGAAAATAATTTTCTCGTTTTGAGGACGAGCGTTTCGACATTAATGACTCTCCACATTCAGAAAGACATTCGGGAGTTTGATGAAGATCGTTTAAAAGCATTAATCCGCAGTGATCCTCGTCAGTGCTCTCGAGAGCCGCATATGTGACGAACTCTGATCATTCTGTCATCGCACGGCATCTGCATACAAACTGAAGGTTAAAAAATCGGGGCTACAGGTACCACATACTCTAAGCCAAAATCACAAAAATCTTCTTGCTCGTCTTCAGTTGGTTAGTAAACAACAGGAACCATTGCTATCCCGAGTCGTTGATGGTGACTATATAACGAAAACAAAGAAATGGTTGAGCCCAAACAAAGCAGATATTTCTCGTACGAAGACCTACCCGCATCTACAAAAAATAATGCTATGCATCTGGTGGAATAGCGATCGTGTGTTATACTAATTGCTTCCCCTTAGTTGTAATCACCTCTGTTGACATTTATTTCCAACAACTGAACTGCCTTGCAGACGGAATCGAAGAACTGCGATCAGGAAGACAGCGTTATGTGATCCAACTACACGTTAACGGCCGCCCGCATTCTGCTAGACTGACAAAAAGCACCATACGAGAGTTACCGTGGAACGTCATTTCGCACCCATTTTATTCAGCCTATCCTGCGCCCTCAGATTTTCGCCTTTTCCGTTCTCTATCGAACAACCTTCAAGGAACTTCTTTTCCGGATTAAAATGCGGCCTTGAATATGGCTCGTTGAGTTCTTCGCCTCAAGACCACGTGATGGCAACATTCGCCAAATCGAAAAGTTACACCAGCGTTGGAGAACTGTTGTAAACAGTGAAGGAGAATATGTTGTTGATGACTAAGGTCTCTGTTATGTGTATCTGTTGGGTTTATTAAACTTATGAAAGCTACGAATTTATGCACCAACCTACAACAGTAGCTCACACTTTACAAGATAGGGTATACTTTCTTTGCTGAATTATCTGTAGATGAATATCAGACTGAGACACTATAATAACCAGACCAGCAGCTCTCTGTATGGCAGAGTGGCTATGCATATTTTAGGGAACCCCGAAAAGAATCTTCGAAAAACAAGAAAGACAATTCCTGTCAAAGATGTCAGGAACAGGGATCCCATCGCACGATAGCACAGACTTAATCGTGAATTCTACCAACACAAAGAAAACCTCATTAGTGTCATCACAACAAGAGGACCAGCTTTCTATTGCCACCAGTACAGATGCGCCACCATAGGCTGGCAAATAAGATTTCCAGAGTAGCCTGAGCCAACTCCTGTGCTTGCGGAAACTTTTTGCCTTGTGTTGTTTAGCAGCCGTTTCCTTGGAGTCTCAAGTGCCCTGGAAACTCAGCAAGGGATTTAAGCGCCCCTGCAGCTGATACGGGATATCATGGAGTTTAGCTGTTTCCGTGGCAATGCGGCTTATGAAGTTTATGGTGATCGCTCATAGTATCTGTACGGGCCGAGCCTCCGCTTGCTAGGAAACTGCAACTTTCTCTTGCCTGTGCGATGACGGGTCCTCTCCTACAGCTCGACTTTAAGCCAGCTGTCTTGATTGTTGGACGTGGCCTATTGGTTGCTCACGATTCGTTTTCACCTGATACAGGAACGGCGGGATGAACCATGACTTGTAGTTGTCAAGTGTTGGTCATTATTTGCGAGACCCCTTCTGCAGACTCGCTTGTTATTTGATAGTAGAGTGATTTTGGTCGTTCTTCTGTCCAAGTTTGGCCTATGCGTTTATATGGTTCAGCATCGGGGTGGTTAGAATTTGTTTAGATCAGAGAGCAAAACAGACTAAGTTATATGCCCTTATGTTTCTTTTGTGGTAGGGGTACAAGTACTGCCTACCGTTCACATACAGGGTAAATTAAATTTGTGCTTTATGTGTATGTTCAATAATTTGCCGACGACTGGATTGTTCAAATGCTTCAAAGGGCTCTGAGCGCTATGGGACTTAACATCTGAGGTCAGCAGTCCCCTAGAACGTAGAACTACTCAAATCGAACTAACCTAAGGACATCACACACATACAAGCCCGAGACAGGATTTGAACCTGAGACCGTAGCGGTCCCGCGGTTCCAGACTGAAGTGCCATGAACCGCTCACCACATCGATCGGCCGACAGACTGGAAGGTCGGCTGAAACTGACCCGTTACCGTAGTAACCTGGTTGATGTGCTCTAGGCCATTAGGTTGCCTGGGACTTGGTAGCACGTAAAAGTGACTGGTAATGACCTCAGTCTGCTTCGCAGGCGTGTACATTATTATAAACTTTCTGCTTTCTATGATTATGAATATTAGCACGATAGTAATTCCCTTTGGATGGTTCCCGCCGGCCGAAGTGGCCGAGCGGTTCTAGGCTCTACAGTCTGGAGCCGCGCAACCACTGTGGTCGCAGGTTCGAATCCTACCTCGGGCATGGATGTGTATGATGTCCTTATGTTAGTTAGGTTTAAGTAGTTCTAAGTTCTAGGGGACTGATGACCTCAGAAGTTAAGTCCCATAGTGCTCAGAGCCATTTTTGATGGTTCCCATCCGTGCATGAAGAGTACCATTTTTTTAAACTAGTTTTTTCATATATGTGCATCAGCGTATGTAAAGTTAAGATTTTCAATATTATTTTTCTCATCTATGGGACTGATATTCGTTTATGCAATAGTCTGCTACACAGATGTGTTCATTATTTAAAGTTTCCTGTTGTTTATCATTACGAATATTAGTGAAATAGTAAATTCCTATTGCTGCTTCATTTAATTCTTTTAAAGTAATGTTGTGATCTTTCTGAATGATACCGGGTGCAGTTACAGAGGTTCAGTGCGAGCTATAATTTTCACATGGTAACAAAGATTGGTTGATATTCGAATGCGTTAATTCAGAGCCTATTTGCGCTGAAAACATTTGTTCCAAATTTGGCCAACAGGTGCGAGTCTCACATTCGGATGGAAGAAAGACATATACAAATGTTTCCATATTTAATGGATTAGGAACGGAACATGGGCAGAAAAGAAATAATGTTGATATTATTATTAACTGCCACTTAAGCAATTTGTTCAATCCGAACACCGGTGACATCGAAAAGATGCTGTACAGCCCCATATTTGCATCTGGAGGTCAAAGCAAATCGCTTGTGTATCACTTCATTAGAATATCTACCACATTTTTCTGCCATACAATAATTTACAGCCTACACCACACCTCTTTGAGTACCTGCACTACAACTGCAGCAACCCGGTAATTGTTGACGTATGAGCCAGCCTCACAGACGTGGATATTTCGAATTTTCTGCTTTTCATAGTTATGCAATCTAGTGGGACAACGATTCCCTATGATTGTTTGGCAGTTTTGCACATAACTTTTTTTAATTCTTACTAACAATTTTGCCTACGCATTTCTATGACTATTGATGTTACAGTCCGCTTGTCTGCTTCCCAGATGTGTATATTATTTTCAAGCTTCGGGCACTGTAAATTCGCGTTATAGAAGGTGTTGTTGAAAAGAATAAATTATATCTCTAAATTTCCTACCGTCCATGTTAACTGGTTAACGCTGTTCACAGCTGTGTATGTAAATTTACCGCAGTTAATTCTTTAACCTAAGTGTTTTGACATTTTTTATCACTGAGGTACACACTGTACAAAAGAGCCAAAGAAACTGGTACATGCGAGCACGGAGAAGTGCCGCAACACGACGTGGCACGGATTCGACCAATGTCAGAAGTAGTGCTGTAGAGAACTGGCACCATGAATCTTTCAGGGCTGTCCGTAAACCCGTAAGAGTACGAGGGGCTGGAGATCTCTTCTGAACAGCACGTTGCAAGGCATCCCAGATATGCGCAATAATGTTCATGTCTGGGGAGTTTGGTGGGTAGTGGAAGTGTTGGAACAATGTTCCTGGAGCCTCTATGTAGCAATTCTGGTCGTGTAGGGTGTAGCACTGTCCTGCTGGAATTGCGCAAGTCCATCGGAAGGCATAATCGACATGGATGGATGTAGGTGATGAGACAGGATGCTTACGTACGTGTCACCTGTCAGAGTCGTATCTAGACGTATCTCGGGTCCAATATCACTCAAACTGCACAAGCCTCATATTACAGAGCTTCCCCCAGCTTGAACAGTCCCCTACTGGCATTCAGGGTCCCTGGATCCATGAGGTTGTCTCCATTCCCGTGCTCGTCCGTCCGCTCGATAGAATTCGAAACTGAACTCGTTCGACCAGGCAACCTGTTCCCAGTAATCAACTGTCCAATATCGCTGTTAATGGGACTATACGAGGCGTAAAGCTTTGTGTTGTGCAATCATCAAGTGTACACGAGTGGGTCCTCGGGTCCGAAAGCCCATATCGATTATGTTTCGTTGAATGGTTCGCAAGCTGACATTTTTTGATGAAATCTGCAGTAGCTTGCTGAAGCGTTGCACTTGCGTCAAGTTGAACGATTCCCTTCGGTCGTCTTTGGTTTCGTTCTTGCAGAATCCATTTCCGGCAGCAGCGATGTCAGAGATTTGATGTTTTACCGGATTCCTGATATTCACGGTACAGTCGTGAAATGGTCGGACGGGAAAATCTCCACTCCACCGCTACCTCGGAGATGCTGTGTCCCATTGATCGTGCCCCGACTATACCACCACATTCAAAGTCGCTTAAATCCTGAAAAC
Source organism: Schistocerca gregaria (assembly GCF_023897955.1). Taxonomy (NCBI): domain Eukaryota; kingdom Metazoa; phylum Arthropoda; class Insecta; order Orthoptera; family Acrididae; genus Schistocerca; species Schistocerca gregaria. The sequence goes on along the minus strand of NC_064928.1, from coordinate 152,276,603 downwards.
CTGCCATTGTAGCAGTAACAATCGATCCAACTACTGCGCCAGACACTTATGTCTTTTATAGGCGTTGCCGTATTCTTGCCGTATTCTAGCTCTGTATATATCTCTGCATTTGAATACGCAAGCCTATACCAGTTTCTTAGACGTTTCTGTGTATTTCCAGGATCAGCAACCTGTCGGTGTGTACAACAGAAACTGCTGTTTGAAAAACGTCTGCTCAAATTTGTGTACGAACAGGTATTGTTTGTTAGTTTGTTTGTTTTTTTAAAATGGCAACTTATGTGTGTGGTAAGTAGATAAATAAATTTTTTATCGGAGATTACTTTATCTGAGAGTACTTTATTTTTCTCTGAGCGCTTTACGAGGTGCATTCAAGTTCTAAGGCCACCGATTTTTTTTCTCCGGGCTGGAAAGAGATAGAAACATGGGCATGGTTTTAAAATGAGGCCGCGTTCATTGTCAATATGTCCCAGAGATGGCAGCACCGTACGGCAGATGGAATTTTACCGCCAGCGGCGAGAATGAGAACTATTTTAAATACTTAAAATGGCGACGTTTTCCTTACTTGAACAGCGTGCAATCATTCGTTTTCTGAATTTGCGTGGTGTGAAACCAATTGAAATTCATAGACAGTTGAAGGAGACACGTGGTGATGGAGTTATGGATGTGTCGAAAGTGCGTTCGTGGGTGCGACAGCTTAATGAAGGCAGAACATCGTGTGACAACAAACCGAAACAACCTCGTGTTCGCACAAGCCGGTCTGACGACAAGCTAGAAAGTGGAGAGAATTGTTTTGGGGGATCGCCGAATGACTGTTGAACAGATCGCCTCCAGAGCTGGCATTTCTGTGGGTTCTGTGCACACAATCCTGCATGACGACCTGAAAATGCGAAAAGTGTCATCTAGGTGGGTGCCACGAATGCTGACGGACGACCACATGGCTGCCCGTGTGGCATGTTGCCAAGCAATGTTGACGTGCAACGACAGCATGCATGGGACTTTCTTTTCGTCAGTTGTGACAATGGATGAGACATTGATGCCATTTTCCAATCCAGAAACATAGCGCCAGTCAGCTCAATGGAAGCACACAGATTCACCGCCACCAAAAAAGTTTCGGGTAACTGCCAGTGCTGAAAAAATGATGGTGTCCATGTTCTGGGACAGCGAGGGCGTAATCCTTACCCATTGCGTTCCAAAGGGCACTACGGTAACAGGTGCATCCTACGAAAATGTTTTGAAGAACAAATTCCTTCCTGTACTGCAACAAAACCGTCCGGGAAGGGCTGTGCGTGTGCTGTTTCACCAAGACAACGCACCCGCACATCGAGCTAACGTTACGCAACAGTTTCTTCGTCATAACAACTTTGAAGTGATTCCTCATGCTTCCTACTCACCTGACCTGGCTCCTAGTGACGTTTGGCTTTTTCCAACAATGAAAGACACTCTCCGTGGCCGCACATTCACCAGCCGTGCTGCTATTGCCTCAGCGATTTTCCAGTGGTCAAAACAGACTCCTAAAGAAGCCTTCGCCGCTGCCATGGAATCATGGCGTCAGCGTTGTGAAAAATGTGCACGTCTGCAGGGCGATTACGTCGAGAAGTAACGCCAGTTTCATCGATTTCGGGTGAGTAGTTAATTAGAAAAAAAATCGGTGGCCTTAGAACTTGAATGCACCTCGTACATTCCCATATCCTAACACCCTATCTGCTCATAGACAACAATGCTAGAACTACAGAACCTTTAGATCAAACAAATAGAGAGAGGATTGGAAGAACTCTACATTAGGTAAAACTCGAGAAATGACACCAGCGACTACCATTTAGCTATTGGAACCAGACTCTTTATAACACTCCTTACATACGGTAAGCACGAAAACCATATGGTACAAGGAACGCAAGACAGTGTTAAGAAGGAAAATGAAGGAACGCTGGGGTAACAGAAAAGCTCCAGATCCTAATGTGGAACCAGCTACTAAACTTTACCGAGAATACCAGAAATAGTAGACGACGACACCACAGCATAAACGTAAGTACTGTGGTGCATAGGGAGGCCAACTGCATTTTGCAAAGTATGACGTGCTACACATATGATATTCCACGGACCGAAAGAAGAATTTTATATCTTTATATATATAATTCTACTGTACGTATGTATGTCACTAAACTCCTCCTAAACGGCTGGACCGGTTTCAATGATTTTTTTTGTATGCGTTTGGGTGGCACCCTGGATGGTTTAGATTCACAAATGTTCCCGCCAGATGGCACTGCAGTCGGTATCTAGGTTATTTATCTATACTGCAACGAAATGGCTGGATTGATATGAATGAATTTTTGTGAATGCATTCAAGTAGGGGCCTGGATGATTTAGATTCACAAATCAGCCCGGCAGATGGCGCTGCAATCGGTATCTAGGTTATTTATCCATACCGCAACTAAACGGCTGCCGGCCGCGGTGGTCTCGCGGTTCTAGGCGCGCAGTCCGGAACCGTGTGACTGCTACGGTCGCAGGTTCGAATCCTGCCTCGGGCATGGATGTGTGTGATGTCCTTAGGTTAGTTAGGTTTAAGTAGTTCTAAGTTCTAGGGGACTAATGACAACAGCAGTTGAGTCCCATAGTGCTCAGAACCATTTGAACCATTTTTTGAACTATACGGCTGGATCGACTTCAGTTAATTTTTGTGTATACATTCAAGTGGGGGCCTGGAAAGTTTACATTCTTAAATCAGCACGGTAGGTGGGGTTGCATTTTTGTGAGCAATATTGAGCGTATTATATTCAGATATAAGTTACGTGCATAGGATTTCGTTTATTTTTCGACATTTTAATTGGAGTGTATCATATTATGTGTGTTTCGTTATTTTGATATTTTTTTTCGGTGTCTTTTGATATTTTGGGTGTCGCATTTCAGTGAATATTAAGTGTATTATATCCACATATAAGTTACATACATAAAACAATGCCACGTCTTCGTGGACGAGGAGGAAATGTTGGTCGACGGACTCGGAATTCACAATTAGTCCAGAGCCGTCGGTTAAATAGATCGGCAGAAGATCAATTGACGGACAGTGAAAATTTAAGAAACCAGGATGCAATCAGACGTGCTAATGAAAGTCGAGAGCAACGCAACGAATGCCTTCGAGTTACTGCATTGAGACAAAGACTGGCCCGTCAACGTGTCACCGACACATTCAGAACACGTGAACAACAGCGTTTGCAAGCGTATCGCACATTGACACGTGCTTCACTTCATCGCCTTGCGTTTCAATATTTGTTGGACATCGACTATTCGTCATATTCACAAACTGTAACAATGCCAGCACTGTCATGCACTCAAATACAAAGGTGAATCGGCCGGTTTCTGCTGCGCGTCTGGAAAAGTTGTATTGCCACCATCGAATTTGCCGCCGGAACCATTCAATTCATGCTTTCAAGTGACATCATATGGAGCAACAAAAATCGTTCAGAATGAAGATGGTCGCAATTTTCACTCAGCGTTTAAGACTCAAGGTCAAGTGTATCATCAAATTGGTTCTATAAGGCCGATGCCTGATACCGATTCAAAATTTCTGCAAATCTACTTCATGGTTGATGAGTAGCAGCAAATAAATGCACGCTGCCGGTACAGCCACATCGAGCAGATGGAGGAGCGAGAAATTGTGGGTATTTTAGAGCCGTTTTTACAGAATCACAACCAGTTGGTCCAGTTGTTTAATACCGTTTCAAACAGACTGCAAAACGACAACTGTACAGCAAAGTACCATCTGGGTAGTACGCGGGCCGATATAATGCTCTGACCATTAATGAAGTTGCAGTTGCTATGGTTGGCGACGCATTTGAACGTCGAGATATACGAATCCAATGCAGAGATAACACAGTGCATACGATTGAAGACAGTCATCGCTCTTACGACGCTTTGCAATATCCATTGATATTTTGGAAAGAAGGAGAGGATGGGTATCATTTAAATATCAAACTAAAAAATGCAGGACAACGTCTGTCGGGTCCACTAGTTATGAAATCATGTACACATATGCGTATGCCATCTCTTAAATTGTTAGATATAATTCATACAAAGTCGAAACTTATATCACATACTATTTCGAAAAAAGAAGTGTAGGAGAAAATAACTATGTACCTTGTATAGGAGTGGGGGTGGGGATGGAAAATGGGGTGAGCATTTGGAGAAAAATTTGCCAAATTTAGTATCGATATGTCTTATTATTTGTATAAAAATACTATGGGGGTAAGACATCTTACTATCCCTAGAACAGGGGCTGTGGAAGAGAAGGGATGACAAGTAAAAATGTTGTAAAACGATCTGTTTGTACTTACTCTCGGTATTTAATTGACTTGAAACACTTTGAAAGTATGAAGCGTAATCTGTTATTATTGTTGATCTATTCAGTGCGTCAACCAGGTCACCAGTGTGACCACTGGAAAGAAGAATCGAACTAAAAGCAAATAGGATAGTGTCCTTGCCGACCACAATAACAGATGTAAAGGCAAATCGGGCTAAAATCCAGTAAAAATATTTAGTAAAGATTTTGATTCCCGATCAGTGACGATGTTTTAAATGAATAAAACGTCATTCAATATTTGGAAGTATGTATCTGTAGTCAGAGACGATGAGTGACGGTTGGAGCTTAACACATAAGTTGAAACTAGAAACGAACCTGATGTACGAACACAGCTTCTGCGCAAAAGAACAAATAGGATTGAATGTTGCACAGAAACTGTGAAACACCCAAATTACGCATGACAACTAATGTGGACTTGCAGCCGAGGCGTGTTTCGTCGTAGGTATTAATGTGTAAAACTAGAAGGGGAGGAAAGAAAAAATTGAATGAAGAGGAATGAAGGAAACATGGGCAAATTATAAATCAATTTTGAGGAAGAAAGGTAACAGCTCTGTTTAGATAGAACCGAGACTAACATAGTTCACAGAATGGAAAACCAAGTGTAAATAATATTATTATAATTTGGGACAGCAATAGTTTTTATTATTGGTTTCTCAATATTTATTTGTAAACGTAATTAATTTTAAATCGCTGATAACGATGTATGATCGGTACACCTTGTTCACTGGAAATATTCTCCGGCTACTTCCCATAATTACGGAAGACTGCAATAAATACGTATAGAGAGAGCTTGAGTAAATAAAAGTTTCATTACAAAAAGGGTATTTCCTACACTCCATTTATTTTAGTAACAGTTCTATTTACATAAATCTTCAGCATACCAGTTTGCAGAATAGTGTCAGAAACAATGCGTGTTCACAGAGGATTGGCGTGTGGTATCGATAAGTTTAATAGAGTGAAACACATAGTAATTGTTAATTAGGAAAGCGAATGAATTAATGTTTTTTCTTCCAACTCGTATATAACAGCCACTTAGAAATTACCTGTATTTTAGAGTCAGTAATAGTTCCCGCCTAATAGCATCAATTTAAACGACCCATAATAATGGTAACTACGCAGGCACATTTAAAAAATGATAAGCCATTTGAAAAACGTTACATTTCGGTTTCAAACCATAATTGCATTCGTCATTAACCCGGAGATTAACTGTGGATATAACGACCACGCAAATGAAAAGCCGCAAAACTTTGCGGTGGTCATTAACAGGTGTCGATATTTTACCCCCTCCCACCCTCTGCTCCCTCTCTTCGTCACCCGACAGGGATAATCAGTCTCCTGTGACCTAAATATCGCCCGACCAATTAGTAGACAAACGTTTCTTCTTGAATGTCACAAAAGTACGCTAAATCACATGAACCCTCTTATTTGTGTTGTGGTATCTGTATGATCGGGCGATACTGCTGTGTGCGTCTGTAGGTCCTCTGTTTTTAAAGCTTGTAAGAGTTTAAATCTTTTTCCAAAAGCTACGGACGAGGCTTCTATACTTTCTGGTACCCACAGGTGGATGGATTTTGTTGCAAGATTTAGTTTGTCTATGTCAGTGCAAGGAACGGGTAATGGTTGGATTACTATTGCCTTTGTTCGATCTAGTGATGCTAAGAAGAGTTCTTTGGATTCCTTTCCAACTCGTGATGTAATTGCTTGGAATACTTTTAATATTGTACATCAGTCTAATAAAGCATATGGAGGAAGTTATCCGTCTAGTGATGAGCCCCTAGTTGTAAGAAGTCGTGTGTGTAGTAAACTTGAAAGTTCTGAACCCTATACATGAGGTATACAACGGTGACAGCGTAATGGTCGCGCACACTTCTTTGAATGTGGCTCCTCTAAATTAACGCAGCATAATTCTGCGGGAACAATGTGCCTTTTCGTCAAAGTATTACCATTCAGGTTCACTGTGCACTTATCTCAAGGCATTTATGATTACGTTTGATATCTGTCGTCATGCCTACTTTATAATGATTCCAAATACAGTATATCAACAGTACACTAGCATTGGAAAGTTTGGCGTCATGCACGTGATTTCCGTTACAGATGTATTGCATTGATTGATAAGTATGGTAAAAAAACAAAAACAAGAAAAATTTTTGTTTCGTAACCGATTCATTTTATTTCTCGACATAGCCTGCTTTGGTGCGATATACCCTTGGTTCAACGATCCTCCAGCTTTTTCATCCCTTCAGAAAAATAGGTTCTGTCGAAGTCTTCAAAATATTAGTTAACATCGACTACCACTTCCTCATCTGACTAGGCCGACCAGAGTGGCCGAGTGGTTCTAGGCACTACAGACTGGAACAGCACCCGCTACTGTCACAGGTTCGAATCCTGCCTCGGGCATGGATGTGTGTGATGTCCTTACGTTACTTAGGTTTAAGTAGTTCTAAATTCTAGGGGAATGATGTCCTCAGCAGTGCTCAGATCCATTTGAACCATCTGACTAAAAGTTGTGGAACAGGAAGAAGTCTCTTGCTGAATATGGTGGATGAGGAATCAATTGAAAGCCACATTCACGCACTTTCGCTGTTGTTATCGCTTATGTGTGGGATAGTGCATAATCCTGCTTGAAAGAGCACTTTTTTACATGCCAACGTTGGTCTTTCTATTGCGCAACGCAAGTTTCAAACGATCCAACAATTAAGTTTAATAGGGTCCCAGTTACCATTCTTCCTTTTTCTATGTGGTCTAAAAGTATTATTCCTTGGAATCCCAAGAAACAGTGGCCATCACAGTACTAGTTAACTAAATTGTTTTTGCCTTCTTCGGTTCACATGTATCAGCGTTTGTACCTTCTTTGTAATGCCATTTTGACTGTGCTTCGTAATAATGGATCTAGGTTGCATCAACAGTCACAAGTCGCTGCAAAAAGTCTTGCGGACTGTGAATAAACATCGCGAGACAATTTGTTGAATTACCGAGTGGGATGCGCTTTTGGTCGACTGAGAGCAATCGCGGCACCCTCCCGCACACAGTTTCTTCATGGCCAATTCTCCGTAAAGGATGTTATGCAGTCCCTCTGTTGAGATGCCTGCTGTCTCAGCATTACGCCATCATGGATTTTATCAATGGTTTCATTTGTGGTGACCGCAACTGGACGGTAGGAGAACGCTTCGTCTTCGGTGATGGTCCGACTACGATAAAATTCTTTATTCCAAAAGTGAATGGTCTTCAAGTATCGCGCAGAGTCCTCGTAAACTTCATCCAAACTTAACTGCTCAGGTCATCAGTACCCTAAAACTTACAACTACTTAAACTTAACTAACCTAAGGACATCACACACATCCATGCCCGAGACAGGATTCGAACCGGCGACCGTGGTGGTCGCGCGGTTCCAGACTGGAGCGCCTAAAACCGCTCGGCCACTGAGGCCGGCCAACCTTTCAAGTGCAACTTTTAATGACAGCACTAGAAAACATTCTCCATTCTCAATCGCACTCGAAACACTCACTACGTTTACATACGCCACATCTTCTGAAAGGCGAAAACTGAATTTCGAAAACCGTTTTTCACTGTCGTGTTCACATGTTAAGCGGATCTGCTTGCCCGGTTAAAAATGGCGCCTGGAAAACTGATTTTATAGTTTCTCATTTAGTTAGAATTATCTTCCATTAAACTAGCTGCAAACTAGCTGCAAACTATTTCATTCTAATATTTGTACTTATACTTCACTGCCCAGAAAGTCACTCTGTCCATATTAGCAGAACATTTTAAGAACAAGACGAAACCTGACAGCCCAGTCACGTTCCGAAACCAGTTTCATTTACATGGGAGCGACAATCGATTGCAGAATTCGAAAACCGGTGTTAGAAGCATATTTTCACATTCGATGTTGAAGTGTTTACATCCCCACCCAGTAGCGGTACTGGTAAATCGGCTTACGAAATCCGCTTTTGGGAGTCCCTTGTAGTAGCGGGTGAATGACGATTTGAGACGGCTGTCAACAATGAACTGCACACTGTACATAGTATAAATTCTGTATATCGTCCTTAAAATAATTAAGCTTACCAAAAATGAAGGCGCAACAAAAATATTCCATTTTGTCATTAAAACTTATCAGACTTATGAAACCATCCCCGTATAACCGATAACACACATTTACCGCTGAGCCGTGGCGCGACTGACTTTACTTCAGCGTCTGTAGTTACCTTTGTCCGGTACCTCGCACTAGTATCGTGTGTCTGATTACAAGAGAAGCTTCGGCGCTGCTAATTAAAAGGCAGAACTCACTGGTACCAGGGAAGATAGTGAGACCAGCATCTTGGACGGATATCATGAGTGCCGGGGCAATGTGTGTGGTGCGATCGGGACGTGAACGCTCTTTCCTGTTCAGGGTAGTGGTGGAGCCAGGGAACGATAAACTACCTGTTGTGTCCTGTGTAGACTCGTAGTTGTGTCTACCGCTATTTGTCTATGGCAGGTGGGACGAATTACACAGTGTCCGCATGGCTTCACTCGGCATGTGATTTCACATGCATATGTATGTGGCAGTGATCTGTTTTGTTGTATTCTCATTCTGTAGCTGCTGGGGTGCCTCGTTTGCTGAAACCGAATGGTGCGTTAAAACTATATGACAGACCAGGACACAAAATCAGAAACTCTCTTTTTTTGTACGAACATATTGAGCCCCCAAGCCATTACTCACGGATAGCAACTATTCAGTCAGTACTTCTCTACAATATTCCAAACTTGACAGAATGTTAGCTTCATGTCTGTTGGGATAGCACTCGTGGAAGGAAAGATATAATGGAGAAATGGTTTCGCCACACCTTTACCTTTCTCGCCTTCTGTGGTCATTGGTGCTAGGCTGTTTATCCGGCGGCAATATGGGCTTATACCGCCTTGTAGCAGTGCTATTCAGTCGCTGGTGGAGTACTGGGTATTCTTTGTGTTTTGTTCCAGTTTCCAGAAAGGTCGCTCGAAAAAAAAAAAAAACTATGGGCCCCTATCTCAACTACATCTACATTAATGCTCTTAAAACCACATTTAAGTGTCTGGTAGATGGTTCATCGGATCATTTTCATGATAATTATCTATTATTCCAATCTCCAACAGCGCGAAGAAAAAACGAAGAGCTTTTCGTGCGAGATCTGATTTCCCTTGTTCTATTATGATGATCGTTTGGTGTCAAGAAAATATTTCAGCATTACAACATAGCGGATGACTGAACTTTCTCGATGTATTCCGTTAACCCTATCTGGTAAGGATCCCACAACGCGCAGTAGTATTCCAAAAGGGGACAGACAAGCATAGTGTAAGCAGCCTCTTTAGTAGAGCTATTGCAGCTTCTAAGTCTCGTGCCAATAAAACGTAGTCTTTGGTTCGCCTTCACACAATATTTTTGTGTGTTCTTCCCAACTTAAGTTGCTAGTAATTGTCTCGAATGAAAAACAGCCCACAGTTGCACTAAATTCTGTTTATTTTTAACCTTGACCATGGTTTCTGCTATAATAATATAGCCTTCTTCAGCAGTCTAGAAATAAACAGAATTTAGTGCAACTGTGGGCTGTTTTTCATTCGAGACAATTTTGTAACGGTTGCTGTTGTCGCTGCCATGATGAAAATAATTTCTAGTAATTCATAGATATTTAGTTGCATTTTTGGCCTTCAGATTTGATTCATTTATCATGTAACCGAAGTTGAAAGGATTCCTCTTAGCACTCAAGGGGATGACCTCACGTGTCGATATTTAGGGTCAATTTCCAAATTTCGCACCTTTTCTAAATGGTTTGGCAATTTGTTTCCATCTTCTGATGACTTTACTACACAATAAACGATAGCATCATCTGCAAACAACCTAAGACGGCTATCCAAATTGTATCCTAAATCATTTATACAGACAAGGAAGAGCAGAGGGCCTGTTACAATACCTTGGCGAATGACAGAAATAACTTCTGCTGTACTCGATGAATTTCCACCAGTTACTACGAAATGTCACCGCTCTGACCGAAATCACGAATCCGGTTGCATAACTGAGACGATAGCCATCCGCTGTGGTCGAGCGGTTGTAGGGGCTTCAGTTCGGAACCACGTCACTGCTACGGTCGCAGGTTCGAATCCTGCCTCGGGTATGGATGTGTACGATGTCCTGTGGAATGGTACATTAGCTTATTTGTTTGAGTTGTAAATATTTGTCGTCTATTGTTGTTTTTCTGACATGTTCTACATCCTGGAGGACATCCTAACTATGGATCCTTTGGTATGAAGGTACATCTAATCTAATCTAATCTACTTTAATCTAGGTTAGTTATGTTTAAGTATGGGACTGATGACCTCAGATGTTAAGTCCCATAGTGCTTAGAGCCACTTGAACCGAGACGATATTCTTTAAGCCCGCAATCAGACTACGAGCTCCTAATGAGGTACACTGTCAAAAGCATTCTGGAACTATAGAAATACTGAATCAAGTCCCTTGTCAATAACACTCAATATTACGTGTGAACCGTTCAGGGTAGCCTCGCGGTCTGGGGCGCCTTGTCACGGTCCACACGGTTTCCCCCGCCGAAGGTTCGAGTGCTCCTTCTGGCACGGGTGTGTGTGTGTGTGTGTGTGTGTTGTCATTAGCGTAAGTTACGTTAAGTTAGATTAAGTAGTGTGTAAGCTTAGGGACCCATGACCTCAGCAGTTTGGTCCCATAGGATCTTATCACAAATTTCCAACTTCGTGTGAGTAAAGAGAAAGTCTATTTTCATAAGAACATGTTTTGTAAATCCGCGTTCTCTGTATGTCAATTCATAATGTGTGAACACAGTATATATCACAAAATCCTGCTGAAAATCGACAACGAAATGGGCCTGTAATTTCTGGCGTCATCTTATAGAATCTTGGAGTGTGTTTTATGTTCTCGTTCTGTGACATTTCTACAGACTGGAAATACGCTCAGTAGGAATCACAGTGGATTCCAGGAACAACCAGGGTTTAGATATCAGCTGCTCTCTCCGTCCACGAGATAAAAAAAGCAGTAGATACCAACGCCGAGGGCGCCGCCATGTCAATTGCCTTCCTAAACGCATTCAAAATATTTCCGTACCGATACCTAATGATCATGACGCGAGCGTACGGACTGGACTGAAACGTTTCTAGCTAACGGAATACATCATGTCATTCTCAACAGAGAGAAATTTTTAGAATTAACAGCAACTTTGGGTGTACAACAAGGGTGTGTTACAGATCCATTACCTTTCAAAAATGAGCTAGTGGATAGCGTTGGAAGTTCCATGATGGTTTCGTGGCTGATGCTGTTGTATATAGAGAAGTTGCAATACTGGAAAATTTTAGGGAAATGCAGAAAGACCTACACAGAATAAACGCCTGGTGCTGGAAGTGCCAACTGGCCCTCAACACTAACAAATGTAACGTATTGCGAATATATAAACATGAAGACCTGTTACATAATATTTTGGCCTTTGGGGATAGGAAAACTGTTGCCATAGAGTCTTATTCTATGGCTACTAATATCACTATATAGTGATGTACAGCTTCACGGTGGCTCATTAATACTTCTTGTGGCAAATCTGTGTTACAAAACTGATAAAACAGTCGCCCAATCCCACCTGCGGTTCCCCATATGACATGTAACAAGTGACATACAATATGACATGTAACATATGAATAAATTTAAAACCCTCTCACTCTCTACGCATTAAGAAATAATCATCATCTTACGTTAAAGGTTGAACACAATAATACACGTGTTTGAGTTAGAAACTGTGTAGGTGACTTGATATAGCATAAAGCACAGCGCGCATATTACACAGACTATAATCAACCAGTATTTGAGAATGAGCGCCTTTAGCGACAGCCAACTGATTCAAAGATAAGTTCAAACTTTTTCTAAGCTTTTGGCCGTTTATAGTCTCACAAAACCATGAAAGAAAAACAGTATACAACTGCAAGGTTCTCAGGAGAGCTTCTGTAAAGTTTGGAAGATAGGAGACGGATACTGGCAGAAGTACAGCTGTGAGTACCGGGCGTGAGTCGTGCTTCGGTAGCGCAGTTGGTAGAGCACTTGCCCGCGAAAGGCAAAGGTCCCGAGTTCGAGTCTCGGTCGGGCACACAGTTTTAATCTGCCAGGAAGTTTCAGTATACAACTTATTAAACATTTGTTGTTTGTTTGAGAAACCATGGCGTCTTGTACGTTGCTATAATTTATGATTTTTTGTTACTATTCGCTAAGCGTTTTTCAGGCGATATCCACACACACAACTGAAGATACATACAAAAATTACATCACAGTGCGACACGTTGTTTAGAGGAGTAATTAACTTTTCAGAAAAATTAGTCTTTGGACGAATAATCCAAAACTAATTAAACAAAAATAATTGGAATTTTATATATTCAACCATGAAAAATTCACACGCTCACCGTCACATATTTCACGCATTGTCGGACGAAGTGGACTAGCGGTTCTAGGCACTACAGTCTGGAGCCGCGCGGCCGCTACGGTCGCAGGTTCGAATCCTGCCTCGGGCATGGATGTGTGTGATGTCCTTAGGTTAGTTAGGTTTAAGTAGTTCTAAGGGACTGATGACCACATCAGTTAAGTCCCATAGTGCTCAGAGCCATTTGAGCCATTTAACGCATGACATCATTATTAGAATACTCAGGTGTTATTTTATACAGAATGGTATGTGGGGCTATTCACCCTTTTCCTAAGGCAACTGCATTCACGAGAAATGACAATGAATTGATACACATCTTTTAATATTCTGATAAGGCGAAGCACGAAGCATGATATTTCTTACGACTGGCGCAGCAATATGATGAATGTCGCTTTCCGTGCTACTTTAAATTGGAATCACCTCTTATTTGCCTAGCATTTTATTAAATCTTTTAACACAAAAACACTGTACGTCTTGCTTTTCACTAAAGCACCGATGCCTGGTACCACTTTCTAAGCAATTGCAATTCGAAGAAACTTATTAGTTGAAGTTGCCAGTGAGTTTTATAACTTTGGACATCATACTGGAACAACTACAACCTTCTTAAGCAGAACTCCTGTATCGATCGAACTACTGTTATGTAAGCTACCTCCCTTACAGGTGGAATACACGCCATGTGGATTCTTCCAGCGACCCTCAGTCAGGGGTCTGTCATTCCTCGATCATTTATATGTGGTAGTGTTATTTCAAATCGACCGGTTCTTTTAAAAATGCCACTGTCTACACTGACTGCTTCACAGCCATGCAATGAAAAAATATCGGGTACTTTCCCCTTTGTTCACACGGAGCACCGTTCTGCGCTTTGTCCTGTATTCCACTATACTTTTCTAGAGAACTGATTTCTCTGTTCAAAACACCATATTCATTGTAAGTGTGTCCGTCGATGTAGTGTGGTGGATGTACACTCTAGAAGACAGCAAACACTGCAGAGTGATTAAAACATTACTGTATTTAACATTACCTCGTTACCTACCTTCCAAACTTATCAGAAGCTCTCCTGCACACTGAAAATCTCATTCTGGAAACATCCCTCAGACTGTGGCTAAGTCATGTCTTTGCAGTATCCTTTCTTTCAGGAGTGCTACCTCTGCATGGTTCGCATGTGATCTTCTGTTAAGTTTGGAAGGAAGGAGTCGGGGTACTGGCAGAAGTAAAGCTGTGAGGATAGAGTGTGAGTCGTGCTTGGGTAGCTCAGATGTTAGTAAGGCAAAGTTGTCGTGTTCAAGTCTCAGTGCGGCACACACTTTTAATCTGCCAGGAAATTTCATATCAGCGCACACTTCGCTGCAGAGTGAAAATCGCATTCTGATTACTGTGTTTATTTACGGTACATTCGATATGAAGCACAGATAATTTTGTATCCTGCAGCTCTTTGCGGTCACTCTGTTTCAGTCCGGCTAGTATGGATTACAGTATTCACAGACAGTCGAAGTAGATCACCTTGCTAACTTCGTAAGGTTCTCACTGCACTGTCGTTTGTAAGTTCGGTGGGATCTGAAATTAATCTGACGTCAATCATGCATATTATAAAAATAGTTTCCGTGTATACCTATGTGTATATGTCCTACATCTCAGCCTAGATCAAAAGATCGACTTCAACCAAACTTGGTACACACATAACTTAGTATCCAGACAGGCACGAATACCCGAACTTTATTCATAAGATATTTGAGAATAACACCACTTAGAGCACTTTTGACTTTTATTTATGGGGGATTTTAAAGCTCTTGTCTACGCAACCCCGGTGCCAAATGTAGTGACTCTTCGTGCTCGTATTGTGGACGGCTGTGATACAATACGCCATTCTTCAGGGCTGCATCAGCGCATCAGGAATTCCATGCGACGGAGGGTGGATGCATGTATCCTCGCTAACGGAGGACATTTTGAACATTTCCTGTAACAAAGTGTTTGAAGTCACGCTGGTACGTTCTGTTACTGTGTGTTTCCATTCCATGATTAATGTGATTTGAAGAGAAGTAATAAAATGAGCTCTTACATGGAAAGTAAGCTTTTCCGGACACATGTCCACATAACATATTTTCTTTCTTTGTGTGTGAGGAATGTTTCCTGAAAGTTTGGCCGTACCTTTTCGTAACACCCTGTATACACACAAAGAAAACAAATAACATGTAGACGACTATTCATCAAGAGCGTCAGTGAGGCCCATCGGAGCTGGTCCTAACTCGGCGAGGAACTGGCTGTACTGCTGCTGCGCTGCCCTTATCAAGCCGGCGGAGGTCGGCGGAGTACTCCAACGTCCCTGTGTCTGTGAGGAGACCTCTGCAGAAAAAGGTTCGCATTAGTCTCTAGCAAGTTCTGTTTATTTTGAAGCACTGTTTTCCTCTTGGTAGCGCCTGCAAGTACTTGTGTATGTTATATGGTACACAGGGTTGTCTTGAGTGTAGTCTGCCTGGCAGGGGCCATCTGTGGCAGACATAACATTTTTCATGTTCGGATTAACCGAATATTTCGATTACCGGGGTTCGGATTAGCGGTATTATACTGTAGATCACAAGTCACGGCTAAATCATTTGGATTATTGCTCGTCTTCTAGTGCGGCCGAGGTTATCTGGAGCGCCGCTTGTAGTCTCTTCGTATCCGTGCCGCTCCTGTCATGGTGTTGCCCTAATCAGCGTTCTATTGTCTGACGTCGTCTCACAGCCTTCTCCGCTGTGTCGTTCAGGCCGACGTGCCGGCGCTTGATTTTACGCCGGAACACTTTGGTCCTTGAGCGCCAACCTGTTCAAAAAAGAGTTGGCCGACGATGAACGTAGCCGTCAAGCCACACTATACGGTGACACGTTCAGCATACAGAGGAATTTCATGCACACTGACGTGGTGTGAAGATCCCCACACTCGGCATTTCGCCCCACGTGTCAGAGAAAAATGAACCTCGTCTGTCCATAGGTTGGTCCAGGGCGCAGCTTTTTCTGCCATAGCAACAGCGATTTCATCAACCACCTGTGGTACAACTGTTCGTCGAGCTCTTCCTGAAGCGACTCCTTCGCACAGCAGGTAGAGAAAAAGGATCCTTCCGCAATTCTTTTAGCCGGTGATATTCTCGAAGTGTAGCTGCAGCATTACTGTTGTTTCGATAATACAGCTTCCCCAATAGTGCCCTTCTCCTTTTGTTCAAGCTCGTATTTACACATCAACAGGCGCACTGTGACTGGTCAGTGCATGAGACTACGAATCACTATGACTGACCGCAGCACCTGGTGGCCATAGCTGGAACTGGATGGTGGCGCTCTGACGCATGGAAATCATACACTTCGTTTTCAGGAGATTTGTGCTACCAAGTTTGGTACTATTACGGTCGTTGCTCTCCGAGTTATAACGTGTTAAATTACGTTCAAATGGCTCTAAGCACTATGGGACTTAACTTCTGAGATCATCAGTCCCCTAGAACTTAGAACTACTTAAACCTAACTAACCTAAGGACATCACACACATCCATGCCCGAGGCAGGATTCGAACCTACGACCATAGCGGTCGCGCGGCTCCAGACTGTAGCGCCTAGTACCACTCGGCTACATTAAATTAGGAAGGTTTAATTATAACCATCTTGTATATAAACTATACATAGATAGGGAGAAAAATATCAATAATTTTTTCTACTAGGGGTACCCTTTAGAAAAGAGAAAAATCAAATTTTGAAATTAATAAAGGAATTATAATGGCCAGAAAGTAACTGGGATTCTCAGTTCAGTCGTCAGAACAGGAATGTAGTGAAGAGAACTAAAAGAACCAGATGCAAATCGATATAAGAATAGAGTCGTATAGAGCAGATACATGGGTAGTTAATCAGAATCGTATTAATAAGATCAAAGTATTAGAGGGATCTTTTTGGGAAGACCACTTCGAATATGAAGAAAAGAAAAGATAATAAATAATGAGGTGTTGGAGAGAATGGAAGTAAGAGAAGGAGAATGTGGAGCGTTTGATGGAAGAAAATGGCTGTGCTATCGACATTTGAGAAACACGGAAGAAACCAGAATTGTAGTGAGACAGGAAACGTATGTAACAAGGAGAAGAGCAAGAGGCAAGACAGTCTGATTCCAAAGAGTGCAGATCATAATGACAAGACTTAGTGAAGATGCAAGGAATAACCTGCATGAGAAAACATGGAAGAACAACTTGACGAGAGAATACTTGTGTGCTGATATATATCAAAACTTCTGAAATACTGTCACGTTGGACTAAGATATGTATTGATGAAATCTCAAAGATTAGTGTATTTAGGGTGGTAAGAAACAGTGGAAAAGCTTGTAAGGGTGTTGCAGGGTAGGTTGCACTGAGAAACAATTGTTAAAAAAATGCAAGACGTTACACTGTCATTGAAGTCAGTCAATCAGACCGTTGCGCATGCATGCAAATTCAAGCACGCCAGATACAATTAGCGAGAGTTGTTCTCATACCAAAGATGACAGAGCTCGAGACTGCTCAGTCTTTGGCTTGGAGTCGATCCTTATTACCGTCCAACGTCCACTTTGTTTATTTGTTTTCTTGTTTGGTTTCAGGAAACGAAACTAAGAACACGATTGACATCTCCTTCTCTAGCAGGCCGCTTCAATTTACTCTCGAAACGGCCTCATTGACTAACTTAAATCGTAATTAAACAGGACGCGTCGCAAGGAATCGAATCTTTTTTTCTTAATAATCATTTTTTTAGCACAACGTACCATGCAACACCATTCCAAGCTTTTCAGAGTGTTTCTGACCACATCGTATATACAAGGCGATTCAGCTCTCCCTACCGCTTTTATTTTATGCAACCAACAACGTTACTTCTGAAATCCAAAACACACGCGTGATTTTTTTTTTCTCTCGCAAGCTACACGAAAGCTAATAGTCGTACAGACAAAAACGAGCAGGACCTTCTTATATGGAATTTAATGTAGTTAAAATCTGTATTCGGATATGTTTCCGCTAGAAGCCGCAGTTTACGTTATATTCAAGAAATACTTTTAAAATGTGACGTTCAAAATCACCATTACTCCCACACTCAGCTCCCACCGGTCAGCGTTTCTGGTATGTTGTTAACAGCTCTCTCTTATCATTACACAAATATTGGTGACTGCACGAATTATTTTCCATGCTCAACCTCTTTTTGGTCTTGATTAACTGGCCTTATAACATAATTATCTTAGTGGACCACTTACAAATTGTAAAATTAACGCCAGTGTAAATTTTACCTGACAAGTATAATGTATTGAACAACATTTCATCAGTTTTTACGTCATTTGGGGACTAATAATTGTTGCTGTTAGGAGCAGTATGCTTTAAGATTGGTTACGGTCCGATTACGGAACGATGGCGTTCCGATGAGGTCGCGACACGGACAGGTATTGCAACTGGACAAAAGGCGTGTCCTGCTAATTATGTCTCTCACTTGTTTGTGTAGAATATCTAGCTTACCACCATCATCAGTCATGACAACTCACAGACAATTAAGTAAAAACTCACCAAATAAGTTGCTGCGAACACGTTTAATGCTCGGATTGGCTACGGCGATCACATCAGAGAACTCTGAACACTACTGACCACTTGTTTGGTGTTGGAGAATGCGTAGCATAGATATTCCGAACAAGCTTAGACTGCCATCGTTGGTAAGTCCACCTATAGCACGTCTAATTCCACGTGGCAAGAGCAAGCCATTAATGCTATTTTCCTTTGAGGAACAGGTCAGGTGTTGAACTGCTAACGCGTGGATGAAATACTGTTGGCCTAGACTGCGGGGGTAGTTCAGTTAGTAGTGCAATTACGTTCATTCAGAAAACATGAGGTCCTAATGTGGGGGTGTTTGTGTGTTTTATTGATTTTCTTTCGATAAGAGAACTACAGATTTCGATAAAACGATCTACTTACATACTTTTTCCTAGCCCTATTACAATATTAATTTCAAATATAAAGCTAGGATATCAAATCTCAGACAGTCGCTCAATGATGGGAAAAGAGCGAAAAATGGAAAAAATCCTTTTCTTTATAATTGTGTCTATAATTTTTAGAAAATATTTATTGATGTATGCCGCAAAGAACGTCCTAGCTTCGTGTTCCAGAGAATGTATTACTTGTGAGATTAATGTAATCTTTGTAGGCGCAATTTCGTAGGAATTTTTAGCATATTTCAGACCCGGCAGCAACTGTGATAGACTAATATACTGAAAAATCAGCCACAGTTGCGAAAACTTTTTTTGTCTTTACCAGGTGCCGGCTAAATTAAACTAGCCTTCTATGCTTCTGAAGAGGGCTAGATTAATTTGGCCGAAACCTGGTAAAGACCAGAAAATTTCCGCAACTTAGGCTGATTCTTCAAAATATCAATATATTAATTTTGTAGGAAGCACAGAAAACTGTTAGTAAGTTATTTGTAAGAGGCGTATTGTATGTAAAGCCGTTGAGAAATATACTGTGCTTAATGCTTCATATTACGGAGTCAAGTGCTGTATTATGTTTTTTTATGTTCACTAGTTTCGCTTAAGGTGCTGTTTTTAAAACTCTATGAGGGGCTGCAACAACAATTTCCTCTTTGGAATTAAATTTACAAATCTGTGGCCAGCTTCACAGGGAGCCATAGAACAATTTTTTTATGCAATCAGATGCTAAAATACAAGGTGTCAGTCTTTATTCTTATACTGGAAAGATAATTTTTTTAGTTGTCTGTCTTGATTCACATGTATAAAACTGCATTCGGGCATACGCTTAATTTGAACAGTAGTGCTCAAAATTCAGGCAAAACTTGGTTAACTTCAAATAAATTCAATCTTCACTTTAAGAAAAGCACTCCAACCCCTCCACAACATTTTTGAAGATATATAATGCATGGCCATTGGGAACGAATGACTGGAAAGAGCACGAGGTTCGAGAATTTGAGAACTAGGCGAATTGTTCATATAACTGTAAAAACAATACTTAAGTACGTTGTTATCGCAGTAATTTTTTTCGATAGTGCACGAAAATCAGTTTTTGCTCTCTCAGTACTCACGCACGGAGCCCGGCTGGAAGTTTTCAGCGCCCTGTGACGCCGAGCGACGGTAGGATTAGCGAGATCGACAGTGGACGCAATTTGAGCACGCCGGTTTCTCTAGCGATCGCGCTGCGGCGTGAGAACTTGCCGCTAACCCACTGCGCTGCCTCCGGTAGCGACGCCTGCCGCGCGACTGACGGCAAACCCGCCTCTCACCAGCAGCGAGCGCCGCGCTGCTTACAGAACCACCCGCGCGAGGCGCCACTTGCGCTGTTCTCCGCGCAAGAAAGAGGAAAAAAATTAAAATGCATAATCCTTTCTCACGGGACAGCGCTACTGTAATGGCCATAAATGCTGATCCCGGCTTTTCGCCTATCTAATCCGTCATCCGGATGTGTTAACGTTATGAATAACAGACTTTAAAAAACAAATGAAAGGTGTGAGTATGCATATGGTCCTTCGCGGACAGCAAGTACGTAGAAACAGACTGACGTGAAATTGTCAATGTGTACCACACAGTGGCGCGAACCCAACGTTGAAATGATGTGGTACTGACTGTTTGAAATGTTAAAATCGTTCCTGCGCATCAGTGCCCTCATTTCACAGTAGTAGTAGTAGAAGAAGAAGAAGAAGCAGAAGCAGCAGTAGTAGAGTACTGGCCATTGAGATTATAACACAAGGAGGTTAACTAAATAACTGAATTTTACATATTGCGGCCTCTAAAACGTGAAATCCAGTGCTCGAATCCTGAGCGGGTCGGTTTTATCCGCTCTGGGACAACTTTACTGTGGTGCCTTTATCTTCATTTCATCATCATGGGTGCACAAGTCACCCAAGTTCCGTCAAATATAAAGATTTGAACTGGGAAGGCGAATTATCACAGATGGGGTCTTCGGACCAATAATAGCATAAAATCATTTCATTTACGACCACGGCGCAACTTAATGTCAAAACTACACGAGCGAATTGTAGGTAATTGAGCACTCAGAAGAAACAGCAACGGGTCTAACAAGACTGGGAATCAACGCAAACTGGGCTTGGATTGCAGATGGTGTTTCGTAATTCCTTGTAACTTCAGCCGCCTCCGGAATTCAGCAGTCATGGTGGCGGGCAAGTAGTGGTGCAGGACCAGGCATTATCTTTAGGTGAGAGATCTGAACTAAATTCTGGGTAGAGCCAACAGTCCGACACCTCTACAGCGGGGAAGATCAGATCAGTATGGGCAATATATTAAATGGGCAACATATGGCACAGCCACCATTACAAACACTTCAGAAGTGTAACAGTCCTGTCCCAATCACCGGATATGTGAAACAGACATTGTCGTGTTGTTCACTCGTAGGCAACTCATACCATCGAGCTAGGTGCTAGTCCCGTTTAATGAAAACGATGCAGACTGGTAACATGTGTCCACTGTGGTCGTTGGAAATATCGATACCGAACCGTCATATATCTCTCCACTCCTATGGTCAAGGAAATCCGCAACGCCGGCAAGGGTGGCCGAGCGGTTCTAGGCGCTACAGTCTGGAACCGCGCGACCGTTACCGTCGCAGGTTTGATTTCTACCTCGGGCATTGATGTGTGTGATGTCCTTAAGTTAGTTAGGTTTAAGTAGTTCTAACTTCTGGGGGACTGATGACCTCAGAAGTGAAGTCCCCTAGTGCTCAGAGTCAAGCCCAAATCCGCAACAATGATCACCGTGTTGACGATCCGTGGTGATCCAAAAGTTGTCTCACCGTTCGTGTGGACACTTGTCTTGCTGAAATTTAGCCTGTTTCCCGACTCTAAATACGTGAATGGTCTGTTCTCTCAGCAGTAGTCACGATCGTTCTATCAGGCGTTGCATGTGTTCAGAACGACCACCATGAACCCATGGAACGATTTCTGAATTCGAATCTCCTTCACAATATTTTCTTGTCCGTTGAAGCAAGGAGTGCTTTTCATCACAATTTGACGTTTGTTGTATTCATTTATAGACCAGATTCATAAGTATATGGATCACACAGTATTGAAGTTTAAGAACAGAAAGCATACTTACACCTATAGGCATTCATACACTTATAGATCTAGTCAGATGAGATTGGTAATAAAATAAGAACCATTCCGGCAGTTGCGTAAATAAATTAAGAATAACTGCAGAACACTTAAATCACAATGGCCATACGAAGATTCGATTCATGTCGAATGCATAGGTAGTCCATTTAAAACAGCAGCGCCTCTCTAGGTTTATCCCTAGCAAAGAAGTTATTTAATAATGTAGAACGCTAGCGCTACATTTTCGTTCCATTTCTCGACACCAATCTCTGCACGCACGGCACAGATCAGACACAAACTATCAGCTGCCATCGGCACCACGGCGATGATCCTTGGTTTCTATTTTATTCACCGCAATTCCCCATTTGCTGGTCTGAAAAACTAAGTCACCAGTGTGATATTAAGGATTGGAAGAGAAGGTTAGTAGGGTCCACTGTTATAGTTTTGTATAAAGTTTTCCAGCGAAAAACTAATGTTATAGTTCAAAATTATGTTGTGAAATGACAGATGTGTTGTGTTATGATTTAGTGGAGTTACGATTTTCACCAAAGCCTTTCTCTATGTTATCTGAATGTATCCTTGAGAGTACTGCTTAACAAATGACTCTCAAGTGCCTTTTTAAACTAATAGCAAAATTTTTTGGTCAGTTTTGTTTCTTGCTAGAAAATTTCCGGTGTGCATAACAGATTGATAAATGTACTGACAGTTTGGTTGAAATCCTCAATGCTCGAAACAGATATTTACGATAAGCACAATAACTGCTTTTGGTGCTGAAAGGATGAAGGGGAGAATGAAGAGAGACTAGGAGATTTATGGATTACCTATCCATCGACGTCATTGTCATTGGAAACACTGTTGAACGTCAGTCGAACGTAGGTAGACTCGTGCAGTCCTTTGCTATAGTTGTAGACTTTCCCTTTAACCGACTTCGGAAAACCACACAGTTCAAGCAGTTGGTCACGTGTTAGAACCTCAGCTCCACTGTCTGGATGAACGAGTTGACAATTTTACATATGACCTTACATATTGATGTCAACAGTAAAAAGTTGGGGAGGTTGTATCGATGAATTAAAAAGGTATTCTTTGGGATGAGTGTAAGAATGCTAGCTCTCTAATCGTTAAAGCAATGGGTCAAAGCTAACAGGAAGAAGGAAAGTCTAGACCTTCTTGTCTTTCGAAAAGCATCTGACCATGTACCACACAAACTATTATTATTGAAAGTAGTATCACGTGTGGTGTCAACCCAAATAGGTGATTCGATTGAGGATTTCTTGGTGTAGAGGAATCACCTTGCAGACAAAATTGGTAGTAAACTGAAGAACGTGTCCTAGGCGGTGCTCATGTTGGAATGGTTGAATGGTCCTCACTGTGCCGCACGACGTTGGAGGTGCGGAGAGTTCAGAGTGACTGCAGAAACGCTCAGTTCCTTCTTGGTTTCAAGAAGCAATATCGGACAGTTGCAATTAACGATGCGTCTGTATCGCTCACGCCAGTCTCTTGTAGAATTAAGTAACACGTGTACTGCTTCATTTTTTGGATCTTTCTCGACTGCAAAATTTTCTTGTCCAGGAATCAACAATTATCTACCGACGTTCTGAAACGCAGCTATCTCTATTGCTCAGAGAGACACAGAAGCCATCATTCATATGTGAGTAAGTTGGCGTCAAATTCCTTGGTTTTCCTAATTCGTTACACATACTTCCGCACTGTCTTGTAACAAAAAATGAAATATCAGTATAGGATCGGATATTACACTACTGGCCATTACAACTGCTACACCAAGAAGAAATGCAGATGATAAACGGGTATTCATTGGACAAATATATTATCCGAGAACTGACAATGTGATTACATTTTCACGCAATTTGCGAGCATAGATCTTGAGAAATCAGTACCCAGAACAACCACATCTGGCCGTAATAACGGCCTTGATACGCCTGGGCGTATACAGGTACAGCTGCTCATGCAGCTTCAACACGATACCACAGTTCAAAAAGGGTAGTGACTGGAGTATTGTGACGAGCCAGTTGCTCGGCCACCGTTGACCAGACGTTTTTAATTGGTGAGAGGTCTGGAGAATGTGCTGGATAGGGCAGCAGTCGAACATTTTCTGTATCCAGAAAGGCCCGTACAGGACCTGCAACATGCGGTCGTGCATTATCCTGTTGAAATGTAGGATTTCGCAGGGATCGAATGAAGGGTAGAGAAACGGGTCGTAACACATCTGAAACATAACGTCCACAGTTCAAAGTGCCGTCAATGCTAACAAGAGGTGACCGAGACGTGTAACCAATGACACAACATACCATCACATACATTGCCAGTGTAGCGATGACGAATACACGCTTCCAATGTGCGTTCACCGCGATGTAGCCAAACACGGATGCGACCATCATGATGCTGTAAACAGAACCTGGATTAATCCGAAAAAATGACGTTTTGCCATCCGTGCACCCAGGTTCGTCGTTGAGTACACCAACGCAGGCAGTCCTGTCTGTGATGGAGCGTCAAGTGTAACCGCAGCCGTGGTCTCCGATCTGATAGTCCATGCTGCTGCAAACGTCGTCGAACTGTTCGTGCAGATGGTTGTTGTCTTGCAAACGGCCTCATCTGTTGACTCAGGGATCGAGACGTGGCTGCACGATCCGTTACAGCCATGGCGATAAGATGCCTGTCATCTCGACTGCTAGTGATCCGAGGCCGTTGGGATCCAGCACGGCGTTCCGTATTACCCTCCAGAACCTACCGATTCCATATTCTGCTAACACTCATTGGATTTCGACCATCGCGATACGATAAACAGCAATCGTGATAGGCTACAATCCAACCTTTATCAATGTGGGAAACGTGATGGTACGCATTTCTCCTCCTTACATGAGGCATCACAAGAACGTTTCACCAGGCAATGACGGTCAATTGCTGTTTGTGTATGAGAAATTTGTTGGAATCTTTCCTTATATCAGCACGTTGTTGGTGTCACCACCGGCGCCAACCTTGTGTGAATGCTCTGAAAAGCTGAGGATTTGCATATCTCATCATCTTCTTGCTGATGGTAAAATTTCACGTTATGTTCATCGTTTAGCAATTTTAATGACGAGCAGTGTATTTTGGGTTTAAAGTCAATGTAGCGAATAGATAAAAGTGCATTGTATTATCGAGTGGAAGATGTCTGAACCAAAACGGGCTTTGGTAGTTGCCAGACGGAAGGTAGTAAGTGCGGCCATTTCACAAGGTATATAAATTACGTGGCGTATAACGGCGGCAAGCTGGTGACGCAGTTTGAGGATGATGCGTACACCAAAAATTCACAACTTCAGCAAATTGTCGCGAAATGCAAGAATTATATCAAATGATCAGTGGTCCGATGCTTGGTGTTGCGACTTGCAGGACACCGTCGACAAATGTACTGTACTGACCGTATGTAGGTGAAGACATCGATTAGTATCAGATTACAAGATTGAAGAGCCATCACTAGCAACCGTAAAAACCGCTAAATATTTAGATGCGACATGAACTGGTATCGGCCAGTTAGTAACTAGTTGTAGAATGACAAGATTCCTGGCTGCGATTCGTCGCAAGAACTTAGAGGATATACCGGGAGATTCAGCTGCCCCTACCGCTGTCCTCTTATGCAACCCGCAGTGCTACAGCTGGTTTCATAAGCCACGCGTTAAATTTTCATGTTCTGCCGCTCGCTACGCACACACTATTGGTACTGCAGAATAAATGAACGGGACTTTTCGTAGGAAATTTAATGTAGATAAATTTTGTCAGAAGATACGTTTTCGACTGTGGCCACTGTTTTTGAGTTATTAAAAAAAGTGGTCCTTCAGCAGTCCGGAATTCTTGTATGTTGTATGTGACTATCCCTCCTACCACCGTACAAAAATTTCCGACTACACAAACTATTCCCAACATTCGATCTTTTTTGTGTCTGTTGACTGGGATATTATGCCATCAGCGCAGCCGGCTACTTCGTTAACATTATCAATTTAAACATGTTCGTGAGGATAATTAAGGGAAAACAACTTTTGGAAAGGTCACGCTAAAACTAATTATGTTTTGAATTCCATCCAAACGTAACCCTTATAAGCGCAGTAGTTTCGTAGTCAGCTAACCTGACTAATACAACTGTTTAACTGTTTATTCTATGCTGTAAAATTCACAAAACCGTTGGATAAAATTTACACAAATGTCAGCTTTACAATCTTCAAATCGTTGACTAAGCCGGTGGTGTAATAAGGCAAGTCAATGAAGACTAAATAGGATTGGTGCAGTTGCAAATGCTTATACACTGAGAGTGCCATGAATAAAAAATTAGAAATGCTCAACGATAGCGGCTGAGTAAAGTAGCGGGCATGACTTTGAAGCTTGTTTCTGTATGTTTATCTTGGATAACTCGGAATCAGTCGCCTCTAGCGAAAATTGTAACTAAATTAAATTTGTTACAGAAAGGTCTTGCTCGCTTTTTATGTAGGACTGCTAGTTTGAGGGAGCGCGAGAATATGAAATAGTCGCAGGTAATTTATGAAGCGCAGTTATAGCACTGGAGGTAATTAAAACGAGAGTTGTAGGGCAGCTGAATAATTCCGTATGCAGCTCGATAAAAGAGGTGGCTCACATAACCATTGTTCGTTCGAATGTTCAGCATTTCTCGCTTATGTGTGACTCTCACGGGGGAAGGATTAATAGGTATAGAGAATATGAAGATAGTTCAGAAATGAAGACAAAACGGCTCTGAGCACTATGGGACTTAACATCTGTGGTCATCAGTCCCCTAGAACTTAGAACTACTTAAACCTAACTAACCTACGGACATCACACACATCCATGCCCGAGGCAGGATTCGAAACTGCGACCGTAGCAGTCGCGCGGTTCCGGACTGAGCGCCTAGAACCGCGAGGCCACCACGGCCGGCAAAATGAAGACATTGGCTCAAGAAAGAATTCGTGGCGGGCTGCATCAAACTCATAGCAAAATAACGTGGTGAGAGAGAAGTGTGGGAGAGATGGAAAAGAGAGCGAGGGGCAAGGAGAAGATGGTCACAGAAAGGGAAGAAGGAGGGACTGACAGAGGGGGAGATGGACAGGTGCAGGCAGAGGAAGATGTTTATAGAGAAAGTGTGGCCGAGGAGATGAACAGAGGAATAGGAGGAAATAGACTGAGAAAGGCAAGAATTGAAAATGGACAGAGAGAGAGGGGAGACGAAGAGATATAGAAAGAAGGGGCAGGAGGAAATGAACAAAGAGAGATGGGCAGAGTTCATGGAGCAGATGGACAGAGGGCCAAGGAGCAAACAGAGAGAGAGAGTTGCAGAAAATAGCTGCTGCAATGTATAGTACTGACCGTATGTAGGTGAAGACATCGATTAGTATCAGATTACAAGATTGAAGAGCCATCACTAGCAACCGTAAAAACCGCTAAATATTTAGATGCGACATGAACTGGTATCGACCAGTTAGTAACTAGTTGTAGAATGACAAGATTCCTGGCTGCGATTCGTCGCAAGAACTTAGAGGATATACCGGGAGATTCAGCTGCCCCTACCGCTGTCCTCTTATGCAACCCGCAGTGCTACAGCTGGTTTCATAAGCCACGCGTTAAATTTTCATGTTCTGCCGCTACCTACGCACAAACTATTGGTACCACAGAAAAAATGTCCGGGAATTTTCGTAGGAAATGTAATGTAGATAAATTCTGTCAGAAGATACGTTTTCGATGGTGGCCACTGCTTTCGAGTTATTAAAAAAAAAAGTACTTAAAGAAGTAGCCTTCTGACGCAAGTCCACCCAGCACTCGTCCTTCGGCAGTCCGGAATTCTAGTATGTTGTTCGTGACTCTCGCACCTACCACTAATTTCTAGTTCTAATGTCCTGTTTTCTTCGTTTCTCATAATAGAAGGTCAAACGAACCCTGTATGTGTTAGCTTTACGATACACTGACATACTCTGTCTTCATTTGAAGAAACGCGTATTCCTGATTGCTGAGAGGCTAATATCGTTGACGTTGATGTTATACACATGTGTTGCAACAATAGATAGACACAGCGAATTCGTGAAGACCTACAGACGATCTTCGCGTGCTCATCATAAACCAAACTAAGGTGCTGCACAAAGACTGGCATATAGACCAATTACTGAATAGCAAATGCATTTGCAGTGGCGAATATGAACCACCTTCGACTTCATATTGTAATGACGATGACGAAAATGTGTGCCACACCGGGACTCGAACCCGGATTTTTCGCTTTATGCGGTCGGTCGCCTTAGCCGCTTCGGACATCAGAGCACGAATCACTGTCGGACCGAAACTTCCATAAGTTGTCATCCATGTGTCAGGACATGTACTTGAAAAAAAAAGTCGCGTAACAACGGCCTCCCGTCTGGTAGACCGTTCGTCGGGTGCAAGTCTTTCGATTTGACGCCGCTTCGGCGACTTGCGCGATGATGATTAGGACAACACAACACCCAGGCCCTGAGCGGAGAATCGAACACAGGCCCTGATGATTGACCTTCTGTCACGCTGACCACTCAGCTACCGGGGACGGACACGACTTGCACTCACACGTCACGTATGTTACCGTCTAGGAAGAACGAGGCAGTAGTGCCCGTGTTACTAAGGAGTACGATGCGAAGTTTCTTTGGAAATTTATGTGTGGAAGTTTGGGTCAGGCCGTGAGTCATGGTCGGATAGCCTAATAGCAAGGCTGCCGCTCGCGACAGGGTTAGAGTACCTGTGTGTCACAAATTTTCACTGTCGTCATTTCAATACACAGCCGAAGGTGGTTCGTATCCACAAGTTTGCACTCATATCCTATATTTTTAGATGGCTGCTGTCGCTGCAGTGCCTGTTCCTTCGCACATGGATCCATGTGTAAAGGTACATTGCTTCTAACTACTTCATAACACAAGCACTCCTATTTATTACTGTATGTTTACACGATAACTAAACAATCGCTGAAAGAAACCATATCCATAAAAAGGTCTATGATGATAAGTGTCCGCAGCTCGTGGTCGTGCGGTAGCTTTCTTGCTTCCCACGCCCGGGTTCCCGGGTTCGTTTCCCGGCGGGGTCAGGGAATTTCTCTGCCTCGTGATGACTGGGTGTTGTGTGATGTTCTTAGGTTAGTTAGGTTAACGTTCTAGGGGACTGATGACCATAGATGTTAAGTCCCATAGTGCTCAGAGCCATTTGAACCATTTTGATGATGCATGCAAAGCGATTTTAAAGTGGATCCAACGCAGAAAGCTGAAGGACTACAAGATAGAGTGATTCGAACGACCGTAAGGAAATGCAATCCACCCACAAGTGAAGTAGTTTACAAAACGCTCGTCAGTCTGGAGTCTGTTCTAGGTGGGACTGGTACAGGAAATAAAAAAAATAGTTCAAATGGCTCTGAGCAGTATGGGACATAACATTTGAGGTCATCAGTCCCCTAGAATAGTTCTATTTAAACCACTCGAACCGGCGACCGCAGCGGTCCGGCGGTTCCAGGTTGAAGCTCCTAGAATACTGGGCCACAACGGCCGTCTCAGGAAATGAAAATGATACCGAGGGCAGCAACATATTTCGTTCCAACTTCATTTAGGAAGCACGAAAGCGTCTGGCACATGCTCATTCGATTTCAGTAGCAGGCGCTGCAAGGGAAGGATTGTGCATCCCGTTGTGCTTTACAGCTGAAAAGCTGCACAACATATTATGCCCTTCTACATGCAACGGGCGTTGACTAAATACATTTTCTTTTCTTTTCTGAAAGCAGGTTGAGTTTAATCAGGTTCCCACTACACCACATTATCCTGACTCTGTTGACTACAAGACCCTATTTTCCAACATTATCGAAGTTCAGTGCGACGACATTATTGGGAGGGCCTGTATATCCGCATGCCTCTCTACTGGTA
Organism: Schistocerca gregaria; assembly: GCF_023897955.1. Taxonomy (NCBI): domain Eukaryota; kingdom Metazoa; phylum Arthropoda; class Insecta; order Orthoptera; family Acrididae; genus Schistocerca; species Schistocerca gregaria. The sequence goes on along the minus strand of NC_064928.1, from coordinate 152,246,855 downwards.
GACGTCCGTGCCAATGTCTTGCTGCATCAATGGTCTCCCCGTCATCCAAGTATTTCTCCTCACAGAGTGCACCCTTCATTGGGCCAAACAGTTAAAATTCGGAAGGTGTGAGATCCAGGCTGCAGGGTGGATGAGGAAGAACAATCCAATAAAGTTTCTGAGCTCCTTTCGGGTGCACAGAATTGTGTCAGGTCTTGCGTTGTTTCCATTTGTGTTGTGGCAAACACGCTGATGTCGTTTCGTCAATTACCTGAGGGTAGCAGTATACACTTCAGAGATGATCGTTGCACCGAGAGGGACAAAATCGAACACAATGACCCTCTCAGAGTCCCAGAAGACCGTCTTTCCCTGCTGAGGGTGTGGCTTTGAGCTTTTTCTTCGGAGGTGATGTGGTGTGACCTCACTCTATGGCCTGCAGTTTCGTTTCTGTTTCGAAGTGATGAACCCATGTTTCATCGCGTCTGACGGACACATACCGTTTGAGAACCCCAGCTGGTGGACAAGTGTGTCAGTACTACTCATAACAGCAGAGACGTCCAGTTGTGCAGCGAGATGTTTCACTGTGACTCTTCAACCATCTCTAGTGAGAGTGTCCGCACGTTCCAACATTGCAGGAGTCACAGCTTTGCGCCGCCATCTGGCACGCAGGAGATCGGACAGGTTTGTCCGACCTTGTTACGCTGATGACAGGCACCTCGCCGAACGACTCACCGTGTTCTTTTGTTTGATGTCAGGTCTCCGTAGACTCCCTGAAAACGGTTATGAATATTTGCGATGTTCTGGTTTGCCGCGAAAAGAAACTGTGTGACAGCTCTGTGCTTGGAACGCACCGCCGTTATGAAGGCTACGTATAGCGCTTCATGAAGCAATTGGGGCAGAAGCGGGTATATTCTAGGATGTCCCACAAAAAATTCCCCTTTTTTCCAATCTAAATGGACTGAGAAAAAATGTGTTGAATTAATTATTGAACTTTCCTCGTAAAACTCGCGAAATTGCGTGAGTTGCTGAAATTTGTCGTGTATTAATGACTCCGGCTGTGGAGCGAAGTTGTAACAAAGATTCACTAATAATTATCATAATGTTGTTCGTGTGGATTTACGACATCCGATGTGCTTTAAAAAGACAGGATGAAGCTGACAGATAAACTATATTCAAACTTAGCTCAACAGCGAAACCATTTATTTCGCCATCTTTCTGTCTATCGAGCAACCGAAATATTGACCAGACTTTTTGATCCTTCTAATGATCCACTAAAACGTGTGTCAGTTAATAGATATCTATAAATCAAAAGTCCATAGGCAAGCAGCCAAATTTAGGTAGCTTTATTTTGAATAAAGCTAATTCAGTATGTTTAGTACTTTTGCAGGTTTGCTTGCGTTCGTACATACAGATCACGCGATCTTTACAGGCGAAAGTAAAGGATTAGTATAGGGGCTCCGTAAAAATGAGAAACTGTTTTAAAATGTTCAAACGTGTGTGAAATCTTATGGGACTTAACTGCTAAGGTAATCAGTCCATAAGCTTACACACTACTTAACCTAAATTATCCTAAAGACAAACACACACACCCATGCCCGTGGGAGTACTCGAACCTCCGCCGGGACCAGCCGCACAGTCCATGACTGCAGCTTCCTAGACCGCTCGGCTAATCCCGCGCGGTAGAAACCGTTTAGTTAGGTCACAATTAAGAAGGAAAAATAGAAGAATGGATAGAGAAAGCGACAAGATCAGTTACTGAAGCTATTAAGAGATCTGAGTGCGTAAAGAAGTATAAATACCGTACAGACTCTGTTACTTCCGTTGAAAGTTATAGCGAACTAACGCTCGCTACGTAATATCACATACGGTAGACGACTGATTTTATTTTCAGGTAGTGGCTTCGAAACACCGCAGCCGTTTCTGTAAATATCGCTGAAGAGTAAAAACTGCAACCCTTCTCACTATTTTTGTAACGATGTTTTTATTTCACAAACCTGACGTTTTCAATTAACGAAGCACGCGATCCGTAAAAACTCACTATAAATTTACTTGTCATGATCACCATATAAGGAACCAGTTAAAAACCGGTTTCATTTGTCGAACAAACGGCTTCAGATCGAAGAATGCTACGTTATCAGGACGAAACGTTATATATGGGCTGAGGATGACATGACGGTCGGTCGGTGCCGTTGGCTTCTCGAGACCTGTGTGTGTGTGTGTGTGTGTGTGTGTGTATGTGTGTGCGGGCATGTCTTCGTCTTAAACTCCGCCACCGATCAACCGCTGTGTCATCCTCCTCCGCCTATTAGCAGATATGGAGGGGCATGTGGTCAGCACACCTCCCTGTCAGCCGTCGTCACTTTCCGTGACAGGAGCCGCAACTTGTTACTCAAGTAGTTCCTCAATTGTCCTCACAAGGACTGAGTGCAGCCGCTTCGCCCCTTCCAACAACGCTCGCAGCTCCAAATTGCATCCCATCCAAATGTTACCCAAGACCGAGAGCGCTAATTTCCACTGTATGATGAGAACCAACGACGCCAGTGTGGCAAGCTCGTTGGCAGTATTGTATATAGAGTTTTTGTTTAGGGAACTTCAGTTGCAGTAATCAGTGTTCCAGGAATAAACCGCTTTCAGCTGTGTATACTTTTATATGCAAGAAGGCGATCGATTTCGTGATAGCAAACCACATCTTCAGGTGTACATATGCAAGATAGGAGACATACACTCAGTGTTATGTAAAAAAGCCGAAGAGTTATCCCAATTATCTAAGCTCTGTGACAACCAATATGACATACTCAGACGTTACTAATGCATCAAGCCCGTTACAAAAGCTCACGACAAAAGAACTGTGGCCCGCAACAACCACGGCGTCATGGATAGATGATAAACTGACATGTTAAAAGCACGTTAACCTACAAAGAAAAGAGCACAATAATTCTTCCTGGTACGAATCGAATTTTCTAAACCATCCGGCTTTCAACGTTACTAGCTGACTCTTCTTAGCTCTTCTTGTTTTATGTCATCTTTTTCTTATAGTTTAAAGCGCTTTCATCGTTGATCAGTTTTCACCACGTCAGTTTGATCTATGACGCCCGGCTTGTTGCTAGTGACACTATTTTGTTAGGTTGGTGTGTAAGTTCGAAGCGTTTTGCCATAAGATTAGTAAAAACAAGAGATACACATAACAGAGGCTTTTGTCATCAATAATATATTCTCCGTCACTACTTACAGTAGTCTGGGGTCACGTGTAGATTACGCGACTGTAGATATCATATAGTATTGAGACGGAGAAGCCGTCGGAAAATGTTCGGAGCGTATTTTCATCCGGAAAGGAAGTCCCTTGCTGGTTGTAGGATAGAGAGTGGGAAAGGTGAAAATCTGAGCTTGTAAGATCAGGTGAATAAGGTGGGTGACCTCCCAACCCAACTCCTGTGTAGTGTCAATCTAGCAGAACCCGGCTTTGCGTTATCGTGGAGCGGCGTTCTTCCTTGTCGTTGTTCTGGGATTCCGTCTGCAAGACGTCTCAGTTTTGGCAATAAATGTCAGAAGTAATGGTTATAACTCAGGGCAGCAAATCGCAGTACACCACACCTCGCTGTTCCACCAGATGCATAACATTACCGTTTTTGGATGTGCGCAGGTCTTTATACGGGGAGTTGGTGCTTTGTTTGGGCTCAGATAATCCTTTCTTTTCCTTATACAGATACCATTTCCCGTCATCATTAAAGACAGGAGCCCATTGATGACTGGAAAGGAGAGCTGCAGATGTGGCCAAAGTCTGATTTTTGCCTTTACAGTATGCGGTACCTGTACACCAGATTTTTGAACCTTTTCCACAGCTTGAAAACGGTGCACGATGGTGGAATGGTCACAGTCAACACATTTGCCAGTTCTCGAATACACTAATGTGAATGATTATGCATTAACGTGTTTAAACGATATTCATCAAAATCCGAAGGTCCTCCTGAATGTGTCTTCCTGAATGAGTCACTAATTTGAAAACGGTCGTCTTTAAAAAGAGAAAACCATTTTCATTTCGTACTCTGTCCAGTGGCATTATCCTCATACGGCGCCAGTGTTTCTGGCTGCATCCGCTGCTGTCGCTCCTCTACTGCACTCAAACAAGAACACGTCTGAAATGTTCCTACTTTTCCACTTGGCACTCGATTTTCCGGCGTCCATATCTCCAGTCACAATGCCGAAACGACAAAAGAACAATATGTAAGCTAAAAAGGCAACAGTGAACTACAAATAAAAAGTGATAATAGATAAATAAATCCATATCAAACGGAATATCAACATGCAAAACAAAAACACTACGAATTTATGCGCCAACCCAATATTTTGAGAAGGTCGAGCCCCCACCTTCCAGTATCTTGGACTTAAAGTGTTACTGATATGTGCGCCTTTCATATTCGTTGTCAAATACAGCTCAGGTTATTAGGATAGGAATGGTTTCTTTTTATCATAATGGCGATCGCATGTTTCTTATACTGTAGATGTTAACCTGATGATGTGATCTGATATCACGAAACGTCATATATGGCTGAACGCGGTTTATTTCTGAAAGCATTTTTACATATTTCGCAAAATTTAATATTTTATGTCCTACACTTTTAGAAATGTAATATCCCCTATGGACTACCCTTTCTATCTCTCTCCTCTGTTTAAAGACGCTGCCGCCATTTGATCTTCATAATTTTTTATTTTATTGTTGTACGATTCAGGTTTCGGCCTTAAGCTTTTTTCAAGTGCAAAAAGTTGTTTATATGTACTTGAAAATGATCTGAGGCCGAAACCTGGATCGCATAACAATGAAATAAAAATTATTAGAATCAAATGACAGCAACATTATTCAAAAATTCACCTTCAATGTGGCTCCATCCAAAATAAAAATTATCACCATTCTCTCTATACTCTTCGTGCATTTGGAAATGGTTCGTCGTTCAGCTATCGAATGCAGTTTCATAGCAGCTTCTTCACACCGCAATCAAGATAAATTGGTGTCGAATCTCTTAAGATATTACATATTTCACACACAAAATTTCTGGAAAAATGGCAGAAATGAATGACATTGCAACCGTATGTGAAACGTCAGTGTTATTCATTGACGGCAGTTGTACGGTATGACGCGTCACCGCATTCAGAGAATTTTCATCATAAATTAATAGGAGTTTCAAGGATATTGTAGTCTCACCGAGAGACGACCAGTTTTTGTTTGCCTGGCCAATATATACGCAAAGAAACCAAATAGCAAGAGGCATAAAGTGAACACACAGTAGTTGCGACTTTCAGTCTAAGTTTTCGGTAAAATATCTACAACCAGCAACAGAAGAATGATAGTGGTCCAAGCAATTGACGTAAAGAACACGAAAATACTGAAGAAAAAATTCGTGACTTGAAAATGCGCTTATCCTTCGTGAGTGAAATTACAGTGCTACCTCCAGCATGTGACCAGGTGAGAGAAAATGCAGACGCCATCCAAGAAAACTCGAATAACTATACGTAATCACTCGTTTATGAAGAAACTGGACGTGAAATGATTTACAATCTACAAATTTCTCGTATCAACATAAAATAGTATCAGTCTAGATTCCACTGAAGATGCCTTAAAGTGGAAAGGCGAAACGCGTCTGCAGTGAATAAAATAGATGGCAGCAAGAAGAGGGCTTTTAATTACAAAAGATACTGAGAGCTGTATTTGTTAATAGTGTTCACTCACCTGGCCGATGACGGCGATGTGCTACCAGAGAGTCTTGCGCTTGTCAGAGGAGGACAGCACCTAGTAACCGGACGAGTGAGACCTGCTGTTACGCCTGGGAAGGACTTGCTCCTCGACGGAGCGCTTCGTCGTCACGTCAGTGAGGACCGCGGAGCGTGGTGGTGTGACCGGCGGACACAGTGGACGTTATTAACGAGCCCGCCCCGGGTTGACTTCACGGGACGGAGTCTCGCGCGCTACTGCCTAACCGCCGCCGTCCATTCGCATCCGCCGCCAGAGCGGGCTGCTGTCGCCAGCGGCAGTTGCCGCACCCGCCGTCAGAGGCGCTGCCTCTGCTCACCCTGCGACTATTCTGGAAATGGTCTAACGCATTAACAAATAGCGGATAAAGATAACAGCGCGAACAATCGCAAGAATGTATTAGTTTCGTACGAGGCAGCGCACAGATATGGCATCTAGTGGTTCGGAATGATTACTGTTGCCATCTGGCAGCACGTAATAACTTGCATGAAAAACGAGTACGTGATGCCTTGGATTTGGCTATCATGTGTAAAGTCATAGGTATAAGATGACTTTTACTGCATAATAGGTTGGTAATTTCGACAAAAGAGAAATATTTTAGCTATTGTTGTTGTGATCTTGAATCTAGAGACTAGTTTGATGCAGCCCTCCATGCTACTCCATCCTGTGCGAGCTTCTTCAACTCTGAGTAACGACTGCAACCTACATCCCTCTGAATCTGCTTAGTGTTGACATCTCTACGATTTTTGCCCTTCACGCTTTCTTCCAGTACCAAATAGGTGATCCCTTGATGCCTCAGAACGTGTCCTACCAACCGATCCCTTCTGGTAGTCAAGTTTAGCCACAAATTCCTCTTCTCCCGAATTCTGTTGAGTACCTTCTCTTTTTCCTTGATCTACTCATCTAATCCTCAGCGCTCTTCTGTAGCACCAAATTTCTAAAGCTTCTTTTCTCTTCTCGTCCAAACTGTTTATCGTCCGCTTTCGTATCGATACCTGGCTAGAGTCCATACAAATACTTTCAAAAAGATCTTCCTGAGACTTAAATCTATACTCGATGTTAAAAAATTTCTCTTTTACAGCAACGCTTTCCTTACCATTGCCAGTCTACATATTATTTCCTCTCTACTTCGACCGTCATTAGCTATTTTGCTTCCGAAATAGCAAAACTCATCTACTACTTTAAAAGACTGATTTCCTAATCTAATTCCCTCAGCATAACCTGATTTAAGTCGACTATATTCCATTATCCTAGTTTCGCTTTTGTTGATGTTCATCTTATGTCCCGCTTTCAAGACACTGTCTATTCCGTTCAACTGCTCTTCCAGGTCCTTTGCTGTCTCTGACAGAATTACAATGTCATCGGCAAACCTCAAAGTTTTTATTTCTTCTCCATGGGTTTTAATGCCTACTCCTAATTTTTCTTTTGTTTCCTTTACTGCTTGCTCAATATACAAATTGAATAACATCGGGTATAGGCTAAAACCCTGCCTCACTCCCTTCGCAACCACTGTTTCCCTTTCGTGCCCCTCGACTCTTATAACTGCCATATGGTTTCTGTACAAATTGTAAATAGGCTTTCGCTCGCTATATTTTACCCCTGCCGCCTTCAGAATTCCAGTCAACATTGTCAAAGGATTTCTCTCAGTCTATAAATGCTAGAAGCGTACTTTGCCTTTCCTTAATCTATCTTCTCAGATAAATCGTATGGTCAGTGTTGCCTCGCGGTTCCTACATTTTTACAGAATCCAAATTGATCTTCCCCGAAGGCGGCTTCTACCAGTTTTTCTATTCGCCTATGTGGTATCGATAGCTCCGATGCTTCAGCGTAGGTTGGCACTACGAGAGTAGAAGATCTTCGCCGACCACAGCGCCCTCTATCCGACGATGTGCAGCCCATATAGCGCCGCTACGATTTCGGCCAGTTCATGAAGAACGGACGGCCGAGAACCATCGCTTTAGCTTAGCTTGCTATTGAGACTTTCTTATCAGGATTTTGGTTTCGCACCTACGCGCTCACCTGCACCAAAGATAGGTATTCATTTGAATATATTCATACACCAATAAAAACCTCTCTTATTTTACTTGCAATCTTTACCTCCCCTGCTCCTACTCGCTTCCTTTCATTCGCCCTCTTTGTCAGATTTCAGGAGCAGACCGACCCACCGCGGTATATAAAATCCTATAAATAGTTTGTGTTAGTATTTTGTAGCCGTGACTTATTAATCTGATAGTTCGCTAATTTTCACACCTGTCAACACCTGCTTTCTTTGAAATTGGAACTATTATATTCTTCTTGAAGTCTGAGGTCATTTCGCCTATCTCATACATCTTGCTCAACAGATGGTAGAGCTTTGTCATGGCGGTCTCTCCTAAGGTTATCAGTAGTTCTAATACGAGTACAATGTTGTCTTCTCCCGGCGCGTAGCTATGGAATAAAAGGATTTTCTGTATGATAAACTGCAGCATTACTTACATCTCTCACAAAAGTTATCTGATCACGTACGCATAATATTCTTTAGTCTGATAATCTTTTCTGATGACCGGGATTCAGAAGACTTGTATTTTATTTTCATATGATTTAAAAAGAACCGCAAAATATTTATTGATCAATAAGAGGAAACAATTTTCACTAATACCCTCTACAGAACCATACTCACTCAGCAGTGCATGGACCAATTTGGTACCGAGCAAGGCGGCACACTGGTTAGCACACTGGACTCGCATTCGGGAGGACGACGGTTCAAACCCGCGTAAGGCTATCCTGAATTAGGTTTTCCGTGATTTCCCTAAATCACTTCATGCAAATGCTGGGATGGTTCCTTTGAATGTGCACGGCCGACTTCGTACCCCATTCTTCTCTAATAGACGGGGCTGATGTCCTGACTGTTTGGTTCCCTCCCGAGAATCAGCCAATTTACCAATTTGATTCGAACTCCATTAGATCTTTAAATACAAAAAGTTACTGAAATGATTCCTATAGGTTGGTTGGTTGATTTGGGGGGAGGTATCAAACAGTGAGGTCATCGGTCCCATCGGATTAGGGAAAGATGGGAAAGGAAGTCGGCCGTGCCCTTTCAAAGTAACCATCCCGGCATTTGCATTAAGTGATTTAGGGAAATCATGGAAAATCTAAAATGCCGGACGCGGGATTGGACCGTCGTCTTCCCGAATACGACTCCAGTGTCCCAACCGATTCCTAAAAGTTTTAAACATCATAAAAGACAAGAAGTTTCACATTCATTAAAAAAAAAGTAGAAGAACTGCATGTTTCATACCTTTCTACCAGTAAACACTCAGGCGACAAAAGTCATGGGATAGTAAAGTACACATATAAAGAGGGTAGTAGTATCGTACACATAAAAGGGCAGTGCATATGTGGAGCTGTCATTTGTAATAAGGTCATTCATGAGAAAAGATGTCCTAAGTCATTACGGCCGCCCGACAGGAATTAACAGTTGTTGAACGCGGAATGGTAATTGACACTAGACGCGTAAGATATTCCATTTCGGAAATTGTTAAGGAATTAAATCTTCCGAGATCCATAGTATTAAGAGTGTGCTGAGAATACCAAATTTCAGACATCGCCACTTATCACGAACAACACACAGCCGATGGCTTTCATTTAATGACTGAGAATAGCAGTGTGTGCTCAGAATTGTCAGTGCTGACAGACAAGCAAAAATGCGCGAAATAACATCATAAATCAATTTGGGACATATGACTAACGTAACCGTTAGGACACTGTGAAATCTGGCGTTAATAACCTATGGCAGCAGACGGCTGACGCGAGTGCCTTTGCTAGGAGCCGATCACCAACAGCGCTTGTCTTGGGCCCGTGGCCATATCGGTTGGGCCCCAGATGGATGGAAAACCGTGGCCTGGTCAGAAGAGTAGCGATTTTCACAACGAAGCACTGTGCAAGCTGGCAGTGGCTCCTTAATTGCGTGGGCTGTGTTTACATGGAATGTAAACATAATTATATTTATTTCTGTGTGTAGCATCAGCATGATCCTCCACTCAGTGGCTCCAAGATCTATGGGACTTAACATCTGTGGTCATCAGTCCCCTAGACAGAACTATTTAAACCTAACTAACCTAAGGACATCACACACAGCCATGCCCAAGGCAGGATTCGAACATGCGACCGTAGCAGCAGCGCGGTACCGGACTGAAGCGTCTAGAACTGCTCGGCCACAGCAGCCGGCGATCCTTCACTCCATCAGTGGCTACATAACATATAAACCTATAATTGCCACGAAAACTGTACGATTTTGGTGAACAGAAATGAAGATCCATAGCAAACCTGCTGTCTTGTGCAGTTTATCTTCTTCCCTTAGGCTTCCGCAAGCCGGAGTGGCCGAGCGGTTCTAGGCGGGAACCGCGTGACCGCTACGGTGGCAGGTTCGAGTCCTGCCTCCGGCATGTATGTGTGTGATGTCTTTAGGTTAGTTAGGTTTAAGTAGTTCTACGTTCTATGGGACTGATGACCTCAGAAGTTAAGTCCCATAGTGCTCAGAGCCATTTGAACCTTAGGTTTCCTGTTTATTATAATTTCCTACAGGCTGTTAAACTTGCCTGCCACCTGATGATCAACGTCTCTTTTGACACTGTTGCACTTCATTACATTGCGTTTTAGAAGGGTTGCCCAGAAAGTAATGCATCGCATTATTTTCTCAGCCGAAAGTAATGCAAAGAATTCGAAACATATCGTAGTATTATTTGAAGTCTCCTGAGTGAGCGCGCCAAGTTTCCGTCACTTCCGACATATAGCGTAGCTCCAGCAAAGGTTCAAAATGGCGTCTGAAGGTGATGTACGTCACAAGCAACATGCCGCCATTGAATTTGTCACTGCAGAGAATGAAACTGTGTGGAATATTCACAAGCGCTTCCGTGAAGTCTATGGCGCATCTGCTGTTGACACAAGTACAGTTAGTCGCTGGGCACGGAGGGTGAGGTCAGCAGAAGGCGGTTAGGCTTCACGATTTACAGCAGTCAGAGAGACCATCTACGGGTGTCACACCTGACAAGTTGCAACAAGCTGATTTTCGCGAGGACAGGCGCATTACGACTCGGCAGTTGGCGCTGAATCTTACAATCAGCAAAGGAAGTGTGGACGCAATTATCCGCACTCTTGGATATTCAAAAGTGTGTGCAAGATGGATCCCGTGGTGTCTAACGGTGGATCACAAATCGCACAGAAGAAAAACATTTGTCTTCATATTATGCAGTGTTTTGAAGCTCTCGGAGAGGACCTGTTATCCCGGATTGTGACAGTTGGTCAAACCTGGGTTCATCATTTTGATCCCGAAACTAAACGACAGTCCATGAAATGGCACCATTCCCACTCAGAGCAACAGCTTCCACTGGCAAGGTCATGATCACCTTGTTCTTGGACTTCGAAGATATGATTCTCATTGATGTGATGGCAAGACACGGTACCATTAATTCAGAAGCGTACGTCAACACGTTAACAAAACTCAAGACGCGTTTCACGCTACTTCTGTGCCACAGCAACCCAGAGATGTTTCACAGCAACACAATTACGCTCTGCCCCTCACACGCCTGAACACACCGCAAAACAGGGTTGGACAATGGTACCCCATCCACCCTACAGCTCTGACCTTACACCCTCGGACTTCCACCTGTTTGGGCCACTAAAGGATGGCATTCGTGGAATACATTTTGAGGACGATGAGTAGGCGATTCACACAGTGAAGCACTAGCTCCTCCAATAGAACAAGGATTGGTACCGCCAGGACATACACACCCTTGTTTCGCCATAAACCGGGATGGAGATAACGTGGAAAAATAGTGTGTGCAAATAAATCAACTTTCTTTCGTGTGCGTAATTCTCATTATGTTCAATAAAGAATTGTTCAAGAAAAATGCAGTGTATTACTTTTTCGACAACCCTCGTAAATTACGCATCTCAGATCTCAAAATACGAATCACTTCTTTCTGTCTCGATATTGTTTCTTGTAACGTTCTACAGTTTACCACTAATGACAAACACTTTTATTGCAAGTTTGGAGCTAATACTATGGTCCTCTTTCACTTGAATGTCGGCGCCTGATGTTTTTGCTCCATTTCCTCTTTTCGGCTCCTTTTCTTTTAGTTTGTTCCGAAATTACTTTCCTTTCTATTGAAGGGACAGAGCCAGGCCAAATATTGAAACAAGGAGAAGAAAAATTATATGTAACGGCAATAGCGTTACGAATGACTAAACGTGCATTGAAATATAGCTATTTTACTGCTTAAAAACAGTAATTACCACTAGCTTAGTAAATTCTTATTTCTGAAGTCATTCTCTACTAACATGTCGGAATATACTACATGAATGCTATTTAAAACGTCAGGACCATCTTTGCTAAATATTTCGTTAATATCTGCTCTTCTACTGTAAATAATCCAATGTTTACATTTAAAAAGGATAGTTACAAATAATAACGTTCTCAATTGTACGAAGTAAAACTGTCTCACTGAGGGCTGCGCTCTAGTTTATATTCACACCTACATTTATTTCTTCCTCGGGAATATGTGGAAAGACGACTTGATGGCTGATAATTATAGCATCCATATACTGCACAAATAACGCCTCTTCTAGATGTTTTCAGCTCATAAACAAAGTGAAACTTATAGGGATGGAAAAAGATTGTGAACACCTGTACTTACTTGGGAATGATTTCTTAATAAGGTATTGGACCCCCATTTTCCCGTAATAAAACTCCAATTCTTGGAATACTGGCACATAATGATTGTATAGTCCCCAGTAGAATGTTACGATACTCTTGTATTAGGACCTCTTCTATGTCCTGTAGTGATTAGGGAAGCGGAAATCTGCTACGGAGTTTTGCGGTCGAACGCCGTCCACAAGGGTTCCTGAATGTTCAATTCCGGGGACTGTGCAGGCCAGAGAAGACGCTTCAGTTCAGTTGCATGCCACTCATACCACTATTGTACTGTCCTGGCTGTGTGATTAGGTGCATTATCGTCCTGAAATACGGCATCATTGTTTGGGAACAACATTTGAATCATGGGGTGCACCTGATCACCTAAAATGTTTACATAATCGTTGGCTGTAACACGGCCTTTAAGAGTAATGATGGGGTCAGCAGAGTACCACGATATGGCTGTCCTCACCATAACACTTCCACCTCCATGCTTAACCGTTGGAATTAAGCAATCAGGATTGTAGGCTTCTTTTAGCGTCCTCCAGACTCAAACGCGGCCCAATTTTGGAAATAACGAAAACGTTGATACCTCAGACCGTGTGACATGTTTCCATTGATCAGAGGTCCAGGATTTATACTCCTGACACCCTGTTCTACGTTTATTTGCTTTGGTTGTCGTGGCTCAAATGGCTCAAATGGCTGTGAGCGCTATGGGACTTAACATCTGAGGTCCCCTAGAACTTAGAACTACTTAAACCTAACTAACCTAAGGACATCACACACATCCATGCCCCAGGCAGGATTCGAACTTGCGACAGTAGCGGTCGCGAGGTTCCCGACTGAAGCGCCTAGAATCGCTTGGCCACAGAGGCCTGCTTTGGTTGTCATCACTAATGGTTTCGGTATACTTGCTTGTCCATGACTACTGGTTTATGGAGTCCTCTGCCGACAGTGTCGACAGATACGGGGTCTCGAAGATGGCTATTGAGCTCTACAGTCACTTTAGCCGCCGTAGTTTTGTGTTGTTTTGGCACAATTCTTATTAGCGCACGACGATGGCTGTCATTTAGTTTTCATTTACGCCCGCTATTACGTTTACACGATGACGTCTTTCCACGATTTGTGTGGGTAGTCTTTGTTATTGACGCTCCAGCTGATTTGGCCCACACTATCTGCCCTCTGTGGAACTCTGTTAGGTCTTTCACTGCAAGACGATCTCGGCTTTTAAATGCAAATGCGAAGTGTGCACTATTCGAAATAGCCTCCACTGATGCCTAGTCCGCACTGAACACGCACAGGCCAGCGCGATACGTGCCATAGCTGCGCTGTTGACCGGCAAACACAACAATCCCGTTACTAACACTGTTCTCAATATTTTTCCTATCCCCTGTACCTTCCGTGATGCTCTCGTTTGATTGTTGACACACGCGAAGCTGTTGGTATTCTTTCCCCGCCACCACGGTACGCTACAATCACTGTTGCACTCTTTATGACAGAGTTTCCATTATTACCTTCATACCCTATTTGGTATTAATGACCCAGCGGAAAAGTGCTTCTGTACGAGCTCAATAAAAGACGAATATAGTCCTCTGTAAACAACTCTGACAGAAAAAAAGGGGACCAGCTTCCTCAATACTTATCCCGCCTTCCTCACCAAACATTTTGGCATACAAAACATATTCTCGCCACTTTAACAAAAAAAAATTAAATGCTTTTACCCAGTCTGTCTGTGTAGTTAAGCCTTCATATTTGGCATATCCCTCTTACTGCGGCAGTCTCTATGTCTCTATCTTACTGCCTGCTTTTCCTCCTTTGGGTTTATAATATATTCATCTGCCACCTCACCTTCTTCACTTACACTGTCTACTTTTGCCTTTTTTTCCACTGCCAGTGTCTCCATCATGCTTCGACAGTGCATAGATTTTGGGGGTCCAATCTACATTTGCCCCTACATCCACATGATTAAAATTTTGGTCCAAAATGAACCTTACTACACTTACGTGTTAAAGTTTGCCGTCTGGGAGGGTCCCGACATCATAAGCCTCCGAATAGTTTTTCTCATTTGTACTTTTCACTTCCATTGTATTCTCTCTCTTTTTCTACCAGTGCTTCTGCCAGAACAGTTGTTGCGTGTTGGTTCGCTGTCTATTCTCATGGGAATATGTCTATCGCTGAACTGTTCCCGGTGATACAATCTCCCCTACCTTCTTATTCATAACGAATCCTACTCCCGTCACACCTCTTTCTGCTGTTGCTGATATCACCCTATATTCGTCTCAGCATAAATCTTTGTCTTATTATCATTTCACTTTAGTGACCCCTACTATATCTAGACTGAGCCTTAGAGTTTTCCTTTGCGGATTTTCTAGCTTCCCTCCCAAGTTCAAACCTCTAACATTTCACCCCCCCCCCCGATTGACAGAACGTTATCCTTTCCTTGTTTGTTCAATCTTTTTCTCATTGTCGCCTCCCCTTTGGCAGTCCCCTGCCAGAGATATGGAGAGCGCACTATTCAGGAATCTTTTGCTAATGGAGAGTTCCTCATGATACTTTTTTCAATTACAGGCCACTGTGCTGTGGGTACACATTATATGTCTTTCTGTCTTTAATTCATTCCCTTATATTGGCTTCTTCGTCCTCATGCCGTTGATCATCATAATTCTTCTTCGTTTTTGGGGCACTTTCGCACTCCAAGGGTAAGGAGAGTGCCCTGAATCTCTGCCCGCTTCTCCGCCCTCTTGACAAGGCCAAAGCCGTTGACATAATGAGGGCGACTCCTTATGCTGCAAGTCTTCTACCGCCAATCCTGAGGATTTTCATTCAAAATTTAAGCGGTGGCGCGGTTAGAACACAGGACCGAGGACGTTTTGATTACTAATTAGTTACCCCTCTTCCTTTGTTTTATTTTCGTTTTGTTCTGACCACTGTTTAGGGGGGATGGTGTAGGGGGCACAAAGACCGTCAGGGGAAAGTGGGGGGGGGAGGGAGGGGGGTGGGCGGGGTTGCAAGTGGTAGGGTCTCGCAACCGATATCCCCATCACCTGTAGCGACTCATCTGGCAAGGTAGGATATGTATAAAATATTTTTATGTTGTTTTGTTATTTGCTTATAACATTTTGTTCGTGGATGGGTGTATCTGTTTTATTTATGCTACTTTATATTATTTCTTTCTTTGCCACAGCTGTTCTCACTAAGGGTATACTTCCATAACATCTCAAGGCCGCAGACATTGGGAACATCACAGGAAACAGAAAGGAAAAGTGGGAATAAACGAGAAAAGAAATTAAGTTGGGAGATGTAATGGGCACTGTTCCGAGCACGTCTCCCGCTCTTTGGCCAGGTCTCGGCTGTTACACTGCACCGGTTATAAGAAGGGGTCGTGAGGTGTCGGGCACGTCAAATGTCGGTTACGCCCCAGCTGAGAGGGGCTCGTAAATGAGCAAACTGACGGCGGTAGTACGGGGTTCGTTCAAGTGTGTTGTAAACCTCTTAAACACATTACCAAAAGTCGAGCTTGAAGTGTGCCCGTCACTGAAGCGGTATACAGTCACAAGACCATTGAATCGTTTTACAGCGTGGTGCTTGGTGAGTGGGAAACATGTGTCCTCCGTAAGGAGAAAAATTGTGGGCTGACAGTCGTTGGTGGGGCACGGAGGTAACATGACAGCATCCACTACACGTGCATCAGTTGTCAGGAAGGGCACGTGGAAGTTCTTCCACACTGTTGTCGGAGGAATAAGTGGGTGGAGGTTCTGCAACATATTACAGTTGGTGCATTGTGAAAACAACTTGCAAACGTCCTTCGCTTGTGGTGTGCACTGGTCGGAAGGGTACCACGTACGTAGCCGCGTTCGACAAAGTAGGGCGATATGAGGGAAAGTGTTAGGGCAACGTAGGCCACATTGATCGGCGAGACAGGGGAAGCTGTTATAAGAACCTCCAAGGTACTGCGTGTTAGTACGTGGAAGGCCTGTGCCAACACCGAGTGGTCCTAGTTAAATACACTCCTGGAAATTGAAATAAGAACACCGTGAATTCATTGTCCCAGGAAGGGGAAACTTTATTCACACATTCCTGGGGTCAGATACATCACATGATCACACTGACAGAACCACAGGCACATAGACGCAGGCAACAGAGCATGCACAATGTCGGCACTAGTACAGTGTATATCCAAGTTTCGCAGCAATGCAGGCTGCTATTCTCCCATGGAGACGATCGTAGAGATGATGGATGTAGTCCTGTGGAACGGCTTGCCATGCCATTTTCACCTGGCGCCTCAGTTGGACCAGCGTTCGTGCTGGACGTGCAGACCGCGTGAGACGACGCTTCATCCAGTCCCAAACATGCTCAATGGGGGACTGATCCGGAGATCTTGCTGGCCAAGGTAGTTGACTTACACCTTCTAGAGCACGTTAGGTGGCACGGGATACATGCGGACGTGCATTGTCCTGTTGGAACAGCAAGTTCCCTTGCCGGTCTAGGAATGGTAGAACGATGGTTTCGATGACGGTTTGGATGTACCGTGCACTATTCAGTGTCCCCTCGACGATCACCAGAGGTGTACGGCCAGTGTAGGAGATCGCTCCCCACACCATGATGCCGGGTGTTGGCCCTGTGTGCCTCGGTCGCATGCAGTCCTGATTGTGGCGCTCACCTGCACGGTGCCAAACACGCATACGACAATCATTGGCACCAAGGCAGAAGCGACTCTCATCGCTGAAGACGACACGTCTCCATTCGTCCCTCCATTCACGCCTGTCGCGACACCACTGGAGGCGGGCTGCACGATGTTGGGGAGTGAGCGGAAGACGGCCTAACGGTGTGCGGGACCGTAGCCCAGCTTCATGGAGACGGTTGCGAATGGTCCTCGCCGATACCCCAGGAGCACCAGTGTCCCTAATTTGCTGGGAAGTGGCGGTGCGGTCCTCTACGGCACTGCGTAGGATCCTACGGTCTTGGCGTGCATCCGTGCGTCGCTGCGGTCTGGTCCCAGGTCGACGGGCACGTGCACCTTCCGCCGACCACTGGCGACAACATCGATGTACTGTGGAGACATCACGCCCCACGTGTTGAGCAATTCGGCGGTACGTCCACCCGGCCTCCCGCATGCCCACTATACGCCCTCGCTCAAAGTCCGTCAACTGCACATATGGTTCACGTCCACGCTGTCGCGGCATGCTACCAGTGTTAAAGACTGCGATGGAGCTCCGTATGCCACGGCAAACTGGCTGACACTGACGGTGGCGGTGCACAAATGCTGCGCAGCTAGCGCCATTCGACGGCCAACACCGCGGTTCCTGGTGTGTCCCCTGTGCCGTGCGTGTGATCATTGCTTGTACAGCCCTCTCGCAGTGTCCGGTGCAAGTATGGTGGGTCTGACACACCGGTGTCAATGTGTTCTTTTTTCCATTTCCAGGAGTGTATAAAGCGATTGTCCTGGCTCTCACATGGACCAAGTTGTCCTGCTGAAATGGCAACCTTAAAGACGTTTCTGGGCATTATGAAGTATCAAGGAGCCACCAGGCATTGTCATCTGGGACCAGCGGCAGAGGGAAGATTTGGGCGACGTGTGCAAGCTTGGGCGCGATGTAGATGTTGGCGTAGCCAGTCGCTTGATTGGTTCAAGCTGACATGCAGGTTGTATTGGATGTGGGCTCATAACATCTGAAGCAAATGACTGTAGCCATACGCCGCCGTAAGTATGACCCTTAAATGTGATGCCTCGATAATGGAGTTTGCGCACTGTAGGCGCTGTCAGAGACCTTCGTCTTAGAGACCCTGACCTATGTTAATAACAACTAATTTGATCACACTGAGGATGATTCCCGCTGTTCTTCCATACTCTCGGATCTGTGCGATGGCGTTATGTAGTTATGTAGGTGTAGATGCTGCCCTAGACCACATCACTTCGAAAAGGCCTGGAAGACACTATAAGACTTAAGTTATATTACATCATGGTCAGTCAGAGATTCTGTGATAATGTGATTGACTCTAAGGTGTATCCAGGAGGACATATAGACTCAGAACAATACGAGACTAGAATAGAAGGGAGAACCGATAGAGGTACTCAGGGTACCCTCCGCCACAGACCTGACGGTGGCTTGCGGAGTATGGATGTAGATGTAGATGTAGATCACAATTTAGGAATGATGAAGATCAAGCAGTAGTATAAGAGAATAGTCAGAAAGAAGCAATGCCCAAAAAAGTATGGTACAAAAGAACTAAGGAAAGAAGAGGTAAGCTCGAGGTTACTGCGAAAAAGAACAGCTCAGCAGAAGGGGAATGGACATCTCTAAAAAAGAGAAACACACAAGCTGGAAACAAAAACACAGGTACAAAGAAGGTAACTGTGAAGAAACTAGGGGTAACGGAAGAATTACTTTAATTGATCGATGAAAGAAGAAAGTACGAAAATGTGTAGAGAAACTCAGGAATACTGAAATACAAGTAGCGCAGGAAGGAAATAAACAGAAAGTGACGGAAGCTGAGACAAAATGGCTGCATGGAAAATATGAATAAATTGATAAAGAAATAATATTGGAAAATAGATAGTTGAGCCAAAACATTATGACGACTTCCCACTGTGACGTTGGATGCAGTCTGGTGACGATGCGGGCACGTTACGCGGTAAGAAACGTATGTAAGAGGAGCAGAGGCGGATGGGGTCACGTTAGCAAAGATATGGGCAGTCAGTGGGGAAATCTATTAAGCGACTTTGACAGAAGGCAGATTACTATTACGTAGAGCCTGAGAACGGCAAAGCTGGCCGAATGTTCAAGTGCTATGTCGTGAGCAGCCACAGGAAGAAAAACAAGGACAGTCAAACTACCACTAGGCGCTAAATGGTTGGAAGTCCACGACTCTTCATAGAACGTGGGGTTCGGAAGCTTGTTTTCCCTGTAAATAAGGACAGTGAGAGCCATTTTCTCAGGATGAGGCTGGATAAGGTTATGATTGTGGACGGTGTCGTAATCAGTTACTCTCGGTTGCACAAAAAATGCGTAAACTTTATTTAAAGAAATTAAAATTTTAAAACAATCTCTTAAAAAGCACAACTGACTGTATGAAGGCCGAAGGCCTTAGCACAGGGGAAAAAATTCCACAATTTTTGGCCAGCAACAATACCTCAAACATCAAACAGCTGAAAGGCCTGAATTAGAAGTCAGAAGAATAATTCCAAATAGCACATATTAAGACAAATACTTCGTTTCAGTCCGCAGCTCGTGGTCGTGCGGTAGCGTTCTCGCTTCCCGCGCCCGGGTTCCCGGTTTCGATTCCCACTGGGGTCATAGATTTTTCTCTGCCTCGTGATGACTGGGTGTTGTGTGATGTTAAGTAGTTCTAAGTTCTAGGGGACAGATGACCATAGATGTTAAGTCCCATAGTGCTCAGAGCCATTTGAACCAGTTTTGAACTTCGTTTTAAAAGAAACTGTAAAATGGTGTTATTATAAAGAAGTCAAATTACTACTCGGCTGAAGCCTACAGACAATTTCAAACAACAAACGGCTGTAGACCTGAATTAGAAGTCAGAAGAATAATTCCAGATAGCACATATTAATACAAATACTTCGTTTTAAAGCAAACTGTAACACGGTTGAAGGCCTTATAATAAAAGAAGTGAAATTATTACTCGGCTGAAGGCCACAACAACAACAATAATTAGAAAATTACAATTGTCTTTAAAACAAACATCACAATCTAAGGAAGCAGGAGAAGCAGATCTCAGCAAGTGTTCCAAGGGTCGATCTCGGAATTTAACTCGAACATAAGGTGAGGTGAGACAGGCAACCAAGAGTTGTACTCACGTGACAGGCAATTCAAACTAGGGGCAGCTTAAGCTCCGACCGACCGACTAACCCATCTGCCTAACGTCCTATCACCGGTACAATGATGGAATATTTTTAGGTAAGGGCGAAGAGACAAACAGCTCTACGTCTTGAGACAACACCCATGGCCTAAGGAAACATTAAACCCAAGGCAGACCCCCCCCCCCCCCCCAAAAAAAAAAAAAAAAAACATGCACAGTACAATACAAGCGGCTGTCGAAATACACGCCGTGTCGGACAGCGTCTACAGAACGAAGAAAGTATGCTAACCTCCAGGGCAGGTAACTGGGGCGTTAGTGGCCACGAGGCAGAAAATACCGCTGGTTGCATTTCACTAATAACAACAATACTAAATTCAATGATGAATAACAAATAGCGAAAGACAGCTGTACTATTTCACCGTCGCGAAACACTTCACTCGTTGCCGCCAGGCTCAGCGGCCCACGGAGCAACGACTTGCCGAACAGAGGCGAGATCTCAGAATAGTCAAGGTTGCATTATCAGTTAACTCTTCACTCCACTTAAACGTCGAGGGTTCGGTGTGCAACGAAGTCGTCACTCTCGCAGCTACCCCTCCTCGATCGGGCAGTGGCAGCACACGCCGCCAGCAGCCCTGGCTTGCCCTCGCTCTGCACGGACCTGCTCGCTGCTGCGCCCCAACCCAACTGATGCCCGTTCGCAGCTCCTCACCAAACCCAGTACGCAGACAGCATTAAAATAACTGCTCATTCAAAACCACAAGATACACTTGGATCCGGGAAAACAATTCCACCAACAAGTCACAATAGTAAAAGCAGTCACTGTGAAACAACATGGACGAATTCAAAATCGGCTGCTGCCACGACGGACCCAACGACCAACCAACGGTCGTCTCCACTCAGATCAGGCACGGGAAAGATACCAGTATAGATCGTCGACTGACAACGTATTGCCATGAGGTCACTTCGATGGGCGGACACACACACACACACACACACACACACACACATACAGGTGAAAGTTGCACTGCTCGACTAGCACGGTCGATTCAACTAAAATTCGCTGAATGCGGTCGTTGACGTGGTCGTGCACTCTCACGACCGCGAGCTTCCGTCGGACAGCTCCACTTGTGTCGCCAGCGTTCGGGCGAGTACTGGCTGTCCTGCCCTCACTGCTGCTCCGTCCCAACTCAACTCCGTCGAAACAAGACGACCCGGAAATACTAGAGGCCACTCCGAAGATGGTACCACAGTACGCGCTATCGATAAACGCTGCAGCTGCCACTCACGGACAGACAAGTCGAGCAAACGTAGTGGTGCCAGTGGACACACTAAGGAAATGAGACGCCAATATAGCTATTACAAGATGCCAATCTATGAACGGCATCAACGCGGTCCGCACACGGCACAGACAGATGGTAATCTGCGGCATTCTGCTAAACCAGCAAAATGCTGATGCATGCACAAGTGTCTGAGAGCGCCACGTTCGTAGTGTATTGTTGTATGTGGAGGTCCGCAGCAGACCATTCCTACGCGTTCGCGTTTTGACCTAACGACATCGTCAGCTACGATCGCAGAGGTCTCGGGACCGTCGGGAATACTGCGTCGATCAATGGAAACGTGAGGGCTCTTCGGGTGAATGATATTTTTACTACACTATAACGCTGTTCGTCTCCACAAGATGAACGGCGGTTCGAAACGTGCAGCGCGCCACGGACTCAGGCTGGTGGGAGCAGTACTATGCTATGGCAGACATTCTCCTGTGCTTGCATGTGACCTGTGGTGATAATTGTGGCCTCAGATCACTAGCTTCCCCTCATGGTTGATGTCTTCCACGACGGCGATTTTATCTTCCACTAGTATAACTAACGCGTTCCCTGGAAAAAGTCGTTTTTCCGTTTCGTGAAGTACTTGTATGTGTAAGGTCAAGTCTGTGTTCCTACAAATTATTATTACTCTCCGACCGACGCAACGCCCTCTAGTTCCAGCGACCGGTGAGGCCAGTAGAGAACTTTAACGACGCTCAAACCAGTGTTGCCTTTGCGCTGTGCAGAGACGTATTTGTCACTGACGGGATATCTGTACAGTGGAATTTACGTTTACTAACATCACATAGGAAGTTAACACCGACAGTAAACGAAATATGGGAAGTGACTGTGGTAGTACGAAAAAGTCCCACTTAAAAGATTTGAGAACTTCACGAGTGGCATTTGCCGTGTGAGCCCGGGCGTTGTCGTGAATCAGCAAGATCTTTGAGCCCAGCTTTCCCCTGCGCTTGTTTTGTATTGCTCTTCTGACGTTGTGCAGAGCTTGGCAATACCTTTGACAGTTTATTGTAGTGCCTCTTTCCAGGATATCCACCTTTTCTGTCCCAAAAGGCAGTCATTACGTGGTTGAAGGCGCAGACGGCCGAACTTTACGAATTTCCAAGCTCATCCATCGCTACGATAAGTGTCTTAATTTAAATGGCAACTATGTAGAAAGGTTGTATTTAGGTGTGGCTTTCACCTGTATAGAATAATTTTTTTTACAATATTTTATTTATTTTTAATTCCAAAACGTAATGTACTTTGTGGATAGCCCTCGTACATTCAGTACGGAGTGAGATTATGAGAACTTCCTAGTTGGAAGGAAACGTAAAATTCCGAAAGGGAAGGTGAAGTAAGAGGTAGCGAAGAACAAGAAAAACTCAGAACAGTGTCATGTTTCGCCGAAAACCGGCAAGAAAGCCTGTTCTAAGAAATTTCATTTAGTAAGAAATGTTGCGCAAAAGAATGCTATCTAAAACAGATCAAGAACTGAACCATATACGATTTTGGACTTTAGGTGACATCAGATACATCGATGTTAAGTTTAAAGGAAAAGAAAACACCATCTAGGACATCTAATGCATCTAAGTCTCGTTGAAATAATAGATCCACTTATATACAGGGTATCCCACTTATGTTGACCTCACTAAACAGCTGTTTGTCCAGATGCAAATTACAAAATGTTTCAAGCAAATGTTCTTTAGCCGTCAGGGTAACATCAATCAGCATGATTACTTTCTTTGTAGCTTCGATTTTTACAAATATAAGAACATCAGTATGACAGTTTTTTAAACGGTAACCTGTATATTTTATTCAGTAATTCATTTCCTCGCCTGAAGACTCATTCAAAAATGTATCACAGTGTATCATTCACTGAAACACCAAGTTATTAATCACGTGACACAACACTGTCGTTGACGCTCCCAGCGCATAGTGCTGGTTATCGGGATAATGCCTCGCGAAGAGGCCATGAGGATAAAATCAGAGAGATTAGAGGCCACACAGAGGCATACCGACAATCCTCTTCCTACGAACAATACGAGACTGGAATAGAAGGAAGAACCGATATAGGTACTCAAGCTACCCTCCGCCACACACCGTCAGGTGGCTTGCGGAGTATGGATGTAGATGTAGATGTGCTGACGTTGACAGAGGATGAATCTAATCATAAGTAGAATGTACACCCTTCATTCCGTCAACCATCGTCAGTTGAAGAGTTGTGTGAGTAGAACAAACATCAAAGAAGAGCAGTTAGAAATGCTACTCTTCTACGGGGAATGTATGTTAGCACAACAATAATTGCAATACTGTTTTCTTATGTACGGGTACATTTAGTACAGTAGTTTAGTTCTTTTAAATACTGTTGTGTAGAGTAGGCATACAGTAAAGGCTGTCCTTCCTACAAACTGCATCGACATAGTGTTTCTTTTATTGATGTTGCTGAAGGTAAGTGAAATGCCACGAAGGCAGCGGAACTGTACAAAGAGCAATATTCTGACAAGAACCCACGTTCCCGACAGATGTTTTGTCGTATTGTTGCGATGCTTCAGGAAACGGGAAGTTTCAACCCACGAAACACATCGTCGGAACACTCTCAGAGACGAAGCTTCCGAAGCTACTTTTCTCGCTTCCGTTGCTACGAATCCACATGTGAACACACGACAGCTTGAACTCGAGATTGACATTCCTAAAGCCGTCGTACATCGTATTCTTACATGTCAATGGTTCAATTCTTACCATGTACACCTACATCAAGAATTGCATGGGAATGACGGCTAACGAACATTTGCTTGAAACATTTTGTAATTTGCATCTGGACAAACAGTTATTTAGTGTGGTCAAGATAAATGGGACATTCTTTATACCATATAAAACAATAACAAGACAGTAGTCTGTAAATCCCTATTCCAAATTGTCTTGCAAGTTACCGAGAGTCGTTTGAAATCAGTTTGAAGGGCGATGAATGCTAGTGCTGTTACTGTAGAAGACAAAAGACGGAAGCACACCGACAGACCGCATTAAATTGCAACGAAATTTTGGACATGATCTTCTCTCACTGGGACCAATTTGTTTCCAAACCATCACATTATTGTTAAGTCCGTAAGGAAATATTTTGACAACCCTGACCATAGTGTTGCAAACTTATTCACACCATTTAGAAGTCATTTTCTCCATAAAACGTATATGGTACTGCGGACGAAGTATAATACTTATCAGAAGTTCTTTAGGAGAATAGTCCGTACTCGTTTCGAAAACCAAGAACTGATACCTGTAATTTCTGCCGGGAATATGGAGTTATAGTGAGTAAAGTTTCAGGTGTACCGTGAACTCAAGGAACAATCTTTGAGGTCGGCCAAAGTTCACAACCTTAGTGCTCAAGTTTGATGAGACACAGAAAATGCCTCTGCCTGAGTATTATTATAAGAGGCTACGTATTTAATGTTCACTACGCAATGACCAGTCAAGTACATTATATTGGTTTCTCGAAGGTTCAGCAAAATAAGATTTAAATTCTGTTTGTTCCTTTAATATGATTTCATAATTAAGAAACTCCAGGAGCCAGACGATATTAAGACTATTATACTTCCATCGGATTCTTATGGAGGCCGAAATAAAAATATGAGCGTCTTACAACTTTGTACTTGCTTTCAGAATCAAACAACATAACCCTATAACACGTATTTCCAGTTCGGGTACACTCATACAGTCAATGCGACCACAACTGCGGCCTAAATGGAAAACTGCTAAGGAATACTGAAAACATTGAGAATGTTTGCCATAATATTTCAGTGTTCCTGAGCTGCAGATAGAATTCAGCACCCACTGAAATTCTGAAAGGAGTGGACATTATTGAGGACTGGGAAACAGCTTTATCATCATACTGTGTCACATAATCAAAAGGAAAGACCCTATTTGGAAAACAAAAATACTTCGTTCCGTATTACAAAGGAAATGCATTTTCCCTCTCGGCTATTTATGCAGGAACGTTTAGTCCTTACCGAATAAAGAAACGAGGTTGTACATTGCCAATGCGAAGATGCTTCGTCATGGCATTACGGATGCAAAGAAGAAAGTGTAGGATTGATTTAAATGAATGGAAACACAACGTCAAGTATCTGACGCTCTGTAACTCAATTTGCGTTTACTGCAGTTAAGTCATTGTTCCAGAGAATGCCCCAATTGTTCGTGTCTGGGAGCCAGAACCGTGCTGTAGTGGCTTGAGGAGCATTATAGTGTACTCAGTTTATGTCTCGATGTCCAAATTTGCCTGCAGTAAAGCCTATGGAAACCATCTGGATCGCTATCGAGCACCATCGCCACGTACGGAAATCGGCGGTCCGTTCTTTGTACGTAGACATCTAATGGCAGATACCCCAACCAACCTCCCAACAGACTGTCATATCCCCAATACACAGATTCAGTGATGTATTTGCTCCAAAGACGGACAAACAAGCTATTAAGCAGGTAGACATAATGTTTTGGTTCATCAGCGTACTGACTCAGCGTATAGAAAAATCAAAATAACCTTCGATAGAGTGAAAAGCTAGGGTGCAATGGGAGTTCCACTCTTAGCAGAGGAGAGGGCAAAAAGGTGGAAAGAGTACATTGAATGTCTGTATGAGGGAGAAGAATTGCCTGATGACGTTATCGAAGAAGAAACCAGCATTTAGATAAATGAGATAGAGAATCCTGCATTGTAACCGAATTTAAGCGAGATTTCAAAAACTCAAAATGAAATAAGGCAAAAGAAATAGATAATATTAAATAGCAATATTGAAAAGCATTGGGCTAGATGGCAACAAAACGACTCTTAACGTTCGTGTGTAAAATATATTAGTCTGCCGATATACCATCAAACTTTCGGAAGAACAACATCCACTCATTTTCGGAGACTGCAAGAACTGAATAGTGCGAGAATTATCGCACAATCAGCTTAACAGCCCACGCATCTAACTTGCTGACAAGAACAACGGACGGAAGAATTGAAAATAAAATTGAGGTTGTGTTAGATGATGATATGATGATCAGTTTGGTTTTAGGAAAGGTAAAAGTACCAGAGAGGCAATTGTGACGTTGCGACTGATAACGGAAGAAGGATTGAAGAACAATCAAGACACTGTCATAGGATTTGTCGACCTGTATAAAGCGTTCGGCAGTTCAAATGGGAGAGACGGGTAATATAAAACATGTACTAGATCAAACAGAGAAAAATATGAGTGGAAGAACATGAACGAAGAGAACGGATTAAAAATTGTCTAAGGTAGGATCGTAGTCTTTCGTCCCTACTGTTCAATCTGTAAATCGCAGAAGCAATGATAGAATTAAAAGAAACGTTCAAGAATAAAATTAAAATTGAAGGTTAAAGAAGGTTCTCCGCAGAATAGCCGAAAGGAATATGTGGAAATCAGTGACGAAAAAATGGGACACGACGGTAGGATATCTGTTAGAACATTGGGGAATAACCTTCGTGGTACTAGATGGAGCTGTAGAGCTTAAAAATGTAAGGCAAGACAAAGACAAGACTGCTCCGAATACCTCTCCTGTGCCAATCTTTTCAGGTCAGCGTAGCACTTGCTACCTTCGATGTCAATTATGTACTGGATGCATCCAATCTCTGACTCCCTCTAGAGTTTTTTTCCCTCTACAGCTCCCTTTAGTACCATGGATGTTATTCCTTGATCTGTGTCCCATATACATTAGGGTGACTTTTCTTCAGTATGAAAGGTAAACTACAATCCGTAACGGAGAGTGCTGTTATATGATCACTCACAGGGACCTCAGTCTATTCTAGACCCAGAGAACACCATAGCTTCTTTAGAAGCAACATCCAACATTTGCTGAAGATTGCTTAAACGAAAACTACAAATGCAAAACACACACATCAAAAAAGGTTTTCGATCACCACGGTCCCGAGAGTTCAGGAACCTGTACAGAAAATGTGAATAGAATGCAATATAAATATCATTTCTGCCTTTTTATTGTTCATCGTCGGTTGGAGTGGCCGAGCGGCTGTAGGCGCTTCAGTCTCGAACCGGGCGACCGCTACGCTCGCAGGTTCGAATCCTGCCTCGGGTATGGATGTGTGTGATGTCCTTAGGTTAGTTAAGTTTAAGTCGTTCTAAGTTCTAGGGGATTGATGACCTCCGATGTTAAGTCCCATAGTGCTCAGAGCCATTTAACCCATTTTTTATTTTATTGTTCATGAAAACCAAACATTTCATGTTGTACAACCATACAGCGAGAAATTCAGAGATGGTTGTCCAGATTGCTGTACGCACCGGTACATCTAACACCCAGTAGCACGTCCTCTTGCATTGATGCATGCCTGTATTCGTCGTAGCATACTATCCACAAGTTGATCAAGGCACTGTTGGTCCAGATTGTCCCACTCCTCAACGGCGACTCGGCGTAGATACCTCAGAGTAGTTGGTGGGTCACGTCGTCCATGAACAGCCCTTTTCAATCTATCCCAGAGATGTTCGATAGGGTTCAGGTCTGGAGAACATGCTGGCCACTCTAATCGAGCAATGTTGTTATCCTGAAGAAAGTCATTCACAAGACGTGCACTTTGGGCCCCAATTGTCGTCCATGAAGCAATAGGCTGTCGATATGGGTGCACTATCGGTCGGGGGATGGTATTCACGTGTCGTAAAGCTGTTACAGCGTCTTCTATGACGACCAGCGGCGTACGTCGGAACCACATAATGCCACCCGAAAACAGCAGGGAACTTCCGCCTTGCTGCACTTGCTGGACGGTGTGTCGAAGGCGTTTATCCTGATCGGGTTGTCTCCAAATACTTGTCAAACTATTGTCTGGTTGAAAGCATATGCGACACTCATCGGTGAAGAGAGAGTCACGCCACTCCTGAGCGGTTCATTCTGCATGTTGTTGGGCCCATCTGTACCGCCCTGAATGGTGTCGTGGTTGCAAAGGTGGGCCTCGCCATGGACGTCGGGAATGAAGTTGCACATCATGCATCCTATTGCGCTCAGTCTGAGTTCTAACACGACGTCCCGTGGCTTCACGAAAAGCGTTATTCAACATATTGGCGTTCCTGTCAGGGTTCTTCCGAGCCATAATCCGAAGGTAGCGGTTATCCACTGCAGGAGTAGCCCTTGGGTGGCCTGAGAGAAGCATGCCAACGACAGTTCCTGTCTGTCTGTGTCTCCTCCATGTCCGAACAACATCGCTTTGGTTCACTTCGAGACGCCTGGACACATCCCTTGCTGAGAGCCCTTCTTGGCAGAAAGTAGCAATGTGGACGGGATCGAACATCGGTATTGATCGCCTAGGCATGGTTTTGAACTACAGACAACACGAGCCCTGTATCCCCTTCCTGGTGGAAAGATCACAAATGATCGGGTGTCGGACCCCATAAAAATAGTAGGCGATGCTCACGCACATCTCTGGGCTGGTTTAGTGACATCTCTGAACAGTCATTGAGACAGGGTTTGTAGTTCAAAAAGTAGTTAAAATGGCTCTGAGCACTATAGGACTTAACTTCTGGGGTCATCAGTGCCCTAGAACTTAGAACTACTTAAGCCTAACTTACCTAAGGACATCACACACACCCATGCCCGAGGAAAGATTGGAAGCTGCGACCCTACCGGTCTCCCGATTCCAGACTGAAGCGCTTAGAACCCCTCGATCACACTATGTTTGTGATACAATAACCACGTTCAACGTCTATCTCCAGGAGTTCTGGAAACCAGGGTGATGCAAAACTGTTTTTGAAATGTGTACATGCACAAGTCTTACACATAAAGGTGCCAGTGGGAACCTAACTCAGAGATAGATAATATGCACGTTTAGTCATAATTACTGTAAATGCTTTCCTAACGAATTTTGTAAGTCCATATGCAGCTTTCTCAAAGTTATCAGTAGATATGACTTTCATAGTTAAAATTTCATAAATTAAAAAGTTGGCAAGTTTATCTTCACTTGGTTCTCCTGTTTGGCATCAGTGGTGCACTAGAAAGTGGACTTATAATCAGAAATCTATGTCGCAAAGGAATAATATATGAAACAAGTCTGAAGAAGTGTTTGGCCGGCCGCGATGGTCTCGCGGTTCTTGGTGCGCAGTCCGGAACCGCGGGACTGCTTCGGTCGCAGGTTCGAATCCTGCCGCGTGCATGGATGTAAGTGATGTCCTTAGGTTAGTTAGATTTAAGTAGTTTTAAGTTCTAGGGGACTGATGACCTAAGATGTTAAGTCCCATAGTGCTCAGATCCATTTCAACCATTTTTGAAGAAGTGTTTCGTGTAGTTTATAAAACAACTGTTGATCTCAGATTTCTGTATATGGATCGAGAAAATGTTTGATAACGAAGAAAGTAAAATTTTGAGTACAGTATTCTTACTATTATAACAGTTGGTTGTTCAGAGGCAGAATTTTTACCATCCTTCATTCATTTTCTACCACTATTTTGTATGTTGCTGCATAGGTATATTTGCGGTAAATACAGGGAATTAACTTTTTTTCGGTCATCCGTTATTTCCATAGAGTGTTAACTATAAGAAAGATAAACAGAGCGAGGTGGCGCAATGGTCTCAGATCCATTTCGTAGATAAAAATTAGTCTATTCCATCTTAGCTTGCTGGTTCAGCAACATCCTATTACTACTCTTTATTAACTTAAGAACGACCTGTTTTGCCAGGATACGGCATGATCAAGTTATGATGAAAGGCCAGAAATCGTGTACCAATTTGCAGACCATTTCTGGTCTTTTAACATAACCTGATCATACCCTATACGGGTGAGACACATCGCTCTTAAGTTAATAAGGAACTTTGTCCAACCTACGTTTGTTTTTTAAATAGCATTTCGTTCGTGTTTCTTCACTTCAAAAAATAAATAACCAGCCATCGTTAAAGGTAGAATTTATAAGATCATCTGCCAAGAGTATCAGTCTTGCTATGTTGGACAGACGGCGGGGTCAATGTGTAGAAGGTTCAGAGAACACCAAAGAAGTTGCAGATCTAAGGAGCCAGATTCAGTATTTACAGAACATTACTTCAACGAAAACCATAAACACGTAGTATACGTAGAGGTCCTACACATAGAGGAAATGGGTGGCAAGCTCACACTGTCAGAGATATTAGAATTTGAAGGACAGCACTATGTATCCCCACATTTATTACTGAATGATCAAACATAGTTTAATGAGTCAGTGTTGCGGCATCTGCATAGGAGAAGATCATTGTCTTCGTTCATGAGTAGATAATGATAAAAATTCAATTCCTGTCATAGCCCTATTTCAGTGTATGTTTATTCATGGCTATTGCAAAATAAAGATTTCTTAATTAATTTTGTAAATGAATATGTTACTAGCTGTTGGTAAACCTTTCGGCATGTGAGGTCGTGATCCAAGAACCTCTTCCGTTCATAACGTTTCGTCCAGGACAACGCTGGACATCTTCAGAGGCGCTTTTCCGCTGAGTCTTGCCGAGTGACTGGTCGGACGTACGAGAGCGACATATATTGCCTCCTCTTTTCTATTAAAAGTATCCTGATACTTATAAATTTCAATGGCTTCCCTACATAGTCGTCGATAATAATTTGACAGTGTGGATAAAATTTCTGTTTTAGAAAACTTCATTTCGTGGTTTCCTGACTGAAAAGCTTGCTCTGCTACAACTGATTTCTTTATTTTTCTAGTCGGCCAAGACGTTTGTGCTCTTTTAACTATGTGTTTACGCTCCTCTTGGTAGTTCCAATATCAAATTTACCACACGTATAAGGAATTTGGTGTACACCACATGTCGACAGAGGAGGGCCTTTATCCTTCACAGACCGGAGTACTTGACTTATTTTCTTTGTTGGTCTGATAAGCGGTCTGATGTCATGTTTCTGTAAAATCTTACCAATCTGATCCGTCACTTTTTTAATAAAAGGGAGACAAACTGCATTTTTCCGTCGTTGTGATTCATCTTTGTCCTTCTGTCTTCTGTTCCTTGGTAGCAAAATTCACTTTACCTCTTTCCCTGAGTAGCCATTTTTCTCGAACGCCTGCTTCAGATGCTTTATTTCAGCGTCCACGTGTTCTGATGTGCATATCCGCTTGGCTCAACCGACAACACTTTTAATGACACCACTCTTTTGCTGTGGATGGCGATTGGAGTTTTTATGCAAATATCTGTCGGTATGTGTTACTTTCCGAAAAACTTAATGTTCCAGAGTTCCATCGGATCGTCTCATAACTAAAACATCCAAGAAAGATATTCTATTATTATTTTCCATTTCCATTGTGAACAGGATTGTTGTATTAATTTTATTTAGATGATCAAACAATTCGTTCAAAGGCTTTCTACCATGAGGCCACACCACGAATGTGTCATCTACATGCCGCTACCTGTGAGATGGTCTCTTGTTTGCTCTGTCCAGAGTTGACTGTTTTAATTTCTCCGTATAGAAATTAGCGATCGCAGGGCCTAATGGGTTACCCATTACTACACCGTCAAGTTGCTCATAAAATTCATCGTCCCTCTAAAAAAAAAAGCAGTCATGTCTTCTGCAAAAATATCCGTTATGGAAATCATAACTACGTTGACTGGAATTATAGTGAATAAGGACACTATGTCAAAACTTACAAGAATGCCTTCAGGAGCTAGAATTACTCCTTCAACTTTCTCAATAAAATGACGCAAGTCTTTTATATATGAGTCAGTTTCCTCAACATATGGTTCAAAATGGCTCTGAGCACTATGGGACTCAACTGCTGTGGTCATTAGTCCCCTAGAACCTAGAACTACTTAAACTTAACTAACCTAAGGACATCACACACATCCATGCCCGAGGCAGGATCGAGACCACCGCAGCCGGCTCAACATATGGTTGTAAACGAATTGCTAGATATCTCGCTATCTCGTACATGGGAGAATTTGTGGCACTAAGTATGAGTCTCAGAGGGAAATCTATTTTATGAATTTTGGGTACACCACAAAGTCTAGGACACATAGCTTTACTCTTAAACAAAGCTCTTTTATCTTCTTTTCGAATAGAGGTAGATGGCTTAATCAGACTACTTGTTTTCCTCAGTACGCTGGCTGTAGGGTTCTCAATAAGTTTTCTGTACTGTCCTAAGATTAAAGGTTCAAAATTTTGCTTCGATTATCCCCTGTCTTCATAACAACGGTAGCATTCCCTTTATCAGCAGGAAGAACCACTATCTTTTCATCTGCGTCTCTGAGAGCCTTCATCGTGCCTTTTGTTAAATTACTTTCCAAAGGTTTATTGTGGCATAGTACCCAGGTGGTTTCGATTCGAATTGCATTTGCAGTTTCCTTGGGGAGATTTACTATACCTGCTTCTATATTCGCAAAAATACCTTCAACTGCTACTCTGTTAGGCGTTATAGCGTAGTTATCTATTAAAAAATGTAACGGTTCAGATCGGTAAGGTTTTACGGAAACATGACTGGAGACCGATCTTTAGGCCAACAAAGAAAATAAGTCAAGCACTCCGATCTGTGAAGGACAAACGCCCTCCTCTGTCGACATGTGGTGTTTACAAAATTCCGCGTACACGTGGTAAAGTTTATATTAGAAGCACCAAGAGTCAACGTAAATACACGGTTAAAAGAGCACAAAAGTCTTTGCCGACTAGTAAAAATAGAGGAATCAGCTGTAGCAGAGCATGCTCTTTAGTCAGGAAATCACGAAGTGAAGTTTTCTGAAACAGAAATTTTATCTACAACGTCAAATTATTATCGGCGTCTATGTAGAGAAGCCATTGACATTTATAAGCATTAGGATACTTTTAATAGAAAAGAGGAGGCAATGAAACTTAGCTGCATATGGACAGTAACTCTGCAGAATGGCTAGACAATTTTATCTTTGGCAAGACGACAATCGATAGTTAAGTGTTATCTTTGGCAAGGATAATCTCTGCTCATCACGTGTTACTTCGACCACGTACCGTTTCATACAGTATATACGTCGCTCTCGGACGTCCGACCAGTCAGTCGGCAAGACTCAGCGGAAGGGCGCCTCCGAAGATGTCCATTTCAGTTCTGGACGAAACGTCAGGAACAGAAGACTTTCTTGGACCACGACCTCACATCCCGCAATATTTACCACCAGCTATGTCATCCGGTCGTGAAAGCCTTCCTCCTATGAATATGTAACTACACCAAAATTTTCGACAGAGATAGGGTTTAGAAGTCGTATTATGAAGTTGTCGTGTTTCTGTATGCGTAGTTCACGACTTTGGGATCAGTTGTGTACTTAAAATGGGCTTAAAACCCGAAATCTACGTCAGAGACTAATAATACAGTTTGAAAAACCATACTAAAACTTTACTTCATTGACTTTTTGCAATATACAATTATTCATCAAGAATACACGGTTGAATGACTTATAACTGTTGTGAAAAATGTCACTTTGTGATTTGCAGAAATTACTGCCACCGTATCCCTGGAGCTCTTGTGTATTGAGAGGTAGTGTAAGAGAATAATTATGTATCAGCTTTGTCAAGCAAGATTGCCTCTGATGGAAGATGCGTCTATTCACTGTATTTTACAAGGCTGCTTTGAAGCGATGCTATATTGAAGGTACATTCAACCTCGATTTTAAACTTCTGCGCCGCTTTTAGCTCTCAGAACGACAGAGTAACAAGAAAAACGTTTTTAAAAAAGGCAATTCAGGCGTGGCTGGAACGTCAGCTCCGAGCAAAGGGACAAAAATCTCACAGAACTAATTGGAGGCTAACAAAGAACTCGTCAGAGCAATAAATCGGCGACAGTTTATTTATGGTAGCATGCTACGGCAGACGGATACCACTTTGTAAAAAAGTCAGATCATCCGGCAGTCGACTTCACGTTAATTAACGAAAACAGCGAAAGTCGGAATAAAATTTATAAAAAAGTCTCTCTAACACCTACATATCATGTAGGTTGATTCTTACAAAGAAGAAGACAGCTACGAGCCAATATTGTTACTGCTTTTTATTTAAGTAAATAACCCTGTAACCAGTTTCGAACTGCCAAGTTCAGTATCAGACGGTTGTTCACACGATTTACAAGATACACTCTACATCTTTACATAATCGTCAGTTTTCGATTTTTATTCTTCCACTGTGGCGAAATAATCTTAGTGTTTTAGTGCCCTACGGTGGAAAACAGTGTTAGAAGCGCCCTATGTGGACTTAACTAACCTCCAAACGATGAATACAGAGTAAACGAATGTGTGAGGTTAAGTGGTTATGATATTACATTGAAAATTTCGCGCAATTCTGTTGCGAAGTTCTCGCTTCCCGCGCCCGGGTTCCCGAGTTCGATTCCCGGCGGGGTCAGGGATTTTCTCTGCCTCGTGATGACTGGGTGTTGTGTGCTGTCCTTAGCTTAGTTAGGTTTAAGTAGTTCTACGTTCTAGGGGACTGATGACCATAGATGTTAAGTCCCATAGTTCTGAGAGCCATTTGAACCTTTTTTTTTTTGGTTGCGAAGTTGCAGGATTGTGTTTTTCAAATATTCCATAATACGAGTATATGCAGCACTTACATGATTGGAGTGATTGGGACATTTGAAAAAAAAAAATTCTGTATCTTCGCAACAAAATTACGCAGAATTTTCGATGTAAGTACCATAACAACTTAAACTCACACATTTGTTTACTTCGTATTCATCGTCTGGAAGGTAGTTAAGTCCACATAGGGCGCTTCTAACACTGTTTTCTACCGTAGGATGATGAACCTGGCAGTTCGAAACCGATTACGGCACTAGTTAATTTAAAAAAAGCAGTATTAATAGTGGCTGGTCTCTGCCTTCTTCTTTGTAAGAATCAACCTACATTAATTTTACACAGCCACGGTCTCACCATGTCAGTTTTAGACAACATAGCACATACATAACAGATTTTTGATGGCACTGTTACATGGGTAAGCTATGGAAAGTCCTTCTTCTTCATCTAGTGCTTATCCATTCCGCATGTTGGTGATACGGCTACACGACTTTTTCTCCTTCGAAAACATTCCTAGTCGTGTGTGGCAATCATGTCCTTAAGTTTCCGAGATATGACTTTCTTCTTCTTGTACGTCTTTTCTTAGCAGGGACTATTCTTTGAATAACATTCTGCTGCGTTGTATACCTGTTTCCTTTCCTCTTTGCCTGCCCAATATATTGCAGTTCTCTGCATTTCACTGTGCTGGGATTTCTTCAACTTTCTTCTTTTCGTGGCAAGTGTCGTTATTAGTAATTTCATCTTTCCGAGTGTGGTGGTGGTGGTGGGTAGTGTTTAACGTCCCGTCGACAACGAGGTCATTAGAGACGGAGCGCAAGCTCGGGTTAGGGAAGGATTGGGAAGGAAATCGGCCGTGCCCTTTCAAAGGAACCATCCCGGCATTTGCCCGAAACGATTTAGGGAAATCACGGAAAACCTAAATCAGGATGGCCGGAGACGGGATTGAACCGTCGTCCTCCCGAATGCGAGTCCAGTGTGCTAACCACTGCGCCACCTCGCTCGGTTTTCCGAGTGTAATATCACGTCTTCTGTGAGTCTGAGGGACTGTCATTCAACTCTCTTTACGTACTGTAAGCGTAGTGTCATATCGCTGGATTGGCTGCGGAGTAAGTTTGCGGGCAGTCGTGTTTTGAAGAGTCGAGCACGGGACACGGACCTGTTGTATTGTGTCGTGGGTAAGTTCTGCATGTGAGAGGCGCTGTTATTATGGAAGTTCAAGTGTTACTACAAGTGCTATTTCAGTAAACTGATGAGATATGGAAGTGATTCAGAGGAAAGTACGTAATGCTGTATTTAAAACTGGGCAGTGCCACTAATAACGTATTTGTGTATCCTCTCGTTGCATGTCGCACCGTACATCAAGCATGAGCGACGTGTTCGGCCTCTAAGATTGAACTAATGTCGATCAACAATATAATTTACCAGGAAAGAGAGCATTAAAGTACCAGGGTCTTGTAGTGAGCGTGAGAGCGTGCGTTCGCTCATCGCGTTTCCGCATCATCAAAATCATCAGCACCACGACGGTTACGCGCCAAAATGTTTTAAATGGCTCTGAGCACTATGGAACTTAACATCTGAGGTCATCAGTCCCCTAGAACTTAGAACTACTTAAACCTATCTAACCTAAGGACATCACACACATCCATGCTCGGAGCAGGAATCGAACCTGCGATCTTAGCGGTCGCGCGGTTCCGGACTGAAGCGCCGAGAACCGCTCGGTCACTCCGGACGGCGGTTACGTGAACGCTCGTACAAGTGAGAACTGAGAACTGGAAAATTAACTTTATGAACAGTGTTATGGCATTACTAGTGTCAAGGAGAGCTGGTGCCAGATCTATGTATGCGCGTGACGAGCGTAAGAACTTTCTTGCGATCATTCGACTTACGCACCATTAACAGTCACCCGCGTCGTGTCGGTTACGCATACACTCGTGCAAGTGATATTGTGGACAGATAATCATCAATAAGTCAATTGGCATAGTCACTTACGATTTATAGAGTGTAAACAGTGCAACCTGTGATTTTCATATCGTCTCAGAATATAGATGTTCATACCAGACGTAGGATATTGTTGTGCCTAACGTTGAGTGGCTCCCCTAGATACGTAATTTCAGGCAAGCCATTAGCACTGTGGAGCAGAACAATACGACCGCCACAGGACTATCAGGTAGGTCATGTGGACAGGGCGCACGGTGAAGAAGCGAGTTTCCAGTTTAAGAGAGCCCCCGCCTTTTGTTCATTACAGTACGTAAATGAGAATTGTCAGACTAATGGCAGAAAAGACAGTGACCATTCGATATTAACTGTGTTGGACAATCTTCATGCATTGTGTCTTGCTGTGTTCTTCTGTCTGCAGAGTAATGATAATGGCGTAGTCATTACCTACGTCCTTCTTTTTTTTTTTTTTTAAAAAAAAAAGGGTTCAAGTGGCTCTAAGCACTATGGGACTTGCTATCTGAGGTCAGTCCCCTAGAACGTAGACCTACTCAAACCTAATCAACCTAAGGACATCACACTCATCCAAGGACTGAAGCGCCTAGAATCGCTCGACCACATTGGCCGGCGGGTCTTTTTGCTTAATTTTCCTTTGAACTGTTAGGATTTAGAAATGTATGGAGTAAAATGACACCATTGCTATTATTCTGAAATGTTATTACTATAACTGAATAATACTAAGGGGAGCAGATACAAGACTCGCCTGGAATGTTCCACAGTCTCAAAAAGCTAGGTTCCAAACTTACATGCTTCTTTCTCTGATTAAGGCTTATGCTCGATCCTTGTGGAATTCTTTAAGCAAGGACATGGGACAACGGCGCTATTCAAAATTGGCGCCGAGGAATCAGTAGTGCATCACGGGTTATAGATCATAAGGGTGAATGATGACAGTGGAGATGTGTGTCGGTAAACAGACGGGCAACTGTTAAACAACTGATCGCCCAGGTGTACCATTGGGGTACCAGCAGTTTCTCCTCAACGGCCGTCCAAAAAAATTATTCAAATGGCTCTGAGTACTACGGGACTTAACTTCGGAGGTCACCAGTCCCCTAGAACTTAGAACTACTTGAACCTATCTAAGCTAAGGACATCACACACATCCATGCCCGATGCAGGATTCGAACCTGCGACCATAGCGGTCGCGCGGTTCCAGACTGTAGCGCCTAGAACCGCTCGGCCACTCCAGCAGGCCAACGGCCGTTCAGTGAACGTTGCTGCACATTGGCTTCCGCAGCAGACGATTGGTATGGGGCGGCGGGATGATTTTCATTATAATGATAATCACTAGTCATAGGAGGAAGATGGAATTGTGGTAAATATTGTTCGCCGTCTTTTACAAGAGCCTGGAAACTATTCCTGTGATCAGCCAGAAGCAATGGAGAACATACTAACCATAGTTCCCAGTCTGCATCACATTCTTGTCCAGACCACTGAAAGAAATATTTCTGTCCTCTACTTGCTCAGCGGGATCAGAACTATGATTATAATTGAAGATTTTAAGTTCTAATTGATACATATACACTCATGCTCATATATTAAGGATAGTGCTGATACATGGTGAAACAAAGCTCTGGTGGGCGTTTTTCGGCTTTAAATCGCCTGTGTGTGGCCATGCGGTGCATTTGACCTGCGGTCGTCGCACGGTGGCTCTGGTAGCAGTCCACAAACGCCGAGGTGTGTTGGTGTATGTCAGAGTACGGTTCAGCTAGTAAGTGTGCATACGTTTTCAGACGTGGTAATGGAGACTGTGTGTTGCTAATGGCTCAAAGAACACATATGGATGACTTTATGAGAGGTAGAATACTAGGGCGAGTGGAGACTGGCCAAACACAGCTGGTCGTAGCACGGGCCCTACGTGTGCCACAAAGTGTGAGCTCAATATTATGTTAACGATTCCGGCAGACAGGAAACGTGTCCAGGCGCTACAGTACGGGACGTCCACAGTGTACAACACCACAAGAAGACCGACATCTCACCTTCAGTGCCCGCAGACGGCCACGGAGTACGGCAGCTGGCCTTGCTCTGGACCTTACTGCAGCCACTGGAAAGGTTGTCTCCAGACACACAGTCTACAGACGACTGGTCGGACGTGGTTTATTCGCCCGAAGACCTGCAAGATGCACTCCACAGACCCCTGATCACAGGGGAGCCCGTAAAGCCTGGTGTCATGAACACTGTACATAGTCATTGGAACAGTGGTCCCAGGTTATGTTGACGAACGAGTCCAGGTATAGTCTGAACAGGGTTTCACCCAGGACATTCATCTGGCGTGAACCAGGAGCCAGGTATCAACCCTTAATGTCCTTGAAAGGGACCTGTATGGACGTCCTGGTTTGATCACGTGGGGTGGGATTATGATTGGTGCACGTACACCCCTGCATGTCTTTGACAGAGGAACTCTAACAGGTCAGGTGTACCGAAACGTCATTTGCGCCAGTATGTCCGCCTTTTCAGGGGTGCAGTGCGTCCCAGCATCCTTCTAATGGATGATAATGCACGGCCCAACCGAGTTGGAGGAGTACCTTGAAACAGAAGATATTAGGCGAATGGAGCCTGCTTGTTCTCCAGACCTAAACTCCATCGAGATCGTCTGGGGTGCTCTCGGACGAAGTATCGCTGCACGTCTTCAAACCCATAGGACACTTCAGGAGCTCCGGTAGGCACTCGTGTAAGAATGGGAGGCTACACCCCAGCAGATGCTCGACCACTTCATTCAGATGATTCAGAGTATTCCAACTCGTTGTGCCGCCTGTGTACGTATGTATGGCGATCAAAATGGGTCTGAGCACTACGGGACGTAACATCTTACGTCATCAGTCCCCCAGAACTTAGAACTACTTAAACGTTCCTAACTTAGCTAAGCGCATCACACATATCCATGCCCGAGGCAGCACTCGAACCTGCGACCGTATCGGTCGCGCGGTTCCAGACTGAAACGCCTAGAACCGCTCGGCCACACCGGCCGGCTGTATGGTGATCGTATCCCATATTGACGTTGGGTTACATGCGCTGGAAACACTGGCGTTCTGTAGCACACGTGTTTCGGGACGTTTTTCTCAGCACCAATACTGTGGACTTACAGATCTGTTTCGTGTACGTTCCCTACGTGCCAATGCACCAGTTTTGTGTTGTGCCACATTGTGTGGCACCACATTCTGCAATTATCCTTAATTTATGAGCATGAGCGTATGTTTTGTAACAAGTGTCTAGCCTCGTTCTGGATAATTAGCTTTCTTATCTGAGAAGGAGTCGTGGGTAGCACTTACCATGCACCACAAATTCCTTCGACATACATTCTGGCACACTCACACTCACACTTCACCCCCCCCCCCCCCCCACACACACACACACATGCACGTACACTCACACGCACACATACTCAAACTAAATAGCATTCATCTTTCATAATTTTAAAAATAAATGTCTTCCTATAAAAGTCTTTATTTTTACAGTTTAATTAGGTGATAACAACTTTTAATTACGTGATAATTTGTTGGAGGGGCAGCGGAACAACGGTTTGGTTAGAGGTTCAAATGGTTCAAATGGCTCTGAGCACTATGGGACTTAACATCTGTGGTCATCAGTCCCCTAGAACTTAGAACTACTTCAACCTAACGACATCACACACATCCATGCCCAAGGCAGGATTCGAACCTGCGACCGTAGCTTGGTTGGAGGGGTGAAGGGCGGGGGTACTAGTTCATATCTAATTTCACTCAGGGGTAACGGTCTAAAAAGGGTTGGGAATCACTAATCTGGGGAATCATTTCGTGGAATTTCCTTGGTGATTTCGTCGTTCTGGAAGACACAAAGTATCAACACAAGTATCGAACTACCCTTTGGTACGATGACATGAACAAGCAGGACAATACAACAGGTTTCAAGGCTCAGCGTGGATGTGCGTGGTCGGATGAGCCCAGCATGAGTTTATCGTGTCCTCCTGGCCATGAAAATCTCCGGATTTCAACCCAGACAACAATACGTGGACCACAGCGATTGGTCTGTCCTTGTCAAGGATTGTCAACCGGGAAGTGTAGGTCAGCTGGCCACGGCACTTGAGTCGGCATGGCTCCAAATCCATGTCGATATCTTCATGAACCTCACTGTCTTCCTACACGTGCAGCAGCGGTGAGCGATGCTTTCAAAGCGTGATTACTCATGGTTCTGACTGGTGGTTGCATTAATGTGAGTGGACACTGTATATACTGCTGTAGTAA
Organism: Schistocerca gregaria; assembly: GCF_023897955.1. Lineage (NCBI taxonomy): Eukaryota > Metazoa > Arthropoda > Insecta > Orthoptera > Acrididae > Schistocerca > Schistocerca gregaria. The sequence continues at coordinate 152,205,671 of NC_064928.1, read as the reverse complement.
TAGAAGAGCAGTCGCACTCACCTCATTGAGAAAGCTCTGTCCCAACGGACATGAGAAAAAGAAATAATCCGTGTTCTATTATTCCTAAACACATGAAAACCTTGGCTGCATCCTGTGATTCCGAGTTGCAAGCACCTACTGCGCCTTCAGAAACTAATAAATACATCCAAGCCATCAGGGAAAAGAAATACCGGCCGCTGTGGCTAAGCTGTTCTAAGCGCTTCAGTCTGGGAGCACGAAGCTGCTTCGGTTGCAGGTTCGAATCCTGCCACGGGCATGGATGTATGTGATGTCCGTGGGTTAGTTAGGTTTAATTAGTTCCAAGTCTATGGGACTGATGACCTCAGATGTTGTTCCATAGTGCTTAGAGCAATTTGAAGCCTTTTCGAAAAATAACTGTAAAACATTACAACTCGATGTCGATGGGAGTTTAAACTCTGACCTTCCATCTTTCTTGCCACGCATGATCACCGTGGGGTGTAGGGCGCCTTGCCATGGTTCGTGCGGCTCCTCTGTAGGAGGTTAGAGTCCTCCGTCAGACATGGATGTGTGTGTTGTCCTTAGCGTAAGTTAGTTTAAGTTAGATAAAGTAGTGTGTAAGCCTAGGGACAGATGACCTCAGCAGTTTGGTGCCGTAGGAACTTACCACAAATTTCCAAATTTTCCCATACTTCCACCTAAAGTCATATTCATCGTTAGTAATCGTAACGTGTCGTCAGTGAACTCCGAATACATATAGTTCGCCATCAGTTTATTCAAGAATATTAAGCACCTCGCTCTGTTTAACCTTGTCGAAGATTGTACCTATTTTCAGAAAAATCCAGGTAGATCCATATGAATTGCTGAATTTATATGGAGTTACCTCGATTTTTCTGCAGTCTTGCGTCCATTATCAAACGTAGCTTTAGAACGTCATTCACCTTCCTTAAACTGCACCATAATTTTCTCGTGCAGTCCATTCTGTATTGTTCTTGTCAGTAACTTGGATGCACGAGATGCGAAGCTACGAATGCGTGTTGAAAAGTAATGCTTACTAATATTTTATTCTGTTCTCAGTATCGGTTGAGGTGTTACATGTCATGCATACTGTATCACTCGGTCGCCTATCCATCTTCGCTGACGCAAGTTACAACCGTCTGCCGCTAGAGGGCTCCGGATTACAGCGTGTAACATGTCGGTGTGAAATGTAAGTGTGACGGTGCGTAAATAATATCGTGCTAACCGAAGATGAATTCATCCACACGTGGAGCACTCAGTCGTTTAATATTATGATGTCAGACGACATAGTAGCGCTGGGCTATCTGCAACCATCTTATGCCTTGGAATTATGGTTAACGATAAACTAAGATCGACTTACCCTTATCTGATTTACACCCGTTTCTACAACTTAAGAAATATCTTCGAGTACCTCACTCTGATCTTGATGTAGCGATGCAGGAAGTGATGGTATTGTCGCCCTGTCAACGAAGCAAGACATTCTACAGTGACGAAATGAACAGATCGGTCTGCCGTTTGGAGAAATGCGTTTGTCACCAAGGTGACTATGTTGAGAAATGAATATGCAGAAATGAAGAAGGAACTTAACTTCTGTAGTTCAGTCCTTCTCAGTTGCATATAAAATTACGATATGTTGATAATTTTTACTTTTGGACCGCCGAATAACAACTGAATGAAACACATTTCTTCTGCAGTACGCGTTTCGCCTTTATTCCATGCAAGGTTGCTTCAGTAGGCCGGAACATGTGCACACTTTTGGTTATACTGTTTAGTTTATGTCTAGGTCGTTGTATATTTGGGTGGTAAACAGTTCTGGCCGTTAGCTTTTCTATGATGTATTAATAATTCAAAGTTCTACTTATAGATTTAGTGGATATTGTTCTACATATTTTCTTTTTGTTCCATTTTTAGCACTGACGTTCTTCTTGTAATGGCCATTTGAAATTTTGTTTTCAGACGTCGCAGCTCTATGAACTGAATACGTGTTTGATCTTATATTTTGATGGTGTTGTGATCTGTCGAATGTCACTGCCAATTTACTGAATTTGTTTTTGTGATATCTCCCATCTGTCTGTGTGTGTGTGTGCGACTGCATGTATGTATGTGTGTGTGTGTGTGTGTGTGTGTGTGTAAGTTTGTGAGTGAGAGAAACAGAGAGAGGGACATTCAATAGTTCCTAACTACATTCGATCTTTGGCAAAAACATTCGATAGTTCGCAACACCGAGTAAAAAATATCATCAAAACAACTATTCAGTTCATAATGCTGTAAAGTTTGAAAACAGAATTTCATATGGCCATTATAAGAAGAAGATCAGCGTTAAAATGGAACAAAAACAAAACATGTAGAATAACATCGACGAAACCTGTAAGTAGAACTTTAAATTATTACTACACCACAGAAAATCAAACTGCCAGAACTTCTTATAACATATATGTATAACTTCGAAAATGTGAACTAAATAGTGTAAACAAAAATATATATTTATTTCATGCCTCTGGTAATCCCTTGGAAAGAATGAAGGCGAAACGCAAAAATTGATTCAGTTGTAAGGAGACGCTCCCAAAGTAATAATTAACAACATAGGTTATTGTGAAGCATAAATATGTGGAATGTTAATAAAGTTTGTTTTATCTACAATGCTTCCCGACTTTCCTTGTAGGTAATTCAGAGACATTCCTTTTCAGCACGCCCTTGTAACTGTTCGACAGTTCTCAAATTTTCTCCCTTTACCCCCTTTGAGACTGTGAAACAGTAGTAACGGATCTGCGCCGATGTTGCTCTTATATTATTTAATATGGGAGTGCTGAGCACCTTTATCATTATATTCTGAATTTCGCTCTTAGCACTACTTAATCACCCCGCCCCTACCCCCTCCCCCCCCCCCCCCCCGCGAAAAAAAGAAATGCGTTGTCAGTCGATCTTCACGACCCAAGAAGAAGAGGATGGCATCTGATTACGGAAAGCACATATCCTGGTGAGATCTGGATGCTCGGCGTAGACGTAGGGATGGGGAGGATCGGCGAAACACAGACCAACAGGCTCTCGCACTTAGGCTACAAGAGCCAGCCAAGCACTGGGAAGTAGAAGCGCGAGACCAAGGGCACAAGCCGGTAGCGGCCATGGAAAGAAGTTAAAAAAATATCGTGCTGTTAAGAGAAATCCGCGCACTCGGAATTAAGAACGGAATGCCTTGCATTCTAGCACCACACAAGTGTTCGACGGTCAATGGTATACTGTCATCTAAAACTTGGGAACGAAAATTACTTTCGTATCATATGTCATTGCAACGTAACGTAGCTAGTGTTGCGCCCTAACAAAACTACGATTAGGAAATTTTGGTGCAGTACAGAAGTAACGTAGTAAATGGTAGGAGTACGGGTACTATGGGTAGCATTTATGGGGAAAGAAATATAAAGAAATATGTGAGAGAAGAACTGGGAGCAGACGTCATTCTTATGGCTTTTGTTTGTTTGTTTGTTTGAACATAATTAGGATCCCAAATCGTTCATTGCGTATTTTGTATCCTCACGAACAATAAACTGCATTTTATAGGTACCAGAATAGGTGCTCGCGTAGCTTCTGCATTTTTATGTAACCAAAACAATTAATTTTGACGAAACTACAGTTTATCTGCGCAAACAAGAAAACAATATATATAACTATTGCAGTTACTTTGCGCTCGACAGCTCTCTATAATCATCTAATGCAGGAGTTTCCTATTATTACTGAAAAGCGCGTAAGTTATTTAACAATAACATAAATATATTTTATACACTGAACGACCAAAGAAACTGATATAGGCACGCGTATCCAAATACACAGATATCTATACAGTCAGAATACGGTGCTGCGGTCAGCACCGCCAATACAAGGTGTTACAAATAGGTACGGCCAAACTTTCAGGAAACATTCCTCACACACAAATAAAGAAAAGATATTATGTGGACATGTGTCCGGAAACGCTTAATTTCCATGTTAGATCTAATTTTAGTTTCGTCAGTATGTACTGTACTTGCTCGATTCACCGTACCATGTACAGAGTGTGCAGGCACTATCATCAGCTGATTGGCGTCCACGGGTACACTTCTGCGAATGGTTCATCCAACAATGTGTCAATCTTCATTTCAGTGCAAATGTTCTCTTTACAGATGAGGCTTCAGTCCAACGTGATCAAATTGTAAATTTTCATAGTCAACATGTGTGGGCTGACGAGAATCCGCACGCAATTGTGCAATCACGTCATCAATACAGATTTTCTGTGAACGTTTGGGCAGGCATTGTTGGTGATGTCTTGATTGGGTCCCATATTCTTCCACCTATGCTCAATGGAGCACGTTATCATGGTTTCATACGGGATACCCTACCTGTGCTGCTAGAACATGTGCCTTTATAAGTACGACACAACATGTGGTTCATGCACGATGAAGCTCCTGCACATTTCAGTCGAAGTGTTCGTACGCTTCTCAGCAACAGATTCGGTGACAGATGGATTGGTAGAGGCGGAAAAATTTCATGGCCTCCACGCTCTCCTGACCTCAACCCTCTTGACTTTCATTTATGGGGGCATTTGAAAGCTCTTGTCTACGCAGCCCAGGTACCAAATGTAGAGACCCTTCGTGCTCGTATTGTGGACGACTGTGACACAATACGTCATTCTCCAGGGCTGCATCAGCGCATCAGGGATTCCATGCGACGGGGGGTGGATGCATGTAACCTCGCTAACGGAGGACATTTTGAACATTTCCTGTAACAAAGTGTTTGAAGTCACGCTGGTACGTTCTGTTGCTGTGTGTTTCCATTCCATGATTAATGTGATTTGAAGCGAAGTAATAAAATGAGCTCTAACATGGAAAGTAAGCGTTTCCGGACACATGTCCACCTGACATATTTTCATTCTTTGTGTGTGAGGAATGTTTCCTGAAACTTTGGCCGTACCTTTTCGTAACACCCTGTGTAAGACAACAAGTGTCTGTAGTGCTGCTACAGTGGCAGGTTATCAAGAGTTAAGTGAGTTTGGTGTTATAGTCGGCGCACGAGCGACGGGACACAGCATCTCAGAGGTAGCCATTTCAAGAGTCTGTCGCGGATATCAGGAATCCTGTAAAACATGAAATATCTGACATCGCTGCGGCCGGAAAGAGATCCTGCAAGAACGGGGTCAGCGACAACTCAACGGGACACAAGTTCATCTCTTCCGCAAATTGCTGCAGATTTTGATGCTGGCCCCCGTCGGAGGTTCGAGTCGTCCCACGGGCATGTGTGTGTTGTCCTTCACGTAAATTACTTTAAGTTAGATTAAGTAGGCCTACGTACCGATGACCTCAGCAGTTTGGTCTCATAAGAACTTACCAAAAATTCATGTAAGCATATGTCAGCGAGCGAGTCATTCAACGATATATCATCGATATGGGATTTCAGAGCCTGACGCTAACTCACCCATGAAACGGCTGGCTGAGCGTCGACCAGGTTGCCAACATGGGATAAGTGTAATTTACTACGTGTTCGAGACACTGGTAAACATTTTCACCTTTAGAATCATTACTAAACACTTCGCGGACTCAACGAAGGGAATATGAGCGTGGAACCGGTTGTCTAACGCCGAGGCTTGTCGTGTTCGATCGGCTTCAAACGCTAACAGAATCGTTGCTTTTTGGAGAACCTGCATAATATTTTTGGGTAGAAGTTTTCAGTGTATACAGGGTGCTCCACTGATAGTGACGGGGCCTAATATCTCACTAACTAAATATCAAATGAAGAAACTACAAAGAAGGAAACTTGTCTAGTATGAAGGGGGAAACCAGATGGCGTTATGGTTGGCCCGTTATGTGCCACTGCCATAGGTCAAACGGATATCAACTGCATTTTTAAAAAATAGGAACCCCCATTTTTATTACATATTCGTGTTGTACGTAAATAAATATGAATATTTTAGTTGGGCCACTTTTTTCGCTTTGTGATAGATGGCGCTGTAATAGCCACCACCGATATTCGAAGATGATGCACTTACCCTCATATGGCTAGCGGTGTGAACACGTGACGCATCCAAGAACGTTGCCGAAGACCATCGTTTTAGCTGTCTAGGTGTTATAATGTGCGGTGGCATAATGTTGCGTTGGGTTTCTCACCGGCAGTTCTTAGAACAAAATACCTTCATCGGTCAACGTCATTTGACGGGCAAAAAAGCTCTTGGATCACGATAATTTTAGGCCAAATGACTGTGCTACTCGTTTCTACGACTTCCATCGAGACACTTGTGAAGACACATGCATCAAAGACCATCAAGCAAATGTTAACCGCGCCTATATATCGTTGAAACGCCCTACAAAAATAGCTCCTTAGCAACACTGTGGTCAGCATAAGAGAGTACGTTATAAGCCACGCATTGTCGTCGGTAGTGATCACACCCTATTAGCTAACACGTCTCACCCTTTCTAACGTCCTGGCAGCCATCAAAATTGCGGTGACTTTGGTAATAGTTATTTGTGAATAAAGGTGACATACCTGTTCAGCCCACTGGCCTATTTCTTATCGTTACCTTGTATAGTATACTGTTTCAGATCAGCCTATGTACTGTCCAATATTCCCCGAGCTGTTGTAATGGCAGTGAGATGTCACGTGAAAGTTGCTAAAATCCTTATTTTCTACACACGAGTGTAAACAAAGCGTATTATCTGATACTTTTATCTTATTTTCAATCTTTAGGATATTTCAAGCGGCACGCCTTAATGCGATCTCATAATATATGTAATATTTCTAACTAATTGCCCCTATGCTGAGATCTGACAAATCTGAGACATATTAGGTACAAAAAAACAAGACGTAAAAGTGAAAATGGAAGACAAGGAACGAACTGCTTGGAATAAAAAAGGTATGAGACGGGGATGTAATCACTCTAATCTTTCGTCCATACTGTTCAGTCTACTCATCGCCGGCCGCTGTGACCGAGCGGTTTTAGGCGCTGCTACGGTCACTGGTTCGAATCCGGCTTCGGGAATAGATGTGTGTGATGTCCTTTGGTTTAAGAAGTTCTAAGTCTAGGGGACTGATGACCTCAGATGTTGAGTCCCATAGTGGTCAGAGCCATTTGAACCATTTGCTACTCATCTAAGAAGGAATGACGGCAATGAAAGTTCAAACCCGCGTCCGGCCATCCTCATTTAGGTTTTAAGTGATTTTCCTAAATCTCTTCAAGCAAATGCCCGGATGGTTGCTTTGAAAAGGCTGTATGTCCGCTCCCCCAAATCAACCAACCAACCAACCAACCAAATAATGGCAATAAAAAGGTGGTTTCAAGAGTTGGATTAACACTCAGGGTGAGATGATATCAATGATGTAAGATACGGTAAGGACTGTGGTATCCTCAGTGAAAGAAAAGAAGAGTTTCAGTACCTGTTGAGTGGAAGGAACAGTTTACCAGATTGAAAGAAAGATAACATTGAATGACTTAATAAAAGAGTTTTGGTATCTTGGAAGAAAAGTGACACATTACTGACGTTGAAAGCGGACACAAGAAAAACCTAATAAAAGCAAAGTAGCTTACTATTCTCAAACATCGGAATTAAATTGAGGAAGAAATTTCTGACAATTTTCCTTAAAGGTACAGCACTGAACAGTATGGAATGATGTACTGCGGCGGAATAGGGAAAGAAATGGGACAAACTGTTTGAAGTGTGTTGCTGCATAAGGAACTAGAGTGGTAGGGAAAGTGAAAAGATAAGAATTAATGAAGTTCTCCGAGGAGTCGGTAAGGAGATGAACATGTCCAAAACGTTTAGAAGGAGGCGCTACCGCCATCATACCATGTATCTGATGAAATTACTCCATAACGGGTGTAATTAATTATTAAAAAAACTTACAGGAGGAAGTAAATTGGAAGACCTTAAACATTATGGAAGTGATTGAAATTATGCGGTGTATAATACAAGGGCTGTTCGGAAAGTAAGGAACGATAGGTTGTGATATGGAAACCACAGTGAAAATCAAAATTGTTTTATTTGCAACAGTTAGCTACAACATCTAGCTACTTTTCTCCATAGTCGCCGATCCGACTTAGACGTTTGTCGCAGCGTTGTATCAACTTTCCAATACCTTCGTTATAGAAGACAGTCACCGTTGCTATCCGTCAATTCTCTACGCTGGCCTACAGTTCGTTGTCTGTGCAAAAATGTTGTCTTCATAGAAAGCGGTTCATGTTAGCAGAGATGAAACCCAGAGGGAGACAACTACTAGATGTATTGTGGGTAATCAAACATTTCCAATTAAAAACGATGCGGGTGCATCTTCACTGCACCTGCAGAGTGCGGCTGAGTATTGTTTTGAAGAAGGAAACGCACGACAGTTACGTACTGTTGGCTGCATAGCTTCAGGCGAAATTTCTCACCAGGCTCTCGTACTTGACGGGAGACATTACTGTACTAGGTATCTTTATGTGCTCCCTGTGTGCTCAGAACTAAAAAGAACGACGTAATGCGATCGACGGGCATACTAGAGGCATTGCCCAATACAACTGTGCTAAACTTCGTCGGATTTTCACTGTGGTTTCCATTTCGCAAACCCATCGTTCCTTGCTTTCCAAATAACCCTCCTACTATACACCATTAGGCAGTTGGAGTTGAGACATTAGGCAATACTGTCAAACTTTGAGTGTCTTTCTAGGACACATTACCAATACCTCGACTGCTCAGTTACTAAAATGGCTCTGAGCACCATGGGACTTAACATCTGAGGTCATCAGTCCCCTAGACTTAAAACTACTTAAACCTAACTAACCTAAGGACATCACACACATCTATACCCTAGACAGGATTCGAACCTGCGATCGTAGCAGCAGCGCGGTTACAGACTGAAGCGCCTAGAACCGCTCGGCCACAACGGCCGGAAACTTAGTTACTGGTCCTTGGTTTGTCGTTATATGCTCTTGGTCTTGTTTTTTTCGCTTTAACGATTTCTGCGCTAAAGTACTTTGTAGTTTATATGGTTTCCATTCTAACGGGGGCACAGATCATTCACATGATACTGGAATACGCGCGAAAATGTTTGTAATTTTTACCACCATGTGTATGGTGTCCAAGACCCCTCCATGACATACATGGGCACATTGATGGTCAGTGGGCTCTGTTCGGCGGGGATTTGGGAGTGTTGAGGTCCGTCGCTTCCTGGTACGAAGTGAATTTCCTTAACAACGGGCTTCCAATGCTGCTAGCTGTGGTATTTTATCTTTCTTGTCTTCTTAGTTCACTCTTCTGAGCACTTTTCATTGTGGGTAAGTGCACCTTTAACATGAGTGTTTTCAAATGGTCAGTGTGAACCGTGATGCCATACTTGCTGCAGGTAACAGTATTTTGTTTTGAGAACTTTAAGTTCATCTTCTTCCCTTATCACTACTTGAATCATTTACTAACGTGTGAGTATTGCATACTGGGTGTCATAGAGCATAGGTATTAGGATAAGTACCAGTCTTTTCATTATAATGTCGATTGTACGTTACATGACCTTTAGGTATATACCTAAAGATGAGATTTCACATCACTAAACCGGTCGTGTTCCCGTGAAAACAGCTCAAAGCAGTTTATTTCAGAAACGTGGTTAACTGCAGCTGTGGTTACTTTCAACAGAAAACTATCCTGAACAGCCAAAAAAAAGTGGTACACCTGCCTAATATAGTGTTGGGCCCCTGCGAACACGCAGAAGTGCCACAACACAACGTACTATGGACTCAACTAATGTGTGAAGTAATGCTGGAGGGAATGGACACCATGAATACTGCTGGGCTGACCATAAATCCGTAAGAGTAAGAGTGGGTTTTTCTGAACAGCACGTTGCAAGGCATCCAAGATATGCTCAATAATGTTCATGTTGAAGAGTCTGGTGCCCAGCGGAACTTTTAAATTCAGAAGAGGGTTCCTCTAGCCACTCTGTAGCAATGTAGCAATTCTGGATGTGTCGGGTGTCGCATTGTCCTACTGGAATTTTCCAAGTCCGTTGGAATGCACATGCACATTGGATGGATGCAGGAGATCGGATAGCTTAGTTACATTCGTATCACCTGTCAGGGTCGTATCTAAACGTATCAGGGGAACCAATCATTCCAACTGCACACGAGCCAGGCCATTACAGAGCCTCCACTAAGTCCGCTCTGACATGAAGGGTCCGTGGATTCCATACCTCTACACGGCCATCCATTCGATAGAATTGGAAACGAGACTTGTCCGACCAGGCAGCATGTTTCCAGTCATCAACAGTCCAATATCAGTGTTAACGGACACAGGCGAGTAGTAAAGCTTTATGCTAAGCAGTCATCAAGGGTACAGGAGTGTGCCTTTGACAACGAAAGACCTTGTCGATGATGTCTCGTTGAATAGTTTGCAGGCTGACTCTTGTTAACGTCCCAGCACTGAAATCCGCACCAATTTGCAGAAGGGTTAAACTTCTGTCACGTTGAACGATTCTCTTCAGTCATCGTTGGTTCCGTTCTTGCAGGATCCTCTTTCGGCTGCAGCGATGTCGGAGATGTGGCGTTTTACCGTGTTTCTGATATTCACGGTACACTAGTCAGATGGTCGTACTGGGAAGTTTCCACTTCATCGCTACCTAGGAGGTGTTGTTTCCTACAGCTCGTGCACCAACGCCACGTTCTAACTCACTTAAATCCTGACAAGCTGCCATTGTACACTACTGGCCATTAAAATTGCTACACCACGTAGATGACGTGCTACAGACGCGAAATTTAACCGATAGGAAGAAGATGCTGTGACATGCAAATGATTAGCTTTTCGGAGCATTCACACAAGGTTGACACGGGGGCGACACCTACAAAGTGCTGAAATGAGGGAAGTTTCCAACCAATTTCTCATACACAAACAGCAGTTGCCCGGCGTTGCCTGGTGAAACGTTGTTGTGATGCCTCGTGTAAGGAGGAGAAATGCGTACCATCAAGTTTCCGACTTTGATAGGGGATTGTATCCTATCGCGATTGCAGTTTATAGTATCGCGACATTACTGTTCGCGTTGGTCGAGATCCAATGCCTGTTAGCAGAACATGGAATCTGTGGGTTCAGGAGGGTAATACCGAACGCCGTGCTGGATCCCAACGGCCTCGTATCACTAGGAGTCGAGATGACAGGCATCTTATCCACATGGCTGAAACGGATCGTGCAGCCACGTCTCGATCCCTGAGTCAGTATATGGAGACGTTTGCAAGATCACAACCGTCTGCACGAACAGTTCGACGTCATCTGCAACAGAAGGTACTATCAGCTCGGATACCACGGCTGCATCGCAGACAGGAGCGCCTGCGATGGTGTTCTCAACGACGAACCTGGGTGCACGAACGGCAAAACGTCATCTTTTTACAACATCATGATGGTCGCATCCGTTTTTGGCGACATGGCGGTGAACGCATATTGGAAGCGTGTATTCGTCATTGCCATACTGTCGTATCACCCGGCGTGGTGGTATGGGTTGCCACTGGTTGCACGTCTCGGTCACCTATTGTTCGCATTGACGGCACTTTGAACAGTGGACGTTACATTTCAGGTGTGTTACGCCCCGTCGCTCTACGCTTCATTCGATCCCTGTGAAACCTTACATTTCAGCAGGATAATGTACGACCGCATGTTGCAGGTACTGTACGGGCCTTTCTGGACACAGAAACTGTTCGTCCGCTGCTCTGGCCAGCACATTTTCCAGATCCCTCACCAATTAAAATCGTCTGGTCAATAGTGGCCGAGCAACTGGCTCGTCACAATACGCCAATCACTTCTCTTGAAGAACTGTGGTATCGCGCTGAAGCTGCATGAGCAGCTGTACCTGTACACGGCATCCAAGCAGTGTGTGACTCAATGCCCAGGTGTATCAAGGTCGTTTTCAAGGGCAGAGGTGGTTGTTCTGGGTACTGATATCTCAGGATCTATGCACCCAAATTGCTTGAAAATGTAATCACATGTCAGTTTTAGTAGAATATATTTGCCCAATGATTGCCGTTTATCATCTGCAATTTTAATGGCCAGTAGTGTAGCAGCAGTAACCGATAAAGCAACGCGGCAGACACCTGTTGTTTTATATAGGCGTCGCTGATGCTAACCGCAGTGCCGTCTTGTGCCTCTTTATATACGTTCGTATATGAATACGCATGCCTGTACCAGTTTCTTTGGGGCGTCAGTATACATTCGTACGTTTTAAACTAAGAACTTATCAAACCAAGTTACTCATCATTATAGCAGACCAAGTAACTTTTATTGCACGCCACACAACACTTCACAGAGACTGAGCTACATGAAGCTTTTCTTAACTTAGTCCCTGATTCTCTGTAAACAACGGTGTACCAATGGTTCATTTCCCCGATGACAGAAATCGCTCCTTAGAGGTGTAGCCCTTCTAAAACTGTTACATGCATGTCCTGCTGGTTAGAAAATTTAACTATTCTCTCAGTGTGACTAAAAGTCGTAAACCGCATGATCTGAAGTTCATGGCAGATCAGCATCACCCACGCCTGCGCGGTTTTGGTCAAAATTATTGGCCGCATTTCACTACGAAAGCACTCGAACATTGCATTTGGTGCATTTACTGACAGAATTTCACGGTGAATCTGCGTGCAGTTTAGATGTTTTTGACCACAAGCATTGTTGTTGTTGTCTTCAGTCCTGGGACTGGTTTGATGCACCTTTCCATGCTACTCTATCCTGTGCAAGCTTCTTCATCTCCCAGTACCTACTGCAACCTACATCCTTCTGAATCTGCTTAGTGTATTCATCTCTTGGTCTCCCTCTACTATTTTTACACTCCACGCTGTCCTCCAATGCTAAATTTGTGATTCCTTGATGCCTCAGGACATGTCCTACCAACCGATCAAGTTTTGCCACAAACTTCTCTTCTCCCCAATCCTATTCAATACCTCCTCATTAGTTACGTGATCTATCCACCTTATCTTCAGCATTCTTCTGTAGCACCACATTTCGAAAGCTTCTATTCTCTTCTTGTCCAAACTAGCTATCGTCCATGTTTCACTTCCATACATGGCTACACTCCATACAAATACTTTCAGAAACGACTTCCTGATACATAAATCTATATTCGATGTTAACAAATTTCTCTTCTTCAGAAACGCTTTCCTTGCCATTGCCAGTCTACATTTTATATCCTCTCTACTTCGACCATCATCAGTTATTTTACTTCCTAAATGGAAAAACTCCTTTACTACTTTAAGTGTCTCATTTCCTAATCTAATTCCCTCAGCATCACCCGATTAAATTTGACTACATTCCATTATCCTCGTTTTGCTTTTGTTGATGTTCATCTTATATCCTCCTTTCAAGACACTGTCCATTCCGTTCAACTGCTCTTCCGGGTCCTTTGGTGTCTCTGACAGAATTACAATGTCCTCGGCGAACCTCAAAATTTTTACTTCTTCTCCATGAATGTTAATACCTACTCCGAATTTTCCTTTTGTTTCCTTTACTGCTTGCACAATATACAGATTGAATAACATCGTGGAGAGGCTACAACCCTGTCTCACTCCTTTCCCAACCACTGCTTCCCTTTCATATCCCTCGACTCTTATGACTGCCAACTGGTTTTTGTACAAATTGTAAATAGCCTTTCGCTCCCTGTATTTCACCCCTGATACTTCCAGAATTTCAAAGAGAGTATTCCAGTCAACATTGTCAAAAGCTTTCTCTAAGTCTACAAATGCTAGAAACGTAGGTTTGCCTTTTCTCAATCTTTCTTCTAAGATAAGTCGTAAGGTCAGTATTGCCTCACGTGTTCCAACATTTCTACGGAATCCAAACTGATCCTCCCCGAGGTCCGCATCTACCAGTTTTTCCATTCGTCTGTAAAGAATTCGCATTAGTATTTTGCAGTTGGGACTTACTAAACTGATAGTTCGGTAATTTTCACATCTGTCGGCACTTGCTTTCTTTGGGATTGGAATTATCATATCCTTCTTGAAGTCTGAGGGTATTTCGCCCGTCTCATACATCTTGCTCACCAGCTGGTTGAGTTTTGTCATGACTGGCTCTCCCAAGGCCGTCAGTAGTTCTAATGGAGTGTTGTCTACTCCCGGGGCCTTGTTTCGACTCACGTCTTTCAGTGCTCTGTCAAACTCTTCACGCAGTATCTTATCTCCCATTTCGTCTTCATCTACATCCTATTCCATTTCCATAATATTGTCCTCAAGTACATCGCCCTTGTGGGGCCATTCTTATTACGAAATGGTCTTACTGCGTGACATGTGACACTTACTTTCTAAACTCCCGACGTACAAACATAAATTATTGATAGTGTAATGGGACATTTCATAGAAGCCTACCTGTGGTATGACCATTTTGAATTCCGGAGAAATTTAGAAACATACGAAACAGCCGTTAGTCAACAACTTCAAGGAAGAGAATAAAGAAAAATAAAACTACATTTCTGGAATTAAAGTTTCAAACAAAGCTTTCTGAGCAAGTGCCATAATCATTTTCTATATACTTTTTTATAAACATACACAGGGTAATTGAAAAACACTGCGTCGTAAGAAAATGGTGACGAGATGAAAATAATATCGTTTCCCTCACACACAAAATTTAGACAAAAGCGTGCACCGAAATCAGACTTTTGAAGATACCACCAAACCGCTACGTACGCTGTTAGAGAATTCAGTTTAGATTACCGGCATGAGATTTCCATCAATACGCTGTCTACCGTTCTCATGTTTCCCGCCAATTTGAAAAACTAGTTGTGAGAAGTACGTGTTTAAAATTTTGGTTTGCGTTTTTTGTAGTTAAATTAAACATACTTCCAGTCAGCGATCCGGCGACCATACAGAAACCCTTCCAAATCATCCGCTCTTGTGCAAAAGTTGTAACTGGCTAGTAAGGTCTCAAGTTCGAACGTCCATAATTTCCTCAACGCCTGTTAGGTCATCGTTAAATTAGATCATGGCTATTTTTTCCCTCTGTGAATGGTTTTGCAGAGATACTTTTTAACTTATTGCCCTGTAACTCAATGACTGAGTTCCTGCCGAACTTGAGATGAATCCTGCAATAACGTACATATCCCTGAAAACAATTTCAGCTAAAAATAATTTATTTTCTAATTATCAAAGAGTGAAGTCGGTAGTAACAGACAGTGACTGATTGATTCACACTTGTTAGCGATTGTGTTCTTCACTCGACTCGCCCTTTACTTCTCGTGCTCCACAGCGTCTGCCCGCTACGAGCGACATTCAAAAAGTAAGCAACAAATTTCTGTTCGGAAAACAGACTGCTTTTATTCAGGATACCAGTATATCACACTATTCCCCACTCGTTTTGCTATAAAATCCTATTTTTTAACTTAGTTTCCGTACAGTGGGACGGGCTTACGAAATCTTACTGGGAGTATCAATATACGATCATCAGAGAAAACGTCATGCTGCATCAAGAATAGCATCAGCTGCACGATCGGCAGTAGCGTGCAAGCAGTTACGCATAGATAGTCCCTCGTTCGCTCTTTTTTTTTCCTGTAGTCGGGGATGAACTCAGCGCGCACACACTTGTGAGTACGCTACCTGGTGGATGTGTGCCTCTGCGCTACTAATAGAGATGCCCAGTAGAGCAGCGAGGTGAAGGAGTAAGTTACAAAATAGCAGGAATCATAGCTGGGTACATCCGCCGGCATGTGGGAAGTCGGATAGGTTTGTGCGAACTTTGCTGCGTTGATGAGAGACGCCCCGCCCAACAACTTACCGAGCTATTGTTCGTTGCCACGTCTCTGAAGACATACAGCAAGTACCCACGAATGTCTGCTATTTTCCGATTTTCTGCGAAAAGAAACTGAATGACAGCTCACTGCTTCCAACTCACCTCGGTTACAGACACCATTTTGAATGTTACGTATTGCGCCGCCACGTATCGGAATAACAGGAAACTCTGGGGGTAAATCAGGAATATTCCACTATACTTCACAATAAGTTCCGCGGTTTTCAAACGAAATTGGCGGAGAGCAAGAATCGGTTGCATTATTACTGAATGCCCCTCGCATATACACTGTCATGCAGCAGTGCTCCTCAGTCGGTGCTAGAGTACTGGATATTTTTCGTGGTTTTCTGACCTTATCACGTATCGCCAGTTTAAATATCACTAGACATTCGTTTCGCCTATTCTCGAATATTCCGTTGCACTGCAAGAATAATATATCATAATGGCACTGGATCAAGTAGCCAGTGTTCTAATGGACACATATCGTACCACTTTGATATACATGTGGATTCTAAAGGGAAAGAACCCGACACTTAACAACGTAGTTGTATAGGTAAAAAAATGCGGGCTTACCGAGTACCAGGCGACGTTTGTGGCAGAACTCACGACTCTCTAGCATATAGCACTCAGGAGTAATCTTCAAAATTGAGGGTAAGGGGGCCATTGCTGTATGTATATTATATGGAAACTTCGGTAGCTGGTCGCAGTCTACCCACCGTAGGAAGGTTGCAACGCCACAAGGCAGCAGCGAAAAAGTGCCTTAAAAACACTCCTAACGTCGATCCTCTGATTGGAACAATGGAAGCGATAGAGGAGATTCAATGGAGAATGGTACCTTTCCTCACCGGATGGTATAGTAAGAGAGAAATAGTTATGGAGATCCTGAAAGGATTCCCGCGGCAAACGCTACTAGGGTGGCGTCGCCCATGACGGAGGTAGTTTCTGCTCCAACTCCGAGATCGCGTGTTACGAGGTCAGTCACTACTCCTCCCATAAACGTTTAGTTAATTTCCCACGAAGACAAAATCAGAGAAATCCGAGCTAATACCGACGTTTCTAGCCAGGTGTCGTTCTCTCACGCCATCTGCAAGCGAAAGAAGGAAAGAAAGAAGCTGCGCTGGTGTCACAAGGCTGCTTTACAGAGAATATATGTAGAGGATGTCCGTAATTAAAGTTCCATTTTCAAAACGCTATAGATGAAGAAAAACACAACTGCTCACAGATTACCGGTTTTGGTCTATAATGATTCTCTTCAGATCTGTCATTATAGACCGAAACCGGTATTATGTGAACAAAATGTTTGTACCAAAGACGTGAATTAAAGGAAATTTAAGTTTCGTAGGATCTCATGCACCGTGCTCGCAGACATGTTCAAAGCTCGGGCAATTCTCTGCGCACTGCATGTCTGCACAGCACCGCTCGACCCCTCCTGCAAAGCATTCCACCCTCTACCACATTGCAGTCCAAAAGCACATGTCTTCTAGGATTTCTTAATTATTTTCTCCCGATCCTCAGCAGACTTCGGACCAAAGTATTTTCCCATATTGTGTCCTGAGCTTCTGCAGGGCTACTGGCGAACAGTCATCGTTCTTGTAAAAGAGCTTCACCAGGAACGCTCGATCCTTTGTGGAGACAGTCACGCGGGATGTCTTGGACGCAAAGTGAAATGTGAGAAACAGCCGTGTGCCGTGCGTCTGCCGGTGTGCACATTCCAACACTTACAGCAGCATCTACTGGTTAAATTTTCGTTATTTTACTTATTTCTTTATTTTCGTTCCACAACGTTTCTCGCAACGTCGATAATATGCCGTTCAAATTTGACGTCTTTCTGTGCAGTGGTTTTCTTTCTACAGCGTTTCAAGACTGATAATTTAATCATGAACGAACTGTTCATTTAGATATAGATGTATATACAGGGTGAGTCACCTAACGTTACCGCTGAATATATTTCGTGAACCATATCAAATACTGACGAACCGATTCCACAGACCGAACGTGAGGAGGGGGGCTAGTGTAATTGTTTAATACAAACCATACAAAAAAGCACGGAAGTATGTTTTTTAACACAAACCTAGTATTTTTAATGGAACCACGTTAGTTTTGTTAGCATATCTGAACATATAAACAAATACGTAATCATTGCCGTTTGTTGCATTGTAAAATGCATCCGGAGATATTGTAACCTAAAGTTGACGCTTTTATTTTTTTAATTTTTTTTTTTTACTCGGGACCTTTGCCTTTCGCGGGCAAGTGTTCTACCAACTTTCTTTTTTTTTCTGGACCTTTGCCTTTCGCGGGCAAGTGCTCTACCAATTTTTTTTTTTTTTTTTTTTTAATTTAACTGGTACCATTGAACTGTTCGGAAGGACTAGCGCACAAATTACACACTGAGCTTTACCCTCCTTTGTCTCCATAAAGCCCATCTGTAAATAGCTTTCGTTGTACTTACGCTTCTTAGTTATTCCACTTCCACAGGACATTGCAACCAATGGAGTCCTTGCAGCGTTTTCATATAATAAATCCGGCTGTGGAGCTTCTTGTGATTGTTCTTCCCCCCCCTTTTTTTTTTTTTTTGAACCTTTTAAAAACGCGAATGTTGGGAAATAAAAATCTGAAAGTGTCTAGATGCGAACTACCGCCCTGACAATTAAATCATTACAAGCCGGTGATTCTACTTTTTTTTTTGAGAATGCATAAAAAAAAAAACAAGGCAGCCATGCGCAAAAAGTTGCCAATGAAGTGAACTAAAAAGGGCCATCTTGCTCGCCGCGGTCACATTGCTAGGCGGGCGGCCAGGAACGGGCGGTCGTCATTACATTGGACATCACCAGCCACCAATCGTTGGAGCGCCCGGGGCCGCTGCACACAGTCAGAAACTGTTTCTGTTACCATAGGGGAATCGTGGAAAGATCACATCTACAAGTTAATGTCTTCTCGCACCCGGCACACCCCAGCTGGGTGGTGGGTCCATGAATGACGAACCCAAATAGTTCGCAAAAAGGTTCCGGTAATCCTGTCTGTTCGTTAAGACCAGAAACTCGTCGATCATATAGTACCATAAATCGAGGACGTCTTTGTCTCCATCGCGGTATATGTAGTGTATCGCCATTCCTCGTACCCAATTAACCGCATTCATCCGGGTCATAGGGAAATAGACAGCGTCGGGATGAAAGAGTTCTTGGGGTAAAATCGCAACGTAGGGGCGGCGGAGCAGGAAAGCCAGGATCTGGCAGATCAGTTTCCAGCACTCACGCGCGGGGCCACAGTTCAGTCTATGTTCGTCCGTGTCTAACGTCGTACAACGGGGGCACACAGGGTCGTCAATTAGGTGAATGGCATGCAGCCGTTGTCGGGTTGGAAGTTTCTCGTTAACGACCACATACCACGTCGACCGCACGAAAGTAGACAGGAACCAAATAGCTGCAACATACATCGCGTTTCTACAGAATGATCTGCCAACGTTGCTAGAAAATGTCCCACTGGAAACGCGTCAACGTATGTGGTATCAGCATTGTGGTGCACCTCCACATTCCGCAATTAACACTAGGCTGGCCCTTGACAAGATGTTCGACGGGCGTTTCATAGGACGTGGAGGACGCATAAATTGGCCAGCCCGTTCTTCTGATCTTACACCTCTGGACTCCTTTCTGTGGGGTACGTTAAAGGAGAATGTGTACCGTGATGTGCCTACAACCCCAGAGGATATGAAACAACGTATTGTGGCAGCCTGCGGCGACATTACACCAGATGTGCTGCGGCGTGTACGACATTCATTACGCCAGAGATTGCAATTGTGTGCAGCAAACGATGGCCACCACATTGAGCATCTATTGGCCTGACATGTCGGGACACACTCTATTCCACTCCGTAATAACGGAAGCCACATATGTACGTGTACCTCACCCCTCATGGTAATGTACATGTGCGTCAGTGAAAAAGACCAATAAAAAGGTGTTAACATGTGGACGTAATGTGCTGTTCCAGTCCCATCTGTACCTAAGGTCCATCACCGTTCCCTTTGGATCCCTACGTAATTCGGTGCTCTCCGATACACACGATCGAACAGCGGAGGAGTGGTACGCTTCCAATATCTCCGGATGTAATTAACGTTTTACAATGCAACAAACGGCACTGATGGCGTATTTGATTATATGTTCAGATGTGCTAACAAAACTAACGGAGTTCCATTTAAAAAACGTAGGTTTGTGTTAGACACACACTTCGTGCTATTTTTTATGGTTTGTATAACCAATTACACTAGCCTCTCTCCTCACGTTCGGTACGTGGAATCGATTCGTCAGTATTTGATGTGGTTTACGAAATATACTCAGCGGTAATGTGAGGTGACACACCCTGTATACACTACTGGCCATTAAAATTGCTACACCATGAACAAATGCAGATGATAAACGGGTATTCATTGGACAAATATATTATACTACAACTGACATGCGATTACATTTTCACGCAATTTTGGTGCATAAATTCTGTGAAACCAGTACCCAGAACAACCACCACTGGCTACGGTCGCAGGTTAGAATCCTGACTAAAGCATGGATGTGTGTGATGTCCTTTGGTTAGTTAGGTTTAAGTAGTTCTAAGTTCTAGGGGACTGATGACCACTGATGTTAAGTCCCATAGTGCTCAGAGCCATTTGAACCATTTGAACCACCACCGGCCGTAATAACGGCCTTGATACGACGGGGCATTGAGTCAAATACAGATTAGATGGAATGTACAGGTACAGCTGCCCATGCAGCTTCAACACGATACCACAGTTCATCAAGAGTAGTGACTGGCGTATTGTGACGAGCCAGTTGTTCGGTCATGATTGACCAGACGTCTTCATTTGGTGAGAGATCTGGAGAATATGTTGGCCAGGGCAGCAGTCGAACATTTTCTGTATCCAGAAAGGCCCGTACAGGACCTGCAACATGCGGTCGTGCATTATCCTGTTGAAATGTAGGGTTTCGCAGGGATCGAATGAAGGGTATAGTCACGCGTCTTAACGCATCTGAAATGTAACGTCCACTGTTCAAACTGCCGTCTATGAGACCAAGAGGTGATCGAGACGTGTAACTATTGGCACCCCACACCATCTCGTCGGGTGATGCGCCAGAATGGCGGTGACGAATACACGCTTCCAATGTGCGTTCTCCGTGATGTCCCAAACACGAATGCCACCATCATAATCCTGTAAATAGATCCTGGATTCATCCGAAAAAATGACATTTGGCCATTCGTGCACCCAGGTTCGTCATTGAGTACACCATCGCAGGCGCTCCTGTCTGTGATGCAGCGTCAAGGATATCCGCAGACACGCTGCTGTAAACGTCGTCGAACTATTCGTGTAAATGGTTGTTGTCTTGCAAACGTCCCCATCTGTTGACTCAGGGATCGAGCCATGCGGATAATATGCCGCCTGTCTTCTCAACTGCTACTGATATGAGGCCGTTGGGACCCAGCACGGCATTCCGCATTACCCTCCTGGATCCACCGATCCCATATTCTGCTAACAGTCACCAGATCTCGACCAACATGAGCAGCAATGTCGCGATACGATAAACTGCAATCGCGATAGGCTACAATCAGAACTTTACCAAAGTCGCAAACGTGATGGTACGCATTTCTCCTCCTTACACGAGGCATCACAACAACGTTTCACCAGGCAATGCCGGTCAACTACTGTTTGTGTATGACAAATTGGTTGGAAACTTTCCTGATGTCAGGACGTTGTAGGCGCCAACCTTGTGTGAATGCTGTGAAAAGCTAATTGTTTGCCTATCACAGCATCTTCTTCCTGTCGCGTCTGTAGCACGTCATGTTAGTGGTGTATCAATTTTAATGGCCAGTAGTGTAGAATCTGGGCTCGACATGTAATGCGTTATAATCAGTATATGCTTCGACCGACTCGATCTGCACTGTGCGAAAACTAAATTTACAAAATACTAGTAGTGCACCAGAATTTGACGTGTCGTTTCTAATTACTGACACACACACAAACACACACACACACACACACACACACACACACACACACACACACACACACACACACACACACACAAACTCACTCTCGGCATATAGCCATTGGCGAGACGCCGTCACACTGGCAGAAAAAGCGGCAGACAGACACAAATTAAAAGCGAGCGAGTGCTGATGGAAAATTTCTCTAATACGGAGCGGCGCGTCCATTATTCAGAATCCAATCAATGCCAGCGTCTGTCACCTGACGGCAGCGTTCCGCGAAAATTCGGACAGCAGGGACGATAGAGTCTGTTCATTCCGACGCTGCGCACCTGTGTGCGTTACCGATTAATGAGCTCTACTCGGAAATCTGCAACTGACGTTTAATAGTGGTCCGACGCCGTTCGAAGCCCTACTCCGTTCGCGCTTTGCTGATGAATCGCAACGGTCAAAGTCTTTTTCCTAAATAACATATTTTTACGAAAGTAAGCATAATGATAGGTACCATTTCGCACGGAGCACTTTTCAGTACTCCTGGATTAACGAGAAAAAAAATATTGATCTGGAATTAAGTTGTCTCGTAAGTGCCACAGGGGTCAGTACAGTGCCCCTCGTTATTCTTTTTGTCTGTCATGTACATCTCTTCAATCCCGTACTCGCCCAGACAGCTTCTCTCCGTCGATAAGCCCCTGACTTACGTATAATTCTGGGCCTGAAGATATCGATACTGCCACTGTTGAAACTTATGACGATCGTTCTTTAGACACTGAAAAAACAAACGCCGTCAGAACAGGCACTGAACGCCCTACAGTATCGACTGACTGCCGTGCTTCACTGGATGCAGATTTCGAGGGGCATGTGGACAGCACACCGCTTTCCCGATGACCGGTACCGCTACTTCTCAGTCAGATAGCTCCTCAATTGCCCTCCAAAGAGCTGAGGGCAGCCGCTTGTCAACAGCACTAGGCTGACCATGACGGAGACCCATCCAATTGTTAGCCACGCCCAACAGCGCTTACCTTCGGGAACCAGTGTTATCACTGTGGCTAGGCTGTTGGCTTCTTCAGGTATTGAGATCCACATCTACATGTATACTTCGCTAGCCACCAAGCGATGTGTGGCGGAGGGCACTATCGCACCATAGTCATATCCCCCCCTCCCCCCACCACCACGCCTTTGTTTCACTCGCAGAACACGCGAGAGATAAACGTCTGTCTGAACGCCTCAGTACGAGCTCCAATTTCCCATATCTTCGGTTGTGATCGTTGTGCGATTTGAAAGCTGGTGGTAATAATACACTCCTGGAAATTGAAATAAGAACACCGTGAATTCATTGTCCCAGGAAGGGGAAACTTTATGGACACATTCCTGGAATCAGATACATCACATGATCACACTGACAGAACCACAGGCACATAGACACAGGCAACAGAGCATCCACAATGTCGGCACTAGTACAGTGTATATCCACCTTTCGCAGCAATGCAGGCTGCTATTCTACCATGGAGACGATCGTAGAGATGCTGGATGTAGTCCTGTGGAACGGCTTGCCATGCCATTTCCACCTGGCGCCTCAGTTGGGCCAGCGTTCGTGCTGGACCGAGTGAGACTACGCTTCATCCAGTCCCAAACATGCTAAATGGGGGACAGATCCGGAGATCTTGCTGGCCAGGGTAGTTGACTTACACCTTCTAGAGCACGTTGGGTGGCACGGGATACATGCGGACGTGCATTGTCCTGTTTGAACAGCAAGTTCCCTTGCCGGTCTAGGAATGGTAGAACGATGGGTTCGATGACGGTTTGGATGTACCGTGCACTATTCAGTGTCCCCTCGACGATCACCAGAGGTGTACGGCCAGTGTAGGAGATCGCTCCCCACACCATGATGCCGGGTGTTAGCCCTGTGTGCCTCGGTCGTATGCAGTCCTGATTGTGGCGCTCACCTGCACGGCGCCAAACACGCATACGACCATCATTGGCACCAAGGCGAGCTCTATATTGCGGTTTATTGGTAAAATCCTGAAGCGATGCAGTACTTCAACAAAGGAAATTGCTTACAATAGTTCGTCCAGTCTTACAGTATTGTTCACCTGAATGGGCCCCTTACCTATTGGGTCTGAGTCAAGAGATTGAGAATGTCCACAGACAAACGGCAAGATTCGTTACTGGTACATTTAGCCATCGCGACAGCGTTACAAATCCCATAGAAAGTTTGAAGTTGTGAACACTGTCAGATAGACGACGTGCTAAACGGAGGGGACTGCTGACTAAATTCCAAAATCCGATCTCCACCGAGGATGTAGCGAATGTACACTCCTGGAAATGGAAAAAAGAACACATTGACACCGGTGTGTCAGACCCACCATGCTTGCTCCGGACACTGCGAGAGGGCTGTACAAGCAATGATCACACGCACGGCACAGCGGACACACCAGGAACCGCGGTGTTGGCCGTCGAATGGCGCTAGCTGCGCAGCATTTGTGCACCGCCGCCGTCAGTGTCAGCCAGTTTGCCGTGGCATACGGAGCTCCATTGCAGTCTTTAACACTGGTAGCATGCCGCGACAGCGTGGACGTGAACCGTATGTGCAGTTGACGGACTTTGAGCGAGGGCGTATAGTGGGCATGCGGGAGGCCGGGTGGACGTACCGCCGAATTGCTCAACACGTGGGGCGTGAGATCTCCGCAGTACATCGATGTTGTCGCCAGTGGTCGGCGAAAGGTGCACGTGCCCGTCGACCTTGGACCGGACCGCAGCGACGCACGGACGCACGCCAAGACCGTAGGATCCTACGCAGTGCCGTAGGGGACCGCACCGCCACTTCCCAGCAAATTAGGGACACTGTAGCTCCTGGGGTATCGGCGAGGACCATTCGCAACCGTCTCCACGAAGCTGGGCTACGGTCCCGCACACCGTTAGGCCGTCTTCCGCTCACGCCCCAACATCGTGCAGCCCGCCTCCAGTGGTGTCGCGACAAGCGTGAATGGAGGGACGAATGGAGACGTGTCGTCTTCAGCGATGAGAGTCGCTTCTGCCTTGGTGCCAATGATGGTCGTATGCGTGTTTGGCGCCGTGCAGGTGAGCGCCACAATCAGGACTGCATACGACCGAGGCACACAGGGCCAACACCCGGCATCATGGTGTGGGGAGCGATCTCCTACACTGGCCGTACACCTCTGGTGATCGTCGAGGGGACCCTGGATAGTGCACAATACATTCAAACCGTCATCGAACCCATCGTTCTACCATTCCTAGACCGGCAAGGGAACTTGCTGTTCCAACAGGACAATGCACGTCCGCATGTATCCCGTGCCACCCAACGTGCTCTAGAAGGTGTAAGTCAACTACCCTGGCCAGCAAGATCTCCGGATCTGTCCCCCATTGAGCATGTTTGGGACTGGATGAAGCGTCGTCTCACGCGGTCTGCACGTCCAGCACGAACGCTGGTCCAACTGAGGCGCCAGGTGGAAATGGCATGGCAAGCCGTTCCACAGGACTACATCCAGCATCTCTTCGATCGTCTCCATGGCATAATAGCAGCCTGCATTGCTGCGAAAGGTGGATATACGCTGTACTAGTGCCGACATTGTGGATGCTCTGTTGCCTGTGTCTATGTGCCTGTGGTTCTGTCAGTGTGATCATGTGATGTATCTGAGCCCAGGAATGTGTCAATGAAGTTTCCCCTTCCAGGGCACTATGAATTCACGGTGTTCTTATTTCAATTTCCAGGAGTGTATTTACGAAATTTCAGTCAGCAACTTTCTCTTCCGAATGCGAAAATATTTTGTTGTGCCCAACCTACATAGGTAGGAATGATCATCAAAGTAAAATAAGAGAAATCAGAGCTCGAACAGAAAGGTTTAGGTGTTCGTTTTTCTGCGCGCTGTTCGGGAGTGGAATGGTAGAGAGATAGTATGATTGTGGTTCGATGAACCCTCTGCCAAGCACTTAAATGTGAATTGCAGTGTAGTCATGTAGATGTAGATCAGAGAAGAGAAGTACGTACATAGCTTCATCATCCATGGGGAATCTTATTCTCCACATTTGTTCCTTCAGGCATTAAGTGCTTTCTACACGTAGATTTTTAAATAGCGTCTGTGCTGTACCGCACCCATTGCGTACTCCTCTTGTAACTGGACACTCCAGTAACAGTGAATTTCCTACTTACGCGGCGCTCGCACAGTTCGTAACAACTGTTTAACTGATTTGATGTAAATAGTTGACACGCCACTATTGTTCACAATTGCCAGCAGATTGTTATGTAGTTCCGCATCACAGGCCTTCTGAAATATACGAAGACTAAATGAATCTCTATCTCTCCGGCACTTCTCATCCCTATTACATTTCGCGGTAGTAGTAAGATCCTATGGGAGAAAACTGCTTAGGTCATCGGTCCCTAGGCTTACACGCTACTTAATCTAACTTAAACTAACTTACGCTAAGTACAACACACACCCATGCTCGAGGGAAGACTCGAACCTTCTACGAGCCGCGCGAACGGTGGCATATTCCCAATTTCAGTCCGTAAATATTCTATCAACATATGAGTGCCCTGGTCTAAAATCATTCCGCTATTCAGGTATTATAGCCTCTATCTCTATTCTTTCTCTTAGTAATTATTTACGTTTATATAAACACCGTCTCAAAAACCGAATATACTCGCAACTGAGGGCCCCGTCAGACAGCATGTTGTCTCCCTTGTTAAAACGATGTTCCGCTGCCACGATTTTTGAGGTTGAAGTAGTCTCGTGTAACGGCGATGTTCCACGCAGTTGTCCTAAACTTTGCGAATCGATCACGTGACGTAAGTGCTCCCACACTGACAAGGAATTTTGTGTATACCTTGGGACTTGTGACGCCTGAGGTGGAACCACGTAACATCTTCCATCAAAACTAGAGAGTAACAAGATTTATACGTCAAGGAAGCCTACGCTATTGATCATGCACTCTTTGTGCTATTTTGTACACCTGTAAAACTTAAAATTTATGATATTAATTAGGCTGATAGCTTTGAGTTGATAGGTGCCAGGCCACGAAAAAGCACAATTCACGAACTATTTTATTCGACATAGAGTTTCCTGGAAAACAAAGCTGAACATTTAATAATAGAAATATACTTCTGAAATAATAATGTTCGTAGGAGTTTACATTTAAGACGCCGGTCGGAGGCTCGGAATAATAACAACTACTCACGATAACAAAGGATGCAGAGTTACAAAGCACAGAGAGAAACACTATTAAAAGGAACATTTATATCATTAAAACAGTTTAGACAACTAGTAACATTCAGCTATAGGATAACATGGTAGATGCCAGATATACTGAATTAAATAATCCAAGGTTTAATATGCCAGGTATACTCGGAATTATTTTAAAAAGTTACAGCAGAACAGAGATAAGATGTAGTTCTGGTTAAGTGCTCCTAAAACTGTGTTCTGCTTTGGCACTCCATGAATAATCACAGTAACTTAAGGTGAAACGTTAGTTGTAAAATGCCACCAGGTGAGATATTAAATTAGAAAAATTACGCAGTAATAAACAGTTAACAACAGATCCAGAGGAAGATAAGGCTTATGCTGCAAATATCGGCATGTGTTATCACTCACATTTGGATGATATAGGTACAGCACAAGTAAAATACTAAGATGGATAAGGCCCTATCAGTGGGATCGACTTTGTGAAAGTAAATATACGGAGATGTAGGTTTAAGGTCGCAGGTATCACAGCCTGCAGCCATGTTCCTCCCTTCTTTGCGTGAAATCACCGAAAAAAAAGTTGCGGAATTTTCCATGTTGCTCAGTAGCGTCAAGAAAGTCGTGTTACGCTGCACGATTGTCCGGTGTAATGGAGAGGATAAAAATTACACATGCAGGAGGTTCTGTGTTCGAATGTAATCTGCTGCAGTAAATATTTTAAATTCCGTATCTAAATGACTTTGATCATAAGTTTTATTCAGTTAACTGGTTTAAATGTAATTTATATTTATCTATTATAATATTCGATTATTCGAAAATTACGATATGTAAGTTAAAAAAAGAAAAGACTAAATAATATATTTGTACTGGTTGTGCAATGGTGTGCAAAATGCAGATTTGGAATTTCTTCTTTTTCTTGCATCGTAATCGTCATACGAACATACCATACGTAACCTAAATTCCTACTGGAATAACGACAAACTAATGCAGATGAAAACTGAAATGAAAGAATGGGTTATATGTAAAACGAAACTGAAGGAAAATGAGAAACAGACATAATTAACGCAATAACGCTTACAAAAAAAAGGATGATAAAACAAAAAAATCAAATAGTAATTAATACACAAAATTAATTATAACCACATGAAAGAAAATTTAAAGTGGAAAAAGAATGATAGAAGGAAAAATGAGAGCACATGAGGAAGCTCATATTATGATGCAAATGACATGACAAAGGACTGGACATAAAAAGTCAAATTTAAATCAATTAACTGAATAAAAGTGATGATCAGAGCCATTTCGATAAAAATTTAAAAAATGAGAGATATGTATAGCACCTGGCAAGACTCGAAACCACAACCTGCTGTATTTAAATAAATTACCCTATCTATGACTCGATGCAACCGAACTATTTAATGCGACTTTTTAGCAATATTGATTGTCACACAGATTTCCGAATTTTTTCATCAGTATATCGCAAATAGGGGCCCACGAGGGTGCATTGGTACAGTGTGTGATACCTGGGATGTTAACCTATATTACCGTATAGATAGATTCAAAAAGTCGGTGGCACAGCTGGGAATGTCCCAGTGTAAGCAATGGCAGTTCTCTGGTGGAATCCGAATCAATGATAGCAGCTTGTTTGTTATAAGGTTCTGACAGGATAACTTCCCTCTATGATGTCCTTTCGTAGACTTTGGTGCCGTGTGCCGAGTTTAATGCACTCTGGCTAGCTTTCCTCCGAGGGTGCCTGATGCAGTTAACGGCGAGGCCTGGACTGGAGAAAACACACCTGAGGTGGAAAGGCGCTAAGAACTTTCTCAGAATGTAATGTGGGAATGTACCACACCTAGGCCGTCAGTGGTGATAGTGCAGCACACGACGGAGCTCGACCGATCTGCTTTTGTGTGTGTTGGACCAGATGTGCCCTGGGTCCGCAGAAAGTAAACACGTCCGAATGGATCACTTCCGTTAGCTGGGAATGTAATGTTCATTTTGTTGTGGAGAGTGCGTTGACATTTCGGCAGGTTAAAACTGTGTGCCAGACCTAGATCCTGGACTTTTGCCTTTGGCGGGCAATTGCTCCAGCGACGTAGCTACCCAAACACAACTCACGACGAAAGACACGACACGGTACAAGACGCTGATCGTTAGCTATGCTTAGGTAGCTCAGTCGGTGCAGCACTTGCCTGCCGTAGGCAACGCTGCTGAGTTTCAGTCAGGCATTCAGTTTCGATCTGAAGAAACGTGTGTTTCATTAGTCGCTGTCTTCCCATCTGTTGCAGTTGCAGTGCTCACCAACGTACAAGGCCTGTTCAATAAAAATGCATTACATTTCTTTTTCTTAGAGCAGGTTGTTTTTATTGAGTATTCAGTATTCCAGCACACAATATTATTCTACACTCTTTTAGCTACAAAACTCTACTTTACAACACTATCTCCGTTTAATCCAACTGCCTCACGCCATCTTACCCTGAGGGCCTGGATGCCTGAACAGTAACAGCACTCGTCGACGTCAGAACAAACGTCTAGGTGCATCAAGAACCTCATCACCATCCACGTACTTGATCCGTGGCAGGACTGGAGCCATTTGTATCTCTGACATGACTACGATAGGTTTCCTAGTGCAGAGATTGGCCTTTGGGCTTGGACCAGCTCGAGATATAAGGGAGTCCCGACTGCGATTAGGAACCCACCATCTGTACACCCTTCATTTCCTTTCCCAAGGTGGCTTCTGTCAACTCCCCCTTCCGGATGATGCTCTCTGTCCCTCTATTTATCCCTCCTATCAGCTCTGATTCTCACCCCCTCCCCTCCTTTCCTCTGTCCTTTCCCTGGACTCCCTCTCCACCCCCTTCCTTCCTGTTTTCTCCCCCCTAACCTCTCTCTGCCTTCCCTCTCCGCCCCCTGAGTCCTTTTGTACACCCCTACTCTGCCTTTCCCCACTCCCTGTCATGTCTGCCCAGAACCCACCCACTCCTCTTATGGGTCCTCATCCTCCATCGGCTCCTTCCCCCCTCCCCCTCCACATAGATTTTTCTCTTTTCTTCCCCTCCCCCCTTTCCTTTCCCGTCATCTGTCCGGGTTCCCTCCATCTGCCCTGGGCTGTAGTGTATCATATTTGTGCCAATTTTTTAGTGCAGTGTTCAAGTGAATGTTCAGTATCTTTCGTCTTTCCGAAGTGTTGCGAACAGAACTCATTCTGCCGCTGGGTGTGAATTTTATATCTATTGCGAACAGAAAACCAACTGTCGCAGTGTTTTTTTAATTGTCTGTCTATTATTTTGCCTGTATGCTACATATGTATTTTATTAGCATCATCAACCCTTTGTTCTACGTTCCACCATTTTCCGCCATTTTACCATTTAAGTCTCCGATTTTATCGCCTGTTTTTATTATTTATTATCTTCATCTTTGTAGAACAATTTCTGTAGACTGAAGAGCGGCATACTACGCTGCTGACAGCCCGCCCCTTCCGGGGGGAATCGACACTCAATAAAGAAAAAAAAAAGCGAGTAGGACACAACACTTGGAAACGTTACGCAGAGGCGCGCGAGTTGGTTGGTTGGCTGATGGGCGGACACAAGTGAAGATGGCGTGCCTGAGGCCGGGCTGTGGTTATACTGGAGTCGACGAGAGCTGGGTGGCGCTGTGTATTCCCCGGCAACCTCGTGAGCTGTGGATGTGCGCTCTTACTTGGAGAAACACGATGTTATGGTCTTGCGAAGTGAAGGCCTTCGCAAAATCGCTCCAGCACCAGGACACCAAGTACACTATTTACTAAGAGCGCTTAGTTAACTGTCATTGTGATCGCTCTTGGTACAGTAAGACGTTGCAAGACGTGTGACATTGTTTGTTCGACTTCATTCGAGGCCTTTTCCTAGGAGGGTGCTCTGCTTCTGCATAACATTGATGTATTTGCAGACATGTGTTATTAAGTGCCGGCCGGAGTGGCCGAGCGGTTCTAGGCGCTACAGTGTGGAACCGCGCGACCGCTACGGTCGTAGGTTCGAATCCTGCCTCGAGCATGGATGTGTGTGATGTCCTTAGGTTAGTTATGTTTAAGTAGTTCTAAGTTGAAGGGGACTGATGACCTCAGAATTTAAGTCCCACTGTGCTCAGAGCCATTTGAACCATTTGTTATTAAGTTTTCGTGAGTGTTGGTTTTCCTGAGTCTCTTCATTCCTCACTCTTAGTGTAGTTAACAAGTACTGTTTCCCCTAAAGGAAGCACTTGTAACTGAAATTAGTTATTGTTTAGCCTAGATTTTGTAGGGTAATTTACTGGTAAATCTTAAATGTTAAGATGTTTCAGTGAGGTGAGGCAGTGGGAAACCGAAGTACTGGGTTTCCCTTTAGATTAAAAGTTTGTCTTACGGGCGGTGGACTTCGCCTGAGCTCGTGGCCCTCTTCGGTAGCGTTTCCTTCCTTCACATTTTGGTCTACTCGACGTGGGGTTGCAAACGCAGCTGGGTCTTGGTTCGAAGTTAAATATTACTTCTCTCGGTCGGTTCCACCATTCGTGGTTAAACTTCGGCCTTACAAGCTTGGACCTTGCTTCCGTTGTTACACATTTGTAAGTAGGCTGTTTAGGTTTTTATGTTGGTAACGCCATGTAGCTCTTTGTAGGAAAATCACTGACTGTGCTGTCTGCAGTCTGTGGTTGGTTGCAGTCATTGCTGGAATATTCGCTTGTGTGGATATGAACAGCGCGTAGCGTTGCGCAGTTGGAGATGAGCCGCCAGCAGTGATGTATGTGGGGGAGGGGGGGTGGAGATGCCAGAGTTTTGACAGCGGACGATCGGGGCGTGTGTCCGTCAGAAAAAGGAAACTTGTAAGGACAGGTCGTCTTGAAATGATGTATATATGACGACTTTTGAACATTATTAAGGTAAATGCAATGCTTTTTCTCTATCAAAATCTTTCATTTGCTATGCCTATCAGTAGTTAGTGCCTTCTGTTGTTAGAATCTTTTATTTAGCTATCAGTATTGGCGCTCACTGTACTGTAGTAGTTCGAGTAACGAAAATTTTTTTCGAGGTAAGTGATTCGTGAAAAGTATAGGTTATTGTTGGTCAGGGCCATTCTTTTGTGGGGATTATTGAAAGTCAGATCGCGTTACGCTAAAAGTATTGTGTGTCAGTTTCGTGATGATCAGAAAAAGTAAAGAGAGAAATGTCTCAGTACGATCAGTTTTGCGCAGCTGTTTGAAAAACAAATAACGTAAGAGGTTTACCAGCACAGTAATACATAATTTTCCAAAAGAGACGTTTCACATTGATCATTGTACAAAGTTGTAACTTTCTATGCCATAAAGGCTCATCTCACAAGTTGCTCACTCTGGAAGATTGACAAGTTACGTTTAGTATATATGTGTTTTGAGTATTTCTGTAGAGCCGGGGCTCTGTGTCAACTGCTACTTCACATGTACAGTTTAGAAATGGAAAGCGTTTTAAATAATGTGTCTTAACTAGAGTTTTTTGAAAGTTATGGTTAAATTCAGCCTTAGTGGCTTTTGTCAATTTTGGTGGAGCATTGTGTGCTAAATACTTGTTAACCTTGTTATCATCTTACGTAATGAGTTTCTTAAATATTTCGTCCCAATGGCGGTCCTTAATGTTTATGGGAAGTGTTTTATTAACTTATGATTTTACGTAATGAATGTCTCTTAAGTAAATCTTGCCCAAGTGGTGCCTGTTAAATGGTTTTGGGTAGTTAATTAACCCATTGGAATTGAAATGCTCACTTTATTCGGTGAGCTCGTCCACCCCCTTTAGATTTAAAGGAAAAACGAAACAGTTGTTAAGTAATAAAGTACCGGAACTGTTTTCCGCAGAGTGCGTCCTTCATCGGGCCGTAGAAATGTAAGTTTGAACGTGCGAGATCAGGGCTGTAGGGTGGATGAGGATGAACACTCCAATGAAGCCCCGTGCGCTCCTCTCTGGTGTGCAGATTTCTGTGTGGCCTAGGGTTGCCATGAAGAATGAAGACTTCTGTGAGACCTTGCGTTGTCGTTGAGAAGAAAAAATTCGTTTGAATTTTTGTGGCGATGGACATGCTGAAATCATTTTCGCAGTTTTCTGAAGGTAGCACAACAGACTTCAGGGTTGATCGTTGCACCTTGAGGGAGGCCAAACAGTAACTCCATCAGAGTCCCAGAAGACTATAGTCAATACTTTATTGGCCGAGGATGTGGATTTGAACTTTTTCTTCGAAGCAGAGGTGATGTGACGCCACGCCATGGATTGCCGTTTTCTTCCCAGTTAGAAGTGATGAACCCATGGTTCATCGCTTGTCACGGCGTTCGACAAAAAATTGTCACGATCTGCGCTGTAATGGGCAAGAAAATCCAGACACATGGTGGTCCGTTGCTCTTTATGATCTTCTGTTTGGCGGTGAGACGGCGCTCACGTTTGAGTACCCAACTGTGTACGAGTGTGTCAGCACAGCCAACAGAAACGTCCAGGAGTTTGGTAGTGATCTGTCGATCACCTGGGTCGAGAGTGTCCGCACGTTACATCTTTGCAGGAGTCACAGCTGTATCCGGCCGGCCCGCACTGGTGAGATCGGACACGTTTGCGCGATGATGACAGACGCCCTGCCCAACGACTCACCGTGCTTTTGTTCACTGCCAGGTCTCGGCACACATTCTTCAAGCGCCTATGAATATCTCAGTCGACCTGGTTTACCAACAGAAGAAACTGAATGACACCTTTCTGCTTGCAGCGCACCTTCGTTACAGACGCCATTTTGAGGATTACGCCACCTATCGGCAATTCACGAAACTATAGGTGTTGCGTTGGCGGAAGAGCCAACACCGTGTTACTAGAGGAGGCCAGAATGCACGCGTTTTAGCTCACGCAGGCTGGCGTGAGGAGGGAAGGAATATACTGACGTGAGGTCTGGAACATGAGAAGGAATTAGAATTCGTAAAGCGGACGTAATTACTTTGATACTTAACTTTAATTCATTAATGATGAACGTCGCTCTTGGCGGTACAAGATTCAGAATATCAATATCAATAGTAACTGAATATGGCGTCTGCTAGGTCGTAGCAAATGACGTAGCTGAAGGCTATGCTAAACTGTCGTCTATGCGAATGAGAAAGTATGTAGTCAGTGAACCATCGCTAGCAAAGTCGGCTGTACAACTGGGGCGAGTGCTATGGAGTGTCTCTAGACTAAACCTGCGGGGGTCAGGGATTTTCTCTGCCTCGTGATGGCCAGGTGTTGTGTGATGTCTTTAGGTTAGTTAGGTTTAAGTCGTTCTAAGTTCTAGGGGACTGATGACCATAGATGTTAAGTCCCATAGTGCTCAGAGACATTTGAACCATTTGAACTAAACCTGTCGTGTAGCGGTGCTCGGTCATCAATCACTGATAGTGGCGACACGCGGGTCCCATGTATACTAACGGACCGCGGCCGATTTAAAGGCTACCATCTAACAAGTGTGGTGTTTGGTGGTGACACCACAGTAGTGGCCAAGACGGGAATATTCAACGATGTACCACAATAAAATCTGCATGTATTCAACCAAAATTTGCCCAGAAATATGTGTGTCGCATTGCTTACTGAAAGTCCCACGTAGAAGGGTAAGCAAGGTAGCCTAATCATTCCTCACTCAACTGGCATCGCTGTGGCTTTGAGACACAACCTGTTGTACAGCTCTGAGGAGCTGCTGTTGTCAAATTGTGCAGTGAATGGTACGAGACCTGAAAGTCCGCCACGAAACTACGTGCAGTCCAAACGTGAAATGTGACGCAGAAAGAGCTGGGGGTCCCACGGCGTCCCGTTTGAAACGAGTTTTCGGCGAACGCGGCGTCGTACGGCCCTCCGAGGCAAGTTAACGAAGCCGCACGATCGGGGAAGGCTTCAATTTGCGTGGCGCTATTGGAGTTGGACTTCCGCTGATTGGGAAGCGCTTCCCATCTCCCGGAGGAGGAGCAGCCTGGCCTCATTGGATGCGAGGGCGTGTGATGCCGCAGAGGAACAGCGCGGCAGGCACCCACAATCGCACGCGTTACGCATCTAGCAGTCTCTTCTGCAAGACCACATATCAAGACTGACACTGAATGCGTCTTAAGATGTTCAATTTAAGACATCACTTACGCAACTGTGTCGATACCACTGTGAGTTTGTACCTTATTTACTACGTTCCTCCTTCTAATTCTTCTTCACATAATGGTTATAATTTGCTCTGATGACACTTTACATTGCTGTTTTTACGGTGTATTTGTAACTTGTAGGATCCTCGAGTGTCCGCTCGGGTCACCCCGTACGTTCTCTACTATTTTTCGGTTGCCATCCACTCCACCAATTCGCTACTGTTACTATGCCACGCCTGGGCAAATTTTGGTGAATAGCGGGCCTCATTCACACAATGGTTCAAATAGCTCTGAGCACTATAGGACTTAACATCTGAGGTCGTCAGTCCCCTAGACTTAGATCTCCTTAAACCTAACTAACCTAGGGACATCACACACATCCATGCCCGAGGCAGGATTCGAACCTGCGACACTAGCAGCAGCGTGGTTCACGACTGAAGTGCCTAGAACCGCTCGGCCACAGAGGCCGGCATTGGTACAATGTGATAGACGATGGTGACGCTCGATTTTGCAACCGATATTCATGATTTCTGTTCAGTAAAATAACAAACAAGTTACAAAACTGACTTCAGACCTTTATCGTACACCCATAACAATGTTTTACGTAATTTTCAAGTGAAAAGCGTGCGCCCAGAGGACACTACAGAACATCGACATAAGACCTCAAAAGAGTGCGAGGGCACTTGGTGGGAGCTCTGAACGCCACAGTTTTCAACCTAGAACAAAATCTCAGAAATTACTTTTAAACTGACGATATTGTCCAACATAAGATCTAGGGATATTTAAAAAAAATTGGTTTTTACGAAAATGGTGGCACTCTGAAATGAAAGTCAATGCTTCGACAAAAATATTGTTATAATAACTTGTACCGAAAATCAAAACGTATCGCAATTGTCCTATGTGCTACTGTACAGAAAACGCCGACCCACAAGCTTGTGCAACTACATATACATTTCATGAGTTATAGCACCCGATAGCTGGCAACATGTTGTTTTGAGAAGAATTTTGTTATTTAGTATTGTAACTAAAGAAACATTTAACTGGCATTGCCAGCACCGTATAGTTGGCCTTTTTTCCGCCGAAATTACATGCTTCCGCTTACCAATAGAAGCGTCTTTTTGCACGATTGGGATTACTTTTCGATACGCTTTTTTGTAATTTTCAAGCACCCAAGTCTTACTTCGTGTAGGTTCCGGGACAGAAGCACGTGCTGTCAGACTGTTCACCACAAACTAATCGTATTATAAAGAGAAATTTTGTTCAGAATGGTATTTTAGTTGATACTAATGCCCTGTGTGGTGCTATCCGAAATTAACAAGATCCATATTCCGTCAGTAACTAATACGGTGTTAAATGGCATTCGAACGCTCAGATGCGCCAGGCTCCATGCAGTAAATGGCAGTTTTCACTTATTTTACCATTTATGGCGCACTTTATTTGAATGAAGCTTAAAAACCTGACTCAAAACAAAATTCCTACCCTGGTCAACCTCCTTATGCTGGCGGACTGCACACAAATACGTTATTCGTGAATAATGCACTGAAAAATTGTTAAATTAGCTATCTCCGTACTTAATTCAAAATATTTGTTTATTTACTGAGGTGCTCCATCAGAGAAACCCTATCGAGTTGACTCCACTGCACATTGTAAGTTTCAGTTTTTTTTTTCTAAGAATACCTTCATCAATAGTTGTTCCTTTTGTAGACTGTAATGCTAATTACTTTATAACTATACTGCACTTCACATCTACACCTCGAACAAAAATTGCTGATTGAGCTGAGTCTGACAAATCTGTGCTCTCACCCAACGCGATCGCAAATGCTTCGACGTAATTTATTTTAAAAGTCATCAGCCATCATACCAATTTATAGAACAACTGTTAGTCTCCATAAACTTACTTGTTTGAACTCTTTTCTTTATAGGAACATAGTATGTCTGCAATGTCCAAGAAGAGCTCCATTACTAACTCACCTTCAGCAAGAAGCTCTAACGATTTGGAACTTTTTCTGCATATTATAAAACTGGATTTAACCTTATAGCTGAACTGCGTACTTGGTTTGACAGACATTTACTGCTGCGAGTCAAAATGGTATATTAGTATTTCAACTTTGTTTTTCTGCAGTTGCCCTGTAGACTGTTACTGAGCAACATGTTTCATAGAAAAGTATTCCTTCACAACTCACAGTGATTCACTGCCCAACAAACGAACGCATTTGCCTACGTACGTGGTAAAGAAATAAACCTCCTTGAACTCGAAGAAATCATGATCTGCTTTCCTTCTTAATGCCAGACATTATGCGAATGAACCCAGCAATGAGACACGAAAACACTTGCACTCTACTTACAAACAAGTAGCACTGAACATTACTCGAGAACTGACAATCATTAAGACAGTCGGTAAGAGAGTAAAATTCATCTATTCATTCTCTCGGCGGCCACACCGGCACCAACGGAAGATAACAGAGAGGATACCGAAATGCTGAATTCGGTCATCCGATGTTGTTTCACCGCGGAAGATCTTAACATTGCCCCTCCTTTCAATCGTCGTACGAACATCGAAATGCCAGACACCGACAAAGCCAATCGTGGAATTGTGAAGCAGCTACAATCGATCAGTAGTGGAAAGGCGTCAGGACTAGATGAGATACCTATAAGATTCTGTAAAGATGATGCGAAAGAAGTTGCTCCCCTTCAAGCAGTTATTTACCGTAGATCACTTGAGCAACGTAAGATACCTAACTACTCGAAAAATGCACAGGTCATTCCCGTTTTTAAGTAAGGCCGTAAGACGGATCTACACAATTATAGACCTATACCGATGACGTTAATCTGTTATAAAATTATGAAACACGTTTTAAGCTCAGGAATTACGACCTTTTTTTTAAAAAAATGGACTTCTCCTCTATAAAAATCAACATGGATTCCGCAAACAGATCATGCGAAACTCAGCTCGCTTCCATGAGATCCACAGCGTAGTGGACAACGGCGCTCAGGTTGATGCCGTGTTGCTTGATTTCTGTAAGGCACTTGACACCGTCCCGCATTGCCGTTTAATGAAAAAAAATACGAGCTTCCGGATTATCGGAGCAGACCTGCGATTAGATTCAAAACTTTCTTGCACATAGAGCTCAACGCGTCGCTCTTAACGGAACTAAATCGACAGATGTAAAGGTAATATCCGGAGTACTACAGGGATGTGTGATACGACCGTTGCTGTTTACATTATATATAAATATGATCTAGCAGAAAGCGTCGGATGCTCTTTAAGGCTATTCGCAGATGATGCAGTTGTCTGTACCAAAGTAGCAACACCATAAGCTAACAAGAACATCTAGAACGACCTGCAGAGAATTGATGGATGGTTCAGGCTCTGGCAGTTGACCCTGAAAGTAAATAAATGTAACATATTGCGCATACATAGGAAAAGAAATCCAATACTGTACAGCTACGGTATTGACGAAAAACAGCTGGAAACAGAGTCTGACGTAAAATATCTAGACGCATCTATTCAGAGTGACCTTAAGTGGAATGTCCACAACAAACATATAGTGGGAAAAGCAGACAAAAAGCTCAGATTCATCGGGAGAATCTTAAACAAATGTAACTCATCCACGAAAGAAGTGGCTTATAAGGCGCTTGTTCGCCTGACTCTTCAGTGTTGCTCATCTATCTGGGGTCCCTATCAGGTAGGACTGATAGAGGAGACGGAGAAGATCCTACGAAGAGCTGGTAAGAGAGCGTTACGGAGATGCTAAACAAACTCCACTAGTTGACGTTACAAGAGATGCGTTGTGCATCACGGAGAGATTTACTATTGAAATTTCGGGACAGCATTTTTCAGGAGGAGTGGGACTTCCCCCCCACATACATCTCGCTTATTGACCCCGAAGAGAAAATTCAAGGAGTTAGAGCCAGTACAAGGGGTTACCGACAATTTTTCTACCAACGCACTCTTCGCGAGTGGGACAGGGTTGGCGGGATCGGATAGTGGTACCGGAAGTATCCTCCGCCACACATCGATAAGTGACTTGCGCAGTATGATGTAGGTATAGATAACTACTAGAGGCAATCAATAAGCAATGCTACACATTTTTTTTCTCAGTCAATTTCTGTTGAAATAATGTGGAAAATCTTGTAGGACATCGTGGAATATTCCCGCTTCAGCCACGATAGTTTCATGAAATCCCGATGGATGGCGGAATTGTACGTAGCCTACAAAATCGACTTTGTAACGTGGCTGGGTTCCAAGCAGAGAGTTGTTTCGTTTGGCCGAAAACGAGACAATCAGAGATACTCATAGTCGCATACAGACCTGGCGATGATCAAAAGCACGGTGAGTAGTTGGACAAAGTGCCTGTCATTATCGAAACAAGGTCCCGCAAACCTCTCCGACTTCCCGGATCTCGCACCTTGCGAGTTCCATCTGCTTCCCCCAATGAAGGCTGCACTCAGCGAGAAGAAATGGATGATGGGATGGTTAATAATGCAGCAACACATGGTCTCTGACGTCTTTCAGAAGAAAGGTACTATGCAGGCGTACAGGCCGTCCCGGTAACGTGGCGTCAGGCTGTCGCATTGAACAGAGATAATGCAGAAAGACAGGATTTTGTAGCCAGAAAAGTGGGGAATAATATGGTGTATTGGAGTGCTAAATAAAACAAACCTGCTTTCAGGAAAAAAATATGTTGTATAACAATTTGTTGGGTAAACTATGACCACTGTTGGAGTAGTGCAAATCGACACATTTTGTTAGTAGTCGGTAATTTTCGTGCCATTGTTGACTATTACCAACACTTGTGATCTATCAACGTTTAGTAAGCGGTAAATAACTTCGTGTTCAATTGGTTCAAATGGCTCTGAGTACTATGGGACTTAACTTCTGAGGTCATCAGT
The DNA here is from genome assembly GCF_023897955.1 of Schistocerca gregaria. Lineage (NCBI taxonomy): Eukaryota > Metazoa > Arthropoda > Insecta > Orthoptera > Acrididae > Schistocerca > Schistocerca gregaria. The sequence goes on along the minus strand of NC_064928.1, from coordinate 152,165,791 downwards.
CACTAGAACTTAGAACTACTTAAACCGAACTAACCTAAAGAACACCACTCACATTCATTCGCGAGGGAGGATTCGAGCCTGCGACCGTAGCGGTCGCGCGGTTCCAGACTGTAGCGCCTAGAACCGCTCGGCCACTCCGGCCGGCTAACTTCGTGTCGGTTGAGGCACTGATCCACAGGTGAAAGTACTTTTCCAAGCACGGCCTCAAGTTAGAGAGCTTTTTTCCCTGCTCTACGCAGACACGTGAGCACACGGCCCTAAACTTTGCCCTCAAATAGGAAAGGTCTGTCTCGTTGTTGTTAAAATCCAGAGGCAGTGAAACGGCACTGGATGCACTCTGGTCTGCGTCATGAGCTGTAAACGCGAAGTGAGCCGAGAGCCTGTGGAAATATCTGAAAATGCGCATTAGATCGGGGCCAGTGCCAGAGTGTCTCTCTCTCCAAAGAGTATCTAGCGCCGGCCGGAGTGGAACCAATATGAAGTCGCCCGATAGTCGGTTATGGCGGTGGTGGCGGTGATACGGGGGACTACGTAACCCGCAGCCGGGCGTCGGCGCCTTCACCATCCACCATTCCCACAGCGGCGGCCGGATAGACAGCGAGACCAGCGGAGTGGTCGAGAGGGGAGCTACCAACTTTTTCGGGACGGCAAGCCGAGCAGCACAGCAGCCGCCAGCGACAACCTGAAGATGGCAACGACCGTGTCTGTCGAAACCTCGTGAACGTAGTATTAAACGCAGTCGGACGTCCGAAAATTCTGCAATTCCATTCTTAATTAAGTCACTGGATTGTCATTACAGGGCTAGACCTGGATGGAAATCTTTTGAGGCTAATTGTTTAATGGTGTGAATTGTTCATTTTTACGATATTGCATTGCTTTTGTTATTCTGATTACAACATGCATGTATTTCCAAAGGACAGGCACTGCGGCTACCAAAACTGTTATGAAATACATTAAATGAATTCGTAATTGCGAATAAGAACTACTATCACGCTGGAGAAAGAAATTACGATAGTGAAAATTTGTGCCGGACCGGGACTCTATCCCGGATTTCCCGCTTTTCCTAAACAGTCGCCTTACGCTTCGGCTATCCGTGCACTATCCACGGCTAGACCCAAAGTTCCACATGTCTACGACGTGTATTCGTACATCCACTATGAATATTCCCGTACCGGTCAGATGTTCTATTTGACATGCGTGCATGTCCAAAGGAGCTTTGCTCAGGAATAAGAATAACACAGACACCACAATATGGTATTTATGAGCCGATGCCGGCATCGAATTTCAAGTACAACGTCTTACCTGCACGGGGATATACATAACGGATGTACGAGTACAGGTCGTAGACGCGCGGTTAACGGCTTATTGAGGTTTGGGTCTGGCCGTGAGTCCTGCATGGAAAGCCAAATGACAGTAGCTCAGCGTTTTCGGTTAGAGGGTTAATCGCCTTCTTTAACAAAAAAAAATTACTAAATGGATGAACTACAAACCTAGATGGGTGTCATGGGACGTCTGCCCCGAACAAATAGGACGAACAAGAACGAACAAAATGACATTGAAAAGAAGTACACGGCGACCGCTCGCGAATAGCGGGAAATACGTTTGCGGCACAAATATTCTTTGTCGTCACTCCATTCTACAGCTGATAGTAGTCCTTATTCGTAATTTGCGAATTAATTTAATATATTCTATTTCTAAGCTTAATTCATATAAACTATAAAGTATATAAAAACGGCGAGTTAACTGTGTGGGGCTGTGACGCATCCGAAAAGCTAGAATGTAACCGATGTAATACTATGATGGTTACCGACGGAATATAGATGGTGTTAATTTCAGATAATATCACAGGCGATATTTGTATCAATTAAAGTACTATTCTTAACAATATTTCTATTCGTAACGTGATTAGTTTGTGGTGAAGTGGCTGACAGCATTGGGTTGTTTCGCGTCTGCTTAACTTGTCATTTGTCTTCGTTTTTATACGAAGTAAGACGCGTGATTTAAAATGACAAACATATTTATACTAACAGAAAAGTTCGAAAAGTAATCCCAGTCGTGTAAAAAAACGCTTCGGTTGGTAGCGGAAGCCAGTTAATCGATATTACTTCGTCAGAGTCAGAGTATTTCGAGATCGGGGGAAATTGGCCAGTTGTAGGGTGCTGGTATTGCCGATGAAAGGTTTGTTCAGTTTTAACTTTGAAAAACACAAGTTGAAACTTTAAACACTTCCTTTTTCAAAACAATATTTATCGAGTTGGCGGTAGCTATATTTCATGAAGCATACATGCAATTACAGTATACCTTTTTGTAACCTGTTAATCGGTGTTTTTCCCATCCAGAAATAGGATTTTTGCGATATATTTCAATTTCGATATTTGGTACACATTCTCATAACGAGTTTTTTGTAAAAAAAAACTGACTTTTATTTTAGAGTGCCGCCATTTTGCTAAAAACATTTCTTTTAAATGCCCTTACCTACTACGTTACACAATATTGTCAGTATCAAAGCAGTTTTAGAAATTTTTTCTAGATTGAAAACTGTGGCGTTCACAGCTCCCATCAAGGGCCCTCGCACTCTGCGAAGGCCTTTCGTCAATGTGACGTAGTGTTCTCCGGGTGCCACTTTCGTACTTAAAAAACTTAATAATAGAATCTTAAAGGTGTACAATAAAGGCCTAAAGTTACTTTTGAAATTTGTTGGGTTATTTTAATTGAAAAAACTTGAATATCGATTGTAAGACCGAGCGCCATTCTGGTCCACTCCCTTAAGTAACAGGGCGTCTCAAAACTCAGCAGGATGACCCAGGTGTGGGTTTTACCTTGTTTCCCTAAATCGCTAAAGGCTGCTGAGGGAAGGACACCTTTGAAAACGTCACGGCCTACTTTCCTTCCCAATGGTTCCTCCACCAGAGCAGGTACAGATATAACGATGGAGGGGAAGCTATCACAGAGATCATGACCTTGCCCAATCAGTATATTACTAAAAGAGTTTATATTTTAACATACAGTTATTTTTCGGCTACCCTCGCACCAAGTTTTATAGGCCTGCTGACAATCATGACATTGCCCGGGTATTCACTTCGCCAATTTTCTGTTGCGAACAAAAACGAAAATATGTGTAGCAGACTAGTTACCAACATAAATTTCAAGTAGCATTAGGTTTTACTTATTTATTTAATTGTATCGCTAGGGTAACCCGTCGGGCAGATCCTTCGCCGGGTGCCGGTCTTTCAATTTTACGTCACTTCGGCGACCTGCAGTTGTTGAGGGTGATAGGATGATGATGACGACAGCACAACACCCATTTACTTGCGGAGAAAATTCCCCGGTCCAACCGGTAATCGAACCCGGGCCCATAGGATTGACAGTCCATCACACTGACCAATCAGCTACCGGAAGCGGACAAAGCATTATATAAGGTATGTTAACTAATGCATCCATCCTCTCTGTTTGTCAATTATACTATAAGTGGGTCTTCAGATATAATGTTATAAACAACTATGAACAAATGTTTTATAATATTTTAAAACAATTATTCATTCACATTTGTAAATATTATGTAGCAGAAGTTTCGCTAAATGTTAATATGTAACAAGAATTTTACAGTAAGAAAATAAAAAAATAACACAATGAAGATAGCACAAAAAGTGCTGAAACATGTCTGGCTAAAACAAAACTGAAAAGATCTCTTGCATGAGGCCGAATTCCTCGTCCTAGAATGTACTTTGTACTGATGTATCGACAAAATTCAGTTTTCATGCATTCTCTAAAACACATCTGAAATTATGAAACAGTTGTTGGAAGAAATGCGCACAGTGTACAAATGTATAGGCTATGTAACGTATCCAAATTAGGAAACATGATCCGAAACAGTTTCTATACGTTGAGCGCAGCTGTATCGAGTATAAAAATACCTATAGCCGCGCCTCTTGATGGCTCTATAGACGGCTATCCTTTTCGCTTAACAGCCGTTCGCGCACCGCAATTGATAGATGTTACAACGCTGTCAGGTATCAGTGATTTCCTTAAGTTCACGTGACTGTAGATTATCTTAGTAGGAAAGAATGGATGTATTACAACTCGATGTATGATGCTGAATTCTTTTATGTATCTCATTCTTCACGACATCACATCTCTTGAACTATGTGTAGTACAATATATTAGCGTCACGTACATTCAATGTCACATGTGGACACTGTCAACAAAATATGTTTTTCTTATTTTTTATTTTATTTTATTTCCCAGGTCTGGGTTTGTAGAACGAAACTGAGGAGCAAATCTCCAAGGTCATAGAAAGTGTCAGTAAATGAAATTACAAAATGAAAGTAATAAAAGATAAAATAAAATGGTTACGAATCCAAGAAAGACACGCCATAAGTTAATGCAAACGCAATCAACAACATAACACAGGAACCAGCTTAAATTTTCTAGGAACTCCTTGGCACAATAGAGGGATTGACCCGTGAGGAAACTCTACAGTTTGGATGTGAAAGCGTATGGATTACTGGTAAGATTTTTGAATCCTTGTGGAAACTTATTAAAAATTGATGCAGCAGTATACTGCACACCTTTCCGCACAACAGTCAAGGAAGTGCGATCCAAATGCAGATTGGATTTCTGCCTAGTATTAACTGAGTGAGAGCTGCTAATTCTTGGGAATAAGCTGATGTTGTTAATAAAAAACGACAGTAAAGAACACATATATTGACAGGCCAATTCCGGAGTACTCAGTGAACAGGGGTCGACAAGAGGTTCGCGAACTTATACCACTTACTGCCGAACTGCCTGTTTCTGAGCCAAAAATATCGTTTGCGAATGGAAGAGTTACCGCAAAACAAAATGCCATACGTCATATGCGAGTGAAGAAAGCAAAGAGGACTGCTTTTCGTGTCGGGCTATCACTTACTCCAGATACAGTTCGAGTAGTAAAGATGGCAGCATTAAGTCCCTGAACAAAAGCCTGAACGTGGGCTTTACACTACAGTTTACTGTCTGTCTGAACATCTATAAATTTGAACTGTTCAGTTTCACCAATCATACGCCCATTCTGTGAAATTAAAACGTCAGGTTTTGTTGCGTTGTATGTTAAGGTCTTACTGTGATTTATTGTTAGTTTACTTCCTGGAAGCCATGAACGTTTGTCTTGAACTTGAATCTGGACATACACTCCTAGCATCATTTTTCCTCAACAGTAATTGTCGATACCAGCACTATTTTTCGAATTTTGGACAGGTGAGTATTATCTCAGTAGACTTTTTTGAAAATATTCGTATAATTTGATATGCAGGATGTTATATTTAAAGCTAAAATTTATAATAGGGATTTACTTTTTAAAATATTTTAGCTCCATTACTATAATCGATAAGTACAGGTTCTGAATGTACAGTTAAAATTATTTCTTTAGAACCCTTTGATATTACGAATTGTTTGCACACTCCAAATTTCTAGTATTAATTACGCAATCCTTTACTCTTGACTATGTTTATTTTTGGATTCATTTATGAAGTAACAATAATTCATAATGTAACGAAAGCTAATAGGGATTCATTTGTTAAGAAAAATTTTAAGCCCTTTGGAATACTGTTATTTCCACAGAGTGAATGAGTCGTAAGCTTTCCGCTGATATGATCGGACGTATTTTTGTATAATAGATGTGAACAACGTAATTTCAGCTTCGTTAATGTGAAAAAAACGTGAGAAAATCAATGAAAAATATATTTACGTAAAAAATGCAGCAACAACATTCTTCCTGAATCGTGCTTGGGTAGCTCAGATGGTAGCTTGCCCGCGAAAGGCAAAGGTCCTGAGTTCGAGTCTCGGTCCGGCACACAGTTTTAATTTGCCAGGAAGTTTCATATCAGTGTACACTCCACTGCAGAGTGAAAATCTCATTCTCGAAACATTTTTCAAACTTATTTAGTTCAAGCCAGCCATGAGGGCTTGATGTTAGATTTTCAGCTTCAAGGATCACACCCCTAGACAAAAAGAACTGGAGTCATCTCAACATGACAAGCTAAGTAAACTCGAAGGTTTATTGTGGTCTTTGCTCCTCTCATATCTTCAGGAATGATTGTTAATTACCTGGACTGGCCATTGTTTAATGTGAATAATAGATGGAAGGAGGAAGGAGGGGGGGGGGAGATTACAAACTGCACTATTTGGAACAGAGACATCTTTGCACAGGTCATCCTTTACTACGAAGCTAGTGTCCAGAGAAAACGGAAATATTTTAGAATCACATTTAATACTAGAGGGCATATCATTTATACAAACAAGGGGGTGGCCCAAGCACTGATTCCTGAGGTACCAGCATTTAACTGTGCCCCACATATTGTGAACAGAGTCAGTAAGAAAGAAGTAATAAACTGAAACGACACCCATAATGCGGAAGTTTCTCACGCGTCTCAGTGTTTATGATGTCATATCTTCTGATCTATATGTCATATAATGATATAATTTTGTTGTAACATTCAGCAGCATACTGTCTGCAAAATTTGTTACGAATAGAGTTACAAGAAAAAAAGTAATACACTGAAACGTCAAGCACAATGCTAAAATTTTTCATGCATCTCAGTGTTCATGACATCTTATCTTCTGAACTATGAACGGTAGGGGCTCTTATCCCCACAGCGATATAATTTTTATAATATACTTGAATGCTGACATAGCTGCATTCACTAAATTAGAACTTACTGAAAATCTGGTAGTGGTGACATTCACTTCGATTTTACACCGTATAAATTATGAACTTCTCAAGTTTCTGAACGTCTGAAACTTTTGAACGTTTGTTACTATTGGGGATTTTAAAATAGTTGCAGCACACAGGCGCTTCAAAAATTTTTTGGAAAATCCTGTTCAGATGACAAATTTTTCTCTCTTGTAGTTTCTTAGAAGTTGAGATGAAGAATACCATGGACAGTACATCGAAACTAATCAATCAATCCTGAAGCAGCTCGACATCAAAACGAGACTGTCTGCTCTTGTCAATGGAATTCAGTTTAAATGTTCTGGTGACTTAGCCCGAAGGCAAGAGGTAAACGAGCCTTGTCAGGGGCCTTGCGGCTCCCATCGTCGGAGATTCGAGTGCTCGCTCGGGCATGAGTGTGTGTGTTGTCCATAGGGTAAGTTTGATTAAGAAGTGAGTAGGCTTAGGGACCGATGACTTAAAGAGTTTGGTCCTATATGACCTTACCACAAAATTTAAAAAAGAGGCAATGTAAATAACAATCGCAGAAGCAATAGACGGCGCTCGAAGATCTAGGCGACGCACACCATTTCTGTAGGACAACATATTGAAAGCCTTGCAGGAAAGAAGTCACCGTGCCCTAGACAGAGCTTCCTGGGGACAGGTCGTCAAGTGGCTTACCATGTGATGCCACACAAGGCATGCATAGGGTTAGAGCAAAGAAAGCAATACTGAAGCTACGTACTAAGCATTGGTACAAACGAAGTATACAGTGTGAAACTCCCTGGAGGATTAAAACTGTGCGCCTGAACGAGACTCGAATTCGAGACCTTTGCGTTTCGTGGGAAAGTGCAAAGGTCCCGTGTTCGAGTCACGGTTCGGCACACAGTTTTAATGTGGCAGGAAGTTTCATGTCAGCGCACACTCCGCTGCAGAGTGAAACTTTCATTCTAAAATGAACAGTGCACTTCAGCTGCCCCTACCGATGAGGTTCAAGCAACACACAGTGCCTTCAAAAATCATGCACAATAGTCTCATATTCTCTCGCTCTCTTTGTCCAAACCAACAGTCCTACAGGAGTAATGAACAAGGCATTTGTAGGAAATTTAATGTGGTTCATGTTTGTACTAAGATTTGTTTTCGCTGGGAACCACAGTTTTGAGTTACTAAAGAAAAACACGTTGTGTGTTTCTCTTGAATAATTAGAAAACTATGGCCCTCTAATGATAACTCAGATCTTAGGTAGAGGCTATTTCTGACGTGTAGCGTTTAATCGTTATACACTCCTGGAAATGGAAAAAAGAACACATTGACACGGTGTGTCAGACCCACCATACTTGCTCCGGACACTGCGAGAGGGCTGTACAAGCAATGATCAGACGCACGGCACAGCGGACACACCAGTAACCGCGGTGTTGGCCGTCGAATGGCGCTAGCTGCGCAGCATTTGTGCATCGCCGCAGTCAGTGTCAGCCAGTTTGCCGTGGCATACGGAGCTCCATTGCAGTCTTCAACACTGGTAGCATGCCGCGACAGCGTGGACGTGAACCGTATGTGCAGTTGACGGACTTTGAGCAAGGGTGTATAGTGGGCATGCGGGAGGCCGGGTGGCCGTACCGCCGAATTGCTCAACACGTGGGGCGTGAGGTCTCCACAGTACATCGATGTTGTCGCCAGTGGTCGGCGGAAGGTGGACGTGCCCGTCGACCTGGGACCGGACCGCAGAGACGTACGGATGCACGCCAAGACTGTAGGATCCTACGCAGTGCCGTAGGGGACCGCACCGCCACTTCCCAGCAAATTAGGGACACTGTTGCTCCTGGGGTATCGGCGAGGACCATTCGCAACCGTCTCCATGAAGCTGGGCTACGGTCCCGCACAGCGTTAGGCCGTCATCCGCTCACGCCCCAACACCGTGCAGCCCGCCTCCATTGGTGTCGCGACAGGCGTGAATGGAGGAACGAATGGAGACGTGTCGTCTTCAGCGAAGAGAGTCGCTTCTGCCTTGGTGCCAATGATGGTCGTATGCGTGTTTGGCGCCGTGCAGGTGAGCGCCACAATCAGGACTGCATACGACCGAGGCACACAGGGCCAGCACCCGGCATCATGGTGTGGGGAGCGATCTCCTACACTGGCCGTACACCTCTGGTGATCGTCGAGGGGACACTTAATAGTGCACGGTACATCCAAACCGTCATCGAACCCATCGTTCTACCATTCCTAGACCGGCAAGGGAACTTGCTGTTCCAACAGGACAATGCACGTCCGCACGTGTCCCGTGCCACCCAACGTGCTTTAGAAGGTGTAAGTCAACTACCCTGGCCAGCAAGATCTCCGGATCTGTCCCCCATTGAGCATGTTTGGGACTGGATGGAGCGTCGTCTCACGCGGTCTGCACGTCCAGCACGAACGCTGGTCTAACTGAGGCGCCAGGTGGAAATGGCATGGCAAGCCGTTCCACAGGACTACATCCAGCATCTCTACGATCGTCTCCATGGGAGAATAGCAGCCTGCATTGCTGCGAATGGTGGATATACACTGTACTAGTGCCGACATTGTGCATGCTCTGTTGCCTGTGTCTATGTGCCTGTGGTTCTGTCAGTGTGATCATATGATGTATCTGACCCCAGGAATGTGTCAATAAAGTTTCTCCTTCCCGGGACAATGAATTCACGGTGTTCTTATTTCAATTTCCAGGAGTGTGTTATCAGTAAATCGGTAGTGAATTCTATAGTTTGCATTCCTGTTCATTTTATGGTTTGTGGCTGCGTATGTATAAATGTAATATCTTAAAATTTTACACTTTATAGAGGAGAGGGTGAGATTATGGGACGTGTAGTAATTTGAGACACCCTCTCGTGTCTCACAATTCAAGGAGAGTCAGTTGGCCACACTTCTGCAGTGACGGTCAGGGTCCCACACGCCCTTGTCTGTGCTCAGAGCGACAGCCGATCGAGGAACGAAAGTGTGAGAGGATGCGATTTGTGCAATAGCTGTTAAAAGTTTTCCTTAGTGAAGAATTTTTGGTACATTGTATCAAGTAAAACGTATGTCACGAGTGGTTATTGCATTATTGTTCGTTAAATGTAAGTTATAGATCATTTTGTAATATGTATTGTCTCATTAGTTCCAACTTATCACATTTATAATAATACATTTTTGCAAATATAGTTTTTATTTTATTTTATTTTATTCTTTTCGTAGTTTGTTTCAACTCTCCTGATCTCTTCTGCTATACCTGTGGAGAATACGCACAGCACGAACAGCGGAAGAACATTATCTACTCTGTGAAAAAGGCCTATCTTGCGTATTTTGGAATTAAAGTGGGAGACCAAGATAAACATTGAGCTTCTCATAAAGTTTTGCAAAAGCCGTGTCGGTTCTTTACGACTGTTGACTAATGGTAAACGTAGGGGCTTAAACTTGGTAGTGCCAATGGCGAGGAGAGAGACAATAAAACACCATAATGGTAGTTATATTTGCATTATCACTGTAAAATGTTTCAATCGCTACGAGAAGCATAATCGGGAATATCCCCATTCAGAATTGGCAAGGCGGCCTTTGCCACTTAGCGATGACATTCCCGTATAATCGTTCACCACACTGCCGAAACTAATTCCTTCAGATGTTGATGATTTGCAGGACTTTAACACTAGTAGTAGTGAATATTAATACGAAGGAAGTTCCACAAGACATCAGCTCTTCAGTCAGGAAGAACTTAACGATGTGATAAGAGACCTCGGTCTTTATTAATAGTCTTCTGAACTCTTGGCATCTAGACTGAATGAGAAGAATTGACTACAACCAGGAACTAAAATCACAGATTACCGTACAAGAGAATAAAATCTAGTTTCATACTTCAGTCTAGATTATGTACTTGTTTACTGCAGTGACATCCATGGTTTACTACTAGAAGTGGGACTACCAAAATATCAAGACTGGAGCCTTTTTATCGATTGCCCCAACAGAAACCTAAAATGTGTGTTATTGCATAATGGTAATTGCTATGCTTCAATAGCAATTGGCCATTCGACGAAACTTCATGAAGAATACAAAAATATACAGATGACTCTCCAGAAACTTCATTATAGTCAACATAAATGGCCTATCTATGTTCATTTAAATATGGTTAACTTTTTGCTTGGACTGCAGAGTTGATACACAAAATTCCCGTACTTTATTTGCATGTGAGACAGTAGAGCAAATCGTGATCACTGGGAAAATATTTCATGACCATCAAGAGATAGACTTACTGTAAGAGCAGCTAATATCCTAAAAGAACCATTAGTTAACACGGACAAAATCATTCTTCCACCACTTCATATCAAGCTTGGGCTACTAAAGCAATCTGTGAAAGTATTGGACGAAAATAATGACTGTTTTAAATATACATGCAAATAATTCCCTGGACTGAGTAATGAAAAATTAAAAGCTGGTATTTTGATGGCCCCCAAATTTCGAAGTTTATACATGATTTGGAATTCTTTAAAGGTATGAATTGCATTGAAGCATCTACCTGGACCACTTTTGTGTCCGTTGTCAAGAAGTTCTTGGGTAACCACAAATCACATAATTATGAGGAACTGGTGCAAAACACGCTCAGATACTTGGAAAGCTTAGGGGCTAATGTGTGCAATAAGATCCACTACCTCCATAGCCATCTTGATAGATTCCCAGACAATCTTGATGACTACAGTGAGGAACAAGGTGAAAGATTGCATCAAGATTTTCAGGTGATGGAAGAAAGATATTAAGCAGATGGAACAAGCATGTGATAGCAGACTACTGGTGCCATCTCCAGCGTGACTGTCCTGACGATGAACACAAGAGAAAATCACACAGGCAGAGAGTTTTCATATGCTAGTTGTCCTGTCCTTAAAAGAAAACTGTTTTTTTCCTTTCATCTTCTATTACATAGTGAACTAACAATTAAACTGCATTTTTGTGGTCCTTTTCATCCATCTCAATTAACATTTTGAATTTTTGTTTGTTTCTTTATCTACATATTATCGCAACAAATAGAGCCAATCTAGCAAAACGAGTGACATATTAGAATTCAGGGCCATAAAGTTACTCTAAATTCACTGTTAATTTATTGGCAACAAAATCACTCTCGACCAGTGTAATGTATCTCAATATAAAATTTAATTACATTAAAATTCCTACAAGAAATCCTGTTCATTTTTTTACAGAGGACAAATAATTTTCATGTAACGAGTGAGAGAATAAGAAAATCTTACACATGCTGTTCGAAGATATTGTGGGTTGCACAAAACCCATTGGTTGGGCAGCTGAGTCACCCTGTATAAGAAGTTTTATGATAATAATAATAAAAATGATAGTAATAACACAGAGCATAGAAACACTTATACAACATTTTACAGTATTTACAGGAGATAAAAACTAACACCTTTTGTGGTACAACAATGTTACATTTTCATTGGCTCCCTGCTAGACGACCATGAATTTATTGACTCTAGTGGTTTTCAGAGATGGTTGTGAAACTGCCAAGTGATAAATACTGGTTTCGAGGCGTAGCTCATAAAGTCGTCGATTTACATTAATGCGCAAGTGGCATCTCCGTTATGATGGATGTCTAACACGAATAAACAACGAGCTGTTTCACCAACGATTGTTGTATAACGGTGTCTCGTACAACAAATGCTTCATCCCACGCACCCGCGAAAAACAAAAGGTGGTAAGAATGAGCCCGGGGATATGTGATGGCCGCGGTATTCGCCCACCCCTTGCCATCCAACAATTGTTGAAAATATTGCCTAAACGTTTTCTCGCTTCATTGGTGAAGTCTGGTGGGGCCCCTTAATTTACTTGACGGCTAGAAAGATACGATAATTTCATCAATCGATAGTGATAGGTATAAGATATGAACCACGCTATTTGGTGGGAAATGAACATTATGAAAACAGTGGCTGTAATACTACAAGGTTTGTAATCGAAACCGGAATCAGCCACACACATGGTTCAACGAGGTTTATTTGGATCAAACCCTGAAGTGTTTAGAATGTTTTACAAGTTCATCTTCAGATGGTTGTTACTTGTTTCTCTCTGTTTACATGTTAGGGCCTCGTTTCATATCCATTATAGAATGCTGCACTAGGTTAGACAGAAATTCGTTACCGATGCTGTGACAGTGTATAGGCTTAGTAAACCAAGGCTTTTCTAGTGCAGTGGAATTAATGCAAAACAAAAGTAAGGAGTAGAACTATTTGCAACAGTTTCCAAAGCCTGAATGATTGGATTTACACGTACAAAAGTTATATACAAACTGTGCCATAATTTACTTTTTAGTAACATTTAAAACCTCTTCATAAATGCTTTGATATATATAATAAGAAATGAATCTATCGTAAACTTTACCTAATTCCGAATGGCCAAATGGCTCTAAGCAATAAGGGACTTAAAATTGAGGTCATCAGTCCCCTAGACATAGAACTACTTAAACGTAACTAACCTAAGGACATCACACACACCTATGCCCGAGGCAGGATTCGAAATTGCGATCGTAGCAGCAACGCGGTTGCGGACTGGATCGCCTAGAACCGCTCGGCCACAACATGAAATCATTAACCAGCCTTACACTCAAATGAACTTGCGAGCTATGAACGTTTTCTTCGCGTGCTTCACGCCTTGTTTCTTTAAGCATAGCCAATAAATATAGGGGATAAACAATTTGTGTAACGAAGTAAAAATCTCCTGGGTTGTTAGGCTGTTTAATATTTCTTCAAACAATTGGCGCTTAGACCACTCTGCTGGAGTCTCCTCCAGGATACTGTGGCATCCATTGCAGACCGGCCGCTGTTAGAGACCATTATCACCTTCTCTTTTAAATAGTGGTTTTACTCCGTTTGTGCTAGAGAAGTAGGATTATTGGGTAAAAATATTGGGTTACCATTGCTGAACCAATCACGCAAATGGATAGTAAGAGAAGGTTTCCCTCGATAATGCCGAAGAAAAGGGTTATTGACTGAAGCAGCTCTGGCTACCACTGATGGGTGTACATCATTGGTTAGAAAGAGATTTTTCCTGCACGTATTCTGAAGAAGACTTATTGCTTAAAATTCCCCTGCTGTTATTGGTTGACCCAGATCATTGGCTAGAAGTGAAAAGGGTAGGAAGGCTGGCATAAGAACTTCCAAGAGGCTCTCTATGAGCGACGTGGAAGGCCAGCGCCAGTGTCTTGTCATAGTAGGTAAGTACAAATAGTTAAGTGCGGACCGAGTTATCCAGTTGAAGTCGGGAGGGTGAGTGTGTCGTAGCGGACCTTAAACATGGTTCCTGCCAATAGGAAGTACCCAAAGTCCACCAGGATCTGGGACCTTCGCCAGAGGGAATATCTGGGCGACGGGAAAGAGCTTGGGAGCGACGTACGTATTGATGTAGGCCACTCGCTGGATTGGATACAGGCTGGCGTGAGATTGTGTTGGACGTGGGCTCGTACATCTTCAGAGAAAGTGAAGGACAATTACAGGATCTGTTCAATGGATTGAACAGTCTCATGAGTAATGATTATGATTGAGAGTAAATCGAAGAAAGCCGAAACTAATAAGTAGCCGAAATGAGAACAACTAGAAACTTGAGATCAGGATTGATGCTAACGAAGTAGATGAAGTTAAGGAATTCTACTACCTAGGCAACAAAGTAACCCATGACGGACGGAGCAAGGAGGACATTAAAAGCAGACTGGCACTCCAAAAACGGAATTCCAGGCCAAGAGAAGTCTGCTGGTATCAAACATAGGCCTTATTCGAGGAAGAAATTTTTGAGGAGCGCACTATTTGTATAATAGCGATACATGGAGTTTGGGAAAACCAGAGCAGAAGAGAATCGAAGCATCTGGGATGTGGTGCTACAGAATAATGTGCAAAATTAGAGATAAGATAGGGAATGATATGTCCGCATCTCGTGGTCGTGCGGTAGCGTTCTCTCTTCCCGCGCCCGGGTTCCCGGATTCGATTCCCGGCGAGGTCAGGGATTTTCTCTGCCTCGTGATGGCTGGGTGCTGTGTGTTGTCGTTAGGTTTATGTAGTTCTAAGTTCTAGGGGACTGATGACCGTAGATGTTAAGTCCCATAGTGCTCAGATCCATTTGAATCTTTTTAAGGAATGATGAAGTTAAGGCTAGGCGGATAAAATGCTTCCACGGTTTTCCTGGTACAGAAGTTTTCTTCCCCAAATATTTTCCCAAGATAGCTGTTTCCCCAAAAATTCCTTCCAAAAATTCTTTTCCCCAAAACGGCGAAAAAACCCAAAGTGCAGTCGCTGAAGAATACCGACATAATATAAAAGAACATGTTGATCGACAAATAAAATACACTAAATGGTGCTATAAAAGAACGTGGTTGATTGACAAATAAAATATAGCAAATGGTGATTCAAAACTGGTGTGCTACTTGAAGGACATTTTACTACAGCTATTTAGCATAAGTGCATCTGTAGGCTAAGGACTGCTTCCTGAAACACACTGCGTTTTCTTGGCATTCTATCCGGTATCTGGTTTCCGACTGCAAAAGAGCCGATCGTTTCCCGTCGTGCAGAATAAAGGTGCAGCCGAAATCCGTCTTCGACGTAGGAGGAAAATAAGAAGCAGCGGTCTGGCGTACTCTCGTCCTCGCAGTGAAATGCGACGCGGGAAGAGAAATGGCGGAGGAATCAGGTGTAATGGGCTGTCCCGGCACTGCGACGGGATGGGATTGTAGCCAGTCGCGGAAAAAAAGAGGGCTTAACGAAACGCGAGAATTTAGTTACGCCGTAAGCGGCTTACGAGCACCCGACGAAAACGAAGTCGTGTCTGCGACGCGTCCCGGAGACGAAACAAGATTTCTGAATCCCGCCGGAGGTAACTCCGTACTGCGCCACCTGGAAATTCATCACGACGGGCGAGTTATCGGAGTGGCCCAAGCGGCGACCTCTTCCGCTGGTCGATTGTAATGCGTGGTTCTTCTCCGACACAATTACGTTGTCTGACGTTTGACGGGAACTAATAGAACTGACTCCCAGGAGGCAAGATCCCACGGCAGTTCGTGCCCAGGCCCCTAGCTCGGATCGTCACAGGTGGTGTTTCTATTTGAACGAAATAGGGCGGCAGTGGAAACAATTCTGAGGGTACCGTTGCACCCTCTGTTCACAGAATTGCACATGAACATTCATAATTGAAGCCATGGTATCTGTTACCACCTTCAAGGAAATCATCTAAGTCACCTCTTTACATCTACATCTACATCCGTACTCCGCAAGCCACCTAAAGGTGTGTGGCGGAGCGTACCTTGAGTACCTCTATCGGTTCTCCCTTTTATTTCAGTCTCGTATTGTTCGTGGAAAGAAGCATTGTCGGTATGCCTCTGTGTGGGCTCTAATCTCTCTGATTTTATCCTCATGGTCTCTTCGCGAGATATACGTAGGAGGGAGCAATATACTGCTTGACTCGTCGGTGAAGGTATGTTCTCAAAACTTCAACAAAAGCCCGTACCGAGCTACTGAACGTCTCTCCTGCAGAGTCTTCCACTGGAGTTTATTTATCATCCCCGTAACGCCTGCGCGATTACCAAATGATCCTGTAACGAAGCGCGCTGCTCTACGTTGGATCTTCTCTATCTCTTCTATCAACCCTATCTGGTTCGGATCCCACACTGCTGAGCAGTATTCAAGCAATGGGCGAACAAGCGTACTGTAACCTACTTCCTTTGTTGTCGGATTGCATTTCCTTAGGATTCTTCCAATGAATCTCAGTCTGGCATCTGCTTTACCGACGATCAACTTTATATGATCATTCCATTTTAAATCACACCTAATGCGTAATCCCAGATAATTTATGGAATTAACTGCTTCCACTTGCTGACCTGGTATATTGTAGCTAAATGATAAGGGATCTTTCTTTCTATGTATTCGCAACACATTACACTTGTCTACATTGAGATTCAATGGCCAATTCCCTGCACCAAACGTCAATTCGCTGCTGATCCTCCTGCATTTGAGTACAATTTTCCATTGTTGCAACCTCTCGATACACCACAGCATCATCTGCAAAAAGCCTCAGTGAACTTCCGATATCATCCACAAGGTCATTTATGTATATTGTGAATAGCAACGGTCCTACGACACTCCCCTGCGGCACGCCCGAAATCACTCTTACCTCGGAAGACTTCTCTCAATCGAGAACGACATGCTGCGTTCTGTTATCAGGAACTCTTCAATCCAATCACACAATTGGTTAGATAGTCCATATCCTCTTACTTTGTTGATTAAACGACTGTGAGGAACTGTACCGAACGCCTTGTGGAAGTCAAGAAACACGGCATCTTTTGACGTATATTTCAATCAGCGTTTTTCAACCTATGCTAGAGAAATTCCTCAGATTCAATGATGCAGTTGTTATAAAAATCATTGAAAACCAAGATCCCACTAAATATTTTTGGTTCAAGGCTACTGGTTCCAACTGTCCTAGCTGCCATCTTCAGGTCCTAAACATTATATGTTTAAGACCTGAAGATCACAGCTAAGCCTCTTGAGACCTGTTGTCTTGAATAAAGAAATATTTTGCGCGATTTTAACTTTTGAATGGTTTTTAACGACGCAAGTCCTGTCAGAAGTGTCCTAGTGTGGCGGGGCATGGTCGGTCGTCTGCATTCTCTATTTCACTGATCGAAAGTCCACCTACCTCGATATACTTCTTTCCGACGTCCCTTCACTCTGTAGTAGCAGATACGTGCTAGGCAGTGTAAAGCACCGTTGATGAAACCACTACCTAATACATACCACACAGAGGCCGCATAGTTCGAGTTGAAACTCAGTTCCTGAAAGTTCATTTTTAAAAGATCGGGCGCTCGGAGGATGTAGTCTACTTGCAAAAAGCATTTAAAATTAGATTGAATCTGCTTTTTATTCATAATGAAACAAATGAGATGGCTATCAAGTCCGTATTTAATTCCGTAGTGCTCTATCATTCAAAGTTCACCATTTGTACAACGTAGTTTCATTCGGAAAACAGCTAGAATTTTTGAAAGTCCGACCCGACTAATTTTTCCCCTTTGTAACCATCACAAACCAACAGCTACTCGTGAGTTAAACATAACATTTGGTCGTTTCACTGGTCTTTTTCGAAAGAAGTACTCGCCAAAATATTCCGTACAGAGCACGAAACATGCCACGCGGAATTTTTAGTGCGGGCAGAAAGTTCACAGGCTGATAATTCTCAAACTATTTGATTTAGAAACACCAAACTTTCATTAAAATGTTCGTAACTCCAGTCGCTTCAGTCACGAGATAACAATTACTATTTCTTCATTTCTAGAGTATTTTTACGGGCTATCTAAGATGGTGTTATCCGTAGGGAAGCGACTATTCTACTCACTGCCAATTCCACTTTATTCGCGCAGGAAGAGCTTAATTCTGATTGACTTTTGAGCTAATCGACCAACCAGAATGTTCCTTCCAGATAATTATCGCGGCAAAACTTACCTTATCCGATCAATAATCTAATACTAACTAATGTCTTTAAAACTTCAATTTCTAGTATACTGATTATTCAAAATAAGCGAAGTACGAATTATACGCCAAATTGATAAATAAACTTATCCTGGCTCTAACTTTCATTCTGACTGCTTTTGTACAAAAGCAAAATCACACGGACATACGTCATCTTAATCATGGTTGCACAGTAGCCTTCCTACAGTCTAATTGTACAATGTTTTATGACAAATGACATATTAAGTTTTAATGTATGTCCCACATACAATCTCTCAAACATTCTCAAGCACTCACGCAACAAAACATAATCAAATAATAATTTTGGCCGATTTTTTTATTATGTAATGCGCAGTGATTACAGTTTTGAGAAGAAAATTCTAATTAATTGGTTTTTATGCACTGGTAATTTTCTTATGGCATCAGATGATAATTCAAGACAATTTGTATTTGTTCCTAAAATGCTTTTTTTGAAAAAAGCTTCGGTTTTAAGAGTTTTAGGTAATTTTCTTTATGTTTAGCACTATAATAAATAAAAATCTGAAATTTTGACATCTTCATTCCATTAATAACAAAAGGCTGTGTACCAATTTTGTACAAAATCGGATAATAACTAACATGGATTATTTAGATTCGTAGAGGGTATGAATCATCCTATTGACTGGCTGTTATGTTATGCGTTTCTCACGGCTGCATGCCTTACTGCAACGATGGTCATCTCGTAATAACTTGATACGTTACATTGGGAAAGTGTAATAGGACCACATATATTCTCAGTATCATAATACAACATAATACAACCACATACTGAAGGATGTAATACGATACTAAGTACACTATTCGAACCATATTTTATTACGTTTGTGAATACTCACAGGCATAAATTTATGTATTTATTTATGTTACCCGTAGATCATTATATCATTTTTAATGCAATCAACGTCATTATTTGACATATACGTATTATTGTTTGCTGTGTAAATTTTGTCATAGTTTCAACTTCTATATAACTTCAAATAAAACAAGCACATTTCTTGAATACATTCAGTGGTATAGCTGTACAAAAAAAAATCTCGGAAGGCCCGACACTACCGACCGACCGCCTTGTCACCCTCAGTCGATAGGCATAACTGGATGAGGATATGGAGGGGCGTGTGGTAAGAACACTACTCTCGCGGCCGTTGTCAGTTTCTGTGAGTGGAGGCGGTACTGCGGTACTTCTCAATCAAGTAGCTCCTCAGGTGGTCTCACAAGGGGTGAGTACACCCTGCTTGCCATTAGCACTCAGCAGAAACTGATGGTCTCCTATCCAAGCGCTAGCCAAGGCGAAAACCGCTTGACTTCGGTGATCTGACGGGAAACATTGACTAAGTGCAACTCTGTCTTACACCATGTATGTGGTAACGCAACTGGTGAACTAATTATTCGTTTAATTAATGTTATATATATCCGGTTTGTTTGAAGTACGCGTTTTGTTAATATGTAACTAAAACTTTGCCCATTACCTTTTCCTGAATTACAGATCTGGTTTTACACTTTATTATACCACCATACGACATTGCTATTGTAGTTACGTTGAATGACCGCAGTTCTACTAACACTATGATGTGAACAACAAGTGGACTGGTTTAGAGCATTAAGTCAAAATTTACAGATTGGCTTCTCCGTTCGCGAAAGCAGTTCGGTTCCATGTTTTCAATTCAAGACAGTGTGAATGTGGTGCAGTTACAGTTCAAACCATGTGTAAATCTTTATCAATAATATTCACTTTTAGAAATAATTATTGTAGTCTACATTACAGGCACATTTACTCAAATGTGACCGTTTTCGATGATTACGTGATCACCTTCAGATATAGCCAAAATCACACCATACCGTGAAATTAAAGTCCAGGGAGACAGATTCTGCACCGATGAGATTTGATCCACCTCTGATAGAAACCGGTCACCTTTGAATAAATGCGCCTTGTGATATAGACTGTCATAATTATTTTCAAAGATTATAACTGGATCGCTGATACATCCAATAGTGTTTTCAAAAATAATATTCATTTATCATTAAAGTCAGTAAAAATTAAAAGATGAGGGAGATAGGCACTGTACCGAAGAGATTTGATTCACCGCTGACGTATTGAGAATGAACATGAGGGTTAAAAATTAAGATTAATGTTTGTCACGTTCAACTGCAGCTTCTGTCATATTTGTGGTACTGAAGGAGTTTAAGGTTACATCTATAAAATTTATTCCCGGTTAGAAATTGAAAAAAAAAAGTGAGTGCAACATGGGATGGAAATTTTTAAGAAAAATTTCTTTGCACTAAATAAGTTTTAGAAATTAATTAATGAAAATTGGTATTTCACTTCTCTGTTAGATATAGCAAAACATTTGTTAGGAGATGAAAGTTGGTATGGAAATAGCTGCACATGAACGCAATAGGCTTGGTTAACAAAAACCTTGGATTCCAACTACCAGAATCGCTTTTTGCTCAGAAGTCTTCCGAGAAAGACTATGATTTTATGGCTTTAATTAGTGCGATAAGCTTAGGAAGTATTGCAATGTGTAAACGGCATAAAATTTCGATTAAATAAAAACTGCCCATGCGCTGTGTGCGACTGAAGCAGCGGTAGCTGTATGTCCCCTAAAATGACACAATTTTGGAGCCATGTTCAGAGATATATGTGAACACTACTTGCGAAATAGGCAGAGAATAAAGTAAGTAGTAACGAAATAATAAACTAAAACATCATATTTGATAATGAAGTCTTACTGCTTGAACAAAGAACATATTCTGAACACATTGATGATGTAGGTGTTTTAATTTCATTATATTATAGGTGGTGTCAGAGAGAAAACGTGTTAGAGAGGTTTAAAATTATGTTCAAACTTAGTTGGAGGTCGTTAGGCATTCTCGTTCTCAAATACTGGATGAATGTATTCTCTGTGGTTATTTGCCGTGAGATATGCTATCTCAAGGAGTATAGAAGGCTTCTAGCTTTAACAAATGACTTGCTGTGATAAAAGTAATGTAAGATTTTACTGTTTAAAGAACAGACCACGCTAGCCTTTTAAATATTTAGATTCGGTCAACAGTTGTGTTAAAGGATGTAAATCAGTTTTTTATTAGCCCTGGAAACTGTTCCACAGGCTGCCTGTCACTAAGACCGCTGGCGGTTTTAGACGTTTAGCGATGCCGATTAAATGTGTGGTATCGTCCAAAAATGACGGTGCCACATCACTATCGGCAATACATATCGAGACCACAGACAAAAACGATCTCGCGCTGGGATCAAATGATGGAAATGGTTCAGACGGCTCTGAGAACTATGGAACAACATCTGAGGTTATCAGTCCCCTAGAACTTAGAACTACTTAAACCTTACTAGCCTAAGGACACCACGCACATCCATCCCCGCAGCAGTCGCGCGGTCCCAGACTGAAGTGCCTAGAACTGCACAGGCATATCGGCTCGCTGGGATCCCCGACGACAAATGCGAGAGGCAAAAGAAGGTACTCCCTCCCTCTCTCAGTACAGAATCGCCCTCGTACGGAGGTCAATGTAGAGCTAACAATGGAAACGCACTCCCTCCATTCCTGGCGTCAGCTCTAGCAGTCGAAATAACTGAGTAGGACCAGAAAGTTACTCAAGTCTCAGACGGAAATGTACTTTTGTTAATGTTGAACACTGTACCTCAAGAGAATAGTTTATTAATTTGTGCACTTTAACAGTGAGTGACATGTACAAATGATCAAGCAGTGATTTGGCCAAAGACTGTATAAAGTTACGTAAGTCTTTCTGTTAGTTCTGTAATAAAGTGAAGTGATTTTGAAGTAATCTATATTGAGGATATCCAGCCCAGTTGTCAATCTTGTAATTCTTGCCACGAAATGTTTCGGGACAACGTTACCACATTGTCGAGTACTAAAAACAAGGAAACCACATAAAGCAATCCCCCTTAAACCGATAGACATATAAGGACTAAAGACGTACTGAGTTAGAACGTACCTTACAAATTTTTAATGCCATTACGCCTCATCAGCACTTAAAAACAAGCTGCACACGTGCATTGTCAACATAAACCATAAGATATCAAACATCACAAGCCGGTGTGTCCACCGTTTACAGTTGCAAACTGAAAGCTGATCCCATCACCTAGCAACGACATGTTTACTTCAAAACTAACGCTCAGAACCAACGATACTACTGTCTGCCATAAAACATTTTAGAAATTTACGAACTTACAGCATGCTGGAGGAGCTGTGAGTCATCAATTTCTGTTAATCAGTACAACGAAAAACCAGTCAAAAGTTGCAAATTTTACGTTTTTTATTCACTCGATGACTAATTTCGGGCGACACCCATTTTCAAATCATCCTATAGAGCAGAAATGCAAATTTACACTCGTGTATACTACAGGCACTACCAAAAAGGTTAGGGATATGCAAAAAATATAGAATATATCGTTTACAGACTTACGTAACATAGTCAAAGATGGTAGTTCCGAAGATGTGAAAAACATGTCAAAACTGTGCAACGAAGAGCTACAGCTCAAACAAATAACCTCACACTTAACTCCTTCCGCTGCCGTAAGGAAGGTGGCGCCCTATCAGGTTACAGGAAATATTTTTTTAATTAAAATGTTCTCCAACCATCAAAAATATTAGAAATAATATATAGCTTCTTTGAGAAATGTCTTTCTGCTCTTCGACCATTCTAACATAGAACTACCTCTAAGCTGCCCTCTAAACGGAAATAACATGCATAAACGCTTCGTCATGTGGTTGCTTCTTAAGGACGATATCGCTAGAGTGTGCCCAGAAATGCCCTTTAGACGCTTACGATCTCTCACTTAATACGCCGGCGCTCTCCTCTGTCGAGGCATAATAAATCTCTTCATCCTCTGAATTTCATAGCAACCCCTCTTTTTATTCCACTTGCAACACCTTCATGCTTTCCGTTACAATCCCACCACCCCTCCAACGAAAGCTGATCATTCTTGAGCTGCTTCGCTACAGAATCCGAGCCGTTAACTCTGTTATTCTGATCCTGAAATCCTACTTTAAAATTCCCTCCCACCTGCCCCACATTTCGCGCTGATAGTTTAGTTCCTACACTCCCGATTACCTCATCCAGTTCTCATCTGTGTGGATCTGATGCCTCAGATCCTGTCCTAATTTGTTGTTCGTCTTGAAAGCATTGTAATCCCTTTCTTGCTAAACAACTTCGCTAATTTATGTGAGGTGGTAGCTCAATACGGCGTGACACTATATTTGTCTGAATTTTTATCATCTGGCTGATTACCATGCCTAACTCCTATACCCAATAGATATATCAAACCAACGTGAAGCATTTTTCTACTGCTATTTGTCTAAGAGTTTTCATTCCCTCATTCTTGTTTTCCGGATATACAGGTGCAACTCATTTTTAAGAAATGCGAAGCTATGTTTATGGGGGTTATTCTCGATCCTCAATTCTAAATTATTTGAGACTCTATGATGCTCATGCCCTACTGCTAAAACAATGGCGTCATGCTTCTTGCTGAAGTCATTCACCAACTCATTTATTCCTCGGACCCTTGACATACTACACTACTGGCCATTAAAATTGCTTCACCACGAAGATGACGTTCTACTGACGCGAAATTTAACCGACAGGAAGAAGATGCTGTGATATGCAAATGATTAGTTTTGAGTGCATTCACACAAGGTTAACGCCGGTGGTGATACTTACAACATGCTGACATGAGGAAAGTTTCCAACCGATTTCTCATACACAAACAGCAATTGACCAGCGTTGTCTGGTGAAATGTTGTTGTGATGCTTCGTGTAAGGAGGAGAAATGCGTACCATCGCGTTTCCACTTTGATAAAGGTCGGATTGTAGCCTATCGCGATTGCTTCTTGCTGAAGTCATTCACCAACTCATTTATTCCTCGGACCCTTGACATACTACACTACTGGCCATTAAAATTGCTTCACCACGAAGATGACGTTCTACTGACGCGAAATTTAACCGACAGGAAGAAGATGCTGTGATATGCAAATGATTAGTTTTGAGTGCATTCACACAAGCTTAACGCCGGTGGTGACACTTACAACATGCTGACATGAGGAAAGTTTCCAACCGATTTCTCATACACAAACAGCAATTGACCAGCGTTGTCTGGTGAAATGTTGTTGTGATGCTTCGTGTAAGGAGGAGAAATGCGTACCATCGCGTTTCCACTTTGATAAAGGTCGGATTGTAGCCTATCGCGATTGCGGTTTATCGTATCGCGACATTGCTGATCGCGTTGGTCGAGATCCAAAGTCTGTTAGCAGAATACGGAACGCCGTGCTGTATCGCAACGGCCTCGTATCACTAGCAGTCGAGATGACAGGCATCTTATCCGCATGACTGTAACGGATCGTGCAGCCACGTCTCGATTCCTGAATCAACAGATGGGGACGTTTGCAAGACAACAACCATCTGTACGAACAGTTCGACGACGTTTGCAGGGGCACTGACTACCAGCTCGTAGACCACGGCTGCGGTACTCAAAGACGAAACTGGGTGCACGAATGGCAGAACACAATTTTTTCGAATGAATCTAAGTTCTGTTTACAGCATCATTCTGTTTACAGCATCATTCAATCCCTGCGAAACCCTGCATTTCAGCAGGATAATGCACGACCGCATGTTGCAGGTCCTGTACGGGTCTTTCTGGACACTGAAAATGTTCGACTGCTGCCCTAGCCATCACATTCTCCAGATCTCTCACCAATTAAGTCACTACTCTTGATGAACTGTGGTATCGTGCTGAAGGTGCATAGGCAGCTGTATCTGTAGACGCCATCCAAGCTCTGTTTGACCCAATGCGTAAGTGTATGAAGGCCGTTATTAAGGCCAGAGATGGTTGTTATGGGTACTGATTTCTTAGGATCTATGCACCCAAACTGCGTGAAAATAAAATCACATGTCCGTTCTAGTATAATATATCTGTCCAATGAATACCCGTTTATCATGTGCATTTCTTCTTGGTGTAGCAATTTTAATGGCTGGTAGTGTATTTTAATATCATAAACATATCTTCCTTGCATCTGTATTTATCGCTGTACGCAACATTTGCGTGTCAAAAAGCTGCTTCGCACATATTCAGGAAGATGTGAGCCATGTGCATGCTCATGCGCATCCCATTGTTAAATCCTTATCGCGTGCATCAAACGTACCATTAAACGTCAGTAGTTGAACGATAAAACAAACTTTAATGACCTTACAAATTCATTAATTTTACTATGCTCAAGTAAGTTGTTTTCTATGATGTCTATCGTGTCCGCAACTGTCACAAATGTATACAAATTAGCTACGTCTACTGAGGCCAACGTTGCAACAGCTATTTCTGAAAGATTTTATGACAGACAGTAGTGTAGTTGGTGCTGAACATGGTTGGCAGATAATGGCTCCAGCTTTCAGTTCACACCGGCACCTCGGGAACGAGCGATGCACCGCCGTGGGATGTATTACGTTTTATAGTTTGAGTTAACAATGCACGTATGCAGCTTGTTTTTAAGTTACGACGAGGCCTAATGGCATAAAAAAATTTTACAGTTGTTTATAAATCGGGGTGTCTGTAATCAATATACGTCTGTTTTATCTTGTGTCCTTGTTTTTTTCTCTTGAAACTGGGATAATTTTGTTCCGAAACAGTTTCTGGCAATAATTACACGATTGACTACTTGACTTAATATATTCAATATTTCTTGAATAGGAGTTGCATGACGGCCACATATCAATTATCCAGTTAATTATCATATGCTGTAGCTCCAATGAGCCATACCCGAGAGCAGCCTAAGAACCCACAGTTATAGCTGTGCGACTACAGTTTAATGTGGTCATAACGAAATGGGTGGCCACAGTCTAAACGCGAAGGACCTCGAAGCGGTTCGAATGTTGTGCCACCAGAATTAAAAAATAGCTGGTTGCTGAATTTCTTATGTTAAGTCTTGCAGGAGGAAAAGAAAAGAAACCTACATAGTATGTCAATAATGTGTAACGTACTTACACCAATCGAAAGCATATGTAGGCCTAATGGATTCCCATTTTTTATTTTTGTTATTCAGTCCATTGTATTGCTATGTAACACGCACTTTAGTGTCATTTTGTACTGTTGTATGGCGATCACAATGATTTTTAAATAGTAGTCAGTAAACTACCGTTCATTCAGCATTTGCTGGTAATTTCAGGGAGAAGGTACAGTTTTGCGTCGTGGCCCTAGACTGGTTAATCGGACCCGCCTACCCTCTAGGTCATCCTTGGGCAATGGCGTCAATGGATGCGGTTCAGAGTATCATTTGGTCAGCACATCGCTCTCCCTGGGGGTTTCTTGAACAAAAATCGCCGTTAGTAACCGGTGATCGAACCGATTCTCACGAACGGTAGTCAGCCACACTTTCCCTTTTCTTTCAGTTGGACTTTGCTGGCGCCCAAACTGAGGTGTGGGAGCAAACTACAGGAAACGTCTAGTAGTTGTACAAAGCACATCAGTGAAGCAACTTTTTAGTTATTTATTTTCACACCACCGAGTGGAGCAGGGAACCGATGTCACGAGGAGGATGGAAATTTGACGCAATTGGTCGGATTACTTAACGCATCGTTTTATTGAGAAGAGCGTTCCTATGAGCAGAGAATAAACGCTACTGAGTGGAACTGCGTGGATCAACTCCTCATTGAATTAACATCGCAAATCCAGATTGGGTCAAGAACGACACTGCAAAGAGAATTACAGGAAAAATGTCTACACTTCGGACTGCACAGTACCGTCCATTAAGTAAGTGACTAAAATCAAGGACATTTTTCGTGTCATCAGCAAATTAACAATGAAGACCACAAATACCCTTCACGGAGTTCGTCTTCTTTGGTGGGAAGTATCCTGAGTCCAGAAAGGGGAGCAGATCAGGAGGTATCTTAGAAGGAGTCTACAGGCAATTGAGGCCAACATCATTCACAACCGAGAACCAACCACCAATCGCCGATCCGCACCCAAGCAATGCTCCTCTGTGTGCAGGACATCACAGGCGACACACAACAGGGTGCCAACAAGATGACTACTTGTTTCCCATTGATCGTGAGGTACCATGCGGGATGGACGTCAGTGACACTGATCGGCAGACTGCACGCAAGTCGCCTTGTGGATGCTTTCTCTCAACCACGTTTGGGACATGGTCTGCTGAAGAAAGCCATAGATCGTCTCTGTGGATATCAAGCACGTTGCTGGTATCGCAGTACGGATGAAGGTCCATTCACAGGAAAAACTGCTTAAATAAAAGAAGGGCGGCATGACGACCGAAATATGGTTCAAATGGCTCTGAGCACTATGGGTCTTAACTGCTGAGGTCATCAGTCCCCTAGAACTTAGAACTACTTAAACCTAACTAACCTAAGTACATCACACACATCCATGCCCGAGGCAGGATTCAAACCTGCGACAGTAGCGATCGTGCGGTTCCAGACTGTAGCGCCTAGAACCGCTCGGCCACTGCGGCCGGCACCGAAATATGGATAGTGTCTGAGAGAAAGACGTGTGCAAGAGCCTCAAGCAACTGTCTGGCGAGGCACATTGGACAACAGCGCCACAATACCATTTCAAAACTGACGAAAAGGGTTTTCGCTCTGCCATGGCCGTGTGCAAGGTTAATCCGTCCTTGAAAAGCAACCCATGGCAAACAAAAGAATGCAATTTCGCTAGCATGCAGCTGGCCTTGGGTGGCTAAGTCGGAAATGTCTGTGCCACGTGGGGGATAAGTGACGCCAAATGTACGTTAACATACTGTGTCCGTAGCACAAGATGGAGAGTGAAATCGAGACATAACAATCGGATATTAGCAGCTACTCGCAATCGAGCAGCGGTGTCGTCAGAAAGCTCCACACCAATGGCCAGGCGTTAAGGCAGCTGCAAAAGATTCGCCTTAGGTTATAACCCATGCCAGTTCAATGATCTCCGCTACACTACGAGCAATGAGTAAGAGATCGTCCACATAAGGAGAAGGGCTACAGTAAAATAGATGGCCATCGAAGACGTCCCAGACAGGGCTTGACGAAGGCCACAGGGCAACGGTTCCAAGGTGAAAGCAAACAACAGGGCAGAAAGCGGGAAGCCTCAACGCACTGATTGGGGATATCATTCCACGGAGGAGACGGGTTAAGACGTTGACGGTAGTATCAAAGAATCCCATATTGCTGAGTATGCCTTCAAGGTAGCCATGATCGAGCTGTTCAAACGTCTGGCTGAAGAGTAGCAAAAAGTTCAGGTACAGGACGAACATGAGCAAGGGCTATTATGACTCCATAGGGACCAGGGCAGTGCATATGGTATTGGCCTCTCCCAAAAGAGATTTAATCAGCGACACCACATACCACGCCGTATGTTTAAGCCGTACAGCCAACAGCTGGGTAAAGATCTTTGTGTCGCTGTTGAGCAACGTCAAAGAGCGATAATATGGGAATGACCGTCAAGGGAACTGTCTGTAATCTGCAAGATAGGCTACATTAAGTCCTGACATATATCTGTCCTCAGCGGAGCCAGTAGGGGAAGAAACGTACGATAAAACTCCAGTGGGTGGCATCAGTTCCGGGTGACTTGTTTGTAGTACCCTCCTGGACAGCGTCATCAACTTCGTCCTCCATGACTTCGGCAGAAAGATTCATCGTTGCATCCACATAACCTAGCCAAAGGTGAGTCGAGAGACTCTCATGATGTCGGAAAGATGATGATGATGTGCAGAGTAAAGTGTAATATACGGAGGGCTGACCGTACATTGCGTTGGGTATTAAAGCGCTGCCCATCATCAAAGAACATTAACCTCTGACGGTAGTGCTGTTCCACTACCATGCAGTACATAGACGGAGGCTCCTACATTATGCTGTTACGTATGCGAGTCCTGACGATAGCTCCTTCAAGCTAACTGTAAACAGAGGGCAGTTATCTGTGCCTTGGCATGATTCACCATCGCCTGCCACTCTGGTGAATGTGGGATGATACAACATTCGTGAAGAACGATGACATATAAATCTCACATTTCTCGCCGATACGCTGGGACATCCCTTCAGTAACCAATCAGGGCCCTTGCAGACGATAAGCTTTGGACAGAGTATCGACCATGACAGGGTAGACAAACATCACGGCATTAACGACCTGCTGTCCACATGGTCTCGATGAGCTGGCGACAGTCAAGTGACAAGCACCATGTTCAGTTTTTACAGCTCCCAACCGCGTACACCGTTTGGTGGCAGACTGACAGCACAGTATAGGCATCATGGTTGGAGAATATAAAGGGTCTGACGTCAGCAGCCTGAACGCCACAGACAATAACGCGGGAGACACAAACACGATCGAGGCGACTGTAAGAATGGCCATTGGAATGCATAAGCCCTGGCTGATCACCATAATATGCTGACGAAAGTTCTAAAGGCTGAGGTGCTGGACAACTGCAGCTAGCACTGCACAGTTGTTCCGTGAGCGCCTGGCTTGACTTGAAGTCGCCTCCTGTCATCAAGGCATCCTCCCACCCAGGAAGAGAGAGAGCGTATCATAGAAGAGAGCTGAAAGTTGACGACCTGGACCAAAAGATACATAGAGGATGATCCTGACGCCACCAGACGTGAGAGCCATACTTTTAACTTGCAGGACGTGGACAATTCCATGAGCAAGGATACTGTCGCGTGAAAGGATCACCAACACACAACAAGTAGGAGAAGCATGGAAATGTATGTCATAAAGTCATGGGAGCACAAAAAGCTGCAATATGTACCTCCTGAAGGAGGGCAACGTCCACGTCTACAGCATGCAACATTTCATTGAGCAACATCTGTTTAAAGGATGTAGGAATGGTATTGACACTAAACATGGCTATGCAGTAAGTTTGAAAGGCTGACACCCTCAGGAGGACGGAGCTCCTATTAGGCCACTGAAGGGCACATCACTGTAATGGGGAGGGAGCCGACCTTACCTAAGGTGTTCCATCACACTATATTTGGTACCAAGCTCCGCGGGGTTTGACACGCGCCAGAGAGCATGGAACTCTATGACCACTAGAAGTCTCTGTAGCAGTCATGTTATAAACCGTGGCTGCACATGCTCCTGGCCCCGAGTCTAACGTGAGGGTGCCACTGTGTTGCACGTGATCCCAGCGGCCAATTACGACACACCCTGCCGTGTATTTACACGGCTGCCTCTCACTCAGCGAGGCAGTCTGGAATTTGCGTTGAGTCGGTTGATACCTCGCCTACAGACATCGTGTTTACGTTGCATGTGTTTACTTCTGTTTATGACGTTGTTTTGATTTCGTGAGGTTATCTCTTGTGCTTAATACTTTGTTCTTGATCTTGGTGTCTTGTTCGGTTGTCTATCGTCGTGCTTGTCCTTCCATTCCCGTTCGTCCGTCTTGTTTGTTTTGTGGGATGCTGCTATTCGGTCTCACCGAGTTTTCGTCAACAGCAAACCCCGCGACCATTCCTGTCGTGGTCATAACACTATAGACTTCCAGAAGGTCCATCCTCAGCATCAACACCGTCCTCCAATTGGGCCAGTTCAGTGGAACACTATCACAACTGCCAACACAGGGAGCGTCAGGCACAAGAATGGGGGCAACCACATCAAATGTAGAAGGGCTAAAGTTGGGTCTTTCGGTGGGTTCTGACCTAACTCGGAGGCAGGGAGAGACGTTGGGTTGTCCAGCACCAGGATGTTAGAGGACAAGGCATCATCAGTAAGAAGGTTGTCATCCTGTGCAACATCTCATGGAAGCAGTCATCAGAAAGGGCCAGCTGACGGCCATTGTCCATTTGGCCCTGACGCTGGTGGCAGTGTAGGAGAAACAGGCAAAACGTCCATCCCATTCTCAAGAGACTAGTTCAGAGTGGCCACAGCAGGAGGAAGGACCCTTGCAGACTCATAAGATAAAGGTAACACAGTGGGTGCCTCAGGGAGTGTGACGTCTGCCATCAGTGTCTGAACCAATCTACATTGGAGACATACAGAATGGAGAAGATCTTCCTGGAAAGAACCTCACAAAGTGCAGCTGGAAATCATACTGATGAATGCCCTACAGCCAGTAATAATCAAGTTGGAAATCACCTTTTATCTCTGTTCAGTTTTTATCTGACAGACACCATTGACAACATGGTAGGTTTCGAAGGTCTTCCACGTTTCAGCGACGTCATTGACGAATTTTCCCTAAGGTTGAAAGATGTCCACCACAACAACAGACGGCTCCTCAAATAGGAGTTTGAAATTATCAACGTTTGGAAGCCGAAACCAGAGTGGTCAACCATGATAGCCTCTGTATTGCCATCAGAGTACCAGAACTTGGGATCGTTAGCATGGCATTGCTCAACGTCGGTGCACTGCTCTTCATTCGCCAACTTTATGTACACACTGGTTCTAAGGATCGAAAAATGAATTCTGGGAACATATTACAATGGGTCATCACATATGAACTGTTCTATTTCAAATACTTTGGTCATTCACGATCCAAATGAAAGGTTAGTTTAATCGTGACTTGGTGATAGAAAACCGCCATGATGGTTGACGGATTCGGATCCAAATACAAGCTGATATGCAGAATGAAACAAAGACACGAGCTCGCTCGCACACAGCACAACAGGTCAGACGTAAATAAGGCGTGCTCACCTCACCACTGCCAAAGGCAGACTGACTCAGCTACAGAGTTAGATGCTCCTCGTGCTTTACTACCATGTTATTACTAAATTTACCACCTGTGGGGGCAATGTCTGCATAAATAGTTTTCAATACTCATTTAATTCATAACAGGTTTTTCGACATATATTAAACAGTATCTTAAACATATGATATCTACATCCATTTCCATATTCCATAAGCCACGTTACATCGTGTCGTGGAGGGCACTTCTGCAACCGTAACTGTATCGAAACTTCCTGGCAGACTAAAACTGGGTGACGGAGCGGGACTCCAACTCGGGACCTTTGCCTTTCGCGGGCCAGTATCAACTGAGCTACCCAAGCACGACTCACGCCCCGTCCTCACAGCTATACTTCTGCCAGTACCTCGTCTCCTACTGGCAGAAGTAAAGCTGTGAGGACGGGGCGTAAGTAGTGCTTGGTTAGCTCAGTTGGTAGAGCACTTGCCCACGAAAGGCAAAGGTCCCGAGTTCGGGTCTCGGTCCGGCAAACAGTTTTAATCTGCCAAGAAGTTTCAGATCAGGCGCACACTCCGCTGCAGAATGAAAATCCCATTCTCGTAACTGTATCACTCCTAGTTCAATTAACGAACGCTGAATGGATAAAATGACTGTCAATAGTGCCTTGGCAGAATGCCTCTCCTCTCTGTCTGAGCTCTAATTTCTAATGTTAACTCATTGTGGTCATTTCATTAGTTGCACAGTGATGTGGTAGGAATCAGTGCGTTGCCTCTTCGTACTTCGAACATTCTGAAGTACTTCGAAGAAAACGATTTATTGACACGTAGTCAGCACGGATTCAGAAAATAACGTTCTTGCGAAACACAACTAGATCCTTATACTCATGAAGTAAAGAGTGCTATCGACAGAGGATGTCAAATTGTTTCCATATTTTTATATTTCCAGAAGACTTTTTACACCGTTCCTCACAAGCGTCTTCTAAACAAACTGCGTGCCTACGGACGACTGGACGACTGGATTCGTGATTTCCTGTCAGGAAGGTCACAGTTTGTACTAATAGACGGAAAGTCATTGAGTAAAACAGAAATTATATCCGGCGTTCCTCAAGGAAGTGTTATAGGCTCTCTATTGTTCCTCATTTACACTCCTGGAAATTGAAATAAGAACACCGTGAATTCATTGACCCAGGAATGGGAAACTTTATTGACACATTCCTGGGGTCAGATACATCACATGATCACACTGACAGAACCACAGGCACATAGACACAGGCAACAGAGCATGCACAATGTCGGCACTAGTACAGTGTATATCCACCTTTCGCAGCAATGCAGGCTGCTATTCTTCCATGGAGACGATCGTAGAGATGCTGGATGTAGTCCTGTGCAACGGCTTGCCATGCCATTTCCACCTGGCGCCTCAGTTGGACCAGCGTTCGTGCTGGACGTGCAGAACGCGTGAGACGACGCTTCATCCAGTCCCAAACATGCTCAATGGGGGACAGATCCGGAGATCTTGCTGGACAGGGTAGTTGACTTATACCTTCTAGAGCACGTTGGGTGGCACGGGATACATGCGGACGTGCATTGTCCTGTTGGAACAGCAAGTTCCCTTGCCGGTCTAGGAATGGTAGAACGATGGGTTCGATGACGGTTTGGATGTACCGTGCACTATTCTGGGTCCCCTCAACGATCACTAGAGGTGTACGGCCAGAGTAGGAGATCGCTCCCCACACCATGATGCCGGGTGTTGGCCCTGTGTGCCCCGGTCGTATGCAGTCCTGATTGTGGCGCTCACCTGCACGGCGCCAAACACGCATACGACCATCATTGGCACTAAGGCAGAAGCGACTCTCATCGCCGAAGACGACACGTCTCCATTCGTCCCTCCATTCACGCCTGTCGCGACACCACTGGAGGCGGGCTGCACGATGTTGGGGCGTGAGCGGAAGACGGCCTAACGGTGTGCGGGACCGTAGCCCAGCTTCATGGAGACGGTTGCGAATGGTTCTCGCCGATACCCCAGGAGCAACAGTGTCCCTAATTTGCTGGGAAGTGGCGGTGCGGTCCCCTACGGCACAGCGTAGGATCCTACGGTCTTGGCGTGCATCCGTGCGTTGCTGCGGTCCGGTCCCAGGTCGACGGGCACGTGCACCTTCCGCCGACCACTGGCGACAACATCTATGTACTGTGGAGACCTCACGCCCCACGTGTTGAGCAATTCGGCGGTACGTCCACCCGGCCTCCCGCATGCGCACTATACGCCCTCGCCCAAAGTCCGTCAACTGCACATACGGTTCACGTCCACGCTGTCGCGGCATGCTACCAGTGTTAAAGACTGCGATGGAGCTCCGTATGCCACGGCAAACTGGCTGACACTGACGGCGGTGATGCACAAATGCTGCGCAGCTAGCGCCATTCGACGGCCAACACCGCGGTTCCATGTGTGTCCGCTGTGCCGTGCGTGTGATCATTGCTTGTACAGCCCTCTCGCAGTGTCCGGAGCAAGTATGGTGGGTCTGACACACCGGTCTCAATGTGTTCTTTTTTCCATTTCCAGGAGTGTATATTAACGACATATGAGCCAGTCTCAGTAGCCACCTTAGATTGTTTGTGGACGATATTGTCATTTACCGTCTTGTAAAGTCCTCAGATGACCAAAACGAATTGTAAAATGATTTAGGTAACATATCTATATGGTGCGAGAAGTGGCAATTGGCCCTGAATGAAGAAAAGTTATTCACATGAGTACTTAAAGAAATCCGCTAAATTTCGATTACGCGTTAAGTCACACAAATCTGAAGTCTGTAAATTCTACTAAATACTTAGGGATTACTATTACAAATACACTATTAGATAATGTTGTGGTTAGAGCCAACCAAAGACCGCAATTCATTGGCAGAACACTTAGGAGGTGCTACAGATCTATTAAAGAGAACGCTCACACCACGCTTGCCTGCCCTATTCTTGAGTATTGTTGTGCGGTGTGGGATCCACATCAGATGGAACTCACGGATGACATCGAAAAAGTAGAAAGAAGGGCAGCTCGTTTTGTATTATCACGAAGTAGGGGAGATAGTTCCACAGACATGGTACGTGAATAGGAGAAACAATCATTAAAACAAAGGCGTTTTTCGTTGCGACGGGATCTTCTCATGAAATTTCAAACACCAGTTTTCCCCTCCTGTTGGCACCCATAAACATAGAGAGAAATGACCATCACGATAAAATAAATCAGTTCTCGCACAGAAATTTAAGTTCTCGCTTTTCCCGCGCGCCGTCCGAGAGTGAAATGGTAGAGAGACAGCTTTTAGGTGGTTCACTGAACCCTCTGCCAGGCACTTCATTGTGAATACCAGAGTAATGATGTAGATGTAGTGCTCTCGAAATCCATACCTGTCATAAAAATGCGTTTAGATGTATTTGTATGTATGTAAGTACTTTCCACATGCCCTTCTAAACCACTAGACTGATTTCAACCAAACTTGGCACACACATCACTTACTGTCCGGAAATCATTGCTGCGTGGATAAGAACCAATAACTTATCAAAGGTAAAACTTTGAACATAGCTGCTAAGGTTCAGTGACCGTTTCAGAATTATATTAGAACAAATAAGCCCTCGGTCACAAATATTAAGTCAAAATTGACCAGGTTTCGACGCTACCATGAGCGTCGTCTCTAGAATTAGACTAACTGTTCTAAAACATATTAGGTATATAATACAATAATAAAATTAAAGTTGGTGCTGACTGGAAAAAGAAGCACTACTTTACAAGTCACATATTAAAAAAGATCTAAGCCGGAGAGGCGACGTCATGAATAGTTGTAAGTGAGATGGCGAGCCGCTAAGGGCTGCTCGTACTGTGAACAAGGGTTGCAACAAGGCTGAGGTGGCCACGTTAGAAAGTATGGGCAAGTAAACATGGTGTTGCTACGAGCGCCATCTAATAGCCGCAGAAACAACTAGGCTACTGTACATTCAAAATTAGACACATCAAAATGTGATGCAGCTGATTCAGGCATAACGTAAGCACTAATAATAATAGGATGAAGTTACATATTTATCTGCTTTAAATAGAGAAACATTTTGTAACGTAAAAAACGTTAGTTATGGCATACAAGAAAACAGCAAAGATGTGACAGGAAAAGATGTTCTTTATATCTGATGGTGAAAGCACGTCCAGTTTGCCCTATATAATAGGAGGAGCAGGTATCGCAGATGATCTTATAAACGCCTGAACTTTCTGTAGGGGAGGGAATGGATTTCAAATTATGAATGAAGTTTTTCTTTAGATTATTATTAGAAGAGAAGGCAACATTGCAGTTATATTTGTTGCAAAGCATGGGCTGAATCTGATAGGAAATGGGTCCTATGAAAGGAATAGAAATACTTTTTTTTGGGTTAATTTCAGTGCATGAGGTGTTGAGCGTGGTAGTTTTTGCAGTTTCCTTTTTTAGGATATCGTTCACCATGTTAGGCGTATATTCATTATTGACTGCTATGGTTTTAAGTAAATTAATCTCCTCATTAAACTTTTCTGCTGAAAGTGGTGTGGAGGTGGGTCGGTGGACGGCAGAGTGAAAAAAGGCCATTTTTTGAGACTGTGGATGAAAAGAGGATGCAGGCACGATTTGGTCAGTATACGTTTCTTTTCGAAAAATACTGAAAGTGATTTTATTGTCTTCTATTGTAAGTCTAAATAATGTAATTGGCGGTTTACGTTATCGAGTTCAATAGTGAAATAAGTTTTTTCATGGAGGTCGTTAAAAAGTTTAAATATATTATCAATTCTATCTGCGGGTCCATTGTAGATGACTAGCTTATCATCTACGTATATTGTGTAAGAAAGGATACCTAGTGAAGCGGTTGAGATATGGTTAAACAGCTTTTTTCCAAGGAACTGATAAAGATGTAGGCAAGGGTGCCGCCTAAAGGGTCGCCCATAGCGAGCCCATTAGACTGCTGGTACAGTTGTCCGTTGAATTCAAAGTAGTTGTACATGACAACGACATTAATGAGATTCATAAAATCGGTAATCTGTTAATCTGATAGATCTTTTTTAAATTGACGTAAATTTTCTTCCATAATAATGAGCGTCTCATGTACCAGGACATTGGTATAAAGATTTTTAATATCTAAGGAAAAGAGCTTGGTGTCTGAATTGCATACTAAGTTTTTAATATTTTGGACCAAAACGTGGCTAATAGGAACGGAATAATTATTTTCGAAAACGAAAGATTTTTTCAAGGTTTCGTGTAGAAATCGGGTCATATCGTGATATGCGTTATACATCGTATTGGAGAATGGATGTATTGGATGATTAGGTTTATGAACTTTTGAACTGGGACAGAAATTTAGGGGGCTGAGGGTTCATACTGATGAGTAGTTTCTTTTGGAAAGGTTTTATAAGAAATTTTGCATTGTTAATGGCTGACCTTACTTCTTTCTGTAATTTAGGAGTCGGATCCTCATGCAGCTGCAATATGTTGTTTTCACTGAAGAAACTTTCAATTTTAGAAATATACTTAAAAATATAAGCAATGGCTAGATAACAACCTTTATCCGATTTAGTTATTAAAGCATTTGCTGTTTTAAGCTTATTATCAATGAAAGTTACTAAAATTCTGTCGTTATGCGTAGCATTAGACAAAGTATTTGCCTTTTTCTCTAGCATGCGGGTTACATCAGACGCAATTATGGATTGAGAAGCCTTGGCTTTCACCCAGCAGGCCCGGATTCGATTCCCGGCATGGGAACCAAATACCCTCAGACTTCAAGAACAATATAATAATTCCAATCCCAAAGAAAGCAGTTGTTGACAGATGTAAAAATTATCGAACTATCAGTTTAATAAGTCACAGCTGGAAAATACTAACGCTAATTCCTTACAGACGAATGGAAAAGCTAGTAAAAGCCGACATCGGGGAAGATCAGTTTGGATTCCGTAGAAATGTTGGAACACGTGAGGCAATACTGACTCTACGACTTACCTTAGAACCTAGATTAAGGAAGGGCAAACCTACGTTTCTAGCATTTGTAGACTTAGAGAAAGCTTTTGACAATGTTGATTGGAATACTGTCTTTCAAATTCTGAAAGTAGCACCGGTAAAATACAGAGAGCGAAAGGCTATTTACAATTTGTACAGAAACCATATGGCAGTTATAAAGAGTCGAGGGACATGAAAGGGAAGCAGTGGTTGGGAAGGGAGTGAGGCAGGGTTGTAGTCTCTCCCCGATGTTATTCCATCTGTATATTGAGCAAGCAGTAAAGGAAAGAAAAGAAAAATTCGGAGTAGGTATTAAAATCCATGGAGAAGAAATAAAAATGTTGAGGTTCGCTGATGACGTTGTAATTCTGTCAGAGACAGCAAAAGACCTGGAAGAGCAGCTGAACGGAATGGACTGTATCTTGAAAGGAATATATAAGATGAACATCAATAAAAGCAAAACGAGGATAATGGAATGTAGTCGAATTAAGTCGGATGATGTTAAGGGAATTAGATTAGGAAATGAGACACTTAAAGTAGTCAAGCAGTTTTGCTATTTGGGGAGCAAAATAACTGATGATGGTCGAAGTAGAGAGGATATGAAAGGTAGACTGGCAATGGCAAGGGAAGTGTTCCGAAGAAGAGGAATTTGTTAACATCGAGTATAGATTTAAGTGTCAGGAATTCATTTCTGAAAGTATTTGTATGGAGTGTAGCCATGTATGGAAGTGAAACATGGACGATAAATAGTTTAGACAAAAAGAGAATAGAAGCTTTCGAAATGTGGTGCTACAGAAGAATGCTGAAGATCAGATGGGTAGATCACATAACTAATGAGGAAGTATTGAATAGTATTGGGGAGAAGAGAAGTTTGTGGCACAACTTGACCAGAAGAAGGGATCGTTTGGTAGGACATGTTCTGAGGAATCAAGGGATCACCAATTTAGTATTGGAGGGCAGCGTGGAGGGTAATAATCGTAGAGGGAGACCAAGAAATGACTACACTAAGCAGATTCAGAAGGATGTAGGTTGCAGTAGGTACTGAGAGATGAAGAAGCTTGCACAGGACAGAGTAGCATGGAGAGCTGCATCAAACCAGTCCCAGGACTGAGGACAACAACAACAATGCTTGTGGTCAAAAACATTTAAACTGCACGCAGATTCACCGTGAAATTCTGTCAGTAAATGCACCAAATGCAATGTTCGAGTCTTTTCGTAGTGAAATGCGGCCAATAATTTTGACGAAAGCCGCGCAGGCGTGGGTGATGCTGATCTGCCATAAACTTCAGATCATGCGGCTTACGACTTTTAGTCACACTGAGAGAACAGTTAAATTTTCTAATCATCAGGACATGCAGATAGCAGTTTTAGAAGGGCTACACCTCTAAGGAGCGATTTCTGTCATCGGGGAAATGAACCATTGGTACACCGTTGTTTACAGAGAATCTGGGACTAAGTTAAAAAAAGCTTCATGTAGCTCAGTCTCTGTGAAGTGTTGTGTGGCGTTCAATAAAAGTTACTTGGTCTGCTATAATGATGAGTAACTTGGTTTGTTAAGTTCTTAGTTTAAAACGTACGAATGTACACTGACGCCCCAAAGAAACTGGTACAGGCATGCGTATTCATATACAAACGTATATAAAGAGGCACAACACGGCACTGCGGTTAGCATCAGCGATGCCTATATAAAACAACAAGTGTCTGCCGCGTTGCTTTATCGGTTACTGCTGCTACACTACTGGCCATTAAAATTGCATATGATAAACGGGCATTCATTGGGCAAATATATTCCACTAAAACTTACATGTGATTACATTTTCAAGCAATTTGGGTGCATAGATCCTGAGATATCAGTACCCAAACAACCACCTCTGGCCTTAAAAACGACCTTGATGCACCTGGACATTAAATCAAACGGATCTTGGAAGGCGTGTACAGGTACAGCTGCCCATGCAGGTTCAAAACGATACCACAGTTCATCAAGAGTAGTGACTGGCGTATTGTGACGAGACAGTTGCTCGGGCACCATTGACCACACATTTTCACGTGGTGAGAGATCTGGAGAATGTGCTGGCCAGGGCAGCAGTCGAACATTTTCTGTATCCAGAAAGGCCCGTACAGGGCCTGCAACATGCAGTCGTGCATTATCCTGCTGAAATACAGCGTTTCGCGGGGATCGAATGAAGGGTAGAGCCAGGAGTCGTAAAACATCTGAAATGTAACGTCCTCTGTTCAAAGTGCCCTCAATGCGAACAAGCGGCGACCGAGACGTGTAACCAATGGCACCCCATATCATCACACCGGGTGATACGCCAGTATGGCGATGACGAATACAAGCTTCCAATGTGCGTCACCGCGGTATCGCCAAACACGGATGTGACCATCGTGATGCTGTAAACATAACCTGGATTCATCCGAAAAAATGACGTTTTCCCATTCGTGCACCCAGTACACCATCGCACGTGCTCCTGACTGTGATGCAGCGTCAAGGGTAACCGCAACCACGACCTCCGAGCTGATAGTCCATGCTGCTGCAAACGTCGTCGAACTGTTCGTGCAGATGGTTGTTGTCTTGCGAACGTGTAGAACCAGGGATCGAGACGTGGCTGCACGATCCGTTACAGCCATGCGGATAAGATGCCTGTCATCTCGACTGCTAAGTATACGAGGCCGTTGGGAACCAGCACGGCGTTCCGTATTACCCTCCTGA
This sequence comes from Schistocerca gregaria, assembly GCF_023897955.1. Classification (NCBI taxonomy): domain Eukaryota; kingdom Metazoa; phylum Arthropoda; class Insecta; order Orthoptera; family Acrididae; genus Schistocerca; species Schistocerca gregaria. Next base: position 152,125,276 of record NC_064928.1, on the reverse strand, counting down.
ACCCACCGATTCAATATTCTCCTAACACTCATTGGATCTCGAACAACGCGAGCAGCAATGTCACGATACGATAAACTGCAATCGCGATAGACGACAATGCGACCTTTATCGAAGTCTGGAAACGTGATGGTACGCATTTCACCTCCTTACACGAGGCATCACAACAACGTTTCACCAGGCAACGCCGGTCAACTGCTGTTTGTGTATGAGAAATTGGTTAGAAAGTTTCTTCGTGTCTGCACGTTGTAGGTGTCGCCACCGGCGCCAACCTTGTGTGAATGCTCTGAAAAACTAATCATTTGCATATTCCAGCATCTTCTTCCTGTCGGTTAAATTTCGCGTCTGTTGCATTTCATCTTCGTGGTGTAGCAATTTTAATGTCCAGTAGTGTAATTCGTAATACACCACACCGTCGCTATTCCATCACATGAATATAACATTATCTTCTGTGGATGCACGCTGGTGTTTGTAAGGGGACTTGCGTTTTTGTTCGGCCAGGACCGTCCCTTTCTTTTGCTTATATTAGCATAGAGACACCATTTCTCTTCACACGTAACAATACAGGAAAGGAATGGTCCGTATTGGTCACGAACAAATTGATGACGAACCAGCAGAGATGCACATGAGGCCAGTCGCCAATTTTTTCGATTTTGGCGCAGAGCATGTGGTACCCGTACACATTTTTGAACCTACCGCATTCCCTCAAATATCGGACGATGGTGAAATGGTCACAGTCCGTAACATTTGTCACTTCTCGTGTACACCGACACAAAACATCGTGTATTCATGCGTTTAAACGATCTTCATAGAACCGCAATGGTCTTCCTGAAAGTGCAAAGTTACAAACATCGATACGTTCCTCCTTATAAAGACAAAACCATTTTCTTGTAATGCTCTGTCCTGTGTCTTTATCCCCAGATACAAGAAGAATGTTTCTGGCTGCTTCCGTTGCTGTCACAGCTCTATTGAAGTTAAACAAAAGAATATGTCAAAAATGTTCCGATTTTTCCACTTGGAACTCTGTTTTCTAGCGCTCACAGTTCCATATACTGTGTCCAAATGGTAAAAGACAGTATGTAATCTCAAAAAGCAACAGTGAACTATAAATAAAGAAATGACAGTGGGTAAACAAACCCATAGCACCAATAATACCTACACCCAAAGCAAAAAGGCTGCGAACTTATGCAGCCATCTAATGCATCGAAAGTGTTTCTGAATTGATGGAATATGTCGTCAACTCGTCCGCCTTGACCTAATGAGCATTGAATTTTACTGACGAACGAAGACTACCAGAATGAGATTTTTCACTCTGCAGCGGGGTGTGCGCTGATATGAAACTTCCTGGCAGATTAAAACTGTGCACCGGACCGAAACTCGAACTCAGGACCTTTACCTTTCGCGGGAAAGTGCTCTCCCAACTGAGCTACCCAAGCACAACTCACGGCCCGTCCTCACAGCTTTACTTCTCGCTGTACCTCGTCTCCTACTTTCCAAACTTTGCACAAGCTCTCCAGCACATAGTTTTAATCTGTCAGGAAGTTTCATATCAGCGCACACTCCACTGCAGAGTGAAAATCTCATTCTGGAAACATCCCCCAGGCTGTGGCTAAGTCATGTCTCCGCAATATCCTTTCTTTCAGGTGTGCAAATTCTGCAAGGTTCGAAGAAGAGCTTCAGTGAAGTATGGAAGCTAGGAGTCCAGGTACTGGTAGATTTAAAGCTGTGAGGACGGGGCGTGAGTCGTGCTTGGGTAGCTCAGATGGTAGAGCTATTCCCCGCGAAAGGCAAAGGTCACGAGTTCGAGTCTCGGTCCGGCACACAGTTTTCATCAGCCAGGAAGGAACAAAGGCTAGTTCGTGGAATCGATTTGTAGAGGGGATTGTAGTGTTCGAGAGCCGTCGTAGTGCATGAGTGTAAAACATGTACCATAATTCCACAACAGACTGATTTCAGCGCTGTAGGCCAATAACAGTGCGCCTCACGACACCAATTTATGGATATATCCCTCCTTCATTCCTAAACGAAGTACAGAGAAAGAATTCGCATTCAGGATTCATATATAAGCGGTCCGATGCAGTGGTACACTTTGTCGACGGGAATATTTCACTCCGCCGCCTGCAGGCAGCATAAAGGCAAATATCCGGCAGCAGCGTGGCCTACAATCTTCTTTTTCGGTTTGTAGCTCCCGGAAGCCGCAACACGCTGCAAAATTGAGCCTCTGCGATGCAGAAGGGCGCGCTTGGCAGTGTGCCAGACGGAGAGATCGCCCACTACCGGAGCATTCAACAAGATTCCAGTGCCAGCCCCAGGTAGCGCCAGAGGCCAATCCGATAAAACTCCACGAGAGCGTCCTGAATGCGCGCCTCCACTCGCCTCTGATGAGAAACATGCAAAACACTGCTGTAAATGTAATAGCGCCAGAGAGCTATATGATTAATGACCCGTACGCACTCAGCGCAGACACCTACAAGTACCGCTATGGTCGTAATCGGACTTACAGACCCTAGCCTGAAACAGTGCTACACATTCCACCTGATGAAATTTTGTTGTAATGTGATTATGGATCTGTATCGGCGACTTCAATCTGTTGTGAATTATGGAACATGTTTCATACTGAGGTGATAAAAGTGATGGGGTAGATATTACACACACGCAGATGTCGGTAGTGTCACTAACAACAGACATAAGAGGGTAATGCATTGGCCGAGATGTAATTTGTACTCAGGTGATTAATGTGAAGAGGTTTCCGAAGTGATTATGGAGACGCGACATGAATTAACATACTTCGAACGTGCAATGGCAATCTTACCTACACTCACGGGTCATTCCATTTCGAAAACAGTTGTGGTATTCAGTGTTCCGAGATCCACAGAGTGAAAACTGTGCAGAGAATGTCACATTTCAGGCGTTATCTCTCACCACGGGCAACGCAATGACCGACGGTCTTCACTTAACGACCCAGAGCAGCGGCTTTTGCGTGGAGGTGTCACTGTTGACAGACAAGCAACACCTCGTGAAACAATCCAGATATTAATGTGGCACGTACGACACTGTGGCAAAATTTGGCGGTAATGGGCTGTGTCTGTGACTGACTATGCTACCAGCACGACATCGCCTTCAGTGCCTTTCCTGAGCTCGTGGCCATATCGGTTTGACCCTCCCACTACTGGAAAACCGTGGCCTGCTTGCATGTCCCGATTCTAGTTAGTAACCCCTACGAAGCGATGGAAGGAAGTTGTCAACAAGGCGCTGTGCAAGTTGGTAGCAGTGCCTTTCCTGAGCTCGTGGCCATATCGCTTTGACCCTACCACTACTGGAAAACCGTGGCCTGCTTGCATGTCCCGATTCTAGTTAGTAATCCCTACGAAGCGATGGACCAAAGTTGGCAACAAGGCGCCATAATGGTGCGGGCTGTGTTTATATGGAATGGACTGGGTCCTCTGGATGTTCGCCTACCTGGAGACCAGTTGCAGCCGTTAATGGAAGTAATTTTCCCAAACAACTCTGGAATTTTTATGGCAAGTGGCAATGCGCCATGCCACCGGGCTATAGTTTTTCGTGATTGGTTTGAAGAACGTTGTGGAGAATTGCAACGAATGACTTCGCGACCAGACGGCCCAAAATGGGTGCTGAACCGTGCTACTAGTCAATACATTAGAAAATCAAAATTACAAATAAATGGCTCTGAGAACTGTGGGACTTAACATCTTATGTCAGCAGTCCCGTAGAACTTAGAACTACTTAAACCTAACCAACCTAAGGACATCACACACATCCATGCCCGAGGCAGGATTCGAACCTGCGACCGTAGCAGTCCCGCGTTTCCGGACTGCAGTGCCTAGAACCGCATCTCCACCGCGGCCGGCTTAAAATTACAATCTCACCACAGTTATTTACAGAAAATAGGAATCCAGGGATCACTGGTGATGGTCAAGCTTCTGATTGTTTTATAATTTTAATTCGACTCAAAACAGACTTTATTATAAACTTCAATTCGGACATTTGCCCTCTTACTGATGCAATATACAAATTTTCACTTTAATTGAATTACATAAACACGAATGGCTATCATATTTTGCATCCGCAACCAAAAACATAGATATTCGGCACGGTGAATAGTCTATCATAGTCAATCGTTCTTGTTTAATCATATCTCAATAGGCTACTAACACTATACACTTCCAACACAAAGTTACACATACGCAGCCACATAATACAACTTCATAAAATAAAAAAACTAAGATGTTGAAGCATAATAAAACTGAACTGCCCACATAAAGGTCTACTGTGAAACATACTTATACTAAAAATGCAAAGTGGGCCAACCAAGGTCGCAAGACTGGGCGCACAGGAAAAATAACAAGTTGCACATTACGTAAAGATATACAAATGATTAAAGTAAGCGTTGAATAAGAATGGATAGTAATAACCAGTAAAATACCTTAAGGAAGGCCCACAGCAGTATTTGGAAGCAACAACGCTACGGCCGGCAGGCAATACGAGCGTTCACTCCCCACGGCTTGTGCACAGGGTCACGAGCAGGCGGTATATATTTATTTACAGTCCGACCGGCCTTACAATGCACGTTCCTGACAAGAATCCATAACCTCACCGACGCCAGGAAACGAGCAAACTTAACAAATGGCCAGCAGCACAAACAGATTGCAATGAAAACACGGTCAAATCACAGCCAAACGGGAATATATAATAAGCATGTCCCCCATAACCTTATGGAGCAATACTCTAACAGTACCAGTCTTCCAGTAAATTATCAGGAAATTTATAGATCATTTGCAGTTGCCTTAAAGCACTTTCAACATTAAATAAAGATACCAAATCCAGCAGTGACAAATGATTAAACTATTAACTCTATGTGATTCTTGAGTTTCTCCCGGCGTATTTGATAATCAAAATATCCACGGGTGTACTGCCGGTCTATAGTGTCCAACGGGCACAATATTTCGGCGATCAAACATGTCGCCATCATCAGTAGAACTGACGGACTGAGCTCCTGTGAACGCGCCGGCACGGAGATCCGAACGCTATGGCTGCTCAGGGGGAACTGGGTTCGGTCGCGGCGGCGAGAAAACCACTGAACTTTTTAGGCATGTCCTGACTTCCACGTATTTTCTTTTTAATGGAGAATACTACGAACAAACGGAAGGAGTCGCTATGGGTAGCCCACTCTCACCGGTGGTAGCGAATTTGTACATGGAGAACTTCGAGGAGGAAGCCCTGTCGTCATCCGAATGGAAACCTACTTGCTTTTTCCGTTACTTGGACGACAGGTTCGTCATCTGGCCACATGGTATGGATAAACTCCTTGACTTCCTTACACATCTAAACTCCATACACCCCAACATCAAATTCACTATGGAGTCTGAAACGGAGGGTAAATTACCTTTCCTTGACGTCTTGGTCAGGAGAAGGGCTGACGGCATCCTAGGTCATGGGGTGTATCGAAAGACAACACACACTGATCTGTATTTGCACGCAGACAGCTGCCACCACCCTTCACAGAGGAATGGGGTACTTAAAACTCTTGTACATAGGGCGCGCACTATCTCTGACACAGAGAGTCTACCCCAGGAATTGGAACATCTGAGAACTGTATTTCGAAAAAATGAGTACTCAGAGTGGCAGATCCAACGTGCTCTCCGCCCAACTACTGCATCACAACCTGTTCAGATGGATGAAGTCACGAGGGAGGAGGTAGGCACTGCATTTATTCCATACACAGGCGCACTCTCGGGGAAAATCGCCCGCATTCTGAAGAAACACCGGGTCGGAACTGTGTTTTGTCCTCCGAATAAAACTCGTGCACTGGTTGGGAGAGCCAAAGATGACCTCGGTTTGAGGAAGGCCGGCGTGTACCAGATTCTGTATCAATGTGGCAAGTCGTTTATTGGTCAGACGATGCGTACCGTCGAGGATCGATGAGGTGAACACCAGAGGCACACTCGACTGATGTATCCGAGCAAGTCGGCGGTCGCTGAACATTGTTTGTCGGAAAATCACGCTATGGAGTATGACCGCACGAGGATTCTGGTACAGACGTCGAGATACTGGGACAGCGTTGTTAGAGAGGCCATCGAAATTCGCACCAATGACGACGTCATAAACCGTGACTGTGGCTATAATCTTAGCAAGGCTTGGGAACCAGTGATTGGGTTAATCAAGAGTAAATCGAGCAAACGCATAGTTGTGACGACCACGGCGGACAGAGCCATCACACTGACGTCATCTCAGACGCCGTCGCAATCTGTTCCACCGCGCTACCGTGGCGCGGGGATCGGACGGCGGAGGGAGCGCGCCGCGGGCGGAGGGTATTTAAATCGGCCGCCGCCGCGACCGAACCCAGTTCCCCCTGAGCAGCCATAGCGTACGGATCTCCGTGCCAGCGCGTTCACAGGAGCTCAGTCCGTCAGTTCACCTGATGATGGCGACATGTTTGATCGCCGAAATATTGTGCCCGTTGGACACTATAGACCGGCAGTACACCCGTAGATATTTTGATTATTAACTCTATGTATGCCGGGAGCGTACACAACGGCAACCACTCCCCAAACGGTCAATATGTCCTAAAACAAGTTAAAACGTGCATGAAAACCACTTAAAACACACTCTACAAATTATAAGACATGAAATGTAGAACATCAGGCTCCTTAAAATAGCTACTGTGGACCAAATTCAGAAACACCTCCGGCAACAATCCATGCCACAATAAGTTTCAACAACCTTCTTAGTTAAACGCAAAATAACTTGGAGCTTGCAAATTACGAGCTGGGAAGCTGTTCAGCGTGAGACGACGAACCCACCATAATTTGGCGCGTCAGGGCGCCCAGTGATCGGCACCGTACATCCGACGCGGTCAAAAGACAAGGGCGGCGAGCACGGCGAGACCCTTGCACCACGGTTAGGGACGCCGGCTCTTTTTCAACAGAAGTTGGCTCAATGAACGCCCAACGGAGACTTCCGTCACACATTGACCCGGAAAACCCGCCGGCGGGAGCAGTCAAAGATAGCGAGACAGCCGAATATCGATATCAGCGATGCAAGTAGAACACCCTAGCGCCAGGAGCCACGGCTCACGTGCCATCGACCATTAGCGGAGCGTAATTGAAAGATCAGTTAGTGCACAAAATTTTGTACCGGCCACACTTTTACAATTATGGATAGCACAATTGCTCATTATTCCTGCATAGGACTCCCAACGATTTGCTGAATCATCGCCAAGTCGAGTTGCTGCAATACCCAGGGCAAAATGCATGCATCCCATTACTTCTGTTACCGCAGTGTACTAACAAAAACTATGAAGTTTCTGAAGAACGATCACGTGGTCTGCAAACACTAGAAGGATGTAAGACTGAGCTCGTTCTGTTCCTCCATGGGACCCACACCGCTGTAAATAACAGCGGTCGCTCTGATGCCATGTTCCTTTACTTCTAGCAGGAATTTGACATCGACCTGAGTTGCCGGTTAGTGAAAAAATTACGAGCCTGTCGAGTACTGAACCAGATTTGCGACTGGTTTCGAAACTCCCTTACAGAAAGAACTCAACACGTTGCTCTTAATCGGATAAAATCGACAGATGTAAAGGTAATTTCTGGAACACGCAGGGGAAATGTAACAGGACCATTACTGTAAATACGACGTTTACAAATGATCTAGTAGATGGCGTCGGAAGATCTTTAAGATTCTCTCAGATTAAGCGGTTGCCTGTAAGAAAGTAGCAACGCCAAAAGATAGTAATGATTTGCAGAATGACCTGCATTGATGAATGGTGCAGGCTCTGTTAGTTGACTGTGAGGGTCAATAAATGTAGAAATCCACCTCACTGCAACTAGAAAATCTTCCATAAACAGGGTCTGTCATAAACTATCTAGGCGTAACTATCCATAGTGACTTTAGGTGGGATGACCGCATGAAACAAAAGGCAAGAAAGCCAGACGCCAGGCTGATAATCACAGGATGAATCTTAAAAGCATGTAATTCATCCTCGAAGGAGGTCGACTTTTTTTTAATTTTTTTTTTTGGGTCATCGGTCTACTGTCTGGTTTGATGCGGCCCGCCTCGAATTCCTCCCCTGTGCTAACCTCTTCATCTCAGAGTAGCACTTGCAACCTACGTCCTCAATAATTTGCTTGACGTATTCCAATCTCTGTCTTCCTCTACAGTTTTTGCCCTCTACAGCTCCCTCTAGTACCATGGAAGTCATTCCCTCATGTCTTAGCAGATGTCCTATCATCCTGTCCCTTCTCCTTATCCATGTTTTCCACATATTCCTTTCCTCTCCTCATTCCTTTCCTTATCAGTCCACCTAATTTTCAACAATCGTCTATAGCACCACATCTCAAATGCTTCGATTCTCTTCTGTTCCGGTTTTCCCACAGTCCATGTTTCACTACCATACAATGCTGTACTCCAGACGTACATCCTCAGAAATTTCTTCCTCAAATTAAGGCCGGTATTTGATATTAGTAGACATCTCTTGGCCAGAAATGCCTTTTTTGCCATAACGAGTCTGCTTTTGATGTCCTCCTTGCTCCGTCCGTCATTGATTATTTTACTGCCTAGGTAGCAGAATTCATTAACTTCATTGACTTCGTGACCATCAATCCTGATGTTAAGTTGGTCGCTGTTCTCGTTTCTACTACTTCTCATTACCTTCGTCTTTCTCCGATTTTCAAACCATACTGTGTACCCATTAGACTGTTCATTCCGTTCAGCAGATCATTTAATTCTTCTTCACTTTCACTCAGGATAGCAATGTCATCAGCGAATCGTATCATTGATCTCCTTTCACCTTGTATTTTAATTCCACTCCTGAACCTTTCTTTTATTTCCATCATTGCTTCCTCGATGTACAGATTGAAGAGTAGAGGCGAAAGGCTACAGCCTTGTCTTACACCCTTCTTAATACGAGCACTTCGTTCTTGATAGTCCATTCTTATTATTCCCTCTTGGTTGTTGTACATATTGTATATGACCTGTCTCTCCCTATAGCTTACCCCTACTTTTTTCAGAATCTCGAAAAGCTTGCACCATTTTATATTGTCGAACGCTTTTTCCAGGTCGACAAATCCTATGAACGTGTCTTGATTTTTCTTCAGCCTTGCTTCCATTATTAGCCGTAACGTCAGAATTGCCTCTCTCGTACCTTTACTTTTCCTGAAGCCAAACTGATCGTCACCTAGCGCATTCTCAATTTTCGACTACAAGGTGCTTTTTCCACCAATTGTTGAGTATTGTTCATCATTGTGTGACCCTTACCGGGTAGATCTGACAGAGAAAATCCAACGAAGAGTGGCGGGTCATAGGATTGTTTCGTCCGCACGAGAGCGTCATGGAGAAGATTAACAAACTACAGTGGCAGAGGCTGCAACAGAGGCGTTGTGAAGCGCGATGATATTTGCTATTGAAATTTAGAGACAATACTTTCCAGGAAGAGTCGGACCACATATTACTTCCGATCAAACACATATCGCGAAACGACCACGACAATAAAATCCGAGAAACTAGAGCCAATACGGAGGCTTACCGACAAACATTCTAACAACTCGTCATTCACGAGTGGAACAGGATAGCGGGGATGAGTTGGTAGTACCAGAAGTACCCTCCGTCACAAACCGTTGGGTGCCTCGCGGTCCGCCCCTGTCAGCTGAGTGGTCAGTGCGGCGGAATGCCACGAAAAGGGGCCCGGGTTCGATTCCCTACTAGGGCAGGAGATTTTCTCCGCTCTGGGACTGGTGTTGTCCTCATCACTTCATCCCCATCTCCGACGTACAAGTCGCCCTCGGCGGCCGAACTTCTCCGAATGGGGGACTCGCGGCTCACAATGCCGTATGTTCATTTCCAGGTGTCTTGTCTAGTATGATGTAGATGCAGAACTAATCCGAACATTTAGAGCACTGTATAGGATAGGATTTATTCTTTATTAGTGCAAAATAATAGTACTGGAAAATGTAAGGTTGATTTATTTACTTATATCGCTATTCCCTTCCTACACCGATATTCTGCAAATTACTGTGATGCTACCGGCGGAGGACGCTCTTCATCGAGCAACGCTACGCAATTTCTTTCATTTCTGCTCCTGTATTCGTCGCGGGAAGAATAAATAGTTAGATGCCTATATCACGAGCGTAACTACACACAAGCGCCAAAGAAACTGGTGTAGGCATGAGTATTCAAATACAGAAATATGCAAACATGTAGAATAAGGCTCTGTGGTCGTCAACGGCTTAATAAGAAGACAAAAGCCTGACGCACTTGTTAGATCGGTTACTGCTGTTACAGTGGCAAGTTACCAAGATTTAACGCCGCGCGGAAATGCCGTATATTCATTTCCAGGTGTCTTGTGGAATATGATGTAGATGCAGAACTAATCCGAACATTTAGAGCACTGTATAGGATAGGATTTATTCTTTATTAGTGCAAAATAATAGTACTGGAAAATGTAAGGTTGATTTATTTACTTATATCGCTATTCCCTTCCTACACCGATATTCTGCAAATTACTGTGATGCTACCGGCGGCGGACGCTCTTCATCGAGCAACGCTACGCAATTTCTTTCATTTCTGCTCCTGTATTCGTCGCGGGAAGAATAAATAGTTAGATGCCTATATCACGAGCGTAACTACACACAAGCGCCAAAGAAACTGGTGTAGGCATGAGTATTCAAATACAGAAATATGCAAACATGTAGAATAAGGCTCTGTGGTCGTCAACGGCTTAATAAGAAGACAAAAGCCTGACGCACTTGTTAGATCGGTTACTGCTGTTACAGTGGCAAGTTACCAAGATTTAACGCCGCGCGGAAATGCCGTATATTCATTTCCAGGTGTCTTGTGGAATATGATGTAGATGCAGAACTAATCCGAACATTTAGAGCACTGTATAGGATAGGATTTATTCTTTATTAGTGCAAAATAATAGTACTGGAAAATGTAAGGTTGATTTATTTACTTATATCGCTATTCCCTTCCTACACCGATATTCTGCAAATTACTGTGATGCTACCGGCGGAGGACGCTCTTCATCGAGCAACGCTACGCAATTTCTTTCATTTCTGCTCCTGTATTCGTCGCGGGAAGAATAAATAGTTAGATGCCTATATCACGAGCGTAACTACACACAAGCGCCAAAGAAACTGGTGTAGGCATGAGTATTCAAATACAGAAATATTCAAACATGTAGAATAAGGCTCTGTGGTCGTCAACGGCTTAATAAGAAGACAAAAGCCTGACGCACTTGTTAGATCGGTTACTGCTGTTACAGTGGTAAGTTACCAAGATTTAATGCCGCGCGGAAATGCCGTATGTTCATTTCCAGGTGTCTTGTGGAATATGATGTAGATGCAGAACTAATCCGAACATTTAGAGCACTGTATAGGATAGGATTTATTCTTTATTAGTGCAAAATAATAGTACTGGAAAATGTAAGGTTGATTTATTTACTTATATCGCTATTCCCTTCCTACACCGATATTCTGCAAATTACTGTGATGCTACCGGCGGAGGACGCTCTTCATCGAGCAACGCTACGCAATTTCTTTCATTTCTGCTCCTGTATTTGTCGCGGGAAGAATAAATAGTTAGATGCCTATATCACGAGCGTAACTACACACAAGCGCCAAAGAAACTGGTGTAGGCATGAGTATTCAAATACAGAAATATGCAAACATGTAGAATAAGGCTCTGTGGTCGTCAACGGCTTAATAAGAAGACAAAAGCCTGACGCACTTGTTAGATCGGTTACTGCTGTTACAGTGGCAAGTTACCAAGATTTAACGCCGCGCGGAAATGCCGTATGTTCATTTCCAGGTGTCTTGTGGAATATGATGTAGATGCAGAACTAATCCGAACATTTAGAGCACTGTATAGGATAGGATTTATTCTTTATTAGTGCAAAATAATAGTACTGGAAAATGTAAGGTTGATTTATTTACTTATATCGCTATTCCCTTCCTACACCGATATTCTGCAAATTACTGTGATGCTACCGGCGGAGGACGCTCTTCATCGAGCAACGCTACGCAATTTCTTTCATTTCTGCTCCTGTATTTGTCGCGGGAAGAATAAATAGTTAGATGCCTATATCACGAGCGTAACTACACACAAGCGCCAAAGAAACTGGTGTAGGCATGAGTATTCAAATACAGAAATATGCAAACATGTAGAATAAGGCTCTGTGGTCGTCAACGGCTTAATAAGAAGACAAAAGCCTGACGCACTTGTTAGATCGGTTACTGCTGTTACAGTGGCAAGTTACCAAGATTTAACGCCGCGCGGAAATGCCGTATATTCATTTCCAGGTGGAATATGATGTAGATGCAGAACTAATCCGAACATTTAGAGCACTGTATAGGATAGGATTTATTCTTTATTAGTGCAAAATAATAGTACTGGAAAATGTAAGGTTGATTTATTTACTTATATCGCTATTCCCTTCCTACACCGATATTCTGCAAATTACTGTGATGCTACCGGCGGAGGACGCTCTTCATCGAGCAACGCTACGCAATTTCTTTCATTTCTGCTCCTGTATTCGTCGCGGGAAGAATAAATAGTTAGATGCCTATATCACGAGCGTAACTACACACAAGCGCCAAAGAAACTGGTGTAGGCATGAGTATTCAAATACAGAAATATGCAAACATGTAGAATAAGGCTCTGTGGTCGTCAACGGCTTAATAAGAAGACAAAAGCCTGACGCACTTGTTAGATCGGTTACTGCTGTTACAGTGGCAAGTTACCAAGATTTAACGCCGCGCGGAAATGCCGTATATTCATTTCCAGGTGTCTTGTGCGATATGATGTAGATGCAGAACTAATCCGAACATTTAGAGCACTGTATAGGATAGGATTTATTCTTTATTAGTGCAAAATAATAGTACTGGAAAATGTAAGGTTGATTTATTTACTTATATCGCTATTCCCTACCTACACCGATATTCTGCAAATTACTGTGATGCTACCGGCGGAGGACGCTCTTCATCGAGCAACGCTACGCAATTTCTTTCATTTCTGCTCCTGTATTCGTCACGGGAAGAATAAATAGTTAGATGCCTATATCACGAGCGTAACTACACACAAGCGCCAAAGAAACTGGTGTAGGCATGAGTATTCAAATACAGAAATATGCAAACATGTAGAATAAGGCTCTGTGGTCGTCAACGGCTTAATAAGAAGACAAAAGCCTGACGCACTTGTTAGATTGGTTACTGCTGTTACAGTGGCAAGTTACCAAGATTTAACGCCGCGCGGAAATGCCGTATATTCATTTCCAGGTGTCTTGTGGAATATGATGTAGATGCAGAACTAATCCGAACATTTAGAGCACTGTATAGGATAGGATTTATTCTTTATTAGTGCAAAATAATAGTACTGGAAAATGTAAGGTTGATTTATTTACTTATATCGCTATTCCCTTCCTACACCGATATTCTGCAAATTACTGTGATGCTACCGGCGGAGGACGCTCTTCATCGAGCAACGCTACGCAATTTCTTTAATTTCTGCTCCTGTATTCGTCGCGGGAAGAATAAATAGTTAGATGCCTATATCACGAGCGTAACTACACACAAGCGCCAAAGAAACTGGTGTAGGCATGAGTATTCAAATACAGAAACATGCAAACATGTAGAATAAGGCTCTGTGGTCGTCAACGGCTTAATAAGAAGACAAAAGCCTGACGCACTTGTTAGATCGGTTACTGCTGTTACAGTGGTAAGTTACCAAGATTTAACGCCGCGCGGAAATGCCGTATGTTCATTTCCAGGTGTCTTGTGGAATATGATGTAGATGCAGAACTAATCCGAACATTTAGAGCACTGTATAGGATAGGATTTATTCTTTATTAGTGCAAAATAATAGTACTGGAAAATGTAAGGTTGATTTATTTACTTATATCGCTATTCCCTTCCTACACCGATATTCTGCAAATTACTGTGATGCTACCGGCGGAGGACGCTCTTCATCGAGCAACGCTACGCAATTTCTTTCATTTCTGCTCCTGTATTTGTCGCGGGAAGAATAAATAGTTAGATGCCTATATCACGAGCGTAACTACACACAAGCGCCAAAGAAACTGGTGTAGGCATGAGTATTCAAATACAGAAATATGCAAACATGTAGAATAAGGCTCTGTGGTCGTCAACGGCTTAATAAGAAGACAAAAGCCTGACGCACTTGTTAGATCGGTTACTGCTGTTACAGTGGCAAGTTACCAAGATTTAACGCCGCGCGGAAATGCCGTATATTCATTTCCAGGTGTCTTGTGGAATATGATGTAGATGCAGAACTAATCCGAACATTTAGAGCACTGTATAGGATAGGATTTATTCTTTATTAGTGCAAAATAATAGTACTGGAAAATGTAAGGTTGATTTATTTACTTATATCGCTAATCCCTACCTACACCGATATTCTGCAAATTACTGTGATGCTACCGGCGGAGGACGCTCTTCATCGAGCAACGCTACGCAATTTCTTTCATTTCTGCTCCTGTATTTGTCGCGGGAAGAATAAATAGTTAGATGCCTATATCACGAGCGTAACTACACACAAGCGCCAAAGAAACTGGTGTAGGCATGAGTATTCAAATACAGAAATATGCAAACATGTAGAATAAGGCTCTGTTGTCGTCAACGGCTTAATAAGAAGACAAAAGCCTGACGCACTTGTTAGATCGGTTACTGCTGTTACAGTGGCAAGTTACCAAGATTTAACGCCGCGCGGAAATGCCGTATATTCATTTCCAGGTGTCTTGTGGAATATGATGTAGATGCAGAACTAATCCGAACATTTAGAGCACTGTATAGGATAGGATTTATTCTTTATTAGTGCAAAATAATAGTACTGGAAAATGTAAGGTTGATTTATTTACTTATATCGCTAATCCCTACCTACACCGATATTCTGCAAATTACTGTGATGCTACCGGCGGAGGACGCTCTTCATCGAGCAACGCTACGCAATTTCTTTAATTTCTGCTCCTGTATTCGTCGCGGGAAGAATAAATAGTTAGATGCCTATATCACGAGCGTAACTACACACAAGCGCCAAAGAAACTGGTGTAGGCATGAGTATTCAAATACAGAAATATGCAAACATGTAGAATAAGGCTCTGTGGTCGTCAACGGCTTAATAAGAAGACAAAAGCCTGACGCACTTGTTAGATCGGTTACTGCTGTTACAGTGGCAAGTTACCAAGATTTAACGCCGCGCGGAAATGCCGTATATTCATTTCCAGGTGTCTTGTGGAATATGATGTAGATGCAGAACTAATCCGAACATTTAGAGCACTGTATAGGATAGGATTTATTCTTTATTAGTGCAAAATAATAGTACTGGAAAATGTAAGGTTGATTTATTTACTTATATCGCTAATCCCTTCCTACACCGATATTCTGCAAATTACTGTGATGCTACCGGCGGAGGACGCTCTTCATCGAGCCACACTACGCAATTTCTTTAATTTCTGCTCCTGTATTCGTCGCGGGAAGAATAAATAGTTAGATGCCTATATCACGAGCGTAACTACACACAAGCGCCAAAGAAACTGGTTTAGGCATGAGTATTCAAATACAGAAATATGCAAACATGTAGAATAAGGCTCTGTGGTCGTCAACGGCTTAATAAGAAGACAAAAGCCTGACGCACTTGTTAGATCGGTTACTGCTGTTACAGTGGCAAGTTACCAAGATTTAACGCCGCGCGGAAATGCCGTATATTCATTTCCAGGTGTCTTGTGGAATATGATGTAGATGCAGAACTAATCCGAACATTTAGAGCACTGTATAGGATAGGATTTATTCTTTATTAGTGCAAAATAATAGTACTGGAAAATGTAAGGTTGATTTATTTACTTATATCGCTAATCCCTACCTACACCGATATTCTGCAAATTACTGTGATGCTACCGGCGGAGGACGCTCTTCATCGAGCAACGCTACGCAATTTCTTTAATTTCTGCTCCTGTATTCGTCGCGGGAAGAATAA
This sequence comes from Schistocerca gregaria, assembly GCF_023897955.1. Lineage (NCBI taxonomy): Eukaryota > Metazoa > Arthropoda > Insecta > Orthoptera > Acrididae > Schistocerca > Schistocerca gregaria. Next base: position 152,109,274 of record NC_064928.1, on the reverse strand, counting down.
ATAGTTAGATGCCTATATCACGAGCGTAACTACACACAAGCGCCAAAGAAACTGGTGTAGGCATGAGTATTCAAATACAGAAATATGCAAACATGTAGAATAAGGCTCTGTGGTCGTCAATGGCTTAATAAGAAGACAAAAGCCTGACGCACTTGTTAGATCGGTTACTGCTGTTACAGTGGCAAGTTACCAAGATTTAACGCCGCGCGGAAATGCCGTATATTCATTTCCAGGTGTCTTGTGGAATATGATGTAGATGCAGAACTAATCCGAACATTTAGAGCACTGTATAGGATAGGATTTATTCTTTATTAGTGCAAAATAATAGTACTGGAAAATGTAAGGTTGATTTATTTACTTATATCGCTATTCCCTTCTACACCGATATTCTGCAAATTACTGTGATGCTACCGGCGGAGGACGCTCTTCATCGAGCAACGCTACGCAATTTCTTTCATTTCTGCTCCTGTATTCGTCGCGGGAAGAATAAATAGTTAGATGCCTATATCACGAGCGTAACTACACACAAGCGCCAAAGAAACTGGTGTAGGCATGAGTATTCAAATACAGAAATATGCAAACATGTAGAATAAGGCTCTGTGGTCGTCAACGGCTTAATAAGAAGACAAAAGCCTGACGCACTTGTTAGATCGGTTACTGCTGTTACAGTGGCAAGTTACCAAGATTTAACGCCGCGCGGAAATGCCGTATATTCATTTCCAGGTGTCTTGTGGAATATGATGTAGATGCAGAACTAATCCGAACATTTAGAGCACTGTATAGGATAGGATTTATTCTTTATTAGTGCAAAATAATAGTACTGGAAAATGTAAGGTTGATTTATTTACTTATATCGCTATTCCCTTCCTACACCGATATTCTGCAAATTACTGTGATGCTACCGGCGGAGGACGCTCTTCATCGAGCAACGCTACGCAATTTCTTTCATTTCTGCTCCTGTATTCGTCGCGGGAAGAATAAATAGTTAGATGCCTATATCACGAGCGTAACTACACACAAGCGCCAAAGAAACTGGTGTAGGCATGAGTATTCAAATACAGAAATATGCAAACATGTAGAATAAGGCTCTGTGGTCGTCAACGGCTTAATAAGAAGACAAAAGCCTGACGCACTTGTTAGATCGGTTACTGCTGTTACAGTGGCAAGTTACCAAGATTTAACGCCGCGCGGAAATGCCGTATATTCATTTCCAGGTGTCTTGTGGAATATGATGTAGATGCAGAACTAATCCGAACATTTAGAGCACTGTATAGGATAGGATTTATTCTTTATTAGTGCAAAATAATAGTACTGGAAAATGTAAGGTTGATTTATTTACTTATATCGCTAATCCCTTCCTACACCGATATTCTGCAAATTACTGTGATGCTACCGGCGGAGGACGCTCTTCATCGAGCCACACTACGCAATTTCTTTAATTTCTGCTCCTGTATTCGTCGCGGGAAGAATAAATAGTTAGATGCCTATATCACGAGCGTAACTACACACAAGCGCCAAAGAAACTGGTTTAGGCATGAGTATTCAAATACAGAAATATGCAAACATGTAGAATAAGGCTCTGTGGTCGTCAACGGCTTAATAAGAAGACAAAAGCCTGACGCACTTGTTAGATCGGTTACTGCTGTTACAGTGGCAAGTTACCAAGATTTAACGCCGCGCGGAAATGCCGTATATTCATTTCCAGGTGTCTTGTGGAATATGATGTAGATGCAGAACTAATCCGAACATTTAGAGCACTGTATAGGATAGGATTTATTCTTTATTAGTGCAAAATAATAGTACTGGAAAATGTAAGGTTGATTTATTTACTTATATCGCTAATCCCTACCTACACCGATATTCTGCAAATTACTGTGATGCTACCGGCGGAGGACGCTCTTCATCGAGCAACGCTACGCAATTTCTTTAATTTCTGCTCCTGTATTCGTCGCGGGAAGAATAAATAGTTAGATGCCTATATCACGAGCGTAACTACACACAAGCGCCAAAGAAACTGGTGTAGGCATGAGTATTCAAATACAGAAATATGCAAACATGTAGAATAAGGCTCTGTGGTCGTCAACGGCTTAATAAGAAGACAAAAGCCTGACGCACTTGTTAGATCGGTTACTGCTGTTACAGTGGCAAGTTACCAAGATTTAACGCCGCGCGGAAATGCCGTATATTCATTTCCAGGTGTCTTGTGGAATATGATGTAGATGCAGAACTAATCCGAACATTTAGAGCACTGTATAGGATAGGATTTATTCTTTATTAGTGCAAAATAATAGTACTGGAAAATGTAAGGTTGATTTATTTACTTATATCGCTATTCCCTTCCTACACCGATATTCTGCAAATTACTGTGATGCTACCGGCGGAGGACGCTCTTCATCGAGCAACGCTACGCAATTTCTTTCATTTCTGCTCCTGTATTCGTCGCGGGAAGAATAAATAGTTAGATGCCTATATCACGAGCGTAACTACACACAAGCGCCAAAGAAACTGGTGTAGGCATGAGTATTCAAATACAGAAATATGCAAACATGTAGAATAAGGCTCTGTGGTCGTCAACGGCTTAATAAGAAGACAAAATCCTGACGCACTTGTTAGATCGGTTACTGCTGTTACAGTGGTAAGTTACCAAGATTTAACGCCGCGCGGAAATGCCGTATATTCATTTCCAGGTGTCTTGTGGAATATGATGTAGATGCAGAACTAATCCGAACATTTAGAGCACTGTATAGGATAGGATTTATTCTTTATTAGTGCAAAATAATAGTACTGGAAAATGTAAGGTTGATTTATTTACTTATATCGCTATTCCCTTCCTACACCGATATTCTGCAAATTACTGTGATGCTACCGGCGGAGGACGCTCTCCATCGAGCAACGCTACGCAATTTCTTTCATTTCTGCTCCTGTATTTGTCGCGGGAAGAATAAATAGTTAGATGCCTATATCACGAGCGTAACTACACACAAGCGCCAAAGAAACTGGTGTAGGCATGAGTATTCAAATACAGAAATATGCAAACATGTAGAATAAGGCTCTGTGGTCGTCAACGGCTTAATAAGAAGACAAAAGCCTGACGCACTTGTTAGATCGGTTACTGCTGTTACAGTGGCAAGTTACCAAGATTTAACGCCGCGCGGAAATTTCGTATATTCATTTCCAGGTGTCTTGTGGAATATGATGTAGATGCAGAACTAATCCGAACATTTAGAGCACTGTATAGGATAGGATTTATTCTTTATTAGTGCAAAATAATAGTACTGGAAAATGTAAGGTTCATTTATTTACTTATATCGCTATTCCCTTCCTACACCGATATTCTGCAAATTACTGTGATGCTACCGGCGGAGAACGCTCTTCATCGAGCAACGCTACGCAATTTCTTTAATTTCTGCTCCTGTATTCGTCGCGGGAAGAATAAATAGTTAGATGCCTATATCACGAGCGTAACTACACACAAGCGCCAAAGAAACTGGTGTAGGCATGAGTATTCAAATACAGAAATATGCAAACATGTAGAATAAGGCTCTGTGGTCGTCAACGGCTTAATAAGAAGACAAAAGCCTGACGCACTTGTTAGATCGGTTACTGCTGTTACAGTGGCAAGTTACCAAGATTTAACGCCGCGCGGAAATGCCGTATATTCATTTCCAGGTGTCTTGTGGAATATGATGTAGATGCAGAACTAATCCGAACATTTAGAGCACTGTATAGGATAGGATTTATTCTTTATTAGTGCAAAATAATAGTACTGGAAAATGTAAGGTTGATTTATTTACTTATATCGCTATTCCCTTCCTACACCGATATTCTGCAAATTACTGTGATGCTACCGGCGGAGGACGCTCTTCATCGAGCAACGCTACGCAATTTCTTTCATTTCTGCTCCTGTATTCGTCGCGGGAAGAATAAATAGTTAGATGCCTATATCACGAGCGTAACTACACACAAGCGCCAAAGAAACTGGTGTAGGCATGAGTATTCAAATACAGAAATATGCAAACATGTAGAATAAGGCTCAGTGGTCGTCAACGGCTTAATAAGAAGACAAAAGCCTGACGCACTTGTTAGATCGGTTACTGCTGTTACAGTGGCAAGTTACCAAGATTTAACGCCGCGCGGAAATGCCGTATATTCATTTCCAGGTGTCTTGTGGAATATGATGTAGATGCAGAACTAATCCGAACATTTAGAGCACTGTATAGGATAGGATTTATTCTTTATTAGTGCAAAATAATAGTACTGGAAAATGTAAGGTTGATTTATTTACTTATATCGCTATTCCCTTCCTACACCGATATTCTGCAAATTACTGTGATGCTACCGGCGGAGGACGCTCTTCATCGAGCAACGCTACGCAATTTCTTTCATTTCTGCTCCTGTATTCGTCGCGGGAAGAATAAATAGTTAGATGCCTATATCACGAGCGTAACTACACACAAGCGCCAAAGAAACTGGTGTAGGCATGAGTATTCAAATACAGAAATATGCAAACATGTAGAATAAGGCTCTGTGGTCGTCAACGGCTTAATAAGAAGACAAAAGCCTGACGCACTTGTTAGATCGGTTACTGCTGTTACAGTGGCAAGTTACCAAGATTTAACGCCGCGCGGAAATGCCGTATATTCATTTCCAGGTGTCTTGTGGAATATGATGTAGATGCAGAACTAATCCGAACATTTAGAGCACTGTATAGGATAGGATTTATTCTTTATTAGTGCAAAATAATAGTACTGGAAAATGTAAGGTTGATTTATTTACTTATATCGCTAATCCCTACCTACACCGATATTCTGCAAATTACTGTGATGCTACCGGCGGAGGACGCTCTTCATCGAGCAACGCTACGCAATTTCTTTAATTTCTGCTCCTGTATTCGTCGCGGGAAGAATAAATAGTTAGATGCCTATATCACGAGCGTAACTACACACAAGCGCCAAAGAAACTGGTGTAGGCATGAGTATTCAAATACAGAAATATGCAAACATGTAGAATAACGCTCTGTGGTCGTCAACGGCTTAATAAGAAGACAAAAGCCTGACGCACTTGTTAGATCGGTTACTGCTGTTACAGTGGCAAGTTACCAAGATTTAACGCCGCGCGGAAATGCCGTATATTCATTTCCAGGTGTCTTGTGGAATATGATGTAGATGCAGAACTAATCCGAACATTTAGAGCACTGTATAGGATAGGATTTATTCTTTATTAGTGCAAAATAATAGTACTGGAAAATGTAAGGTTGATTTATTTACTTATATCGCTAATCCCTTCCTACACCGATATTCTGCAAATTACTGTGATGCTACCGGCGGAGGACGCTCTTCATCGAGCCACACTACGCAATTTCTTTAATTTCTGCTCCTGTATTCGTCGCGGGAAGAATAAATAGTTAGATGCCTATATCACGAGCGTAACTACACACAAGCGCCAAAGAAACTGGTTTAGGCATGAGTATTCAAATACAGAAATATGCAAACATGTAGAATAAGGCTCTGTGGTCGTCAACGGCTTAATAAGAAGACAAAAGCCTGACGCACTTGTTAGATCGGTTACTGCTGTTACAGTGGCAAGTTACCAAGATTTAACGCCGCGCGGAAATGCCGTATATTCATTTCCAGGTGTCTTGTGGAATATGATGTAGATGCAGAACTAATCCGAACATTTAGAGCACTGTATAGGATAGGATTTATTCTTTATTAGTGCAAAATAATAGTACTGGAAAATGTAAGGTTGATTTATTTACTTATATCGCTAATCCCTACCTACACCGATATTCTGCAAATTACTGTGATGCTACCGGCGGAGGACGCTCTTCATCGAGCAACGCTACGCAATTTCTTTAATTTCTGCTCCTGTATTCGTCGCGGGAAGAATAAATAGTTAGATGCCTATATCACGAGCGTAACTACACACAAGCGCCAAAGAAACTGGTGTAGGCATGAGTATTCAAATACAGAAATATGCAAACATGTAGAATAAGGCTCTGTGGTCGTCAACGGCTTAATAAGAAGACAAAAGCCTGACGCACTTGTTAGATCGGTTACTGCTGTTACAGTGGCAAGTTACCAAGATTTAACGCCGCGCGGAAATGCCGTATATTCATTTCCAGGTGTCTTGTGGAATATGATGTAGATGCAGAACTAATCCGAACATTTAGAGCACTGTATAGGATAGGATTTATTCTTTATTAGTGCAAAATAATAGTACTGGAAAATGTAAGGTTGATTTATTTACTTATATCGCTATTCCCTTCCTACACCGATATTCTGCAAATTACTGTGATGCTACCGGCGGAGGACGCTCTTCATCGAGCAACGCTACGCAATTTCTTTAATTTCTGCTCCTGTATTCGTCGCGGGAAGAATAAATAGTTAGATGCCTATATCACGAGCGTAACTACACACAAGCGCCAAAGAAACTGGTGTAGGCATGAGTATTCAAATACAGAAATATGCAAACATGTAGAATAAGGCTCTGTGGTCGTCAACGGCTTAATAAGAAGACAAAAGCCTGACGCACTTGTTAGATCGGTTACTGCTGTTACAGTGGCAAGTTACCAAGATTTAACGCCGCGCGGAAATGCCGTATATTCATTTCCAGGTGTCTTGTGGAATATGATGTAGATGCAGAACTAATCCGAACATTTAGAGCACTGTATAGGATAGGATTTATTCTTTATTAGTGCAAAATAATAGTACTGGAAAATGTAAGGTTGATTTATTTACTTATATCGCTAATCCCTTCCTACACCGATATTCTGCAAATTACTGTGATGCTACCGGCGGAGGACGCTCTTCATCGAGCCACACTACGCAATTTCTTTAATTTCTGCTCCTGTATTCGTCGCGGGAAGAATAAATAGTTAGATGCCTATATCACGAGCGTAACTACACACAAGCGCCAAAGAAACTGGTTTAGGCATGAGTATTCAAATACAGAAATATGCAAACATGTAGAATAAGGCTCTGTGGTCGTCAACGGCTTAATAAGAAGACAAAAGCCTGACGCACTTGTTAGATCGGTTACTGCTGTTACAGTGGCAAGTTACCAAGATTTAACGCCGCGCGGAAATGCCGTATATTCATTTCCAGGTGTCTTGTGGAATATGATGTAGATGCAGAACTAATCCGAACATTTAGAGCACTGTATAGGATAGGATTTATTCTTTATTAGTGCAAAATAATAGTACTGGAAAATGTAAGGTTGATTTATTTACTTATATCGCTAATCCCTACCTACACCGATATTCTGCAAATTACTGTGATGCTACCGGCGGAGGACGCTCTTCATCGAGCAACGCTACGCAATTTCTTTAATTTCTGCTCCTGTATTCGTCGCGGGAAGAATAAATAGTTAGATGCCTATATCACGAGCGTAACTACACACAAGCGCCAAAGAAACTGGTGTAGGCATGAGTATTCAAATACAGAAATATGCAAACATGTAGAATAAGGCTCTGTGGTCGTCAACGGCTTAATAAGAAGACAAAAGCCTGACGCACTTGTTAGATCGGTTACTGCTGTTACAGTGGCAAGTTACCAAGATTTAACGCCGCGCGGAAATGCCGTATATTCATTTCCAGGTGTCTTGTGGAATATGATGTAGATGCAGAACTAATCCGAACATTTAGAGCACTGTATAGGATAGGATTTATTCTTTATTAGTGCAAAATAATAGTACTGGAAAATGTAAGGTTGATTTATTTACTTATATCGCTATTCCCTTCCTACACCGATATTCTGCAAATTACTGTGATGCTACCGGCGGAGGACGCTCTTCATCGAGCAACGCTACGCAATTTCTTTAATTTCTGCTCCTGTATTCGTCGCGGGAAGAATAAATAGTTAGATGCCTATATCACGAGCGTAACTACACACAAGCGCCAAAGAAACTGGTGTAGGCATGAGTATTCAAATACAGAAATATGCAAACATGTAGAATAAGGCTCTGTGGTCGTCAACGGCTTAATAAGAAGACAAAAGCCTGACGCACTTGTTAGATCGGTTACTGCTGTTACAGTGGTAAGTTACCAAGATTTAACGCCGCGCGGAAATGCCGTATATTCATTTCCAGGTGTCTTGTGGAATATGATGTAGATGCAGAACTAATCCGAACATTTAGAGCACTGTATAGGATAGGATTTATTCTTTATTAGTGCAAAATAATAGTACTGGAAAATGTAAGGTTGATTTATTTACTTATATCGCTATTCCCTTCCTACACCGATATTCTGCAAATTACTGTGATGCTACCGGCGGAGGACGCTCTCCATCGAGCAACGCTACGCAATTTCTTTCATTTCTGCTCCTGTATTTGTCGCGGGAAGAATAAATAGTTAGATGCCTATATCACGAGCGTAACTACACACAAGCGCCAAAGAAACTGGTGTAGGCATGAGTATTCAAATACAGAAATATGCAAACATGTAGAATAAGGCTCTGTGGTCGTCAACGGCTTAATAAGAAGACAAAAGCCTGACGCACTTGTTAGATCGGTTACTGCTGTTACAGTGGCAAGTTACCAAGATTTAACGCCGCGCGGAAATTTCGTATATTCATTTCCAGGTGTCTTGTGGAATATGATGTAGATGCAGAACTAATCCGAACATTTAGAGCACTGTATAGGATAGGATTTATTCTTTATTAGTGCAAAATAATAGTACTGGAAAATGTAAGGTTCATTTCTTTACTTATATCGCTATTCCCTTCCTACACCGATATTCTGCAAATTACTGTGATGCTACCGGCGGAGAACGCTCTTCATCGAGCAACGCTACGCAATTTCTTTAATTTCTGCTCCTGTATTCGTCGCGGGAAGAATAAATAGTTAGATGCCTATATCACGAGCGTAACTACACACAAGCGCCAAAGAAACTGGTGTAGGCATGAGTATTCAAATACAGAAATATGCAAACATGTAGAATAAGGCTCTGTGGTCGTCAACGGCTTAATAAGAAGACAAAAGCCTGACGCACTTGTTAGATCGGTTACTGCTGTTACAGTGGCAAGTTACCAAGATTTAACGCCACGCGGAAATGCCGTATATTCATTTCCAGGTGTCTTGTGGAATATGATGTAGATGCAGAACTAATCCGAACATTTAGAGCACTGTATAGGATAGGATTTATTCTTTATTAGTGCAAAATAATAGTACTGGAAAATGTAAGGTTGATTTATTTACTTATATCGCTATTCCCTTCCTACACCGATATTCTGCAAATTACTGTGATGCTACCGGCGGAGGACGCTCTTCATCGAGCAACGCTACGCAATTTCTTTAATTTCTGCTCCTGTATTCGTCGCGGGAAGAATAAATAGTTAGATGCCTATATCACGAGCGTAACTACACACAAGCGCCAAAGAAACTGGTGTAGGCATGAGTATTCAAATACAGAAATATGCAAACATGTAGAATAAGGCTCAGTGGTCGTCAACGGCTTAATAAGAAGACAAAAGCCTGACGCACTTGTTAGATCGGTTACTGCTGTTACAGTGGCAAGTTACCAAGATTTAACGCCGCGCGGAAATGCCGTATATTCATTTCCAGGTGTCTTGTGGAATATGATGTAGATGCAGAACTAATCCGAACATTTAGAGCACTGTATAGGATAGGATTTATTCTTTATTAGTGCAAAATAATAGTACTGGAAAATGTAAGGTTGATTTATTTACTTATATCGCTATTCCCTTCCTACACCGATATTCTGCAAATTACTGTGATGCTACCGGCGGAGGACGCTCTTCATCGAGCAACGCTACGCAATTTCTTTCATTTCTGCTCCTGTATTCGTCGCAGGAAGAATAAATAGTTAGATGCCTATATCACGAGCGTAACTACACACAAGCGCCAAAGAAACTGGTGTAGGCATGAGTATTCAAATACAGAAATATGCAAACATGTAGAATAAGGCTCTGTGGTCGTCAACGGCTTAATAAGAAGACAAAAGCCTGACGCACTTGTTAGATCGGTTACTGCTGTTACAGTGGCAAGTTACCAAGATTTAACGCCGCGCGGAAATGCCGTATATTCATTTCCAGGTGTCTTGTGGAATATGATGTAGATGCAGAACTAATCCGAACATTTAGAGCACTGTATAGGATAGGATTTATTCTTTATTAGTGCAAAATAATAGTACTGGAAAATGTAAGGTTGATTTATTTACTTATATCGCTAATCCCTACCTACACCGATATTCTGCAAATTACTGTGATGCTACCGGCGCAGGACGCTCTTCATCGAGCAACGCTACGCAATTTCTTTAATTTCTGCTCCTGTATTCGTCGCGGGAAGAATAAATAGTTAGATGCCTATATCACGAGCGTAACTACACACAAGCGCCAAAGAAACTGGTGTAGGCATGAGTATTCAAATACAGAAATATGCAAACATGTAGAATAAGGCTCTGTGGTCGTCAACGGCTTAATAAGAAGACAAAAGCCTGACGCACTTGTTAGATCGGTTACTGCTGTTACAGTGGCAAGTTACCAAGATTTAACGCCGCGCGGAAATGTCGTATATTCATTTCCAGGTGTCTTGTGGAATATGATGTAGATGCAGAACTAATCCGAACATTTAGAGCACTGTATAGGATAGGATTTATTCTTTATTAGTGCAAAATAATAGTACTGGAAAATGTAAGGTTGATTTATTTACTTATATCGCTATTCCCTTCCTACACCGATATTCTGCAAATTACTGTGATGCTACCGGCGGAGGACGCTCTTCATCGAGCAACGCTACGCAATTTCTTTAATTTCTGCTCCTGTATTCGTCGCGGGAAGAATAAATAGTTAGATGCCTATATCACGAGCGTAACTACACACAAGCGCCAAAGAAACTGGTGTAGGCATGAGTATTCAAATACAGAAATATGCAAACATGTAGAATAAGGCTCTGTGGTCGTCAACGGCTTAATAAGAAGACAAAAGCCTGACGCACTTGTTAGATCGGTTACTGCTGTTACAGTGGCAAGTTACCAAGATTTAACGCCGCGCGGAAATGCCGTACATTCATTTCCAGGTGTCTTGTGGAATATGATGTAGATGCAGAACTAATCCGAACATTTAGAGCACTGTATAGGATAGGATTTATTCTTTATTAGTGCAAAATAATAGTACTGGAAAATGTAAGGTTGATTTATTTACTTATATCGCTAATCCCTACCTACACCGATATTCTGCAAATTACTGTGATGCTACCGGCGGAGGACGCTCTTCATCGAGCAACGCTACGCAATTTCTTTAATTTCTGCTCCTGTATTCGTCGCGGGAAGAATAAATAGTTAGATGCCTATATCACGAGCGTAACTACACACAAGCGCCAAAGAAACTGGTGTAGGCATGAGTATTCAAATACAGAAATATGCAAACATGTAGAATAAGGCTCTGTGGTCGTCAACGGCTTAATAAGAAGACAAAAGCCTGACGCACTTGTTAGATCGGTTACTGCTGTTACAGTGGCAAGTTACCAAGATTTAACGCCGCGCGGAAATGCCGTATATTCATTTCCAGGTGTCTTGTGGAATATGATGTAGATGCAGAACTAATCCGAACATTTAGAGCACTGTATAGGATAGGATTTATTCTTTATTAGTGCAAAATAATAGTACTGGAAAATGTAAGGTTGATTTATTTACTTATATCGCTATTCCCTTCCTACACCGATATTCTGCAAATTACTGTGATGCTACCGGCGGAGGACGCTCTTCATCGAGCAACGCTACGCAATTTCTTTCATTTCTGCTCCTGTATTCGTCGCGGGAAGAATAAATAGTTAGATGCCTATATCACGAGCGTAACTACACACAAGCGCCAAAGAAACTGGTGTAGGCATGAGTATTCAAATACAGAAATATGCAAACATGTAGAATAAGGCTCTGTGGTCGTCAACGGCTTAATAAGAAGACAAAAGCCTGACGCACTTGTTAGATCGGTTACTGCGGTTACAGTGGCAAGTTACCAAGATTTAACGCCGCGCGGAAATGCCGTATATTCATTTCCAGGTGTCTTGTGGAATATGATGTAGATGCAGAACTAATCCGAACATTTAGAGCACTGTATAGGATAGGATTTATTCTTTATTAGTGCAAACTAATAGTACTGGAAAATGTAAGGTTGATTTATTTACTTATATCGCTATTCCCTTCCTACACCGATATTCTGCAAATTACTGTGATGCTACCGGCGGAGGACGCTCTTCATCGAGCAACGCTACGCAATTTCTTTCATTTCTGCTCCTGTATTCGTCGCGGGAAGAATAAATAGTTAGATGCCTATATCACGAGCGTAACTACACACAAGCGCCAAAGAAACTGGTGTAGGCATGAGTATTCAAATACAGAAATATGCAAACATGTAGAATAAGGCTCTGTGGTCGTCAACGGCTTAATAAGAAGACAAAAGCCTGACGCACTTGTTAGATCGGTTACTGCTGTTACAGTGGCAAGTTACCAAGATTTAACGCCGCGCGGAAATGCCGTATATTCATTTCCAGGTGTCTTGTGGAATATGATGTAGATGCAGAACTAATCCGAACATTTAGAGCACTGTATAGGATAGGATTTATTCTTTATTAGTGCAAAATAATAGTACTGGAAAATGTAAGGTTGATTTATTTACTTATATCGCTATTCCCTTCCTACACCGATATTCTGCAAATTACTGTGATGCTACCGGCGGAGGACGCTCTTCATCGAGCAACGCTACGCAATTTCTTTAATTTCTGCTCCTGTATTCGTCGCGGGAAGAATAAATAGTTAGATGCCTATATCACGAGCGTAACTACACACAAGCGCCAAAGAAACTGGTGTAGGCATGAGTATTCAAATACAGAAATATGCAAACATGTAGAATAAGGCTCAGTGGTCGTCAACGGCTTAATAAGAAGACAAAAGCCTGACGCACTTGTTAGATCGGTTACTGCTGTTACAGTGGCAACTTACCAAGATTTAACGCCGCGCGGAAATGCCGTATATTCATTTCCAGGTGTCTTGTGGAATATGATGTAGATGCAGAACTAATCCGAACATTTAGAGCACTGTATAGGATAGGATTTATTCTTTATTAGTGCAAAATAATAGTACTGGAAAATGTAAGGTTGATTTATTTACTTATATCGCTATTCCCTTCCTACACCGATATTCTGCAAATTACTGTGATGCTACCGGCGGAGGACGCTCTTCATCGAGCAACGCTACGCAATTTCTTTAATTTCTGCTCCTGTATTCGTCGCGGGAAGAATAAATAGTTAGATGCCTATATCACGAGCGTAACTACACACAAGCGCCAAAGAAACTGGTGTAGGCATGAGTATTCAAATACAGAAATATGCAAACATGTAGAATAAGGCTCTGTGGTCGTCAACGGCTTAATAAGAAGACAAAAGCCTGACGCACTTGTTAGATCGGTTACTGCTGTTACAGTGGCAAGTTACCAAGATTTAACGCCGCGCGGAAATGCCGTATATTCATTTCCAGGTGTCTTGTGGAATATGATGTAGATGCAGAACTAATCCGAACATTTAGAGCACTGTATAGGATAGGATTTATTCTTTATTAGTGCAAAATAATAGTACTGGAAAATGTAAGGTTGATTTATTTACTTATATCGCTAATCCCTACCTACACCGATATTCTGCAAATTACTGTGATGCTACCGGCGGAGGACGCTCTTCATCGAGCAACGCTACGCAATTTCTTTAATTTCTGCTCCTGTATTCGTCGCGGGAAGAATAAATAGTTAGATGCCTATATCACGAGCGTAACTACACACAAGCGCCAAAGAAACTGGTGTAGGCATGAGTATTCAAATACAGAAATATGCAAACATGTAGAATAAGGCTCTGTGGTCGTCAACGGCTTAATAAGAAGACAAAAGCCTGACGCACTTGTTAGATCGGTTACTGCTGTTACAGTGGCAAGTTACCAAGATTTAACGCCGCGCGGAAATGCCGTATATTCATTTCCAGGTGTCTTGTGGAATATGATGTAGATGCAGAACTAATCCGAACATTTAGAGCACTGTATAGGATAGGATTTATTCTTTATTAGTGCAAAATAATAGTACTGGAAAATGTAAGGTTGATTTATTTACTTATATCGCTATTCCCTTCCTACACCGATATTCTGCAAATTACTGTGATGCTACCGGCGGAGGACGCTCTTCATCGAGCAACGCTACGCAATTTCTTTAATTTCTGCTCCTGTATTCGTCGCGGGAAGAATAAATAGTTAGATGCCTATATCACGAGCGTAACTACACACAAGCGCCAAAGAAACTGGTGTAGGCATGAGTATTCAAATACAGAAATATGCAAACATGTAGAATAAGGCTCTGTGGTAGTCAACGGCTTAATAAGAAGACAAAAGCCTGACGCACTTGTTAGATCGGTTACTGCTGTTACAGTGGCAAGTTACCAAGATTTAACGCCGCGCGGAAATGCCGTATATTCATTTCCAGGTGTCTTGTGGAATATGATGTAGATGCAGAACTAATCCGAACATTTAGAGCACTGTATAGGATAGGATTTATTCTTTATTAGTGCAAAATAATAGTACTGGAAAATGTAAGGTTGATTTATTTACTTATATCGCTATTCCCTTCCTACACCGATATTCTGCAAATTACTGTGATGCTACCGGCGGAGGACGCTCTTCATCGAGCAACGCTACGCAATTTCTTTAATTTCTGCTCCTGTATTCGTCGCGGGAAGAATAAATAGTTAGATGCCTATATCACGAGCGTAACTACACACAAGCGCCAAAGAAACTGGTGTAGGCATGAGTATTCAAATACAGAAATATGCAAACATGTAGAATAAGGCTCTGTGGTCGTCAACGGCTTAATAAGAAGACAAAAGCCTGACGCACTTGTTAGATCGGTTACTGCTGTTACAGTGGCAAGTTACCAAGATTTAACGCCGCGCGGAAATGCCGTATATTCATTTCCAGGTGTCTTGTGGAATATGATGTAGATGCAGAACTAATCCGAACATTTAGAGCACTGTATAGGATAGGATTTATTCTTTATTAGTGCAAAATAATAGTACTGGAAAATGTAAGGTTGATTTATTTACTTATATCGCTATTCCCTTCCTACACCGATATTCTGCAAATTACTGTGATGCTACCGGCGGAGGACGCTCTTCATCGAGCAACGCTACGCAATTTCTTTAATTTCTGCTCCTGTATTCGTCGCGGGAAGAATAAATAGTTAGATGCCTATATCACGAGCGTAACTACACACAAGCGCCAAAGAAACTGGTGTAGGCATGAGTATTCAAACACAGAAATATGCAAACATGTAGAATAAGGCT
Source organism: Schistocerca gregaria (assembly GCF_023897955.1). Taxonomy (NCBI): domain Eukaryota; kingdom Metazoa; phylum Arthropoda; class Insecta; order Orthoptera; family Acrididae; genus Schistocerca; species Schistocerca gregaria. Next base: position 152,093,947 of record NC_064928.1, on the reverse strand, counting down.
CTGTGGTCGTCAACGGCTTAATAAGAAGACAAAAGCCTGACGCACTTGTTAGATCGGTTACTGCTGTTACAGTGGCAACTTACCAAGATTTAACGCCGCGCGGAAATGCCGTATATTCATTTCCAGGTGTCTTGTGGAATATGATGTAGATGCAGAACTAATCCGAACATTTAGAGCACTGTATAGGATAGGATTTATTCTTTATTAGTGCAAAATAATAGTACTGGAAAATGTAAGGTTGATTTATTTACTTATATCGCTATTCCCTTCCTACACCGATATTCTGCAAATTACTGTGATGCTACCGGCGGAGGACGCTCTTCATCGAGCAACGCTACGCAATTTCTTTAATTTCTGCTCCTGTATTCGTCGCGGGAAGAATAAATAGTTAGATGCCTATATCACGAGCGTAACTACACACAAGCGCCAAAGAAACTGGTGTAGGCATGAGTATTCAAATACAGAAATATGCAAACATGTAGAATAAGGCTCTGTGGTCGTCAACGGCTTAATAAGAAGACAAAAGCCTGACGCACTTGTTAGATCGGTTACTGCTGTTACAGTGGCAAGTTACCAAGATTTAACGCCGCGCGGAAATGCCGTATATTCATTTCCAGGTGTCTTGTGGAATATGATGTAGATGCAGAACTAATCCGAACATTTAGAGCACTGTATAGGATAGGATTTATTCTTTATTAGTGCAAAATAATAGTACTGGAAAATGTAAGGTTGATTTATTTACTTATATCGCTATTCCCTTCCTACACCGATATTCTGCAAATTACTGTGATGCTACCGGCGGAGGACGCTCTTCATCGAGCAACGCTACGCAATTTCTTTAATTTCTGCTCCTGTATTCGTCGCGGGAAGAATAAATAGTTAGATGCCTATATCACGAGCGTAACTACACACAAGCGCCAAAGAAACTGGTGTAGGCATGAGTATTCAAATACAGAAATATGCAAACATGTAGAATAAGGCTCTGTGGTCGTCAACGGCTTAATAAGAAGACAAAAGCCTGACGCACTTGTTAGATCGGTTACTGCTGTTACAGTGGCAAGTTACCAAGATTTAACGCCGCGCGGAAATGCCGTATATTCATTTCCAGGTGTCTTGTGGAATATGATGTAGATGCAGAACTAATCCGAACATTTAGAGCACTGTATAGGATAGGATTTATTCTTTATTAGTGCAAAATAATAGTACTGGAAAATGTAAGGTTGATTTATTTACTTATATCGCTAATCCCTTCCTACACCGATATTCTGCAAATTACTGTGATGCTACCGGCGGAGGACGCTCTTCATCGAGCAACGCTACGCAATTTCTTTAATTTCTGCTCCTGTATTCGTCGCGGGAAGAATAAATAGTTAGATGCCTATATCACGAGCGTAACTACACACAAGCGCCAAAGAAACTGGTGTAGGCATGAGTATTCAAATACAGAAATATGCAAACATGTAGAATAAGGCTCTGTGGTCGTCAACGGCTTAATAAGAAGACAAAAGCCTGACGCACTTGTTAGATCGGTTACTGCTGTTACAGTGGCAAGTTACCAAGATTTAACGCCGCGCGGAAATGCCGTATATTCATTTCCAGGTGTCTTGTGGAATATGATGTAGATGCAGAACTAATCCGAACATTTAGAGCACTGTATAGGATAGGATTTATTCTTTATTAGTGCAAAATAATAGTACTGGAAAATGTAAGGTTGATTTATTTACTTATATCGCTATTCCCTTCCTACACCGATATTCTGCAAATTACTGTGATGCTACCGGCGGAGGACGCTCTTCATCGAGCAACGCTACGCAATTTCTTTAATTTCTGCTCCTGTATTCGTCGCGGGAAGAATAAATAGTTAGATGCCTATATCACGAGCGTAACTACACACAAGCGCCAAAGAAACTGGTGTAGGCATGAGTATTCAAATACAGAAATATGCAAACATGTAGAATAAGGCTCTGTGGTCGTCAACGGCTTAATAAGAAGACAAAAGCCTGACGCACTTGTTAGATCGGTTACTGCTGTTACAGTGGCAAGTTACCAAGATTTAACGCCGCGCGGAAATGCCGTATATTCATTTCCAGGTGTCTTGTGGAATATGATGTAGATGCAGAACTAATCCGAACATTTAGAGCACTGTATAGGATAGGATTTATTCTTTATTAGTGCAAAATAATAGTACTGGAAAATGTAAGGTTGATTTATTTACTTATATCGCTATTCCCTTCCTACACCGATATTCTGCAAATTACTGTGATGCTACCGGCGGAGGACGCTCTTCATCGAGCAACGCTACGCAATTTCTTTAATTTCTGCTCCTGTATTCGTCGCGGGAAGAATAAATAGTTAGATGCCTATATCACGAGCGTAACTACACACAAGCGCCAAAGAAACTGGTGTAGGCATGAGTATTCAAATACAGAAATATGCAAACATGTAGAATAAGGCTCTGTGGTCGTCAACGGCTTAATAAGAAGACAAAAGCCTGACGCACTTGTTAGATCGGTTACTGCTGTTACAGTGGCAAGTTACCAAGATTTAACGCCGCGCGGAAATGCCGTATATTCATTTCCAGGTGTCTTGTGGAATATGATGTAGATGCAGAACTAATCCGAACATTTAGAGCACTGTATAGGATAGGATTTATTCTTTATTAGTGCAAAATAATAGTACTGGAAAATGTAAGGTTGATTTATTTACTTATATCGCTATTCCCTTCCTACACCGATATTCTGCAAATTACTGTGATGCTACCGGCGGAGGACGCTCTTCATCGAGCAACGCTACGCAATTTCTTTAATTTCTGCTCCTGTATTCGTCGCGGGAAGAATAAATAGTTAGATGCCTATATCACGAGCGTAACTACACACAAGCGCCAAAGAAACTGGTGTAGGCATGAGTATTCAAATACAGAAATATGCAAACATGTAGAATAAGGCTCTGTGGTCGTCAACGGCTTAATAAGAAGACAAAAGCCTGACGCACTTGTTAGATCGGTTACTGCTGTTACAGTGGCAAGTTACCAAGATTTAACGCCGCGCGGAAATGCCGTATATTCATTTCCAGGTGTCTTGTGGAATATGATGTAGATGCAGAACTAATCCGAACATTTAGAGCACTGTATAGGATAGGATTTATTCTTTATTAGTGCAAAATAATAGTACTGGAAAATGTAAGGTTGATTTATTTACTTATATCGCTATTCCCTTCCTACACCGATATTCTGCAAATTACTGTGATGCTACCGGCGGAGGACGCTCTTCATCGAGCAACGCTACGCAATTTCTTTAATTTCTGCTCCTGTATTCGCCGCGGGAAGAATAAATAGTTAGATGCCTATATCACGAGCGTAACTACACACAAGCGCCAAAGAAACTGGTGTAGGCATGAGTATTCAAATACAGAAATATGCAAACATGTAGAATAAGGCTCTGTGGTCGTCAACGGCTTAATAAGAAGACAAAAGCCTGACGCACTTGTTAGATCGGTTACTGCTGTTACAGTGGCAAGTTACCAAGATTTAACGCCGCGCGGAAATGCCGTATATTCATTTCCAGGTGTCTTGTGGAATATGATGTAGATGCAGAACTAATCCGAACATTTAGAGCACTGTATAGGATAGGATTTATTCTTTATTAGTGCAAAATAATAGTACTGGAAAATGTAAGGTTGATTTATTTACTTATATCGCTATTCCCTTCCTACACCGATATTCTGCAAATTACTGTGATGCTACCGGCGGAGGACGCTCTTCATCGAGCAACGCTACGCAATTTCTTTAATTTCTGCTCCTGTATTCGTCGCGGGAAGAATAAATAGTTAGATGCCTATATCACGAGCGTAACTACACACAAGCGCCAAAGAAACTGGTGTAGGCATGAGTATTCAAATACAGAAATATGCAAACATGTAGAATAAGGCTCTGTGGTCGTCAACGGCTTAATAAGAAGACAAAAGCCTGACGCACTTGTTAGATCGGTTACTGCTGTTACAGTGGCAAGTTACCAAGATTTAACGCCGCGCGGAAATGCCGTATATTCATTTCCAGGTGTCTTGTGGAATATGATGTAGATGCAGAACTAATCCGAACATTTAGAGCACTGTATAGGATAGGATTTATTCTTTATTAGTGCAAAATAATAGTACTGGAAAATGTAAGGTTGATTTATTTACTTATATCGCTATTCCCTTCCTACACCGATATTCTGCAAATTACTGTGATGCTACCGGCGGAGGACGCTCTTCATCGAGCAACGCTACGCAATTTCTTTAATTTCTGCTCCTGTATTCGTCGCGGGAAGAATAAATAGTTAGATGCCTATATCACGAGCGTAACTACACACAAGCGCCAAAGAAACTGGTGTAGGCATGAGTATTCAAATACAGAAATATGCAAACATGTAGAATAAGGCTCTGTGGTCGTCAACGGCTTAATAAGAAGACAAAAGCCTGACGCACTTGTTAGATCGGTTACTGCTGTTACAGTGGCAAGTTACCAAGATTTAACGCCGCGCGGAAATGCCGTATATTCATTTCCAGGTGTCTTGTGGAATATGATGTAGATGCAGAACTAATCCGAACATTTAGAGCACTGTATAGGATAGGATTTATTCTTTATTAGTGCAAAATAATAGTACTGGAAAATGTAAGGTTGATTTATTTACTTATATCGCTAATCCCTACCTACACCGATATTCTGCAAATTACTGTGATGCTACCGGCGGAGGACGCTCTTCATCGAGCAACGCTACGCAATTTCTTTAATTTCTGCTCCTGTATTCGTCGCGGGAAGAATAAATAGTTAGATGCCTATATCACGAGCGTAACTACACACAAGCGCCAAAGAAACTGGTGTAGGCATGAGTATTCAAATACAGAAATATGCAAACATGTAGAATAAGGCTCTGTGGTCGTCAACGGCTTAATAAGAAGACAAAAGCCTGACGCACTTGTTAGATCGGTTACTGCTGTTACAGTGGCAAGTTACCAAGATTTAACGCCGCGCGGAAATGCCGTATATTCATTTCCAGGTGTCTTGTGGAATATGATGTAGATGCAGAACTAATCCGAACATTTAGAGCACTGTATAGGATAGGATTTATTCTTTATTAGTGCAAAATAATAGTACTGGAAAATGTAAGGTTGATTTATTTACTTATATCGCTATTCCCTTCCTACACCGATATTCTGCAAATTACTGTGATGCTACCGGCGGAGGACGCTCTTCATCGAGCAACGCTACGCAATTTCTTTAATTTCTGCTCCTGTATTCGTCGCGGGAAGAATAAATAGTTAGATGCCTATATCACGAGCGTAACTACACACAAGCGCCAAAGAAACTGGTGTAGGCATGAGTATTCAAATACAGAAATATGCAAACATGTAGAATAAGGCTCTGTGGTCGTCAACGGCTTAATAAGAAGACAAAAGCCTGACGCACTTGTTAGATCGGTTACTGCTGTTACAGTGGCAAGTTACCAAGATTTAACGCCGCGCGGAAATGCCGTATATTCATTTCCAGGTGTCTTGTGGAATATGATGTAGATGCAGAACTAATCCGAACATTTAGAGCACTGTATAGGATAGGATTTATTCTTTATTAGTGCAAAATAATAGTACTGGAAAATGTAAGGTTGATTTATTTACTTATATCGCTATTCCCTTCCTACACCGATATTCTGCAAATTACTGTGATGCTACCGGCGGAGGACGCTCTTCATCGAGCAACGCTACGCAATTTCTTTAATTTCTGCTCCTGTATTCGTCGCGGGAAGAATAAATAGTTAGATGCCTATATCACGAGCGTAACTACACACAAGCGCCAAAGAAACTGGTGTAGGCATGAGTATTCAAATACAGAAATATGCAAACATGTAGAATAAGGCTCTGTGGTCGTCAACGGCTTAATAAGAAGACAAAAGCCTGACGCACTTGTTAGATCGGTTACTGCTGTTACAGTGGCAAGTTACCAAGATTTAACGCCGCGCGGAAATGCCGTATATTCATTTCCAGGTGTCTTGTGGAATATGATGTAGATGCAGAACTAATCCGAACATTTAGAGCACTGTATAGGATAGGATTTATTCTTTATTAGTGCAAAATAATAGTACTGGAAAATGTAAGGTTGATTTATTTACTTATATCGCTATTCCCTTCCTACACCGATATTCTGCAAATTACTGTGATGCTACCGGCGGAGGACGCTCTTCATCGAGCAACGCTACGCAATTTCTTTAATTTCTGCTCCTGTATTCGTCGCGGGAAGAATAAATAGTTAGATGCCTATATCACGAGCGTAACTACACACAAGCGCCAAAGAAACTGGTGTAGGCATGAGTATTCAAATACAGAAATATGCAAACATGTAGAATAAGGCTCTGTGGTCGTCAACGGCTTAATAAGAAGACAAAAGCCTGACGCACTTGTTAGATCGGTTACTGCTGTTACAGTGGCAAGTTACCAAGATTTAACGCCGCGCGGAAATGCCGTATATTCATTTCCAGGTGTCTTGTGGAATATGATGTAGATGCAGAACTAATCCGAACATTTAGAGCACTGTATAGGATAGGATTTATTCTTTATTAGTGCAAAATAATAGTACTGGAAAATGTAAGGTTGATTTATTTACTTATATCGCTATTCCCTTCCTACACCGATATTCTGCAAATTACTGTGATGCTACCGGCGGAGGACGCTCTTCATCGAGCAACGCTACGCAATTTCTTTAATTTCTGCTCCTGTATTCGTCGCGGGAAGAATAAATAGTTAGATGCCTATATCACGAGCGTAACTACACACAAGCGCCAAAGAAACTGGTGTAGGCATGAGTATTCAAATACAGAAATATGCAAACATGTAGAATAAGGCTCTGTGGTCGTCAACGGCTTAATAAGAAGACAAAAGCCTGACGCACTTGTTAGATCGGTTACTGCTGTTACAGTGGCAAGTTACCAAGATTTAACGCCGCGCGGAAATGCCGTATATTCATTTCCAGGTGTCTTGTGGAATATGATGTAGATGCAGAACTAATCCGAACATTTAGAGCACTGTATAGGATAGGATTTATTCTTTATTAGTGCAAAATAATAGTACTGGAAAATGTAAGGTTGATTTATTTACTTATATCGCTATTCCCTTCCTACACCGATATTCTGCAAATTACTGTGATGCTACCGGCGGAGGACGCTCTTCATCGAGCAACGCTACGCAATTTCTTTAATTTCTGCTCCTGTATTCGTCGCGGGAAGAATAAATAGTTAGATGCCTATATCACGAGCGTAACTACACACAAGCGCCAAAGAAACTGGTGTAGGCATGAGTATTCAAATACAGAAATATGCAAACATGTAGAATAAGGCTCTGTGGTCGTCAACGGCTTAATAAGAAGACAAAAGCCTGACGCACTTGTTAGATCGGTTACTGCTGTTACAGTGGCAAGTTACCAAGATTTAACGCCGCGCGGAAATGCCGTATATTCATTTCCAGGTGTCTTGTGGAATATGATGTAGATGCAGAACTAATCCGAACATTTAGAGCACTGTATAGGATAGGATTTATTCTTTATTAGTGCAAAATAATAGTACTGGAAAATGTAAGGTTGATTTATTTACTTATATCGCTATTCCCTTCCTACACCGATATTCTGCAAATTACTGTGATGCTACCGGCGGAGGACGCTCTTCATCGAGCAACGCTACGCAATTTCTTTAATTTCTGCTCCTGTATTCGTCGCGGGAAGAATAAATAGTTAGATGCCTATATCACGAGCGTAACTACACACAAGCGCCAAAGAAACTGGTGTAGGCATGAGTATTCAAATACAGAAATATGCAAACATGTAGAATAAGGCTCTGTGGTCGTCAACGGCTTAATAAGAAGACAAAAGCCTGACGCACTTGTTAGATCGGTTACTGCTGTTACAGTGGCAAGTTACCAAGATTTAACGCCGCGCGGAAATGCCGTATATTCATTTCCAGGTGTCTTGTGGAATATGATGTAGATGCAGAACTAATCCGAACATTTAGAGCACTGTATAGGATAGGATTTATTCTTTATTAGTGCAAAATAATAGTACTGGAAAATGTAAGGTTGATTTATTTACTTATATCGCTATTCCCTTCCTACACCGATATTCTGCAAATTACTGTGATGCTACCGGCGGAGGACGCTCTTCATCGAGCAACGCTACGCAATTTCTTTAATTTCTGCTCCTGTATTCGTCGCGGGAAGAATAAATAGTTAGATGCCTATATCACGAGCGTAACTACACACAAGCGCCAAAGAAACTGGTGTAGGCATGAGTATTCAAATACAGAAATATGCAAACATGTAGAATAAGGCTCTGTGGTCGTCAACGGCTTAATAAGAAGACAAAAGCCTGACGCACTTGTTAGATCGGTTACTGCTGTTACAGTGGCAAGTTACCAAGATTTAACGCCGCGCGGAAATGCCGTATATTCATTTCCAGGTGTCTTGTGGAATATGATGTAGATGCAGAACTAATCCGAACATTTAGAGCACTGTATAGGATAGGATTTATTCTTTATTAGTGCAAAATAATAGTACTGGAAAATGTAAGGTTGATTTATTTACTTATATCGCTATTCCCTTCCTACACCGATATTCTGCAAATTACTGTGATGCTACCGGCGGAGGACGCTCTTCATCGAGCAACGCTACGCAATTTCTTTAATTTCTGCTCCTGTATTCGTCGCGGGAAGAATAAATAGTTAGATGCCTATATCACGAGCGTAACTACACACAAGCGCCAAAGAAACTGGTGTAGGCATGAGTATTCAAATACAGAAATATGCAAACATGTAGAATAAGGCTCTGTGGTCGTCAACGGCTTAATAAGAAGACAAAAGCCTGACGCACTTGTTAGATCGGTTACTGCTGTTACAGTGGCAAGTTACCAAGATTTAACGCCGCGCGGAAATGCCGTATATTCATTTCCAGGTGTCTTGTGGAATATGATGTAGATGCAGAACTAATCCGAACATTTAGAGCACTGTATAGGATAGGATTTATTCTTTATTAGTGCAAAATAATAGTACTGGAAAATGTAAGGTTGATTTATTTACTTATATCGCTATTCCCTTCCTACACCGATATTCTGCAAATTACTGTGATGCTACCGGCGGAGGACGCTCTTCATCGAGCAACGCTACGCAATTTCTTTAATTTCTGCTCCTGTATTCGTCGCGGGAAGAATAAATAGTTAGATGCCTATATCACGAGCGTAACTACACACAAGCGCCAAAGAAACTGGTGTAGGCATGAGTATTCAAATACAGAAATATGCAAACATGTAGAATAAGGCTCTGTGGTCGTCAACGGCTTAATAAGAAGACAAAAGCCTGACGCACTTGTTAGATCGGTTACTGCTGTTACAGTGGCAAGTTACCAAGATTTAACGCTGCGCGGAAATGCCGTATATTCATTTCCAGGTGTCTTGTGGAATATGATGTAGATGCAGAACTAATCCGAACATTTAGAGCACTGTATAGGATAGGATTTATTCTTTATTAGTGCAAAATAATAGTACTGGAAAATGTAAGGTTGATTTATTTACTTATATCGCTATTCCCTTCCTACACCGATATTCTGCAAATTACTGTGATGCTACCGGCGGAGGACGCTCTTCATCGAGCAACGCTACGCAATTTCTTTAATTTCTGCTCCTGTATTCGTCGCGGGAAGAATAAATAGTTAGATGCCTATATCACGAGCGTAACTACACACAAGCGCCAAAGAAACTGGTGTAGGCATGAGTATTCAAATACAGAAATATGCAAACATGTAGAATAAGGCTCTGTGGTCGTCAACGGCTTAATAAGAAGACAAAAGCCTAACGCACTTGTTAGATCGGTTACTGCTGTTACAGTGGCAAGTTACCAAGATTTAACGCCGCGCGGAAATGCCGTATATTCATTTCCATGTGTCTTGTGGAATATGATGTAGATGCAGAACTAATCCGAACATTTAGAGCACTGTATAGGATAGGATTTATTCTTTATTAGTGCAAAATAATAGTACTGGAAAATGTAAGGTTGATTTATTTACTTATATCGCTATTCCCTACCTACACCGATATTCTGCAAATTACTGTGATGCTACCGGCGGAGGACGCTCTTCATCGAGCAACGCTACGCAATTTCTTTCATTTCTGCTCCTGTATTCGTCGCGGGAAGAATAAATAGTTAGATGCCTATATCACGAGCGTAACTACACACAAGCGCCAAAGAAACTGGTGTAGGCATGAGTATTCAAATACAGAAATATGCAAACATGTAGAATAAGGCTCTGTGGTCGTCAACGGCTTAATAAGAAGACAAAAGCCTGACGCACTTGTTAGATCGGTTACTGCTGTTACAGTGGCAAGTTACCAAGATTTAACGCCGCGCGGAAATGCCGTATATTCATTTCCAGGTGTCTTGTGGAATATGATGTAGATGCAGAACTAATCCGAACATTTAGAGCACTGTATAGGATAGGATTTATTCTTTATTAGTGCAAAATAATAGTACTGGAAAATGTAAGGTTGATTTATTTACTTATATCGCTATTCCCTTCCTACACCGATATTCTGCAAATTACTGTGATGCTACCGGCGGAGGACGCTCTTCATCGAGCAACGCTACGCAATTTCTTTCATTTCTGCTCCTGTATTCGTCGCGGGAAGAATAAATAGTTAGATGCCTATATCACGAGCGTAACTACACACAAGCGCCAAAGAAACTGGTGTAGGCATGAGTATTCAAATACAGAAATATGCAAACAAGTAGAATAAGGCTCTGTGGTCGTCAACGGCTTAATAAGAAGACAAAAGCCTGACGCACTTGTTAGATCGGTTACTGCTGTTACAGTGGCAAGTTACCAAGACTTAACGCCGCGCGGAAATGCCGTATATTCATTTCCATGTGTCTTGTGGAATATGATGTAGATGCAGAACTAATCCGAACATTTAGAGCACTGTATAGGATAGGATTTATTCTTTATTAGTGCAAAATAATAGTACTGGAAAATGTAAGGTTGATTTATTTACTTATATCGCTATTCCCTACCTACACCGATATTCTGCAAATTACTGTGATGCTACCGGCGGAGGACGCTCTTCATCGAGCAACGCTACGCAATTTCTTTCATTTCTGCTCCTGTATTCGTCGCGGGAAGAATAAATAGTTAGATGCCTATATCACGAGCGTAACTACACACAAGCGCCAAAGAAACTGGTGTAGGCATGAGTATTCAAATACAGAAATATGCAAACATGTAGAATAAGGCTCTGTGGTCGTCAACGGCTTAATAAGAAGACAAAAGCCTGACGCACTAGTTAGATCGGTTACTGCTGTTACAGTGGCAAGTTACCAAGATTTAACGCCGCGCGGAAATGCCGTATATTCATTTCCAGTTGTCTTGTGGAATATGATGTAGATGCAGAACTAATCCGAACATTTAGAGCACTGTATAGGATAGGATTTATTCTTTATTAGTGCAAAATAATAGTACTGGAAAATGTAAGGTTGATTTATTTACTTATATCGCTATTCCCTTCCTACACCGATATTCTGCAAATTACTGTGATGCTACCGGCGGAGGACGCTCTTCATCGAGCAACGCTACGCAATTTCTTTAATTTCTGCTCCTGTATTCGTCGCGGGAAGAATAAATAGTTAGATGCCTATATCACGAGCGTAACTACACACAAGCGCCAAAGAAACTGGTGTAGGCATGAGTATTCAAATACAGAAATATGCAAACATGTAGAATAAGGCTCTGTGGTCGTCAACGGCTTAATAAGAAGACAAAAGCCTGACGCACTAGTTAGATCGGTTACTGCTGTTACAGTGGCAAGTTACCAAGATTTAACGCCGCGCGGAAATGCCGTATATTCATTTCCAGGTGTCTTGTGGAATATGATGTAGATGCAGAACTAATCCGAACATTTAGAGCACTGTATAGGATAGGATTTATTCTTTATTAGTGCAAAATAATAGTACTGGAAAATGTAAGGTTGATTTATTTACTTATATCGCTATTCCCTTCCTACACCGATATTCTGCAAATTACTGTGATGCTACCGGCGGAGGACGCTCTTCATCGAGCAACGCTACGCAATTTCTTTAATTTCTGCTCCTGTATTCGTCGCGGGAAGAATAAATAGTTAGATGCCTATATCACGAGCGTAACTACACACAAGCGCCAAAGAAACTGGTGTAGGCATGAGTATTCAAATACAGAAATATGCAAACATGTAGAATAAGGCTCTGTGGTCGTCAACGGCTTAATAAGAAGACAAAAGCCTGACGCACTTGTTAGATCGGTTACTGCTGTTACAGTGGCAAGTTACCAAGATTTAACGCCGCGCGGAGTAACCGTGCGGTCTAAGGTACCTTCCTTTCCCGAGTGGCTTCCCCCGTCGGAGTTTCGAGTCCTCACTTAGGATGAATGTGTGTGTTGTCCTTAGCGTAAATTACCTTAAGTTAGATTAAGCACTGTGTACGTCTACAGACCGATGACCTTAGCAGTTTGGTCCATTAGAACATACCACAAATATCCAATTTTCCAGATTTAAGTGCGTTTGAACGTGGTGTTACGTCGGCACACGAGGGATAGGACACAGCATCTACGAGGTAGCGACGAAGTGGGGACTTTCCCGTACGACCATTTCACGAGTGTACGGTGAATATCAGGAATACGGTAAAACATCAAACCTCAAACATTGCAACGGCCAGAAAAAGATCCTGCAAGGAAGGGACCAACGACGAATGAAGAGAAATGTTCCAACGTGACAGAAGTGCAACACTCCCTCAAATTGCTGCAGGTTTCAGTCCTGCGCCATCAAGAAGTGTCAGCGTTCGAACCATTCAACGAAATACCATCGATATGGGCTTTCGGAGCCGAAGGCGCACTCTCATACCCTTGGTGACTGCAGGACACAAAGCTCTATGCCTAGTCTGGACCCGTCAACCCCCACACTTGGCTACAGATGCCCGGAAACAAGTTTCCTGGTTGAAAGAGTCTTGTTTCAAATTGTACTCAGTGGATGGACGCGTACGGCTATGGAGAAAACGTCATGAATCCATGGACTCTGCATGTCAGCAGGGTACTGTTCAAGCCGGTGGAGGCTCTTTAATGCAAATTAAATGTCGAGAGGCGAGGGCCTTCTGGGGGTAGACCTGATCGCCTGGTGCAAGATGGTAGGGGGGCGTGTGCAGTTGGAGTGATATGGGACTCCTGATGCGTCTAGATACGACTGTGACAGGTGACACGTACGGAAGCAACATGTCTGATCACTCGTATCCATTATTGACCATTGTGCATTCCGACGGACTTGTGGAATTCCAGCAGGACAATGCGATACCCCACACGCCTAGAATTGCTACATAGTGGCTCCAGGAACACTCTTCTGCGTTTAAGCAGTTCCACTGGCCACCAGACTCCCCAGACAGGAACATCATTGAGCAAATCTGCGATGCCTTGCAACGTGCTGTTCAAAAGAAATCTCCACTTCCTCTTACGGATCTACAGGCACCCTGCAGGTTCCATGGTGTCAATTACTTTGAACATTGCTTCAGACGTTAGTCGAGTCGTTGCCTCGTCATGCTGCGGTACTTCTGCGTGCACGCAGGTGTACCAGTTTCTTTGGTTCTTCAGTGTAGTTTAGACTTTAGTCGATTCGTAGGAGGCAGTAGTGTATTCCTAGATTCTTTTCTTAATTCTCGTTCTTGAAACATCGTAAATAATGTTTCGTGGGAAAAGTGGCGTCTATCTACAGCATCTGACAAGCCACGATTTTCTGCACTTCTGTGACAATGTACGCGTATCGTATGTACCTGTCCCCATGCGTGGTGGACTTCTTCAGTATCCGTCTCTAGATCTTTTTTGGTTCACACAGTTGATTCACACACACGTGACCGAGATCCCTTATGATTTAGCTACAATATAGCAATATTTAGAAGAGATAGGAGATCCAGTACTAGAATCGGAATTTAAAAGAGCTTTGGAGGACTTACGGTCAAATAAGGCAGAAGGGGTAGATAACATTCCATCAGAATTTCTAAAATCATTAGGGGAAGTGATAACAAAACGACTATTCACGTTGGTGTGTAGAATATATGAGTCTGGCGACATACCATCTGACTTTCGGAAAAGCATCATCCACACAATTCCGAAGACGGCAAGAGCTGACAAGTGCGAGAATTATCCCACAATCAGCTTAACAGTTCATGCATCGAAGCTGCTTGCAAGAATAATATACAGAAGATGGAAAAGAAAATTGAGAATGCGCTAGGTGACGACCAGTTTGGCTTTAGGAAAAGTAAAGGCACGAGAGAGGCAATTCTGATGTTACGGCTAATAATGGAAGCAAGGCCTCTACTCTTCAATCTGTACAACGAGGAAGCAATGATGGAAATAAAAGAAAGGTTCAGGAGTGGAATTAAAATACAAGGTGAAAGGATATCAAGGATTCGATTCGCTGATGACATTGCTATCCTGAGTGAAAGTGAAGAAGAATTAAATGATCTGCTGAACGGAATGAACTGTTTAATGAGTACACAGTATGGTTTGAGAGTAAATCGGAGAAAGACGAAGGTAATGAGAAGTAGTAGAAATGAGAACAGCGAGAAACTTAAAATTAGGTTTCATGGTCACGAAGTCAATGAAGTTAAGGAATTCTGCTACCTAGGCAGTAAAATAACCAATGACGGACGGAGCAAGGAGGACATCAAAAGCAGACTCGCTATGGCGAAAAAGGCATTTCTGGCCAAGAGAAGTCTACTAATATAAAATACCGGCCTAAATTTGAGGAAGAAATTTCTGAGAATGTATGTCTGGAGTACAGCATTGTATGGTAGTGAAACATGGACTGTGGGAAAACCGGAACAGAAAAGAATCGAAGCATTTGAGATGTGGTGCTATAGACGAATGTTGAAAATTAGGTGGACTGATAAGGTAAGGAATGAGGAGGTTCTACGCAGAATCGGAGGAAAGGAATCTGTGGGAAACACTGTTAAGGAGAAGGGACAGGATGATAGGACATCTGCTAAGGCATGAGGGAATGAGTTCCATGGGAGCTGTAGAGGTCAAAAACTGTAGAGAAAGACAGGGATTGGAATACGTCAAGCAAATAATTGACGATTTAGGTTGCAAGTGCTACTCTGAGATGAAGAGGTTAGCACAGGAAAGGAATTCGTGGCGGGCCGCATCAAACCATCCAGTAGACTGATGACCAAAAAAAAAAAAAAAAAAAAAAAAAAAAAAAAAAAAAAAAAAAAAAAAACAGGTCAGCAATTGGAAAATTGGAAGCAGTTAATTCCATAAATTATCTGGGAGTACACATTTGGGGTGATTTAGAATGGAATGATCAAAAATAGTTGATCGTCGGTAAAGCAGATGCCAAACAGATTCATTGGAAGAATCTTAAGGAAATGCAATCCGAAAACAAAGGAAGTAGGTTATAGTACGCTTGTTCGCCCACTGCTTGAATACTGCTCAGCAGTGTGGAATCCGTATCAGATATGATTAATAGAAGAGATAGAGAAGATCCAAAGGAGAGCAGTGCGCTTCGTTACAGGATCATTTAGTAATCGCGAAAGCGTTACGGAGATGATAGATAAACTCCAGTGGAAGACTCTGCAGGAGAGACGCTCAGTAGCTCGGTACGGGCTTTTGTTGATGTTTCGAGAACATACCTTCACCGAGGAGTCAAGCAGTATATTGCTCCCTCCTACCTATATCTCGCGAAGAGACCATGAGAATAAAATCAGAGAGATTAGAGCCCACACAGAGGCATACCGACAATCCTTCTTTCCACGAACAATACGAGACTGGAACTCAAGGGAGAACCCATAGAGGTACTCAAGGTACCCTCCGCCACACACTTAAGGTGGCTTGCGGAGTATAGTTGTAGATGTAGATGTAGATTTTAGGAGGTCTCGTGTGACTGCTCAGTAAGTTGTGACTGTGTACTGTATTTTCCGAATATACAAATTGGTGGATTAAATTCACTTTTTTACATGGATCATTTGGTGTATATTTTCCCTTCGTTCATTAACCCCAGCTATTAACACAGTGCTATTGCATACTTGTGACGTTAGTTCTAATTAGAGACCGCCCATCCAGACTAAGGTTTTCAATGGTTTCCCCAAAGTGCTCCAGACAAATCCCGAGATGCAACTTCCTGCCAGATTAAAAGTGTGTGCCGCACAGTGACGAACTTGGGACATTAGCCTTTCGCGGGCAAGTGCTCTACCATCCCGAGTTCGAGTCTCGGTCCGGCACACAGATTTCATCTGCCAGGAAGTTTCACAATAGCACACACTCCGCTGCAGAGTGGAAATCTCATTCTGAAAGGGACACGGCCACTTTCTTTCGCCATCCTTGAGACAAACCAAGTTTGAGAACCATCTCTAATGACCTCGATGTCGACAGAAATCTGACCTTCGTTCCATTCTTTATTCCTCCGTTAGTCAGTACCTCTGTATTATCCGAAGGTTTTTACTGGGCATTGTTTTTCCTACCTGACGCTCCTCTGCTTTTATTGATTTAACGATTTCTTTTCCCAAACACACATATTCATCCTCTATTGCTTCTCCTTCGTATAGGGAATCGTTGCATAGTCATCCCTTACCGTCTATGAACTACCTCGGGTTCTTCGTGGCCCATCAATGTAATTTCCTACCTGTAAGTAATATCTTCCTTTAAGGGACTCAGGGGGATACAGTCGGTTGTAGGTTATCCTGGTGTTGTTATAAGAAGAGCATTCACGAGAGTAATATGAACGTAAAGGAACGTAGACGAAATAAATGAGCTGATGCTGAGGGAATTGCGTTGGGAAATGAGACACTAAAAGTAGTAAGTTGATTTAGCTATTTGGCAGCAAAATGACAAATTATGGTTGACGTAGAGAGGCTGTGGAACAGAGACTAGCGCCAGCTAAGAAAATGTTTCTGGAAGTTTGTGGAAGCAGATTAGGTCTCTAAAATAGTAAGCAGGTGCAAATGGATGTAGTTTACAGTAGCTACACCCTTCATTTACAAGGCGATGTTCACTACAAAATCGCAAGCATGAACAGAATGCCGAGGAGTGACGTATTCCGAACTCTAATGGTATACGTTCTTCGCGTGTCACTGCGGCAATGTAATCTGCTACCAGACCTTCGGCTTTTGTTTCCGGCCCGACACAGTAAATCACGAATGCGAAAGCGAAGTGCAGGGGGGGGGGGGGGGGCGAAGTGAAGCGAAGTGCTTCCTCGGGGCAAATTATGCACCTCCATTAAACACGAAACTCGGAAGTCAGTCGCCTGACTTAGTGCCATTACCCTCCCTCAAGGCGCTGTTTACGAGACTCCGGAATTCTTTCGCTCCGCTCTTCTATTTTTAAGAACATTTCGGAAGATGTCACATCAAAGTTCTCCCTCTTGTGTTCGACGAAATCAAACTTTCTAACGAGCGCGGAGCACTCTGGGGCAGAAATAATTTAAAGCCACTGTATTTTAAATTTTGTTCCCGTAATTATACGCCGGTGGACACTGTATCCGAGTTAAATGAAGTCGATAATATCGAGCGAGCGACAAATGTGTTTTTAAGCCCCTCTCCGATAAATGGTCCTCTTAATTACTCCACCCCACTTCCGCATTAATTCGTGACGCAGACCTGCTCGACGGAGTGAAAGGGATCTTCCTTGTCTTACAGCAGCATTAACGTTTCATTTCAGGCGCCGTCGAGTTGCTCCCAGAGTTTAAAATATTATTTCCACCGCATGAACTTCAGAATAACGCAAATTTTATTTTATTTTATTTTATTTTATTTTATTTTTTTTTTTGCTTTCCCATTAAGTTACTTTTCTCTCGGTGTCTGTAACTGATTACCCTTTTATGAAAGTCTCTGCCACCTCAGCCTTTCATTTCTGTATAACTTTACTTCCCGTTCACATAATTTTCAGTTAACATTTTAGGTGTACTGTTTTACAACGATACAGCACTCGTGTAGCTTTGGCGAGGTATTCTCTATTTTCACTTTTGGGCAATTCATACAAATAAGTCCTCGTTGCTACGAAACTATCACCAAAGAAAATAACTAATAATAATACGAAAGTCGTTCCATAAATAATTCAATACAGTCTTTTTGGGCCAGTTCGGTTGAAAAAATTCTGAATTTGCTGTGGCACGTAGCACACTTCCCCCGCTTCAGTCTCTATATTTTCATGAAGTTCTGATAGGTGGTTACACTATACGTAGACTTCAAAATGGCGTCTGTAAAGGAGGTGCATTCTAAGCAGAACTGCAATTACGAGCATGGCAGTGAACAAAACCACGGTGAGTCGTTGGGCGATGCATCTGTCATCATCGAAACGAGATCGCGCGCTGGTTGGTCACACACAGCTGTGAATCCGGCTGTGTTGGAGCGTGCGAACATTCTCATTCGACGCGACCGACGGGTAACCATGAAACGCGTCGCTCTGCAGCTAGATGTCTCTGTTGGTAGTGGGAAACGTTGGTTCCGACAACGACCGGTAAGTTGCTACCGTGCAGCCATACATACTCTCCCATTAAGATAGTGTTACTCAGTCCCACTGAACGGAGATCATGTTGAGAAACAGGGTTTTATAGCCAAAAGAGTGGAGAAAAGTATTGGAATTCTGAATAAGACGAACATTCTCTTACGAAAAAAATTGTTGGTTCACTTATTGAACGCTCCTCGCATTATACAACCAACTGAAATGTAGGTTCTATTCTTAGCCAACAAACTGTAATATGATTTAAATTTTTACTACTAAGAATATTTTCAATTCTACTGTGAAATGGTACAGTCGAAAATCTAAATACCAGTTTTTTTTTCAGTTACGGTTGTACGGTTTTCATGTGCGGTTGTAAATTGTCAAAACTGTGCAGCGCGGAGTGACAGCGCGGTTAGAGACGCTATGTCACTAATTGCGCGGCCCCTCCCACCGGAAGTTCTAGTCCTCCATCCGGCATGGGTGTGTGTGTGTGTGTGTGTGTGTGTTGTCCTTAGCGTAAGTTAGTTTAAGCAGTGTGTGAGTCTAGGGAGCGATGATTCAAATGGCTCTGAACACTATGGGACTTAACATCTATGGTCATCAGTCCCCTATAAGTTAGAACTACTTAAACCTAACTAACCTAAGGACATCACACAACATCCAGCCATCACGAGGCAGAGAAAATCCCTGACCCCGCCAAGAATCGAACCCGGGAACCCGGGCGTGGGAAGCGAGAACGCTACCGCACGACCACGAGATGCGGGGAGGGAAGACCTCACCAGTTTGGTAATTTAGGAATTCACAAACATTTTTTGTCAAAAATGTACGTAACTACACAACTCTCCCAGCTATCCACATTTCAATGTTTATATTTTATTGTTAACCGTAAGCCAGTTACATTCACGCTACTAATCACATTACCGAGATATTAAATAATTTAAAAAGTACTGGGATCTTTACCACAAATAAATGTAACCTTTATCATCATATAAACATGTGGGTGCCGTCTGTGAGTTGCTGTACAGGTTACTCCATCACACATAAAGTGAATATAATGTATTTACATAAATACCTCCTACATTTCCATTTGTATTTGGCTTTTTAGCCGTGGTGACGATTTATGAGAAACAGAATTTAGTGTAGCGTGTCTTACAATAGGTTAATGGCAGCTCAGTATCAGATATTTGAGGCATCGTTAACGCATCGTCCTGGAATAAAATGCCTAGGATTGGAATAAAATAACCTGCATCCAGTTCCCCACGGTCACCTGTCCGTCGTCATGCTGCTATTCGTATTCTAAGCACACAGAGACCATATCGGTGTCTGTAATACTAATGGCTTCTGCAGAAACATAAACAACATGGTGAATGTATGCATGCACTTTTAGGGTTTATGAACACCCCATGAGTTATATGTGCTGTCCCATAAATACTATTACTAAATCTCTTGATCTACGTTCACTTTTTGATGAAAGATTTCCAGTGGATAGCGCGTCGGACAATATTTTTGTTTCGTACTAGTTTCATGTTGAGCTGTGATTTTTATAATATGGAGTTATTCTGCACAACGTTCGTAAAATGTACGAAATGACAGACTGATATAGTTAGTGATGTCAGAATTTTTAAGTACTGATATATCACAAACTTCCTGGCAGATTAAAACTGTGTGCCGGACCGAGCCTCGAACTCTGGACCATTGCCTTTCGCGGGCAACTGCTCTGCCAACGGAGCTACTCAAGCACTACTCACGCCCCGTCCTCACAGCTGTACTTCTGCCAGTATCTCGTCTGAGTAAAGCTGTGAGGACGGGGCGTGAGTCGTGCTTGGGTAGCTCAGTTGGTAGAGCACTTGCCCGCGAAAGGCAATGGTCCTGAGTTCGAGTCTCGGTCCGCCACACAGTTTTAATCTGCCAGGATGTTTCATATCAGCGCACACTCGGTTGCAGAGTGAAAATCTCATACTGATACATCACACTTGAATAATAATCATTGAAGTTTTAGAAATATCAATAACTGTGACTCTTACGTGACAAAGAAGTAAAGTCTGAAGCAGGAGGCTTTGTTATATACTGCAAGTTTGTTTTGTCAAAAAATTAGTTTAATTCTTATAAGAAAACTTTCTTATAATTAATTAATAGAGAACATTACTTATAGAAAGTTTCAATACAGATATCAGAGACAACGGTGTTCCTTTCCATTGGCAAATGGTATTTGAAACCTCTGCATAATATTCCGGATCAGTGCAGGCTCAAAGAGTAGAAATTCAAACGCAGGCAATATAAAAGTTAGCAATTAATTATTATGTAATACTAAGATAACTGTTAAAAATATGGTGGAAACAAAAATCATGCAAAACACCAACCTAAAAGTTGAGTAAGTCTGTGGTCTCCTTCTCGCGGAATGCTCAGTTTTTTCTGTTGTAAATGCCAGTGATACAGTGGTTACGTGCGTATGTCGTGTTCCACGTTCACAAGTGAAATATGTTTTGTAAGATGCTTTGATGAGCAGAAAAGGAAGTTAGGTGCTAGAATGCCATACAGTAAATTTGCACTTTCCATCTGTAGGTTTGATGAACATGTACTGCGAAACAAATTATTACAATTTCAGGAAAAATAGGTGATATAAGAGAGAGAGTTTAAAAAATTAAGCAAGTCTATAAAACGTTGGCCCACATCTGGCCATTATCCAAGTAGTTATTCAGCTTGGCATTCATTGACAGAGTTATTGAATGTTCTCCTCAGGAGTATAGTGCTCTTCAGATCGTCAAAAGTCGGAGATGGTTGGACGCCACGCCCATAGTGCTCCGAAAGTGCTCAATTCGGGAGGGATCCGGCGACCTTGCTGGTGAAGGTAGGATTCGGCTGGCTCGAAGAAAAGCATTAGAAACTCTCGTTGTATATGTGTGTGTGTTGGGGGGGGGGGGGGGGTGTCGGCAGTCATTATTTTGTTGAAATGTAAACGTAGATTGGCTTGCCGTGAAGAGTAACAAAAGGGGCGCGAACATCGTCGTCCTACCGCTGTGATGTAGGAGTGCCACGGATAACAACCAAAGGGGTCCTGCTGTGAAATATCATACCAGACTATCACTCCTGGTTGTCAGGCCGTATGGTGGGCGACAATCAGTTTGGGATCCCACCGCAGTCCTGGTCATCTCCACAGACACCTTCAGTGATCATAGGGACTCATTTCAAAGTGGAGCTCATCACCGAGATAATTCTGCTACACTCAATGACAATCCATCCCGAAGACGCGTCTGCAGACTCCTCAGACAACTGCACTACAACCTGAAGTAGTGACTCATCATCACACAGCCCAAACTGCTCACTTGAAACCGGGAGAGTGTATTGACCTTTTACTGTAGGCATCGTTTAAGAAGAGATTTTTCGAAATTCGCCGCTAAGGGGGTATAAATAAGAGATGAAATCTTTTTTGAAAAATGTCACTGTTAAAGCAATTTTGAAGGTAGACCTACGAAATTGGTGTTTGATTGCCTGATCAGAAATTTAAAAAAAATATGTGTTTCAACATTTTTGTTAATACAAATTCTAAGGAGATGAAATAAGAGGTGAAATATGGTTTGCAAATATTTTGTGATGAAAGTAGAATAGCTTTCTGATCAGAGTGTATTCAGTAAGGACCATGTTTCTATGGCCTTAATTAGCGTGAAAACTTTAAAAGGTGTTGTACTTTGTGAAATTTGTGATAAGTTCCTATGGGACCAAACTGCTGGGGTAATCGATCCTTAGGCTTACACGATACTTAATCTAACTTTAACTTACACTAGGGCCAACACACACCCACACCAAAGACAGGATTCGAACCTCCGAAGGGAGGAGCCGCGCGAACCATAGCAAGGCACCTGAGACCCCTCGGGTTCAAAGCGTCGCACAATTTGAAAACGAAATGAAAGAAAGCTTCCAGAATGAGATTTGTACTCTGCAGCGGAGTGTGCGCTGATATGAAACTTTCTGGCAGATTAAAACTGTGTGCCGGACGGAGACTCGAACTCGGGACCTTTGCCTTTCGCGGGCAAGTGCTCTACCAACTGAGCTACCCAAGCATGACTCACGCCCCATCCTCATCTTTACTTCTACCAGTACCTCCTCTCGTACCTTCCAAACTTTACAAAAGCTCTCCTGCGAACCTTGTAAGTAGGCTGTTTAGGTTCTTATATTGGTAACTACAGCGCCACGCAGCGCTCTGTATGAAAATCACTGGCTGTGCTGCGTGCAGTCTGTGGCTGGTTTGCATTGTTGTTGGCTATTGTAGTGTTGGGCAGATGGCTGTTAACAGCGATGCGCAGTTAGAGGTGAGCCGCCAGCAGAGGTGGATGTGGGGAGAGAGATGGCGGAGTTTTGAGAGCGGATGATCTGCACGTATGTCCATCAAATCCTTCTAAGCAGTATGGGACTTAACATCTGTGGTCACCAGTCCCCTAGAACTTAGAACTACTTAAATCTAACTAACTTAAGGACATCACACACATACATGCCCGAGGCAGGATTCAAACCTGCGACCGTAGCAGTCGCGCGGTTCCGGACTGAGCGCCTAGAACCCCTAGACCACTCTGGCCGGCACGTGAGTCCATCAGAGACAGTACATTTGTAAGACTGGATGTCATGAACTGTTGTATATATTATGACTTTTGAACACTATTAAGGTAAATACATGGTTTGTTCTCTATCAAAACCTTTCATTTACCAACTATGCCAATCAGTAGTTAGTGCCTTCAGTAGTCTGAATCTTTTATTTAGCTGGCAGTAGTGGCGCTCGCTGTATTGCAGTAGTTCGACTAACGAAGATTTTTGTGAGGTAAGTGATTTGTGGAAGGTATAGGTTAATGTTACTCAGGGCCATTCTTTTGTAGGGATTTTTGAAAGTCAGATTGCGTTGCACTAAAAATATTGTGTGTCAGTTTAAGCACAGTCATGTATAATTTTTCTAAGGGGACGTTTCATAACCTTGCAGAACTAGCACTCCTGGAAGAAAGGATATTGCGGAGACATGGCTTAGCTACAGTCTGGGGGATGTTTCCAGAATGAGTTTTTCACTCTGTAGCGGAGTGTGCGCCGATATGAAACTTCCTGGCAGATTAAAACTGTGAAAGAAAGCTGTTTAACAATAACCGTGACAAATGAGCTGTGTCAGAATTACATACAAAAAAGAAACACATCTTGGATATATTAATTTTTCAGTAGGCGTCATATATGCGTATAAAATTATATTTGCTGTAATTGCTAGGCGAATTAATTATTACAGATAATTAATTAGTAATCGCGTTTATATATTTGAATCCGATTACACGTACAGGAATTTCCGTTTGAGATGAGAGAGAATTCAGTCCCGCGTGTAGGACTGGCGTAGTCTGGAACCATTTATCCGATTTGTCTCTTTTTTTCTTTTTAACTCGCCGTATGAATTTAAACAGATTGGAACATTTTCAGTATGCAAAGAATGGCTGCTGTATTCAGGGTGACTGACTCTTTTACAGTTTGTAGAGTTGCAAATATGTAGTAGTCTTGACAACATACACATTCGATCAAAGAAAAATCATAAAAATCTGTGCAGACAAAACAGTCGAAACGAGTGAAGCTGCATGGGCTAAGAGAGTGTATTGATATTTCCAGTATGTCCGTTGTGTTCTGCCCGCTTGTCTGAATAGGGCGCCTAGGAAATCCGCTTTCTCGGATCGCTAGACAACAATTCAAGCAAATAGTATTAATGAAGTTCTTTACTGTAAGATAAATGATAATACTGCTTGATCACATAGGTGTGTCGCTAGCGAATGGTGACATGCAAAGAATCAGAGTTCTTCAGTATATTGCAACTACAATACAAGCAAAGCAATACAGTTCACACCTAATACACTTGCTTCCGTACTAATAAGCGACATTATGTCCTCAAAGGACCTTGAAGGCAAGACGGTACATAATTACTTGTACCATCCCTTTAACGCTGCTGGCCGTTCGGTAATTAGTTCTCTTGCATTATTCGTCAACTATTCTGTTTGTTCTGTGAGGCATAGCGCGAAGAGAGAGGAACGAGCGCAACAGGTGAATCGTCTTGCAGATACTGGACATCATTTTTCTGTTTCTCCATTCTTAATGCCTCGATCTTAGTATGTACTTAAGTTTTTTTATCTCGGTGTCCACGTAGTTATTTTGAGAAACAGTCGTATCTCTGCCTATCAGTCTGTTTAAAACCTCTCTCTTCCAATTTTGGGCAGAAATAATGTGAAGATATTTTAATGGAAGCTTGCCATTAGGAGAAATGTCGATCCCCATTTAATGATTGTTTGTGACTAGTCAAGTAATGACTTTCAACAAAACAGTACTCTTAACATCAAACTGTCTCGACCACAAGACATGATACAGAATGAATCGCCAAAAAGGAGAATTTGCTACGTCAGAAAGGGAAAACGTAATGGCTATAAGAACTATCACCGCATAAGTCTTCTAAACATTGGCTACAAACTATACTTGAAATCTTCATCAGGCGCATGAAGAATATCACAGAAACTATTATTTCTGAATAACAAAATGGATTTACATCAGGTCGTTCGTGCACAGACAAAATGATTGTAATTAAAAACATCTTAGAAAAACACAGAGAATTTAATATAGAAAGCCGTATGTGCTTTATCGTCCTTGAGAAGACCTTTTACTGTGGGAATCGAGGTATCCTATCAAAGATTCTGTGATTGTGGATATCCTCATCACCTAATAGAGGTAGTGAAGAATTTTTACAAAAATACACACTCTGTAACAAACACAGGTAGGCATCGATTAGAAGCAATAAATATTTACGAAGGCATTAGACAAGGATGTGAACTATCGCCTAAACTCTTTAATATATTAAATATCCTCAACATTTCGAGGTCCTGTCAGCAACTGTTTGAATATTAATATTAATTTTAATAATTAACAGCCTCAGTTTCACTGTTTGCACAGAATTTACCTAGCTTTCAGTCGGGATAACCCAACCTTCTTCAGAATAACAGTAACTAGCGTCTTTCCGTAGTGGACATCGTCAATCTGAAACTACAAATCCATAAATTATCGTCAGACTATATAACTTATCTGGAACGGCCTCGGCCCCACTTCACGACCACGATGCGGCAGCCACGAAGGCTGTACTGAAACTCAGTTCCAGTACAGCACTCGTGGCTGCCGCATCGCGGTCGCGAAGTGGGGCAGAGGTAGTTTGTAGTTTTAGCTTGACGATGTCCACTTTAATATCAATCTTGACTGCATTCTTCGCAAAAGAAAAGGTTAAGTAAACAATGGCATTAAGGTAACGAATGAGTAATATCTCAATGTACTTTTATTTGCTGATTTTTATTATTGAAAAGAATGAAGATGACTTCCAAAGATCAGTATAATAGACGAACGAATTTTACAGCGAATTTTAAATGTCTAATAACAAAAGAAAGGTAATGGCACTCCGAGGAAAATATCCAGTCAGATCAAAAATTGTTTTGGACAATGAGGTTATAGGACAAATGTCTCAAATCTCTTATTTTGACTATGGTAATAAGTTTTGATTAATTAAATACACAAATTCCAAGTCGTTTGTGCTACCATTAGCAGAATATTGGGCCATAAATTGAAAACAGAAACCATTACGAAATTCTCTAAAGTAATGGTGATCCTTGTCCTACGTAAGCGAAAACTAGGTTGCCAAAAAGAGTAAAAAAAAAACAAAATAAAATCTAAACAGCAGAGATGAAGTTCCTAAGAAAGAGGGTGGGCTACACAAGAAGATATATGATTAGAAACGAAGATATCAGAAAAGAGTTCAATAAATTCAACATGAACAAAAAATTCAAAAAATCATGAAGATTAGAAACAACAGCTCATGAGAATACCAGGTCACAGAATTCCTCAGAGGATCGTGAATTACAAGCCGAATTGGAAAAAAGATACTGGATGATCTTGAAAAAGATGAGCATGCTTTTGTTTGTAAGTTAGTCTACAGCCTAATCCTTGAAAGGAAAATGATGAAGATGAAGTAATTACGTAGAAAACCGAAGTACACAGAGGATCTGTGTGTCTATCATCCTGCCTTTACGTTGATCTATGCTTACTTATGTCCTCCTTGACATATACACACAGGGCTTGCTCAACACATTTACGCAGTTCTTCATTAGTATTGTACTGAGGTTGAGCTCTATCGCACATGATTGGTCCCTCTAATGAATTGTCAAGTGTGAGAAGGCGTGGGCCTCATGGCAGCCGTTTCATCGAGGCTGGAGACAGTTCTTACATACACCCAATCTAATGCACTCGAGACTGTTCAAGGAACTGAGTAACAAAGTGTGCTGGGGCTTTGGCCTATTCTAGCTGAACATCATCCATGCCTCCCTTGTATTCGAGCTGTTGCATTAATGGCCAGTGCACCGTGGCCAAATAAGAATTTCCTTCCGCGCACTTAAAAAAAAAATATATTGTCCGAACTGGGATTGTGGTGACGTTCCAGCCCGTTTCATAAGAAGAGACTATTCCATTTCAATTCTTTGCACGTTGTAGATATTAGATCCTCCTTTGTGAACGGCTACATTTCGGACACTCATTGAACCAAACACGGCATCTAGGAACTACACCATCAAAGCAAGACAGGTTGCGACTCTCCACCCGTTGTCGGTGTCTGATAATGCACTAACATCAATATAAATTCTTTCGTTTCAGCTTTCTTAATGTGATCTTTCATTGCTGACCACGGTACTTAACACTTGAGATGCTCTTTTGCGACTGAATTTCATTGGAGACTCCTTAATCAACTGACGACGACCGCAATTGAAGTCGATTTCTTGGACACTCTTTACTTGAAAGATTTGTGCTACGTTTCGTGTGTTCCCCTTACTATTCCTGACTATGCGAGACACCTTTTACACGTGTGACGACAGCTGAATTACTGAATTCGGTACCAAGTTTTTTCAGCATTTACTGCCATGCGTTTGAGATTTAAAGTATTAGCGGCAGGGAAACAATGTGCCTGCGAGAATGGACACTCTGAAGGAGGTGGTACTTAGTGCTCAGATAGCATTATTGACACTGGATTAATAACACTTTCTACTGCGGTTGAGGCACTGGAACAGCAAGACGTACTGTAGGAGCGGATATAACTGTATTGTTGGACCTCAGTCGTTACAGAATTAGTTAGAAGAGTAAGTTTAATGAAACGCTGAGTCGTAATATCTTGTGACAGAAAAATGAAACTGAACGTTTAGTTAAAGGTAACTTATGATACTTCGGAGGTTAGCTATTCCATTATTTTAACAACTTTGGAAATTTGTGCTTCAAGTTTACAAATACAGACTATTAGACAGTCGTCTTTGTGGCTTTATTAGCGTTAGTTCAAGCCTGCACGCGGTCCGGTTCCATCGCAATAGGCCTGGTTTGCATTGGAATTGTAATTTATTTTCTCCCCCCAAAACTAAAACGGCTACATTCATACATCCCAGAAGGTAGGTGGCCACGCATGTCTAACGCGACAAACAAACTTCAATAAGTTTTTCAGCAGAGCTGCGTGCAACAGGAGCGGTGTGGAGAGTGGAGCTTACAATTTCTTGCGCTACCATTTGATCATTACGGCGAGCTGTGCGAATCTACACCATACAAGTAAACGTATTAAACATTGGCACAGCTGGACACTTCTGAAAGCTCAGATCCATTTAAAGGCAATCATAATGAAGGGGAAAAGCTTCTTTTTGAAGCAAGTTAAGATTTACCATAAACATTCGACTGACATTCATTCCAACTTCAACACTTCAGGTCTAATGTCCAGTGAAGTCAATCGCAATTTAGATTTGTCTCTCTTTCTCTTGGACTTTGAGGTCATGGTATTCATTATATACTGACGCGCCAAAAAAAAAAAAAAAAAACCCTCATAGGCGGGGCTACATAAGACAACTGTCTGGCGCAGTTGTTACATCGGTTGTTGCTCCTACAATGACTTTGAACGTGGTCTTACAGTCGAGGCACCAACGATGGCATATAAAAATTCCGAGGTAGCGACGATGCGGGCATTTTCCCCTACAACCGTTTCACGAGTTTACTGTGAATATCAGGAATCAGGTAAGAACATCATATCTCCGACATCGCTTCGGCCGGAAAAAGATACTGCAGGAACGGGACCAAGCGACGACTGAAGAGACTCGATCAACGCGACAAAGTGCAACTCTTCGTCAAACTGCTGCAGATTTCAGTGCTGGGCCATCATCAAGCGTCAGCGCGCGAACCATGCAACGAAACATCATCCAGAATGGCTGTCGGAGCCGAAGGCCCACTGGTGTACCCATGACGCCGGCACGACACAAAGCTTTACGACTCGCTTGGACCCGTCAACACGGACATTGGACTGTTGACGACTGGAAACAGGCTGCCCGGTTGGACGGGTCTACTTTCAAATTGTATCGAGCGGATGGACGTGTGGTGTATGGAGACAAGCTCATGAATTCCATGGACGCTGCATGTCCTCAGAGGACTGTTCAAGCTGTTGGGTCTGTGTAATGGCGTGGAGCGTGTGAAGTTGGAGTGATGTGGGACCCCTGATACGTCTAGATACGACCCTGACAGTCGACACTTACATACTCATCCTGCCTGATCACCTGCATCCATTCACGTCCATTGCGCATTACGACGGACTTGGGAAATTCCAGCACCACAATGCAACACCTTACATGTACAGAGCGGCTCCGGGAACACTATAATGAACATTATTGAGCTTATCTCGATGGCTTGCAACGTGCTGTCCAGAAGAGATCTTCCCCTCCCCCCCTACCCCCCTCGTACTCTTTCGGATTTATAGACAGGCCTGCAGATTTCATGTTGTCAGTTACCTGCAGAACTACTTCAGCCAAGAGTAGAGTCCATGTCACTCCGAGTTGCGGCACTTTTGCGTGCTCGCGGGAGCGCTCACGATATTAGGCAGGTGTACCAGTTTCTTTGGCTCTCCATTGTAGTTCATGCAGTGTTCCTTTCAGTTGAATCATTTAATTTCGGAATCGTTAATGAAGGTAAAGTTGTTTAACTTTACAAGACTGTGCTTTTGGAAACAAGTACATTTGGAGTGTCTCCATGTTCCGAATGTCCGAAGAATATAAGGGTCTGAGATTCATATACATAAGAACACTTTTCCTGATCTCATCCTGAATGAGTCAACAGACTCTTACAACATCTCCATAAGAAATATTTTCCGAGAGGTGTTCACATCGTTTAAATCGACCTAATATTCAAGATCACCCTAGTGATTTTACAAGTTATTTCATAAAGATATTTTAAACCCGCCTTGCATAAGAGTAATACAAACTACTTACACCTTTTCTGTCAAATTAATGATTAAATGATATCTATAGCCTGATGAAATGAAACCTTATTATTTACAATGGAAAATCAGCCATAAATTCAATGTTCAAACTTAGCTTCATCATTATAATAGAAGACGTATCTTATTGTGCTTATGTACTATAAGCCTACACAGTGTTTGGTATAGTTTATAATACGAGTATATAAGCTCTGTACGTGTAATCCGAAGCGTTCAGAATACACTCCTGGAAATGGAAAAAAGAACACATTGACACCGGTGTGTCAGACCCACCATACTTGCTCCGGACACTGCGAGAGGGCTGTACAAGCAATGATCACACGCACGGCACAGCGGACACACCAGGAACCGCGGTGTTGGCCGTCGAATGGCGCTAGCTGCGGAGCATTTGTGCACCGCCGCCGTCAGTGTCAGCCAGTTTGCCGTGGCATACGGAGCTCCATCGCAGTCTTTAACACTGGTAGCATGCCGCGACAGCGTGGACGTGAACCGTATGTGCAGTTGACGGACTTTGTGCGAGGGCGTATAGTGGGCATGCGGGAGGCCGGGTGGACGTACCGCCGAATTGCTCAACACGTGGGGCGTGAGCTCTCCACAGTACATCGATGTTGTCGCCAGTGGTCGGCGGAAGGTGCACGTGCCCGTCGACCTGGGACCGGACCGCAGCGACGCACAGATGCACGCCAAGACCGTAGGATCCTACGCAGTGCCGTAGGGGACCGCACCGCCACTACCCAGCAAATTAGGGACACTGTTGCTCCTGGGGTATCGGCGAGGATCATTCGCAACCGTCTCCATGAAGCTGGGCTACGGTCCCGCACACCGTTAGGCCGTCTTCCGCTCACGCCCCAACATCGTGCAGCCCGCCTCCAGTGGTGTCGCGACAGGCGTGAATGGAGGGACGAATGGAGACGTGTCGTCTTCAGCGATGACAGTCGCTTCTGCCTTGGTGCCAATAATGGTCGTATGCGTGTTTGGCGCCGTGCAGGTGAGCGTCACAATCAGGACTGCATACGACCGAGGCACACAGGGCTAACACCCGGCATCATGGTGTGGGGAGCGATCTCCTACACTGGCCGTACACCTCTGGTGATCGTCGAGGGGACACTGAATAGTGCACGGTACATCCAAACCGTCATCGAACCCATCGTTCTACCATTCCTAGACCGGCAAGGGAACTTGCTGTTCCAACAGGACAATGCACGTCCGCATGTATCCCGTGCCACCCAACGTGCTCTAGAAGGTGTAAGTCAACTACCCTGGCCAGCAAGATCTCCGGATCTGTCCCCCATTGAGCATGTTTGGGACTGGATGAAGCGTCGTCTCACGCGGTCTGCATGTCCAGCACGAACGCTGGTCCAACTGAGGCGCCAGGTGGAAATGGCATGGCAAGCCGTTCCACAGGACTACATCCAGCATCTCTACGATCGTCTCCATCGGAGAATAGCAGCCTGCATTGCTGCGAAAGGTGGATATACACTGTTCTAGTGCCGACATTGTGCATGCTCTGTTGCCTGTGTCTATTTGCCTGTGGTTCTGTCAGTGTGATCATGTGATGTATCTGACCCCAGGAATGTGTCAATAAAGTTTCCCCTTCCTGGGACAATGAATTCACGGTGTTCTTATTTCAATTTCCAGGAGTGTATTACAAACTATTGCAAATATTTTTACTTCTTTTTCCGTTTTTCAAGTTAATTCCATTGCAGTAGCAAAGACCATATTTTACTAATTCTATTCAGTCCCACAGCGTCAGTAACCTCCCATCTTTATGACTGTATCATTGTATATGTTACTCAAGTGAAGCTGGACTGCGCCTAGTAAATGTTTATTGTGTGTGCTGCAGTTAAACACAGGAAGTACGGTGAAACGTTCTTCTCAGGGAACTAAACAGAAATTATATATACACGACAACATATGTGTTGATTTTATCATTCACTAGAACATCAAAGGACGATTTCTATGACAAAGATTCATACAGCAAGTAAGATTTTAACACATGTCACGTTTTAATAACTTTGAAACCTTTTCATAAATGCATTGATACAGGTCATAATAACTAAATCAATGATAAACTTTGCCAAACAGAAAACAAATCTTTTAGTCTAGCCTACTGAAACAACCAATAACGAATTCAAAACTAAGTTCCATATAGAAAACATCGAAAACCAACAACCATCTGCAGATGGATTTGTCAGAAATCCGAAACCAGTCACGGTTTGATTCAATAAACTTGCTTACACAACGCCTGTGGCTGATACTTGTTTCAAGTGCAAACATTATACACACATCAAAAAAGTTTTGCATCAAATCGGTTCCGAGAGATCCAGAACCAGTAGAGAAAACTGGCACAGAAATCAACGTAGACATCAATTACGGCTTTTTGTTGATCATGAAAACCACACATTGCATGTTGTACCACCATACTGCGAGACCTTCAGAGATGATGGTCCAGATTGCTGTACACACTGATACCTCTGATACCCAGCAGCACATCCTCTTGCATTGATGCATGTCTGTATTCGTCGTGGAACACTATCCACATGTTCATCACGGCACCGTTGGTCCAGATTGTCCCACTCCTCAACGGCGATTCGGCGTAGATCCCTCAGAGTGGCTGGTAAGTCACGTCGTCCATGAACAGCCCTTTTCAATGTATCCCAGGCATGGTCGATAGGGTTGATACCTGGAGAACATACTGGCCACTCTAGTCTAGCGA
This sequence comes from Schistocerca gregaria, assembly GCF_023897955.1. Lineage (NCBI taxonomy): Eukaryota > Metazoa > Arthropoda > Insecta > Orthoptera > Acrididae > Schistocerca > Schistocerca gregaria. The sequence continues at coordinate 152,061,398 of NC_064928.1, read as the reverse complement.
TATCGTTATCCTGAAAGAAATCATTCACAAGATGTTCACGATGGGGACGCGAATTGTCGTCCATGAAGACGAATGCCTCGCCAATATGCTGCACATACGGTTGCACTATCAGTCGGAGGATGGCATTCACGTATTGTACAGCCATTACGGCGCCTTCCGTGACCACCAGCGGCGCATGTCGGCCATACCTAATGCCATCACAAAACAGCAGGGCTGGACAGGGTGTCTAAGGCGTTCAGCCTGACCGCGCTGCCTCAAAACTCGTCTCCGACGACTGTCTGGTAGAAGGCATATGCGATACTCACGATGAAGAATACGTGATGGAAATCCTGAGCGGTCCATTCGACACGTTCTTGGGCCCATCTGTACAGCGCTGCTATGTGTCGTGGTTGCAAAGATGGACCTCGCCACGGACGTCGGGAGTGAAGTTGCACTTCGTGCAGCCTATTGCGCCCACTTTGAGTGGCAACACGGCATCCTGTGGCTGCACGAAAACCATTATTCAACATGGTGGCATTGCTGTCAGAGTTCCATAGGTAGCGATCATCCACTGCAGTAGTAGCCTTTGGCCGGCCTGAGCAAGGGATATCATGGACCGTTCCTTTCTCTCTGTATCTCCTCCATGTCCGAACAATAATGCTTTGGTTCACTCGCAGACGCCTGGACACTTCCCTTGTTCAGAGCCCTTCCTGGCACAAAGGGAAAACGCGGACGCCATCGAACCGCGGTACTGACCGTCTAGTCATGTTTGAACTACAGACAACCCGAGCCGTGTACCTCCTTCCTAGTGGAATGAGTGGAACTGATCGGCTGTCTGATCCCCTCCGTCTAATAGGCGCTGCTCATGCATGTTTATTTGCACCTTTGGGCGGAGTTAGTGACACTCAAAGTTGATGTGTCTGTGATCAATATCCACAGTCAACATCTATCTTCAAGAGTTCTGGGAATCAGGGTGATGCAAACCTTTTTTGATGTGTATATTATTACAGACACGGTTCTCAAAATGTCACTTTTCGACACAATAGCGAGCAATATGGCTGATCGTACGCTCTTGCCAGTGTTAGTGGACTTGGAAATGATAATAAATTTGCCAGTCAAAAAATTTGGAAATATTTTATACAGTAGTAAGAGCTCTACCTAAATAATGATTCAACTACAAAGTTTTGTTAATATGCAGGCCCAATAATTCTGTAACCATTTCATGATTTCCTTTTGCCTGTTTCACTTAAAGCGCAAGTTTATTTGTGCAACCTGTTAAGTAATGTACAAGATAAAAATTACCTATGCAATGTGCTGAGGCATCTTTGCTAAATGTTAATACACTGCTTGGGTCACCAGCAATGAGCGTCTTTTATCTGTAGCGAGATGATCGAATTTCATTTTAACAATTCTTATTTCAGGCTTCTACTGCTTTAGATCATAATTAACTCGTAAGGAATATTCATACAATCACCAAGGACTTTCGTTTAATGCAGTCTATCCAAAGCCTACTACAGAACAGGCGGTTCATTTTTTCCCTGAACAACAACAATAGTCGCTGAAGGATCCTGAAGAACATACTTCCTCAAGGCATTGAGCTCGCACCGTTCGTGTATAATCTTTATACCGATTACCAACCTGTCCGAACAATAGCGTCTTTCATTTACACCAATGACTGCAGTTGCGGCTCAAGGAAGGACGTTTAAGGAGGAAGAAATGAAGCTGACTGCAACTCTGGAACATCTGGCGCAAGACCATGACAACAAACAAAGTAAAGCCTAACTCATCCTAAACAATGGCTTGTGCGTTATTAATGCATAAAGCGAACTCAATACATCCGAACATCATAACCAAGTTTTTATTTCTACGCATAAGGCTGCGTCGCTTATGCTATGACTGAGGTAAACATTCGAAAATCCGTCACTCACAAAGAGTTACAAAACCTGACAGCTCCAGCTATTGGTTCTTTGATGTTCTACAGAACGAAAAGCGTAATGTGTTGGTTGTTTGGTGTATCAGGCTGTGATGATTAAACGTCTAAATTAGTAAGCTGAGTAGACAGACACAAGGTAAATAAATCACGGATTTTTTCCGTGATTCGATTTTGACGAAATCATGTCCATGTGCTACCCATAGGTATGCTCAAGATCCCTGTGAACACCGCATCAATATTCGTTTACTAGTCTTGGAGAGTAGTGTGTTCAAAGAGACGCACATGACTGCTTTGCAGTTTTATTTTGAACATAAAATATAGATGTATTAATTTGCGATATTGGGTCCACCACATTCAGTTGCCCAGCGCCAGCATTGTTTGAGTGTAGATTCTCTGTTACTAAAAGATCTGGTCCTGTGCCCGTAGCCATGTCCTTTCTGCTTGAATTAGTCTCTCAGAATCTTCCAAGTGTATCCCACATAGAGAATCGTTAATTGACCAAAATAGATGGACATCGATCGTGTCACTCCAGTGACTGCCGTTTTGTTTCCACTTTAAGTGGTACACCCAGATTTCATCGTCTGTAAATCTGACAGGAAGGCCTTTCCATTAATCTCAAACTGATCCAACAGTTCATTTTATGAAGGTCTTTCTTTAAATCTTGTGCCCCGTTGTGGGCATTCGTGGATTCTATCTTGAGTACATCATTGAAAATCCCATAGTCTCTATCAGTGCACACGTACGTGCATATGACATGCTCACCGACAGTTACGCAGGCAATTTTCTAAATGTAGACGAGCGGTTTGTACGAATAAAGGCATTCGCTCGATACACCATTTCGGGAGGGGTGGTCCTGACATGACACCTCCAACGCTGGCGACCATACAGGTGAGATTCCGCCCTAACTGCCTTCACTCATCGTGCAAACTACTATCAACTGCACCATTACCATGCACTGCACACTAACGTTCATGGGTGTTCACCAGTGTTGTTTTCCGCACGCACGACTTCCATAACGGGACAATGACAGCAACGAGCGTCCTTCCCAGAAGGCATTGTCGGAATTGTTCGAAACGTCACACACCTGCAGATCGAACATCAAATTTGGATCTCATAAACGTAGATTTCCCTGTATGTACTAACAGCTGTACATTATTTATTGAACGACACTCGTAGAAACAGGGAGTCCACTGAATTTCCATTGGGAGAGACACTGAGTGTTTAGAACAGTGCTCTACCTGCGGTTCTGTAGTTTTGACACACCACATAAATGACGTCGGAAATGAGAGGAGAACTTTTAGTATCCGTAGTATTATCGGTAGGGAAAGAAACGTAAAACAATGTGCGGGAGAGAAACTGGTAGCCGACGAATATTTTTGTTGGTTATTTTTTAGTTCTGGACATAACTGAAGCAGCATATAGTTCACTGTTAGTCCATAGTGTACTCTATATCCTTACATTGCATTCTGTAAGTAATAAAAAGAAACTAATCGCGTAACTTCTGCTCTTTTATGTAACCAAAGCAATTAGTTTTTTTACGGCGTAAAGTCAAGTGTCGGCACGCCAGTCTAGAACGAAAGGGACAGCTGTGAAGAAGACGTCAGCCAACTGCACGCTGACCGACCCCTCTCCAGGACGACAATGTGACAGCAGTGGCCTCTATGTGAAGAAGACATAAGCGCATCGCCAGACTGAACGCGGTCCAGTTCTACAGCAGCTTCAAGACTAGCAAGATGGATAGAAGCGTCAACTCTAATAACTTGCTTGAACAGTCTATGTAACACGCACTTGGGAATTGTTATAGTGATTTCTTATTTTGTCTGTGGCCAAGAGTCAGCAATGATCAAAGGCATAATGAGGCAATGGAAACCACTGCATTAAAGACAGATCTGTGTAACAAAAGGAATTGTATATTTTCAATTTGTAATAACACTCATTAATCGATTTCTTTGAATGTTAGCTAGAGATTCGAGAAAGCAAGTTTGCTTGAGACCGCATAATTGAAGACTATGAGGGATTCAACACTTCTGATGTAAGTAAAGTTTACATATACAAACATCAAAATTCCATACAATTGTTGTTGATACCCTGCACTCAATATAATGTTTTTACACCGAGATCAAAGGCATGAGCTTCCGGTTGACAGTGATTTGTAATAGTTGTTTACACAAGGGTTGGATCTTTAATAGTGGCAAGTATTTGCTTACAGCTCGTAAAAAGTAGATACGTGTTTCAAAGGTTTACTGACCTTCAAAGTAGTCACCAGCATTGTGTATAGCCCGTTGGCAGCGATGGGGAAGTCGTAGGATACTCTTAGCAGTGCCAGTTGTGTTGACAGTTCGAGCGGCGCGGCCTATTGCCCAACGAATTTGTAGCAGTTCTGAAGCGAATGCCGTGAAGTGTTTCCTTCAGTCTAGAAATCGAGTAGAACTCCCGAGGGCTTAAGTCAGGGGTGTGCAGTAGGTGGTATGGCACTTAGCAGCACCATCAGTCAAACAAATCAGTAACTTCTGTCTCTGTGCTGTTCATTTTTGGAACACAATCTACGACCAGCTTCGAGGCAGAAGTGATGACACTTTCTGCAGGACCTGACCATCATTTTGCAGGACAATGCTCAAGCACGTACAGTGCAAGCTGTTACTGATTTGTTTGACTGATGGGGCTGCTAAGTGCTATACCACCTACTGCATTCCCCTGACTTAAGCTTTCGTAAGTTCAACTCGACTTCCAAACTGAAGGAAACAACGCATTCGCTTCAGAACTGCTACAAATTCGTCGGGAAATGGACCGCACCGCTCAAACTGTCAACACAACTGGCATCGCTAAGAGTGTCCTACGACTTTCACATCGCTGGCAACGGGTTATACACAATCCTGATGACTACTCTCAAGTTCAGTAAAACTTTGAAACACGTATCTATTTTGTAGTAGCTGTAAATAAATAGTTGCCACTATTGAAGTTCCAACCCTCGTATGTATATGTAGATGTAGATTCTGTTAAAACAAATGGTAGCCAGACCGTGATTCCTGGTTGTCAGGGCGTACGGCAGATAAGGTTCAGGTTAGTATCCCACCCACATCAGACACGTCTTCGATAGTCCAATGAAGACATTCTGCTCCAATCACACAGATTCCTGTTGAAACTGATATGTGTGTGTGTGTGTGTGTGAAATCTTATGGGACTTAACTGCTAAGGTCATCAGTCCCTAAGCTTACACACTACGTAACCTAAATTATCCTAAGGACGAACACACACACCCATGCCCAAGGGAGGACTCGAACCTCCGCCGGGACCAGCCGCACAGTCCAGGACTGCAGCGCTCGGCTAATCCCGCGCGGCTGTTGAGACTGATAAGTGCGATAGTTGTTTATGGACATCAGTAACGTGTTTCATAAAAGCTCAACGAACTATTGAAGCAATGTTTCATATGTTTTTGTTTTGCTGTTTTTCTTATTTTAATTTTACCTTTCTTTTAGGAAATTGCGTTTTCTAGCGCTACGTGACAAATCTGTATTGTATTTTTATTTTTAGAACTACATTCACCTGTTTCACGTTGCAAATGAAGAATTTTCGAATAAAGACAGTATTAAATATTGACAGTTACAATTTTTCTGTGAATATTGTTAATTCTTAAGTAACAGAAAGGAAGATGAGTGTGTAGAACAAAAATGTTCCACAGACTCCACAGTCCTTAATGTATCCTTCCTCAGCTTTTGATTGTTCATCACTTCTGCTTTCTGGCGTTATCTCGTAAGCCAATGATCACATACGCAAACAAAGTGATCGAAATGAAATAACTCGCGATATGTCTGCAACACAGCTAAGGAACATTTAACACTGTTACGATTTTAACTGACCAAGGATGCTTGGAAAATTGCCGTACCCTACGCTTATTTATAAGAGTCTACGGCAGCTTAGGGTAGTTTTACAACTGTAGTAGCGTGTAAAGTTGAATGGGTACAGATGTGTCTCAAAAAGCACGGTCGCATTCTACGATTGGAAATTAAAGGGGAAAGGTGTTAGATCCAACCCAGTCGTCAAATATGGGGTGTCTAGGAAGCATGCATAACACATTCAAAGAAATTGTATAAATGAGTATTATTACAAAATGAAAAGATTAAAATTGTTACGTACCAATACTGTATCAGGCAGCTGGCTGCAGAATTTCATAATTGCGAGAGCTCGTTTACTTTGTGCTCCTTGCGGCAGTGTCAACAGACGCGACACGAAACAACAGCGATTCATCACGTTAGCAGAGCAGGCGGTAAACGCTTTGCGCGAACTGGGTAGCAGGAGCTTAGTAAAGCAATACGCCTGGGAAGTCGTCGCTAACACGAGAAGGCCTACTGAACATTGTTACGGAGCATTCTGTTGGTATAACAAATGTGTTATGCAAATAAGGCGCGATACGAATCGCTGATACATTCGTACTGGGAGAGCCCACTCGGTCATTACAAGTGACGTTGGCTCAATAGCAGCCGATGTTTCACACTATAAATACTCCAGCACTTCAGAAGGGAGTTGGCTACAAGAATTGATGGTGTACTAGACGCGCGTACCAGATTCTCTGAAAAGGTATTAACGCTGGCTGTAATCCTGTTGTAGATTTCCAGGTCGTGCTGAACCCCGCCAACAGTCGCCGTATGAACCAGTCACGAGTCCGGCACTGCTGACAGCTTCCAACGTAGAAGGGAAGGCCTGGAGGTCTCCCGTGTCCACTTGGGCCAGGATATCAGCATTCCTGGTACTTCAGTGGAGCCACGGGGCGCACCTGCACCCCAGGCCAGGGACGCCGCACTTCTTTCCCACGGGACAACTGCCATCGCGGTTCACAGAGAAAAGGTGGGCCACAGTCGCCGTATAAACCAGTCACGAGTCCGGCACTGTTGACAGCTTCCAACGCAGATGGGGAGGCCTGGAGGTCTCCTGTGTCCACTTGGGCAGGATATCAGCATTCCTGGTACTTCAGTGGAGCCACGGGGCACACCTGCACCCCAGGCCAGGGACGCCGCACTTCTTTCCCACGGGACAACTGCCATCGCGGTTCACAGAGAAAAGGTGGGCCACAGTCGCCGTATAAACCAGTCACGAGTCCGGCACTGTTGACAGCTTCCAACGCAGATGGGGAGGCCTGGAGGTCTCCTGTGTCCACTTGGGCAGGATATCAGCATTCCTGGTACTTCAGTGGAGCCACGGGGCACACCTGCACCCCAGGCCAGGGACGCCGCACTTCTTTCCCACGGGACAACTGCCATCGCAGTTCATAGAGAAAAGGTGGGCCACAGTCGCCGTATAAACCAGTCACGAGTCCGGCACTGTTGACAGCTTCCAACGCAGATGGGGAGGCCTGGAGGTCTCCTGTGTCCACTTGGGCCAGGATATCAGCATTCCTGGTACTTCAGTGGAGCCACGGGGCACACCTGCACCCCAGGCCAGGGACGCCGCACTTCTTTCCCATGGGACAACTGCCATCGCGGTTCACAGAGAAAAGGTGGGCCACAGTCGCCGTATAAACCAGTCACGAGTCCGGCACTGTTGACAGCTTCCAACGCAGATGGGGAGGCCTGGAGGTCTCCCGTGTCCACTTGGGCAGGATATCAGCATTCCTGGTACTTCAGTGGAGCCACGGGGCACACCTGCACCCCAGGCCAGGGACGCCGCACTTCTTTCCCACGGGACAACTGCCATCGCGGTTCACAGAGAAAAGGTGGGCAACAGTCGCCGTATAAACCAGTCACGAGTCCGGCACTGTTGACAGCTTCCAACGCAGATGGGGAGGCCTGGAGGTCCCCTGTGTCCACTTGGGCAGGATATCAGCATTCCTGGTACTTCAGTGGAGCCACGGGGCACACCTGCACCCCAGGCCAGGGACGCCGCACTTCTTTCCCACGGGACAACTGCCATCGCGGTTCACAGAGAAAAGGTGGGCCACAGTCGCCGTATAAACCAGTCACGAGTCCGGCACTGTTGACAGCTTCCAACGCAGATGGGGAGGCCTGGAGGTCTCCTGTGTCCACTTGGGCCAGGATATCAGCATTCCTGGTACTTCAGTGGAGCCACGGGGCACACCTGCACCCCAGGCCAGGGACGCCGCACTTCTTTCCCACGGGACAACTGCCATCGCGGTTCACAGAGAAAAGGTGGGCCACAGTCGCCGTATAAACCAGTCACTAGTCCGGCACTGTTGACAGCTTCCAACGCAGATGGGGAGGCCTGGAGGTCTCCCGTGTCCACTTGGGCAGGATATCAGCATTCCTGGTACTTCAGTGGAGCCACGGGGCACACCTGCACCCCAGGCCAGGGACGCCGCACTTCTTTCCCACGGGACAACTGCCATCGCGGTTCACAGAGAAAAGGTGGGCCACAGTCGCCGTATAAACCAGTCACGAGTCCGGCACTGTTGAGAGCTTCCAACGCAGATGGGGAGGCCTGGAGGTCTCCTGTGTCCACTTGGGCAGGATATCAGCATTCCTGGTACTTCAGTGGAGCCACGGGGCACACCTTCACCCCAGGCCAGGGACGCCGCACTTCTTTCCCACGGGACAACTGCCATCGCGGTTCACAGAGAAAAGGTGGGCCACAGTCGCCGTATAAACCAGTCACGAGTCCGGCACTGTTGACAGCTTCCAACGCAGATGGGGAGGCCTGGAGGTCTCCTGTGTCCACTTGGGCCAGGATATCAGCATTCCTGGTACTTCAGTGGAGCCACGGGGCACACCTGCACCCCAGGCCAGGGACGCCGCACTTCTTTCCCACGGGACAACTGCCATCGCGGTTCACAGAGAAAAGGTGGGCCACAGTCGCCGTATAAACCAGTCACGAGTTCGGCACTGTTGACAGCTTCCAACGCAGATGGGGAGGCCTGGAGGTCTCCCGTGTCCACTTGGGCCAGGATATCAGCATTCCTGGTACTTCAGTGGAGCCACGGGGCACACCTGCACCCCAGGCCAGGGACGCCGCACTTCTTTCCCACGGGACAACTGCCATCGCGGTTCACAGAGAAAAGGTGGGCCACAGTCGCCGTATAAACCAGTCACGAGTCCGGCACTGTTGACAGCTTCCAACGCAGATGGGGAGGCCTGGAGGTCTCCTGTGTCCACTTGGGCAGGATATCAGCATTCCTGGTACTTCAGTGGAGCCACGGGGCACACCTGCACCCCAGGCCTGGGGCGGCGCACTTCTTTCCCACGGGACAACTGCCATCGCGGTTCACAGAGAAAAGGTGGGCCACAGTCGCCGTATAAACCAGTCACGAGTTCGGCACTGTTGACAGCTTCCAACGCAGATGGGGAGGCCTGGAGGTCTCCCGTGCTCACTTGGGCCAGGATATCAGCATTCCTGGTACTTCAGTGGAGCCACGGGGCACACCTGCACCCCAGGCCAGGGACGCCGCACTTCTTTCCCACGGGACAACTGCCATCGCGGTTCACAGAAAAAAGGTGGGCCACAGTCGCCGTATAAACCAGTCACGAGTCCGGCACTGTTGAAAGCTTCCAACGCAGATGGGGAGGCCTGGAGGTCTCCTGTGTCCACTTGGGCCAGGATATCAGCATTCCTGGTACTTCAGTGGAGCCACGGGGCACACCTGCACCCCAGGCCAGGGACGCCGCACTTCTTTCCCACGGGACAACTGCCATCGCGGTTCACAGAGAAAAGGTGGGCCACAGTCGCCGTATAAACCAGTCACGAGTTCGGCACTGTTGACAGCTTCCAACGCAGATGGGGAGGCCTGGAGGTCTCCCGTGCTCACTTGGGCCAGGATATCAGCATTCCTGGTACTTCAGTGGAGCCACGGGGCACACCTGCACCCCAGGCCAGGGACGCCGCACTTCTTTCCCACGGGACAACTGCCATCGCGGTTCACAGAAAAAAGGTGGGCCACAGTCGCCGTATAAACCAGTCACGAGTCCGGCACTGTTGAAAGCTTCCAACGCAGATGGGGAGGCCTGGAGGTCTCCTGTGTCCACTTGGGCCAGGATATCAGCATTCCTGGTACTTCAGTGGAGCCACGGGGCACACCTGCACCCCAGGCCAGGGACGCCGCACTTCTTTCCCACGGGACAACTGCCATCGCGGTTCACAGAGAAAAGGTGGGCCACAGTCGCCGTATAAACCAGTCACGAGTTCGGCACTGTTGACAGCTTCCAACGCAGATGGGGAGGCCTGGAGGTCTCCCGTGTCCACTTGGGCCAGGATATCAGCATTCCTGGTACTTCAGTGGAGCCACGGGGCACACCTGCACCCCAGGCCAGGGACGCCGCACTTCTTTCCCACGGGACAACTGCCATCGCGGTTCACAGAGAAAAGGTGGGCCACAGTCGCCGTATAAACCAGTCACGAGTCCGGCACTGTCGACAGCTTCCAACACAGATGGGGAGGCCTGGAGGTCTCCTGTGTCCACTTGGGCAGGATATCAGCATTCCTGGTACTTCAGTGGAGCCACGGGGCACACCTGCACCCCAGGCCTGGGGCGGCGCACTTCTTTCCCACGGGACAACTGCCATCGCGGTTCACAGAGAAAAGGTGGGCCACAGTCGCCGTATAAACCAGTCACGAGTTCGGCACTGTTGACAGCTTCCAACGCAGATGGGGAGGCCTGGAGGTCTCCCGTGCTCACTTGGGCCAGGATATCAGCATTCCTGGTACTTCAGTGGAGCCACGGGGCACACCTGCACCCCAGGCCAGGGACGCCGCAGTTCTTTCCCACGGGACAACTGCCATCGTGGTTCACAGAGAAAAGGTGGGCCACAGTCGCCGTATAAACCAGTCACGAGTCCGGCACTGTTGACAGCTTCCAACGCAGATGGGGAGGCCTGGAGGTCTCCTGTGTCCACTTGGGCAGGATATCAGCATTCCTGGTACTTCAGTGGAGCCACGGGGCACACCTGCACCCCTGGCCAGGGACGCCGCACTTCTTTCCCATGGGACAACTGCCATCGCGGTTCACAGAGAAAAGGTGGGCCACAGTCGCCGTATAAACCAGTCACGAGTTCGGCACTTTTGACAGCTTCCAACGCAGATGGGGAGGCCTGGAGGTCTCCCGTGTCCACTTGGGCCAGGATATCAGCATTCCAGGTACTTCAGTGGAGCCACGGGGCCCACCTGCACCCCAGGCCTGGGGCGGCGCACTTCTTTCCCACGGGACAACTGCCATCGCGGTTCACAGAGAAAAGGTGGGCCACAGTCGCCGTATAAACCAGTCACGAGTCCGGCACTGTTGACAGCTTCCAACGCAGATGGGGAGGCCTGGAGGTCTCCCGTGTCCACTTGGGCCAGGATATCAGCATTCCTGGTACTTCAGTGGAGCCACGGGGCGCACCTGCACCCCAGGCCTGGGACGGCGCACTTCTTTCCCACGGGAAAACTGCCATCGCGGTTCACAGAGAAAAGGTGGGCCACAGTCGCCGTATAAACCAGTCACGAGTCCGGCACTGTTGACAGCTTCCAACGCAGATGGGGAGGCCTGGAGGTCTCCCGTGTCCACTTGGGCCAGGATATCAGCATTCCTGGTACTTCAGTGGAGCCACGGGGCCCACCTGCACCCCAGGCCAGGGACGCCGCACTTCTTTCCCACGGGACAACTGCCATCACGGTTCACAGAGAAAAGGTGGGCCACAGTCGCCGTATAAACCAGTCACGAGTCCGGCACTGTTGACAGCTTCCAACGCAGATGGGGAGGCCTGGAGGTCTCCCGTGTCCACTTGGGCCAGGATACCAGCATTCCTGGTACTTCAGTGGAGCCACGGGGCGCACCTGCACCCCAGGCCTGGGACGGCGCACTTCTTTCCCATGGGAAAACTGCCATCGCGGTTCACAGAGAAAAGGTGGGCCACAGTCGCCGTATAAACCAGTCACGAGTCCGGCACTGTTGACAGCTTCCAACGCAGATGGGGAGGCCTGGAGGTCTCCCGTGTCCACTTGGGCCAGGATATCAGCATTCCTGGTACTTCAGTGGAGCCACGGGCGCACCTGCACCCCAGGCCTGGGATGGCGCACTTCTTTCCCACGGGAAAACTGTCATCGCAGTTCACAGAGAAAAGGTGGGCCACAGTCGCCGTATAAACCAGTCACGAGTCCGGCACTGTTGACAGCTTCCAACGCAGATGGGGAGGCCTGGAGGTCTCCTGTGTCCACTTGGGCCAGGATACCAGCATTCCTGGTACTTCAGTGGAGCCACGGGGCGCACCTGCACCCCAGGCCTGGGACGGCGCACTTCTTTCCCACGGGACAACTGCCATCGCGGTTCACAGAGAAAAGGTGGGCCACAGTCGCCGTATAAACCAGTCACGAGTCCGGCACTGTTGACAGCTTCCAACGCAGATGGGGAGGCCTGGAGGTCTCCCGTGTCCACTTGGGCCAGGATACAAGCATTCCTGGTACTTCAGTGGAGCCACGGGGCGCACCTGCACCCCAGGCCTGGGACAGCGCACTTCTTTCCCACGGGACAACTGCCATCGTGGTTCACAGAGCAAAGGTGGGCCACAGTTACGGGAGGGGATCGAGGACCTCCTAGGCCAGCGTGTGTAAGCCACGTACGCAAGCTCCACCTTCTTCGAGTGAGCTCGCGGCGGACTCGATCACGCAGCGGCTGATGACCGCTGTAGCATCGATAAAGGAGAGATGTATTTTGCAGGAATAAATGGTTAAAAGTCACTCTTCTTTACTGTGCTCATCGTCATACACAGGTTACAATCACCTCCTCTTTCCTGAGGATGGTTTTGTCAACAACAGACAGTCTGTCAACAAAACTTTCAAGTCCACCAACACTAGGTACTCCTGTACCTCCACGTACAATAGCTACAGTAAACCACCCGTTACCATGACCAAAAGAATCATTAATATCTAAACTAAAATTAAGACGACAACCGTAACAAACAGACGGTCCATCCAACAACGCTTGTGCGGCAACAGATTTGACTGGTATACGATACTTCTTGTCTCCAGATGTTGTAGCAAATTCGATGTTCTCGATGGTTTTGTAGATTGTCTGTTTACAACGGCAATTATTGCCTATCGTACCAATCATATGGCAGAACTCGCTAGTAAAGACTTTGGTAAATCAGCATATATGTCGCCTTCTTCTTTGTCTTTATATACTCGTAACAGGAGAAAAATATCTGTAAATGAGTCTGTATTCATTTGGGTAAAAGGTAAAGGTGTATGTGAATATGTAAGGTTTGTTGGTGATTGTACTATATATTTTCATAAATAAATTGTTTATTTGCAAACTGATCTGTAGCGTCAGCCATTAACCTAACAAGGGTACATCTAGAACCGGGGGGCTCAAGAATGTAACAGCTTGTTGCCTCTAAAAAGGCGGCCCACGCAACCTGCAAACTATCTTACGCAATCCATCTACCACCACCTGCACAATACTTTGTCAATTAAACCGATGTGTCGCAAGTAAAGGGCGACATGCAAAATAAGCAGTGTTCTTCAGTATGAACAATCCTTTCGCTGCTGTTCATTTGGCTAATCTTGAAGCTACTATTCAACTGGACCACGATCAGTCGGCTGGGGCTCCATGTCCTCTTGACGTAGAAGACGCTGCTGTCGCGTTGTCATGCTGGAGAGGGTCAGTCAGTGTGCGATCGGCTGACTTCTTCTCAAAGCCATCTCTGCTCTGTCGTTCCCCACTGGCGTGCTGGAGCTTGACTTTAGGCCTTAATGAAAGGGGTTATTGCTCACGAATGTGTACTAAATAAATAAGGCCTAGGCTTTTCAGTGTCTTGATACGCCCGCAGAACCCGCTGTGCAGAACAGGTAACAGGATTGTGGAAAGGGCCAAAAGTTGAGGTCAGTATCTTCCTCCAATTGTCGTTTATTGGGACTTAATAACCTTTACAACCAAAGCGGCACATAGCCAGACCATTACCGAATGCAACGCTTTCACGTCTGAAAGCCTCCAAACAAGAAATCTTAACAAAATGGGAAAAAATGGCTCCGAGCACTATGGGACTTAACATCAGAGGTCATCAGTCCCCTAGAACTTAGAACTACTTAAACCTGACTAACCTAAGGACATCACACACATCCATGCCCGAGGTAGGATTCGAACCTGCGACCGTAGCGGTCTCGCGGTTCCAGACAGAAGCGCCTAGAACCGCTCGGCCACCCCGGCACGAGAAATCTTAACAAATCAACAAGATGAAAATCCATAAAAAATTTGAAAATTAAAACCAGAAAACACATGTAAAGTGAAATACAAATGGCTGAGGGCCACAATTAAATTTCAGAAGCTTTTAAAGGCTAAAGGCCGCAATGTTTAAGCTTGAAAACAAGTTTAAAAATTTTTAAGAAAATAAAAAAATAGCCATAAACCTTGAATTTAAAGTAGCTGACAACAGATAATTAAACACCGATGGCACTCAGAAGTCTCCAAGAAGGTCGGTCTGCCCTCGTTCACTTAGACGAGACAGGTGGTGAGCCCAACTACACTTGATCCGTCGGAACCCAACCATGGGACAGCCACGGACCGACCGACACAACGACTTGCTTCCCGTCATTCAGTACAGGAGAACTCAAACCGGAAATGTTACAAACGTGATAATCCACAACGGAGTATGTAGTAGCTGTCAAAATTACGCACCATGTTGGACAGCGACAACAGGTGAGGAAAGGACGCTGCCTGAAATTACATTACTGGCCAGGGCAGGCAACCGGAACACTAAAGACCACAAGGCAGAAAATTCCGCTGGTACAGTTGAAATACGGTAATATAATTAACTTCACCCAAAAGGAACGCTGCCTGTATTTACGTCAGTGGCCAGGGCAGGTAACCAGAACACTAACGACCACAAAGCAGAAGATTCCACTGGTGCACTCGAATTATAGCCAACCAATATAGTTAATGCACCGCATGGCGGCTAAATTTGATCAATACAAACACTCGGTGTTGCTCACGGGAAACCCTTGCCAACAGCAAACCACTGAATTGATCCTCACACCATGAATGGACGTGGCTTGTATAGTTGAAACCACTACTTAACTTTGACGTCCTGGGTCGGTGGGCCACGAAGCTCGTAGCGATCCGACAGCTCCACACACACACACCGACACTGCGCAGGGGTAACCAGCGGCTCCAGCCGACTTCAGAGCGCGGAGATGTCTTCCCTGGTCCGCACCAACCGACCGACTACCTGCTGGTCCGTCAGCGACTGGCTGCCCGTCGCTACTGCCCTGCTGATGCGTCTCCAGACACACGACGGCGGAAATACTCGCTCGGACCCAACCATGCAGAAGAAACACGGCTATCTGCTAAACGACATCCCGGTACCAGGAAAGGACCGACCCAAGTTCCGCAATACGGTACTTAAAGGGGGCCAGAAGCGCTCGAAGAACCAATTACAAGTCGCCGATGAGACGACCGACCTCTCACAGTCAATACGTCGACAGCATATAAAACAACTTGTTCATCAAGATCACACAAACTACACACACAACCTGACAAGCACTTGGACGAAGACCTGAATAATACATAACAGCCACTAAGCACACGCGAAGACAAGTCGGGATTCGATGCACACACGCGCAGCCTACTCATGAACGATCGGCGAGCCAAAACGCGTCGTCCAGCAGGACGAGCGACCGACGAACCACCAAGATCGTGGTCCAGCTCAAGCGATGCGTGGCGTTAATAGTCGGGCGAGCCATGTCGACGCAGACCTCACTGTTGCTCCAACCCGACTGCACCAGTGCCGCACTGCAACTGCCCGACTGGCAGGTCCGGACTGCGCTCCAGACGCGTTCCAACCGATTGGCAGACCCGAACTCCCGACACGAACTGACCACGACAGACAACGACCGGGAAGTAATAGCAGTCAAGCAAAGATACTACGAGAGGGGATATATCGATATGAGCTGCTAACTCCCCCACGGTCAGACAAAGCAGCAACTCAGTGACAGTTTAAATTAACGTAGTGAAGTGGAAGTACGATGAAAAAGGGTGAAAAACGTGATGGGAACACGAGCCACGCTCGGCTCTGGCAAGATCATTGGCTTTCGGGCCAAGGGTGGAAGAATTTCCGAAATGGCCAATTTGTAAACTGTTTTAGTGTTAATATATCGTGCGTGGCAAAATGGTGCTTCCAAAACCGACGCCGAGGCAACTATGGTTACTCATGTATGCCATACATGGCAGGGGTGAACGACGCCTGCGGAGATGTGTACGAGCGAACAGACGTACAGCTTTCGAGCAAATGACAGCCCAGATGAATCAATGGGCTACCAACGGCGTTACCCTACGGCTCCAGCCGATATTGACAATATTTTGCAGATATACCTCTGCTCCCGAACGATGCCGATTTTAATTTGACGAAAAAATGCGGCCCTCAGAATTGATAGCAATCTATTTTCCCGCTACGGAAACGAGTTGTTTTCGCCAGGAACCGCATCGCTGGAGACTGCTACGTCGGCAAAACGGTGCTGGTATTATCGAAGACAGTGTGAGCAAAGAGAGAGAGGCCGTGGTATCAATTACGGTGAGGTGCGGTGCCCTCTGGTTTTCTCTCTGCGTGATTCCATTGCGGACTTTTATTGGCCGCTGATCGGGAGCCACGTGGCCCAATGCCAGGGCTCTCCTCTCGTATTGTTTCCCGTCTGCTTTATTGGCGATCCCGCTGCCGCGGACGGAATGTCCACAGACCGCAGCCCGACAGCGGCGAACGTATGGCGCGGGCCCGGCAAACACATGGCGGCAGCGCGCGAGTGCGTAGCGGTGCGTGAGGGAACATCCGGCGCCCGAGCGTGTGAGAGCGTGGCGTTCCCACCGTGCTCTGTGTACTCTGCACACGCAGTTCGTTACCACCTTTTCAGGGACGATAGCGCCGCCATCCCATCACGTTTAATGACAACACGGTATTGTCTCCATTACGTTTATTGAGAGTTGTTGTAATAATACTGAAACGGAACTTATTGTGCCGTTCCAATGTTTTATTAAATTTCTAGCACGCAGAAATTATTAGCAAGAGTTTCTTCTATTGCAGGTGATACCTCAGCTGGTGTCCAAAAGGGGGAGAATGAACTAAATAGTGTTATTTATTGAAGTTTTTTCTGTTGTGTACCACGTTTCCCATTTTCCTTTCCTTTGTGCGGCCTGGACGGTATAAATGAATGAGTGTGCGAACTAGCAGAAAGCTGTAGGCACAGATTGTAACACTGCATGAATGGTCGTTCTGGGGAAGGGGAGTGCCAACCCCCCAAGCGTGAACAAGTTTGGCAGAGACCAAGTTTGCATGTTAGGGCAAAGGTGACACGCAGACGCGCGTATTGGCTCTGTCAGGTTGGCGCGACCCCCACCACGGTCAGGCGAATTCGATTGTAAGAGCGCTTGTTACTGGGTCGTGGTCCTGTACAGACATGGAGACGCAGCTCTCGTTTTGGTAATGTTAACATAGGTATTAGACTGTCTGAAATCTGCTCTGTAATGAAGTCCAGATGTTGAAATCAGGTGCGAAATTACCACCGAACCCCATAAGGGTAATGATTTTCTTAATTTACTCGAATTTCAGTAGACCTTGCGTGAGTGCGTTGTTGAGGCAACGCACCATTTGCCTTAAGCTCAAGGTCACGTTATTGCTCTGTACTTAACGTAAATCCACTCATTCAATGTATTTTAATCTGCTCTTCCATTTACAGTAATATTTTGGGAATTTTTATTTATTTTCCATAGGTTTTCTTAGTGAACTGGCTTTCGCGCCACGTGGTCGGTTGGAGCAACCGCCGCATTGATAAATTGTAGTTTCAGTCTGAAAATATATTGCACACGATGAATAATCATACGATAGTGAGCGAGTGTAAAATAGGGAAGGAATAATAGTGTGTGTCCATATTTTTCTGGGTTTCTGTTGTCTACTGAAACTTGTCCATGTGGGTTGAAAAGCATTGAGGTGATGTTTCTTGTGCACCCCCATAACGATTTGATTTGTTGGCGATGTTGTGCGTTAAGTAAAATACTCGTGCCACTAGGAAAAGTATCGGATTTTAATGCCCACTGATTTGATAACGATTTGAGAAATACTCTTCCACCATGACCTAATTTCACCTGTAGTGTCTTTGCGGAACTTGTTCTATCTATAGCAACTGAATGTAGTCACCGTGGGTTTGGTATAATTGTGGGGTTATATAAAATTACATTGAAACCAGGTCTGCGCTCCTCTGTAGCATTTCATAATTACTTTGCAAAACTGAACAATGTTAACTAGAGACCGGTTTTGATGATGTACATTGCAAGAAAAACACGACTAGTTGTTGAAATACCATCGGTAGTGAATAAATATCAATTAATCTCCAATCTGATTATTTATTCCGTCCATCATAAATAATAGGTGGCAGTCCGTACCACAGTCGAATTCTGGGTCATGAAAGCAAATAAAAGCTATATACTGCCTATTAAGCCCTGTGTAAGTGCCTTCTGTAGTGGTTCAAAAAAAAAAAAAAAAATCGCGTTATCCGTTGCGTACAAATTTTTACCGGTTCGTTAAAACCTTCCACTAGAAATTATTATTACCCAGCAATAACTCGCAGGGGCCAGTAATTTCGTGGACCACACCATTTACTACAGATGGTAGCTTGCAGGAGTGGTAGGACAGCTCAAAGCGACGGTAACCTACCTACTTAGGTAGACTTTTACTACCACCAGTAATGGAAGGTTACGTTGCAACACAAACACGTTTTTTAACATTCATTCTACATCTATGCAAATCACAAAAACGGAAGTATGTATGAATACTATACACAGGGCCGGCCACCCTGTGCCAAACTTCACACATACAGCGCCTGCCTGTCACTCGGGTTTGCTCGATCGTTATCGGAAGTATCAGCAAAAGCGTGACATTTCATTTAGCACTGTGGTGCTGCATTTTTCGGTCGGCACAGCTATCTGTTCTACGGAATCGTCGTGTCAGGGCTGTTGAAAATAGCTCTGATCACTATGGGACTTAACTTCTGAGTCCCCCAAGAGCTTACAACAACAGCACAATGTTGAAATGGTGCAGCCCCCCAGTCCAAGGCGACTTTCTGCACGTATCAGTGTCCCACGAACACGCGTATGGCCAACATTACACACGGAAAACTTGCAGGTGTCCACAATCTTCACGCTGGGGATAGTACCACTCTATTTGAACTTTTTATCTGGTTAAATGACAATCATTTGGTTTTGTTAATACTATTCACTCATGAAACCACGTTTACGCGGAATGCAACCGACAACACAAGTAATGTTAGTCGCTCGAAGGATAATCTTCCCGCTATTGTGGAAACAATATTACAACTTCATTTTCCGATCAATGTTTGGTGCGGCATGATCGACAACGTTGATGGGTCCAGTTGCTTTAGAAGAGCGAATGACGGGACAGAATTACTTGCATTTTTTGGAACATTCGTTTACTGGCTACCGTGGGGACCTTCCTTTGGACCCGAGGACTTCAATGTAGTTCCAACATGACGGACCCCCAAAAGGCATTTTTGTATATTCTTAAGTAAGTATTTTTCATATATTCAATTTTTCTATATGTACTTGTATTTTTTAAAGGTGCAGATCTTGTTATCTATAAACACGCATATAAAAGAGGCGATTGACGTAACTTTCGGTTTCTGTTGTTGTAAATTACATTTCACTAGACTATACAATGCACATTATAAGTTCTGTTGTACAAGTCAGTTTCATCTTTGGTGCTATCAGTGTCAGTGTCCTCACTTACTACTGTACTTTAAAATGTTCAAATGTGTGTGGAATCTTATGGGACTTAACTGCTTGGGTCATCAGTCCCTAAGCTTACACACTACTTAGCCAAAATTATCCCAAGGACAAACACAACCACACATATGCCCGAGGGTACTGTACTTTAAACGTACTTCAAACGTATGTTTACGGACTACAGTACAGCCAGATTAATTTTTAGACCTGTCATTCAATTTTAAAGTGAATCTCTACTGTTGTCAGGCAGCATTATACGTAACCCACCATACTGCAAGTGGAACACTTAATTCACGTAACGTCGTGTATGTTTTCCATATTGTCTTATGAAACGTTCCCTTAGAAAAATTGTGCAGGACTGTGCTTAAACTGACACACAATATTTTTTTAGCGCAACGCAATCTGACTTTCAAAAATCCCAACAAAAAATAGCCCTGACTAACATTAACCTATACCTTTCACAAATCACCTCACCAAAAATCTTGGTTACTAGAACTACTGCAATACAGCTAGCGCCACTACTGCCAGCTAAATAAAAGATTCAAACTACGGAAGGCAGTAACTACTGATAGGGATAGTTAGCAAATGAAAGAATTTAATAGAGAACCAGCAATGTATTTACCTTAATATCATCAAAAGTCATAATATATTTAGCAGTTCATGACATCCAGTATTACAAATTTCAAAACTCCGCCATCTGTCTCCCCACGTCCACTACTGCTGGCGGCCCACCTGCGCAACGCTACGCGCTGTTAGCATCCAGCTGCCGCTGCCAAACACTACAATGGCAGACAACAATGCAAACCAGCCACAGACTGCACACAGCACAGCCAGTGATTTTCTTACAGAGCGCTACGTGGCGTTACCAATAAAAAAACCTAAACAGCCTACTTACAGTCTCAATTTGTATCTTTTACAGTATAGATTCTTATGATGTTCCCGATCATTTGAAGAGCGAAACCAGTCAATTAAAAATACGAAGGGCGACTTGTGACTGTCTACGAAAACTTAAACACGTGTCTGACCTCGAAATTATCCTTTGTCCATGTTCGACCAATCGTGGCCACTGTTCCGTAAAATTCTGTAGCTGTGTCTTTCCATTTTCCTTGAATGTTTTTTACTGGTGTTGCCGAAGCTATGGTGGGTGGGCGCGTCAGGTTTGTCCATACAGACTGTGTGAGAAATTATTCCCTCGCCAGCAGCTACGTAATTTCTAACGATCGGATGATTTTCTATCAAACAATCTCTCTGCAGCGGAGTTTCTAATGTTCGGAAACAGGTTTGGCAGATTAAAAGTGTGTGCTGCGTTCGTGTTCCGAAACGGCACAAAGTTTTATCAGCCAGGATGCTCTAATACGATTACTGGATAGTTCTGCTGTGGTGTACAAAATCAATTACCGTGCTTCTGTGTCTGAATATGAAGCCCTTTAGTTTCAAAACAAATACACTCCTGGATATTGAAATAAGAACACCGTGAATTCATTGTCCCAGGAAGGGGAAACTTTATTGACACATTCCTGGGGTCAGATACATCACATGATCACACTGATAGAACCACAGGCACATAGACACAGGCAACAGAGCATGCACAATGTCGGCACTAGTACAGTGTATATCCACCTTTCGCAGCAATGCAGGCTGCTATTCTCCCATGGAGACGATCGTAGAGATGCTGGATGTAGTCCTGTGGAACGGCTTGCCATGCCATTTCCACCTGGCGCCTCAGGTGGACCAGCGTTCGTGCTGGACGTGCAGACCGCGTGAGACGAAGCTTCATCCAGTCCCAAACATGCTCAATGGGGGACAGATCCGGAGATCTTGCTGGCCAGGGTAGTTGACTTACACCTTCTAGAGCACGTTGGGTGGCACGGGATACATGCGGACGTGCATTGTCCTGTTGGAACAGCAAGTTCCCTTGCCGGTCTAGGAATGGTAGAACGATGGGTTCGATGACGGTTTGGATGTACCGTGCACTATTCAGTGTCCCCTCGTCGATCACCAGAGGTGTACGGCCAGTGTAGGAGATCGCTCCACACACCATGATGCCGGGTGTTGGCCCTGTGTGACTCGGTCGTATGCAGTCCCGATTGTGGCGCTCACCTGCCCGGCGCCAAACACGCATACGACCATCATTGGCACCAAGGCAGAAGCGACTCTCATCGCTTGAAGACGAACGTCTCCATTCGTCCTTCCATTCACGCCTGTCGCGACACCACTGGAGGCGGGCTGCACGATGTTGGGGCGTGAGCGGAAGGCGGCCTAACGGTGTGCGGGACCGTAGCCCAGCTTCATGGAGACGGTTGCGAATGGTCCTCGCCGATACCCCAGGAGCAACAGTGTCCCTAATTTGCTGGGTAGTGGCGGTGCGGTCCCCTACGGCACTGCGTAGGATCCTACGGTCTTGGCGTGCATCCGTGCGTCGCTGCGGTCCGGTCCCAGGTCGACTGGCACGTGCACCTTCCGCCGACCACTGGCGACAACATAGACCTCACGCCCTACGTGTTGAGCAATTCGGCGGTACGTCCACCCGGCCTCCCGCATGCCCACTATACGCCCTCGCTCAAAGTCCGTCAATTGCACATACGGTTCACGTCCACGCTGTCGCGGCATGCTACCAGTGTTAAAGACTGCGATGGAGCTCCGTATGCCACGGCAAACTGGCTGACACTGACGGCGGCGGTGCACAAATGCTGCGCAGCTAGCGCCATTCGACGGCCAACACCGCGGTTCCTGGTGTGTCCGCTGTGCCGTGCGTGTGATCATTGCTTGCACAGCCCTCTCGCAGTGTCCGGAGCAAGTATGGTGGGTCTGACACACCGGTGTCAATGTGTTCTTTTTTCCATTTCCAGGAGTGTAGTTTGTAGACAGAAAAGAGTAAAAATCGCTAAGCGGGGACAAAATAATAAGGCGGTAATTAATCTGTTTTTTTCAGTGAATTACTTAAGAGCTTGCGTCTGCAATTCTCCGCGTCGTGGAAGCTACAACCTAGGAGTCTCGATACTTCAAGAGATTAAATGTACTCTCTGTCTGGCATTGGATTAGTAGCAGCACGTGGACAAGGATATTCTGAGACGATGCGTTTCACTGCTAAGGCGGGCGCACGTAAACTGGCTCTCATAATCCGCGTTAACACGCCCACTGACAACGGTTTCCAACACACCGAGTGGGTGGCACCGCCCACTCGGTCTTCAGCGCTTCATCTTAACGCCTCCGCCAAGCATAAATATACAAAGCGGGCTTCCAACGCGTGACGATGACAACATCTGTCGCTCACCGTTTCGCCTGCCTCCTTAAGCAAACCGTTACCTCTACTGTACAAACAAAACACTCACCATTAGAAAGTCGGGAACGGTGAGATGATTATAAAAAACATTACCTGTCTAAAATTACTCCAGAACTTGGCTACGCTTACGTACACAAAGCTACCTAGCCGTTTGATCCCACATCTGTCATCCGCAACTCGTGAAGTATTTTGAATACCGAAGCAGTTGCAATAGTACATAGTCAATTCATGTTTTCTTACAAGCAACAACTCTCGCATCTTTGTTAAAATAACGTAGCTCTGGATATATATAATAAACTCACACAGCTGCGTCAAATGGGACATTCAGTGTGGTTCTATAGACTATCGCCAAGTTGTCCGTAGATTATCTAAAATTACTTTCGATAGCTTTGAGAGGTGTCTGACAACATTACACGACTTTTCAATTATTTCCGTCAGCAGTCTTCTGGTTAGTTTCACGAGCGCTTAGCCACTGCTATATCAATCTCGTGATGTTCCAGTCACACTTCCACAGAACGTCTTGTTGACTTGTTCTCGTATCTGTGTTTCACAAATTTCTTTACCCTCTATAGCTTCCTCAAGCCCCACATAAGTTAATCCCTGTTGTATTAACACATGTTCTATGTTTCTGTGTTGTCTGCTAGTCAGTGTTCAAAAATGGCTCTGAGCACTATGGGACTTAACTACTCTGGTCATCAGTCCCCTAGAACTTAGAACTGCTTCAACTTAACTAACCTAAGGACATAACACACATCCATGCCCAAGGCAGGATACGAACGTGCGACCGTACCGGTCGCGCGTCGAACGCCCCCATTCTCTTGTTTTACGGTTTTCCAAAAGTCCATGATTCCCTTATGGAAAGCTGTGCTAAAAAACATACAGTTCTTCTGTAACACTGCCTTCTACTACTTCTCCTACTATAGTGTCGGAGTTACGATTATTAAATTTTTCTCTCTCTCTACACAATGTATTCCACATTCATTATGCTCATATGCTTTATGTATCTCCTCATGTGTTTATGACGCCACAATGTATACTAGAACTATTGTTATTCAAGTTGTTTGCTGTCGATTCTCTTGAGAAAATCATATCACTGAATAGTTCACAGTAATTCTACATGATTTATTACGTCATATACGCTAAACTATGATATGTAGGTATATCTTACCCCTACAGCAATTCTTTCCTGACAGAATCGATATGTGCACAAAGTGTACATCTACATTTACATACAGTTTTGTTGAAATCAGTCCGTTTGTTGACGCCGATGTGCAACCTACACACATGCACTACTGGTCGTTAAAATTGCTACACCATGAATATGACGTGCTACAGACGCGAAATTTAACCGTCAGGAAGAAGATGCTGTGACATGCAAATGATTATCTTTTCAGGGCATTCACACAAGGTTGGTGCCGGTGGCCACACCTACAACCTGCTGACATGAGGAAAGTTTCCAACCGATTTCTCATACACAAACAGCAGTTGAACGGCGTTGCCTGGTGAAACGTTGTTGTGATGCCTCGTGTAAGGAGGAGAAATGCGTACCATCACGTTTCCGACTTTGATAAAGGTCGGATTGTGGCCTATCGCGATTGCGGTTTACCGTATCGCGACAATGATTCTCGCGTTGGTCGAGATCCAATGACTGTTAGCAGAATATGGAATCGGTGGGTTCAGGAGGGTAATACGGAACGCCGTGCTGGATCCCAACGGCCTCGTATCACTAGCAGTCGAGAGGACAGGCATCTTATCGGCATGGCTGTAACGGATCGTGCAGCCACGTGTCGACCCTGAGGCAACAGATGGGGACGCTTGCAAAACAATAACCATCTGCTCGAACAGTTCGACGACGTTTGCAGCAGCATGGACTATTAGCTCGGAGAAAACGACTGCGGTCACCCATGACGCTGCATCACAGACAGGAGCGCCTGCGATGGTGTACTCAACGACGAACCTGGGTGCACGAACGGCAAAACGTCATCTTTTTCGGATTAAGCCAGGTTCTGTTTACAACATCATGATGGTCGCATCCGTGTTTGGCGACATCGCGGTGAACGCACATTGGAAGCGTGTATTCGTCATCGCCATACTGGCTATCCCCCCGCTGTGATGGTATGGGGTGCCATTGGTTATGCGTCTCGGTCACCTCTTGTTCACGTTGGCGGCAGTTTGAACAGTGGACGTTACATTTCCGATGTGTTACGACCCGTGGCTGTACCCTTCATTCCACCCCTGCGAAACCCTTCATTTCAGCAGGATAATGCACTACCGCATGTTGCAGGTCTTGTACAGGCCTTTCTTGACTGCTGCCCTGGCCAACACATTCTCTAGATCTCTCACCAACTGAAAACGTCTGGTCAATGGTGGACGAGCAGCTGTCTCGTCACAATACGCCAGTCATTACACTGTGGTATCGTGCTGAAGCTGCATGGGCAGCTGTACCTGTACACGCCATCCAGGCACTCTTTGACAATGCCCAGGCGTATGAAAGCCGTTATTACGGCCAGACGAGGTTGTTCTGGGTATTGGTTTCTCAGGATCTATGCACCCAAATTGCGTGAAAATGTAATCACATGTCAGTTCCAGTACAATATATTTGTCCAAAGAATAACTGTTTATCATCTGCATTTCCGGTGTACCAATTTTAATGGCCAGTAATTTATAACATGAATGGATTCCCCGTGACATTCAGTTCATTCAACTTCCACTTCTTTCCAGGAAAGGAAACGAAGTCTTTTCGCAGACTTAGGACTCCCGTAGGTGTACAGTAAAGAATTTGCTGCTCAGAGGTCGTACCGCTAATCACTGTGCTGCTTTAAGCCGTTCGACAGTTATTGCGTGCGGCAGAGCGAACCGTCGGTGGCACATGCGGACTAATGAACATCGGCAGTACGCGTTGATGAATGATGGACGCCACTCGCATTCTAGTTATTTGCTCTGTGATTTATCGCACCGGACTGTATGGAGTGTATAAAGACCCGCAGACGCGAACAGTATTATCTAATGGACCCGCGAAATCATATGTCTGTAAAAGACACATCGTACCGCCTGTCACCGGCGAGAATTCCGAGTGACGTTCATATGATAACACAGACAAATTGCAGTTTAGGTTTATCGGTCGTGCTGTACACGCCTTACAGCCAGAGCTTACGCATGGTCCGTCCTCAATTTTCTTCATACTTACAGAATTTAAAACACAGCGCCTAGATGCCAAGAAAAATATTCCTAAAGAAATAAAATGCAGTTATGAATATCACTTGAAAAATCGCCTTTCAAGGTTACAATATTTCTGAAATACAAAGCACATCCAGCACATTATAACACATGGTAGTGGCTGAGTGTAAAAGATAGAAATGGTGTAATCGTGAATACTGGTTTCATTCTCGTTAGTATGAACCCTCTTTAATACCTTTCTTTGAGTTACTTATATTTTATCAAACGCAAGTGTTAATTAACAAATATTGAATCATAATCTTTATTAAAAAGAACGCACAGCAAACTGGGTGCGTTTGCGGTACTTTTAGCACTTTTTGCAACATAATCTTACACGAGTGCGTGGGGACACATGTAATTTCCACAGATACCGGAATTTATAGCTCTTATACTTCAATTTCTAAAGCAATCAAGTTTTTCAGAGTAACGACGATTTCGAAATATGGAACATTAGTTTTAATGACGTTACCTTCCAACTCTGGAAAAAAAAGCGACGTACAGTCTTAGACACGGGACTTTAATTCATCTCTCAGAAAGATAGGCTGAGCTAATATTTCTTGATGGACATAGTTACAACTTCATTATTAATTTTCTCAGTTTAATGAGCTTTATTTCATCCATACAAGATGCCATTTGTCAAATACTGCTTTGGACGCGTAGTCTGAGGATTTAGTGCTTCTCTGTTATTGTGTACCATGCTGATCGAACTAAAAATGGCTCTGAGCACTATGCGACTTAACCTCTGAGGTCATCAGCCCCTAGAACTTAGAACTAATTAAACCTAACTAATCTAAGGACATCACACACATCCATGCCCGAAGCAGGATTCGAACCTACGACCGTAGCGGTCACTCGGCTCCAGACTGTAGCTCCTAGAACCGTACGGCCAATCCGGACGGCGCTGCTCGAATTGTCTTGCGTTTGTCCTTATGGGTGTGAGCATTGTTATTGTATGGCTGTATGGCTGCAACAGATCCTCTTTCGTATGCTTCTAAATCTTGCTTAAGGTTGTCAGTGTTTTAAGCATCTCTAATAATTATTCTGGGATCTGCTGCGTAAGCACTACAAACTGTGAGACGACTTCCGTTTCTTGTCGACCCCTGTTCACGAGCCTGCGTTTTTTGACACTGGCCTCTCAATATATAAATTCCTTACTGTCATTTCTTGTTAATAATAGTAGCTTAATCCCAAGAATAAGCAGCTTTCACTCAGTTAATACTCGGCAGAAATCAAACCTGCATTTGGGTCGGACTTCCTCAACTCTTGTGCAGAAAGCTGTGCAGTATACTGCTGCACCCATTTTCATTTTCAATAAGCTACCACTCGAGGTAAAAGATCTTAGCAGTAATTCACGTGCTTTCAAATCGAAACTGAAGAGTTTCCTCATGGGTCACTCCTTTTATTCTGTCGAGGAGTTCCTTGAAAAATTAAGCTCATTCTTGTTGTATTGTTGACTGCGTTTACTTAAACCTGTGGGTTGACTTTTTTCAGGTTAATGAACATTTTATTATTATCTGTTATTACTTTCATGTTGTAATTTCATGTACTGACACGTTCCATTACTTTGGAGATTTGCCCCTCAATTTGGCCCTATGGAACTTGACGTGTAAATAAATAAATAAAATAGCATAGAAGGGAAGCGATGGAATATCATCTACTAAGTCGCAACTCAGATTAAAAACTGATGGAGCGATGGGGATGGACGGCCACTGAAAGTGATTGTGAGGGTGACAGCGGCAAAAGTCACTGCAGAACGGAATGTCGCACTCCAGAAACTCGTCGGCACCAAAAAAACAGAAAGGGGCCCCATAAGCAGGGAACTGGAGGGCGAGCTGGAATTGCAGGACCACTCAACAGTGATGCGAAAGGCCGTAACAGGGAAACGTGGCTCCGAAGCCACAAATCCCGCACTACGCAACAGTGGACGGATGCCATTTGTTTGAAGGTGTCTTGTTTCAAACTATAACACAACTTCCAGTCTAGCTGACGCCCCTAAGAATGACACATGGTGGCGCTTCGGTGATGATCTACAAAGTCATATCGTGGTATTACATGGGTCCCACGGTTGCTGTGCGGGGTCGCATTAATACTACGGATTATACAGGGTGTCCGAAAAGTCTTTCCCTGATTACATAAATTGATAAATCAAGCTAGAAGAAAGATACAAATATGAAACTTCAGTCGAATTGTTTACAACTATGAAAGTTTTTTTTCCTGTTTTAGATTCGCAGTACGTAAGTAGTGGATGAGGTGCAGTGCCCAAGAAGCCATGTTAACCAATCAGGCGAAGGCACAGTGTGTCCTGTGGTACCATGAGACACGATCACCAACCACAGTGCAGAGACAATTCCAGACAACATTTGGAAGGAATCCACCTGATGTCAAGAGCATTAAAGCTTGATATGAGAAGTTCAATGACACGGGGTCGGTTGCTAACCTTCTGCGGTCTGGTCTACCAAGAACCTCAGCAGACGGGGTGGAAGCTGTAAGGCAGTCTTTTCTGCTAAGTCCGAAGAAATCGGTGCGCAGGGCCTCTCGTGAATTACAGACGCCAAAAAGCTCTCTCCATGACATTTTACCCAAACGTTTGTTGTTTCGTGCATACAAAGTGCAAATCGTTCAGGCCTTGTCGCCCAATGGCAACACGTCGATATGACTCTGCGGTCGAAATGCTATCACGTGTTGAGGACGATGATGGTTATCTCAGATGAATTGCCTTTTTCGACGAAGCTACCTTTTTGGTCAGTGAAGTAGTGAATCGCCAAAATGTGCGCATTTAGGGTTCACAATCGCTTCGCGAGGTCATGGAGTGCACCAGAGGCTGTCCAAAGGTGAATGTTTGGTGCGCGCTATTGCACGATCGAATTATCGGACCATTCTTCTTCACTGAGGTTACCATCACATCTGCAATGTATCTGGACATATTGCAACTTTATGCTGTTCCTCAGATGCTTCAGCATTACTCCGATGTCTTGTTTCAGCAACACAGTGCTCCATCTCATTGAGGTTCGGACGTCCGTGCCTATCTCGATATGACCTTTCCAGGGCGATGGATTGGTCATGATGGGCCAACGGTTTGGCCTCCACGCTCTCCTGATATTAGACTTCTTTTTATGGGGTTATGTCAAGGACTATGCCTACCGAACACGTGTACCAGATCTTGAAACCCTGCGGCAACGGATAGCCACAGTCGTTGAATCGATCCCTCCAGTGATGTTGGCTAATGTGTGGACGGAAATTGCATATTGCCTAGATGTGCTACGTGCTACCAAGGGTGCTCATGTGGAAGTTTACTGATGTGTGAAAATACTTTGATAGTTTGTAAACAATTAGACACCAGTTTCATATTTGTATCTTACTTCTAGCCTGAGTTATCAATTTATATAATCAGGGAAAGACTTTTCGGACACCCTGTACGACCATTTTCACAGATGAGGCCCATCCCATTGTACAACACCTGCTCCAAAGTAGTGACACTGTTTTCCCAGACGACCTGTTCCCTATTCACACAGCTTCAGTCTTCCAGGACTGGTTTTGTCAGCAAAAGGAAGAATTGTCACAACTCTCTTGGCCACTACATTCAGCAATTATCAATCTTATTGAGCCTTTGAGGTCTAATTTGGACACAACGGTGACTGATCGCTGTCCACCTCCATGATCGTTGTTTGAACTTGGGCCTATTTAGCCTGCAGTATGGTGGAAGATTCCCACGCAGGGCCCCAGTATTTATCCATTCTGATCCGACTGTAACCTTTTTGCAATGCAAACGGTTTTTCTACACACTATTAGATGTGGTAAATTGTTGTGTTTGCAGGGTTCTCCCACTGTTTTCCACCCCAGTATATCACTGGTGAGGAGTCAAATTGCCGCATGATCGGAGTCCTGTAGCATCTACAATGCTCCAAAGTAACCAGTGTACTCTATTCAGGCGGTATCCAACGACATGTCTGGTTGAATTGCATACGAACGCGTTGGTTATGCAGTTCGTGTGCGCGAAAACCACACGGCTTACATAACATATGTCCATAAATTTGCGTATTACGTGATACTATGATGTCCGAAGTAGGAACTGATTTAAGGAA
The DNA here is from genome assembly GCF_023897955.1 of Schistocerca gregaria. Taxonomy (NCBI): domain Eukaryota; kingdom Metazoa; phylum Arthropoda; class Insecta; order Orthoptera; family Acrididae; genus Schistocerca; species Schistocerca gregaria. The sequence goes on along the minus strand of NC_064928.1, from coordinate 152,031,210 downwards.
AGATCATTTTAAATTTATTCAAATTCGTCTGAAACCTTGACAAACGATTACGCAGGGGTAAAATGATTCTTCAAACAGAAAATGAGATAGCTCTTTGTAATTTTTTTGGTTTTTACGGATAGTCTGACGTTACAAAAGGGAGAAATAATAAAAACTAGCAAACCCATTAATGTTTCGCAGTTACTGAGTATCTGTGGGAATTGGATATACGATATATACTCCAGTTACCCCCTCTCTTTATCTCTCTTCTCCTCCCAGCTCCCATTGTCCATCTCCTCCTGCCCTCCACCATGTTTCTGCCCATCATCTTGCTCCACTTCCTGTGCATTTCTTATCCTACACGCTTTCTGCCCACGCTCCATATCGTTCTTCGCCTTCTTTGTATCCATTTCCTCCCCAAACTGGTTCAAATGGCTGTAAGCACTATGGAACATCTGAGGTAATCAGATTTAGAACTACTGAAACCAAACTAACCCAAGGACATCCACGCCCTAGGCAGGAATCGAACCAGCGACCGTAGCAGCACCGCGGATCCGCAGTGAAGCGCCTAGAACCGGTCGGCCACAGCTTCCGGCTATTTCCTCACCCTTCTCTGTCCATCTCCCATCTCCTCCTCGTCCCCCTCTCTCTCTGACCTTATTTATTGTTACTGTATACGGAATCTTTATTGGGAATCAAAATGAATAGGTACATCGGTTGCAATCAATGGCACACAGAATATTAAAGAGACCTTCCCAGCTGCGAAATGAAAGAGACCTTTCCAGTCACGAAAACGAAAACGAGATCGCACGTGTGAAGGTGGCTGTAGCAACGGTGGCAGTGGCCCTAACTTGACCACTCCGCCCTCATAACATAATGCGGTCGGTTCACGTCGAATCCTCAAAGCGCTGCAGCGTTGACAAATATTCTTCACTGTTCCGAAATCGACCAATGTATCCGAGGCATTATCGACTGCTGCTTCATATCTCAACTCCAAACGATCAGTTGAAAACGCCACGATTGGCCGTCTGTTTTGCCGGCGTTCCAAAATGATATTGTGCGTGTGGTCCATCTGAGCGAGTCGAACTCGGCTGCATACGTTGTTCCAGAGTCACAATGTATCGCGCTTGAGAAATTCTTATTCAATTTGCATCCAAACACTATGCACGCTCTTCGCCAGTCTCACTGACTCGACAATCACGTAGCTCGACTGAGTTGCGAGTACGCAGACCAATACTTCGACGCTTCATTGGTGGCATCTTTTCCACAGAAAAAAATCATAAACTAAAACCCAGTCAATGGTTGCAACACACCAAATTACAGCGAACTGACACCAGGTCAGTCTTTGAACCCACGAAAGATATGACCACCAGCAACAACGCCCTGAAATACCATCTTGAATAGTAGTCTTATTCCCTGAATATTAGTATTCAATGCGCAATTTGTTGTTTTTATGAAAATATGACTGCCGAAGTGTCAAACCGACCGTCACAATTCTTTCATCAAGGTTTTCGTACAAAAAACAATACACATTTCCGACTTTTCCCACGGATTTTCCAAAAAAAATTTCTTCCACGTACAGCCTCTCCTGGCAACTACGAACACACACACACACACACACACACACACACACACACACACACACACACACGTACATTAGGAACTCAGAATCAGGTTAATCGATTGAGCCGTTCTCAGTCAATGATGTTTCATACATGCGACAATTTATTTCTGTTTATGGAGACCAACTGTTTTTCAGGTTCTTCACCAGGCTTTCGTACTACGGTATTACTTGTTGGTATAAGGACAACATACAAAATAGAAGTCACACCAGTTGTAGTAATGTTAAACCTGAAGTCTTTCTGCAGAACACGTAATTTAATTGATGAGGACGTTCATCAATTTCCGTTGTGCATTTTAATTCCATAAGGGTGGAGTCCTTGTTAACCGCAGAAATAATGGAGGATGAAACGAGGGAACATGTCGGAGAAATTACAGTATTTTTTTCAACATGTGCGGAAAAAGTTACGAAACGTATTGTGCTGACCGCAACCTCCCGAGCTGCCAGCTGCTATCCGCTTGTTATTTAACTCTCTCTCGGCGCTTTTTATCCAAAACTTCCCAACGTCTGTGCCTATACGAGTCGGGGGGAAGCTTTAGCGGGTTGAATATTTCAATAACTGAGCGGAATTAAAGCAAGGCGTGCGGCTTATCATTTCGTGTATAATACTGGTGGCGTTAAAAAACAGGCGTGGAAAGTGGCAGTAGTGCCAATAAATACCACTCGGTATAAGGTGTCAGCTTTTCTGAAACGTCCAACACACTACATGCTACCACGCACCTGCATGTTTTTTAAAATGCAGCGGAGGAGGAAACAATTTTCCCGTGTATAGTTGGGCGAAAAAAAAAAAAGAACAGCTTTACAGGTGCGAGTGGGAATCACGCATTGAGGGCTACGTACAAATTTAATTATAAGTACATCAGTCCTCGGAATCGTGAATCTGAACTGCTTTTGCCTGTTTTAGGTATTGATACTGGCAAGGTATTGGTCCCTGGAATTCAAAGACCGCATTACAACCTCTACAATAATTCTACATCCACATATATACTCCGCTAGTCACCATGCGGTGCGTGGCGGACGGCACTATTCGCGCCAGAGTCGTATTCCCCCCCTCTGCTCCACTCGTGGAGGGAAAAACGACTCTCTGGTCGCCTCAGTACGAGCCCTAATTTCCCTTATCTTTGAATGGCGATTGCCGTGCGATTTGAAAGTTGGTGGTAATAATATTTGCTCTACATCCTCGGCGAAGATCAATTTCGAAATTTAATGAGCAGCCTCTTGCGTTTGGCGCGTCGTCTCTCTGCAAGTGTGTCCAACTTCAAACTTTCTATGAGATTTGTAGTGCTCTTGGGCTGGCTAGGTGCTACAGTCACGAATCTTGTCACTCTTCTTTTGACCTTCTCTATCTCTTGAATCACACTCAAATAGTAAGGATTCCATACAGACGAACAATATAGATGGACGAACTAACGTATTGTTAAGCTATTTCCTTTGTTGAAGGACTGCTTCGCTTTAGGATCCTACCAATCTATAGTTCGCCTTACCTGTTACTTGTGTAATCTGATTGTTCCATTTGAAGTCATTTCGAATACTCACGCTTGTTTCTGTTGAAGTCTCCCCATTCAGAGTGACATAGTGCTCTTTGTCTTGACAGATGTTTCCGCTTCCAAAGTCTGGCATTTATTTTGAACCCTTACATTAATGGGTATTTTCGCTTTGATCTATGTTGTAAGTTACACGTACTTTGAGAGATAACTACCAGTCATTAAACCATGCATATAGCCCGCATCTCGTGGTCGTGCGGTAGCGTTCTTGCTTCCCGCGCCCGGGTTCCCGGGTTCGATTCCCGGCGGGGTCAGGGATTTTCTCTGCCTCGTGATAGCTGGATGTTGTGTGTTGTCCTTAGGTTAGTTAGGTTTAAGTAGTTCTAAGTTCTAGGGGACTGATGACCATAGATGTTAAGTCCCATAGTGCTCAGAGCCATTTGAACCATTTGAATCATCACTCATTTATATTCTGTAAACCCTCATTGATTCATACAATGTAGGCTTTCACGGCCTGTGTTGTCTTCATTTGAAACTTCCGGGCTGACAGGCCGTGATCGACGTATATAATTTCCACAAAACGTTTCGTCTCCATCTGCGGTAGACATCTTCTGAGGTCGTCCTGTTACTACCACTGAGGTTCCAGGTACTCTAGCATTTATAGAGCGCATAGACGGCACCACCTTTCGTCACGTGATGATGACGGTTTGCCTATCTTTGTAAGGCGTCATCATTCTCGACTAAGAGTAATCGATTGTCATTCTGCTGGCGCAACGTCGACATCCATATTTTGTCTAACCAGCTAAATGGTACCTCTGTGTTGATGACACGTATGTAGTGTGGACTCATGGTGAAGAAGAGCTCGTTGTCTTCTTGGTGCGCCTGAACAGCATTAACCCGAAGATACAGTTTACGATGGAGAAAGAGAGCAACAGTCAACTCAACTTCCTGGATGTGTCGGTAATTAAAGGGGTGGGTCGGACGCTGGGCCACAAGGTATATAGAAAGGACACTGATACGTATCGATACTTCCACAAGGAATCAAACCATCAACCTAGGTGGCGCAGTGGTTAGCACACTGGACTCGCATTCGGGAGGACGACGGTTCAATCCCGTCTCCGGCCATCCAGATTTAGGTTTTCCGTGATTTCCCTAAATCGTTTCAGGCAAATGCCGGGATGGTTCCTTTGAAAGGGCACGGCCGATTTCCTTCCCAATCCTTCCCTAACCCGAGCTTGCGCTCCGTCTCTAATGACCTCGTTGTCGACTGGACGTTAAACACTAACAACCACCAACAACCACCATCAACCTAGGCAAAAAAGAGATGTCATGAAAACCTTGGTGGACAGAGCCAACAAAATCTGCGAGCCGGTGTACTTACAAGATGAACTAAATCACATACGGTCAGCCTTCATGAAAAACGGATATACCAGCAAGGAAATTGCCCTCCATCAAAGAAGAATAGAAGCGAGAAGTCCAGAGCAAAAACGGTCACCTGCTGGAAAAGTTTTCCTACCGTTCCTTAATAAAGTCATGGACCGTATCGGAAAGTTCTGGCCAAGTATGGGATCGAAACAATCTTCAGGCCCACCAAGAAGATTAAGGAATATTTAAGAACTGCAACAGACGCCCGACATCTCCTAGCAACACCTGGGGTATACAAAATTCCATGCAGTTGTGGACAGGTATATATTGGAACAACAGAATGAAGTGTAAACACCCGCTTAGCCGAACATAAAAGAAATTCTCGCTTAGGACACGACGAATAGTCGCCCGTAGGAGAGCATGTTTTTCGAAATGGGAACCAAGAAATTAAATTTAATGAGACAAGCGTTCTAGCACGAACATCCCATTATCGTGCGCGCATGTACAGAGAAGCAATAGAAATTCGCTTACACCAAAATAATTTTAATAGAAAAGAGGATGTTTTAGACAAAATATGGATGTCGACGTTGCGCCAGTAGAATGACAATCGATTACTCTTAAAAGAGAATGATGACGCATTCCAAAACTAGGCATACGTGACGAATGGTGGTGTCCTGTATGCGCTCTATAAATACGAGAGTACCTGGAGACTCAGTGGCAGTAGCCGGACGACCTCAGAAGATGTCTCCCGCAGATGGAGACGAAACGTTAGGTGGAAATTATATACATCGAGCACGGCCTCTCAGCCCGGAAGTATCAACTGAAGCCCCATTGATTCGTTCACAAATTTCGTGTGATACTACTTTCCTGTAGACTACAGCATCATCGTCAAACAGTCTAATGCGCTGCCAATACCATCAACCAGATCGTTTATGTAAATCGTAAAAAGCAGCGGACTTATTACGCTGCCCTGGGGCACACCTGATGTTACGCTTGTTTCTGTTGAAGTCTCCCCATTCAGAGTGACATACTGCTCTTGGTCTGTTATAAAACTTCCTATCCAGCAGCATATGTCATCGGATAGACCGTAAGCGCGCACTTTTTGGATCAAGTGACAGTGAGGGGCTGATTCGAATGCCTTTCGAATGTCGAGGAATATGGCATCAACGTGGGAGCCGGTATCTAGAGCCTGTTGTATATCATGCACATGTATATCTAGAGAATGTTGTATGTCAGGGCCACCTGTCTCGCATGACCGCTGTTTCATAAAACTGCGCTGCTTTCTACAGATGAGCTTCTCACAGTCAAGAAAGGTTATTATGTATGAACACAAAGTATGTTCCATGATTCTACCCTTTTCATGGATTTGTATGAACTGGGCCCTCTTCCAGTCCCGTGGAACTTTCCGCTGTTCCAATGATCTCTGATAGACGATGGATAAGGATTGTGTAGCGTAGTCAACTAAAATCTTACGGGGTACCATCTGGGCCAGATGCCTTCCTGGCGTCTAAGGATCTTAACTGTTCTACAATCCCAGATACACTAAACACTATGTCAGTCGTTCTTGCGTTGTTCGATAATTGAAAGGGGGAATGGTGCCGCGGTCCTCTACCCTAAACGAGTTTTTAAAAGCTAGGTTTAGAATTTCGTCCTTCTGTTTATCATCATCCGTTACATTACCCAGCTACAGAAGGTATTGAATTACTGGTGGCGTTCATAGAGTTTACGCACGACCAGAATATTTTGGGGTTATTTTTAGAATCTGCAGATAAAATATTGCTTTAAAATTCGTTAAAAGAATCTCTCAGTGACCTTTTGACAGCTGCTTTCATTTCGCATAATTTATGTTTGTCTTCGGAGCAGTGACTACATTTAAAACGACTGTGTAAAACACTCTACTTTCTCACCAACTTTCTAAGATATTTGTTGAACCAAGGTGGATCCTTTCTCTCCCATATATTTTTGCTAGGCACAAATTTCTCTAGTACGTGGTGGACAATACCTTTAAATTCCGACCAAAGATGCTCAATATCTTTCTGCCCCGCGGTGAATGTTTGGACCTGACTATGAAGACAATCATTAGCGACAGTTTTATTCCTTTCCGAAACAAGTAAACTTTACGCTCGCTCTTTGGTTTTCTGGCAGCTTCCACTAGCATAGAAGCCACAACGATATTATGGTAGCAACACCTTCTTCTAGATTAACTTCCTCAAATAGTTTAGGACTGTTTGTCGCAAGATATCTAATATGTTTCCATCTCGAGTTGGTTTTCTAACCAATTGCTCAAGGTTGCATGTTGAGAGCGCTCCTAGAATAACTTCACACGAGTCTTTGCTTCTGCCCTCCGTGATAAATGTGTAATTTTCCCTGTCAAAAGACGCCAGATTAAAGTCTCCATCTACAACTAACGGATAATTTGGATATTTATTTCGTGTGTACTCAAGACTTTCCCTGAAACGTTCTGCGACGTTTGTTGCGGATGCTGGTGGTCTATAACAACATCCTAATACAATGGTCACTCCTTGTCTGATTAACAGCTTTATCCCGACTATTTCACAGTACAACCACAGTGCGTTTAAACAGTTTTTAACTGCACTGAACACATCACCTCCAATAGCATCAGTCCCATCCTTCCTAAACATTGACTAATCCGAGTTCAATATGTCACTGCTACTTATGTCTGGTTTCAACAAGCTTTCGGTACCAAATACAATATTGGTATTGCTACTGTTTATTTCGGAGACTCCCTCTACAGAAACTTCGACAATTTACTAACACGAAATTTAGCATATGTAAATCCCTTGGAATGACCTGATCAGGCGAACTAACTATTCTTACATTTGGCACACCCACATCAGTGTCATGAACTGGTAATTTTTCAGGCCAGCGGTTTGTTTCCCGTGGGGAGGAACCTAATCTAAAAACTCCCAATGTGCACGAGACAAATATTGGACTACCCAGTTAGCTACTCCTGGGTGTAGTGCACCCCTGACCTACAGAGGTGCGTCCTACACCCTTCCACCCCATGGCGTAGGTCGAGGAATCTACAATCGTTTTCGTGAGAGAGTCAACGTAGCCTCTGGTTTAGATTCTCCACTCGACTCCAAACCAGAGGACACCAGTCCACCCTGGGTATGATGCTGCAAATCGTCAGCCTGGCTTCCACTCTTCGAGAGATGGAGGCCGCCTTCGCCATTTTAACCAGCAGTCGAAAGGACCCAAGAATTTCCTCGGAACCCCGACTACTGGCTTCGTCGGTGCCACGTGCAACAAATTGCAGCTGGCTGTACTCCACACTCTCCACAGCCGCCGAAGAGCCTCTTCCGCATCCCTGACAAGGCCCCCTAGAAAGCACATCGAGTGAGCGTTGGACTTCTTCGCCACCCTAGCCGCTATGTTCCTGAGGGACTCCATGACCCGCCTAACAATGGAGCTCCCAATAACTAACAAACGTGCCTGTCCGGACCTTGCTGAAGAAGCGGCCACTATCGCGGCAGAAGGTGCATTCTAATCCGGCTCAGCCTCTTCCCCTCCCCCCCCCCCCCCCCCCCCAGCATCAGATAGCACGCTGAATCTATTAGCAAAATGCATGGGATTTTGCAGGAGCCTGCGTCCATATCCATCTAGCTAATATGTGATTTACTATAAGAAACTTAAGGAAATCTGCTGCCACACAAAGTTAACAACTGCACTCTAGTTGGCACAAAGGCTGCTAAACAATGAAAATCAATAAATATATGGTAGAAGCTAGATCTGGTGTTATCTTCATGCTAGGGGCTAGTGAATTCTAGTGAATACTAAAGAAAAAAGACAGTGACCTAGAGTAATTTGCTAGGGACTACTTATGGTAAGCTATATCTACTGATTATCCCTCGTATTTATAATGTAAACAAACGTTTACTTACACGAGGAGAATGACCTAAGAAAACGTATAAAAACTGCAACGTTCAATAAATCGAATCTAAATGACACTAATAAATGTAATAACTGAGTATTGTACACTGACTTAATTGATAATCCTGCGTATTTAACACCAGTTAAGAAAGTAAACAATCGTTTGCGTACACGCGAAACTGTCCTAAACAAAAACTTTGCTTTTCCTATCAGACGCAAATAAAAACTAAGACCTTCAATTTCTCAAGTCTATCTGACACTAATGCACGCAGGTACTACAAAATATACAGCAAAGAGAATTAATTACTAACTAAATTACTGACCTCGTAACACAACAAGCGCCGGCCGCTGTGACCGAGTGGTTCTAGGCCCTTCAGTCTGGATCCACGTTGCTACTACTGTCGCAGGTTCGAATCCTGCCTCAGGCACGGATGTGTGTGTTGTGTGTTTAAGTAGTTCTAAATCTAGGGGACTGATGACCTCACATGTTAATTCTCATAGTGCTTAGAGCAATTTGAACAATTTCTGAACACAACAAGCGAAAAGCGATCGTAGCCGGCGTTAGTGCTGCCAACACAACGTTACTCAGACTAGACTGGACATACAAAAACGAGCGAGCAGGAGCCTTCAGTAAGTATATATATATATATATATATAAGGTTTATAAAAAAAATTTCTTTACTTACTAATTCATGACTATAACTTACATTTTATGTGTGCATGAAGTAATGTTCATGTAGTATGTTTTTAACACAAAAAAATATATTTTTGTGTTACGAAGTAAGTTTAACAATTTTCGGATTCTTGCTCTTATCTGTGCTGCAAAATCTTGCATCTTGCCAAATATCATGATTCTAAGTCAACGGGAAGTATCCTATAGGTTTTGGTGAATGATATATGCATTTTTTCAAGGGGGATATTCAGCAACCAAATAATTGCTAAATTTCATGATGAAATCTGTAGATGTCATTTCTTTTGCATAATTTGCTTCTAGTTGCGGACAGAGAACATTATTAAGCTTAGCTGGCATAAACGGTGGGAATATAATGTATAACTTTCCTGCCGTTTATGCCGGCTAAGCTTAATAATGGTCACTGAAGGAAACTAGTAGCAAATTGTGCAAAATAAATGACAGCCGAAGGTGTCATAATGACTTTTAACTATCTGGTGAATGAGTTTGCAAGTATCAAAATATGACATAGATGGCCGAAGCTTCTACGCCGCTAAGGGACAATAGAACTTAGTGACGCAAATTTGAAGCTTCAACTTTCCACGAGACAAACAGCAAGATATATTAAAAAATTACAATGTATATGTTCATGTTACATAATAACAAATTATTTTTGGATTTTTTCCTTGACCTACACTGTGTAACTTTGCTTGTTGACAAATGTCGTGATTTCAAATGGTTCAAACGGCTCTGATCACTATGAGACTTAACATCTGAGATCATCAGTCCCCTAGAATTTAGAACTACTTGAACCTAGCTTACCTAAGGACATCACACACATCCATGCCCGAGGCAGGATTCGAACCTGCGACCGTAGCGGTCACGCGGTTCCAGCCTGAAGCGCCTAGAACGGCACGGCCACATCGGCCGGCTCGTGATTTCAGGTCAAAGTGAAGTACCTTATTGGGTTCGTTGAGTGGGTTTGAGAGTTTCAAATCATGTGACATAAGTGGCTAAATCTTTTCACTGAATTGAAAACTGAATGTTTTACAAAGGTATCTCAGACTTTAATTTATGACGTAAGTTTATAAATAATACGCCAGTCTGTTCCAGAGGAAAAAGCGCCTCAACAGAATGACAGATGAGTAAAAAACATTTAAAAAAATCTTTTCGTCTTATGTAAATACAAATTTACAATTTTATATATTTTTTCCTTTACTTGTATTGTAAAACTCTGTTTCTTGCAAACTTCATGTTTCTAGGTCAACAGGAAGTACCTTAAATGTTTTGATGAGAGATTTTTCAAATGTAGAAGAATACCTACATCTTCATCTACAGCCACATGGATACACTGCAAATAACAATTAAGTGTCTGGCAAAAGATTCATTGACCCACCTACACAATAATTCTCTATTATTTGAATATTGAACAGCGCGCAGAAAAACGAACACTTTCAGTGAGAGATCTGATTATGATGATTGTTTCTCCCCATATAGGTCGATGTCAACAAAATATTTTTGCATTCGGAGAAGAAAGTTGCTGATCAAAATTTCTTGAGAAGATTCCACCGTAACGAACAAAGCCTTTGTTTTAATGATGACCACCCGAAATCCTGTGCCACGTCAGTAAGAGCCTCCACTTCATTTCTCGATAACGCAGAACGTGCTGTTCTTCTCTCATCCTTCTCGATGTTCTGCATTAATCCTATATTGTAATTTCAACACACCACGCAGTAGTATTCCAAAAGAAGAAGAACAAGTGTATTAGGGTAGTGTACCGCGTCTCTGTAGTAAATCTGTAGCCTTGTTTAAGTGTTCTGCTAATTAAGCGCAGTCTTTCGCTAGCCTTCCCCACAACATTTTGTATGGATTCTTTTCAGTTTAAGTTGTCTGTAATTGTATTCTAGGTATTTACTTAAATTAATAGCCTTTAGATTTGACTGATTTATCGTGTAACCTAAGTTCCTTTTAGCACTAAAACGGATGACCTCACACTTTTCATTATTTAGGGACAACTGCCAATTTTCGCACCATACAGATATCTCTTCTAAATTGTTTTGTAATTTGTTTTGATGTTATAACGAATTTACTACACGATAAACGACAGCGTCATCTGGAAACAACCTAACACTGCTGCTCAGATTGTCTCCCTAAATCGTTTATATGGTTAAGGATCAGAAAAGGGCCTGTAACACCACCTTGCGAACATCAGAAATCACTTTTGTTTTACTCGATTACTTTCCGTCAGTTACTTTGACCTCTTTGGCAGGAATCCACTCACAAAACTGAGACGATAGTTCATAAGCACGCAATTTGTCTAGAATCCACTTGTGAGTACAGTGACAAAAGCCTACTGGAAATCCTGATTTACGGAATCAATTCGAAATCCCTTGTTATTAGCACTTAATACTTCGCGTATCCAAAGAGCTAGTTGTGTTTCATACTAACGATGTTTTCTACTTCCATTTTGACTGTGAGTCAATAGTGTTGTGTTGGCAGGAGAGCCAACACCGTGTTACTAGAGGAGGCCGAAATGCACGCGTTTTAGCTCACACAGGCTGGCATGAGGAGGGAAGGACTATACTGACGTGAGGTCTGGAACATGACAAGGAATTAGAATTCAGAAAGTGGACGAAATTAGTTTGATATTTAACTTTAATCCATTAATGATGAAGGTCGATGGTACATGAGTAACAATATTATCTGTTCACATAGTACT